>NW_028258146.1:671367-1342735 GCF_053883595.1 Heterocephalus glaber | reverse complement strand
CTCAGGATCAAGGGTACCATGCACTAAGACTGTCTGCAGTGGGCCTCCTGGATTTTCTATGTACCCTTCAGTGGTTCCTCTTCTCTTTCCCAGATTCTCCACAACACTAATGTATGTAAATTAATTTATGGTTAACCAAACATATTTATCTGTATTGTCATTGATTTCCAAAGCTTGAAGAAATAGGTATGTTATTATCATATGGATGAGGAAATTAAAGTTCAGAGTTGCCAGTAAGAAGTGAAGCTGAGAATTTAACTTAGGCTTCCTGACTCTGAACTTGTGATCTGCAATTAAAATGCTTCCTACTATTTCCTACCCTCTTCTGTTTCCTTTGAACTTCCCCTTAAAACAAATCCAGTTATCTCCATAGCTCCAACTTCCTCACTCTTTAATAAATTAATCCCTATTCCAGGATCTTAAAAATCTTGATATCTAATAGGAACCATAAATTTCTAACTGCTGGCCAACAGTGCGAGAAGGTCAAATGAGTAAGAGTTGACCCCTGGCACAGAATGTTGGCTTTTCCACTTCCTAATCTGATAATGTTAGGCAAGTTATTTTATCCCTGCTGTCTATTTATAAAATGAAAATATGAATAGTAGCTCTTACTAGTAGATTTACTAGTGTTGCATAGATTAGAGGAAATAATACAAGTGAAACACTTAACTATGGTGTTTGAGGCGTAGAAAAAGCTCAAATATAAATGTGAGGTACTGTAATTAGCTCTAAGAAAGAAATTTGAACAGGTAGACTTGGATGACTTGTTCATAGCCATTCTTTTTCTATTCAAATGAATGTCCTTCTTAGAATTCTAAATGTCTGTCCATGGTGCCAACATCATTTGTTCTATTTGTCTGGACTTGAAATCTTGGCCCTACACTTCCCCTTACCAAATCAGCTACCAAACTTGGCTTAATCTTTGTTCCTTGATGCCCAGCACTTATTCCCTTTTCAAAATTAGTACTTGCTAGATCATATTAATATTTTAAAATATTTTTGTGAAAATCACTTTCCCCTAAGTTAGATGATAAGCACCTAGAGGTTATCTTTCTATAACTTGAAATCATATGCATCCACAGTGTCTGTAGATCACTGACATCTAGAGGTTTCACAGAAAGTGAAACAGATCTATGTCCTGAAAATCTGAAAAAGGCAAAAGGAGCTAACTTGAGCCTAAAGGAATATCACTGTTCTTCAACCAAATTATTGTTGTTGCCTAAATAGGGAGGGAAAATACTGATATGAATTTTAAGAGCCTTTTACCAGTGTATGTGTATATTAATTAATTAATTAATTATATTTTGTGACATATACATCCCTTTGTATTTTTACTTCTGGAATCAATATTTTTACCACTTTTTGTTTGTTTGTTTTTTGGTGGGGGTTTTTTGTATGGTTTTGTAGCTGTTCTTTTATTTGTTTTTTTCTCATAATGCATACTTCTTGTCAAAGAGGGTCATGGCTATGTACTCATAGTGAGATACCAAGTATGTGTTAGTATAATACAGGAAGCAGTAATTTAACTTCTGTTAAGCACTTAACATGTAATAGTATGGGGAGCTTAAGTATGAGACCTTAAAATTGTGGAAATCAGTATGGAGATACCTCAAAGAACTAGGACTGGAAATCCCATTTGACCCCGCTATTCCACTGCTGGGGATCTTCCCCAAAGAATTAAAAGAATCATACCACAGTGATATATGTGAGCCCATGTTCATAGCAGCGCAGTTTGTAATAGCTAAAACTTGGAAACAGCCCAAAGGCCCATCAACTGGAGACTGGATAAAGAAAATGTATTTTTTTAATAAAAT
The DNA here is from genome assembly GCF_053883595.1 of Heterocephalus glaber. Classification (NCBI taxonomy): domain Eukaryota; kingdom Metazoa; phylum Chordata; class Mammalia; order Rodentia; family Bathyergidae; genus Heterocephalus; species Heterocephalus glaber. Next base: position 1,340,921 of record NW_028258146.1, on the reverse strand, counting down.
GGAGTGCTACTCAGCCATAAAAAATGAGAAATTAGAGACATTTATAGCTAAGTGGATGCACATTGAGGCAATACTCTTAAGTGAAATAAATAGGACACACATGTGTAAATACCGAATAGTTTCTCGGGTGTGAGAAACTGAAAGTGTAAATAAGGACTAAATGTATAATAGGTCATATGAAATAGGAAGAAAAGGGGCAAAGGGGAAGGAAGTGGGAGGGCTAAGGGAAAGGATGGAAGGGAATGGGATTAATATGAGAAAATGGAAAAATAGGAGCAAAATTTTTGTAAATAGGGAGGACTGGAGGGGTTGAAGGGAGGGCTGGGCAAGGGTGAAAAATAAGAACCAAGAGAGACTATGTAAAGGTGCAAATTTCCAGTGATGAATGTCATTATATTGTATACCTAAAATGTACCAATTATTAGAATGAATAATCGATAATGTAAAATAGGAAGAAAAGGTCCAGAGGGGTCAGGGTAGTGGGAGGCACAGGGAAAAAGAAAGAAGGGGGGAAAAAAATGATGAGAAATGGAAAAAATGGAAATAAAGTCTTTGTAAATAGGGAAGGGTGGAGGGCGTGAAGGGAGGGCTAGGAATGGGGAAAAAATAAGAACCAAGATGCATTATGTAAAGGTACAATTCCCAATGAGAAATGTAATTGTGTTGTATACCTACAATGTACTAAAAAAAGGATTTAATACAAAAAGAAAAAATTATTGTCTTTTCTTTATCACATTCCTATACTCATCTAAATTTGGAAATAGCCCAGTCATTTATATTTATCTTCTTGGAAGAGGGTGTTTATGAACTGTTTTTCAATAGGTAAGAAAAAAGAGTATTCATAAAATGGCTAGTAATAAATCTGAAAAGACATTGTCTTGAAATAGATGTATTTCTAGGTCAATCTTAAAGAAGTGAGAATAGCAAGGTATGAGAATACAGCTTTCTCCTTGATCTTTAACCTGCCTACATTGGTGTGGAAATTCTTTCAGACCTGGATCTTTTCATAGGCTCTCTGTGTCCCTCAGGCAACCTCCTGTGAAAGTCACCTTTCTTGTCTCTCCTTCTCTGTCAGGTGCTTTCCTCTCCATTCCCTCAGAAGCTTTTATCTCCTCCTGTCTTTTAGAACTTAACTTTTTTCTTTCATGCAACTTGACAGAAGCCCCAAAAGCCTGAAGATTATGGTCTTTCTTTGTATCTGTGTGTAAATCTTTGTAATTATATTCTCAATCAGAAAGGAGTCATTTTCTTCACACCTAAGCCCTGAAGCTCCCCTGTAAAATGTGCAACTTGCTCCTGACTCAACCTGCTTTAAGTTACTTACTAAATACCAAGCCTACAAAAGAACATAATTACTTTTCAAGCATACTTAGAATATACTGATCCTAAATAGGGACAAGAAGCATTTGTCCCATGTTTCTTTCCATCGTATTGGGTAAGAGTCAAAGTAAATTTCATATATTCTTAGCATCCTTGACTCCCTAAGTCTTCCAAGAGAAGTATGGAATTTGTATTTAATTCCTTGGGTTTCTCGGAGAAAATTGAATTTTGAATCCAAAATGAAGGCAATCATAATGATTCAGCCATCACTGAGCTGAGGAAGGAGCAGGAAAATGAATGAGATAGTCTTTATTTTCAATAAGTTTAGAGTCTACCAGGCAGGGAAAAGCACATATTCAGACCATAGATCTACAAAGCTGAATGTTAAAGGAATAAACAGAAGAAAATATTACTTGTATCTGGAGACTGGACACTTTGTGAAGGAAGTAGCACTTAAGCCACAATTTAAAAACTAGAGATGATGTCATCAAGCAGAAATGATGTATAGATATTCCGGGTGCACCAAGAGTGTGCACCAAGGGATTAAGGCTGAAAAATCACAGCTATAATCTGAAATTGTTTAAAAAATCACATTTGGTTAAAGCAAGATTAAAACGGAGTAGAGTAATAAATGATAAGCCTGAAGATGTAGGTTGGAATGAAAATGTGACTTCTATGATGTAAAGGAGTTTGAACTTTATTCTTTGGCAATAGGAAGCCATGGAAATTGAAAAAATATGATATTTCTTGATATAAAAATGGTCAGAATCATTTTTAGTATAGAATCTTATTACAATATGAAGATTTGCCCACTCTTGGCCTTTTAAAGCTTATAAAGGAAGCATTAAGGGAAATAAACTGATAATAGTAATGGAAGAGAGAATGAAACCAGGTGTCATTGGTGGATATTAATGTTCCATTCCACAGTGCAGAATGCCAACTGCCTCCAGCATCATAATGTTGGATACTTGAAGCCTGATGTCGAACGGGGTGTTAGGTAACATATACCAGAGTCTTTTTGTTCTCTGAGCCACTTCGCCATCCATGAGGGGAGTATGTGGCCTCTGAAAAATCTGAACATAGTCTTCACAGGCATTCTGTTGGCATAACAGCAGATTGTTACCATACAAACAGTTATTAGCCACAGGCTGTGGCTAAAGCTAATCCTGAGAGTGTTGCAACCCACTAGAACCAGGAAATCTGAGCTGCTGCTAATAGGCTTCCAACAGCTGAGTCCTTAGCCGGTTTTGACCCAGCTTCTATCCATGATCACAGGGCTCAAGTCTTTCTTGTGCTCACTGTTTGGTTTCAGTTAGGGAATTTTTCACTGGGTGAAGGAGAAATTGTGGATTAAAATTTCCTCTCTTTCTAGAAAAAACAGTGTCAGAGCTGTATAGAGACTCTAAAGATGTTAATATTCAACCATTACCCATGTGTAAATACAGTACTGAGGTCTAAGAGATCTGTACCAACTTACACAGTGATTTTCTGGCCACCTCCCATTTCTCAACACTACTTCTCTCAGATCTTATGTTCAGTAGATATAGGCAGCAATGGCTCTCCTCCCAGTTTTTAATTCTATTTTTCCTTTATACAGCTTCCTTCCTTTAAATTTAAAAAAATATTTGCTTTGACTATGATCTCTTTGGTAATATCTCCTAAGCATAGCATTCTATGGATCGCTTGATAAAATGACTCTGAAGAGAAAGAAAATGTTTGTCAGAATTGAAGGCTAGAATAGGAGGAAGTTTAGGGGAATGTGTGCACAGCCTGCTTGATCTAATGGACATCAGGGGCCAACTGCAGAATGTCACCTCTAGGCAATAAGGAAAATACCTTTAGATATCTTTCAAATTTTGTTCATTCATTGAATAAGTGAGATATGAAGATTCCTACCATGTGCAAGGTGTTGAGGTGGTGCTAGAGAGGAGTCATCCTTTATTTTTCTAAGAATGTTAAATTTTTATGACATAGAACCCAGGTCATCATCTGCACTCCAGATGCAAGCTCTCTCCATCTAAAACTCATAAGGCAGAGGTGTATAAATATAGGAATGGATAGATGTTCAGATACTGAATGGTTAAAGGGATAGGTAAACATTCTATAAAAATGGAAGACATTATAAAAATGTCATTTCTTGCTTTGGATATTGACTTGACAGATAGACTGCTGGACTCAGGAGATACATGAGAAGACTGCTGGTAAAAGAAAAGCAAGATGATACATTCTTACTACTGTACCACTTCTGTCCTCTCCGGCAGTAATTAGAATCCAGGCCTATCAGGTGGCACATTATGATCAAGTGAGATGATAGAGCCTGACTTAGCTCCTCATATTGGGAAAAACACTCCACATGAGACATGTTATAAACTATGGATAAATCCATGAAGCACAATTGACATGGGATAATGCTTCATATAATGGCTTGATGGGTGAGAAATGCAACGGATGAGCAAGGCTCTGTGTGTTCCTGTGTATATTTTCTTGGTGCAGCAGAGTTGGATGTAGGCCTGGTAAATTAGGAAAAATTCTCATCTCTAAGCTAACTTCTTTTTTACTCTTTTCACTATACCAAGATGAGATAGTTCAGAATTCTAAGGGATAACCTTAGATCAGTCTCTGGCCAAAAGGGTTCCCTTTATTATTTATTAAAATTCCCTTTACCAAGTCTAGTATAGTACTACAATTAACTCCACATATTCAGTGATCCACCAAAAGAGGGATTATTTAATGGTCAGGGAGACTGAACTTTGGAGTTGGTTCAGCTTTCTCCATGATGGAGCTGGGAGCACAAAGAGAATTTTCCTATCACTACATAGCCAATATTTTGTGTGACAACTGGGTAATTGTTCTGTTAATTGGAAGACGTTCTTGTCTTTTTCATATCATTTCTTGGGGAAGAAATTATAATTATGGACAATTACATTTTGAAGCACCTAAGGGCACTTTCTGATATAGATGTGATGCAGGCATAATTTCTAAACGGATTTTAATTAAGGAAATTGCATATATCACATATTCTTCTTCCTTGTCACAGATATGAAGCCCATTTTCTGTAAAGGGACTTATAGTTTGCCTGATTGCTTAAGAACAATATAAAATATTCATGTCTATGAATGCACTTATTTTGCATAAGGAGGAAAATAATTATATGGTGATGTCACAGGATCCTGGACTCAAAAAGACATTTTTCTTCTTTGTTTGGACAAGGGAATATTAGGGAAGAAGACAGAAATTCACATTCACCATCAAATCTGTGATTTCTAGTTCTCATGAAAATCTGCTAGTTTTACAAATATGACAGGTTAAATAGCCACTCTGAAATTTTCTTATTTCAGAACAAAAGTTCTAGAAAAATATTTATAGAAAATTAAAAATGTATAATTATTTTAAATGAAAAGGTGAAGTTGTAAGAAAAGAAGGTTACTTTTTGAAAAAAATGTAGGTGCATACTTCCAAGGAGCTATGGGAGTCCTGTATCCACCTCTTCCCTGCAGCATCTACTGATTTGAAATGCCTAGAATTTGACTTTAATGGCTACATGCAATTCAGAGATGGGAAACAAAACCTTAGGTCTTTGAAGGAAAATAAATAAATCAGAGAACCCCATATATGTCAGGAGCACATGATGGCATACATCCTTCAGAAAATGATGAGCTAAGAAAACTCTGAAAATGTCTTATGCTTGGCTATGGATGAGAGGTGTTAGAGATGACTTGTCTCTAACAATGCATAGATATGGGAGCATAGATATGGGTATGATACACATGAGTTTGTGCACTGAATTTTTAGTATTTGCATGTTTCTATAACCATAGGCTGAGAATTTTACTTGAATCATATTTGGTAGTAGCACAAGGAACCTGGCAGAAGCAAATGCTATTCCTTCATGATAAATAATCTGAATTCAGGCCTAAAGAAATTTCTTCTGATAGATTTTAAGCAAGCACATGTTTAAAATCAAAATAACAAAACACAGGGGCCTAAAGGCATCATGATTGACAACTAACAAAGCAAACAACAGAGATATCCCTTCAGATCTTCACGGCAGAATTATTGGATGCAGGGTATGTAGTATGCATTTTTTTTTTTCTGGTACCAGGGATTAAACTCAGGACCTTGCACTTGCCAGGCAGGCATGGTGCCACTGATCTACATCCCTGGCCCTAAATATATAGAATAACACAGAAGCATATTTAAAATTAAGTCTCAGTGGAGGAAACAAACCAAAGATTGCATTGAATGAAAAGAAAGATCATGGAATAGAAGGTAGAATTGAAGGTATTGATTGCAATTATTTAGAAAGAGAAAAAAGTCAGAAAAAAAAATGAAAGAGGTACTGAAAGACATGGAAGAATCAGAGTTCAAGAAGCTTAATAGAAATACTAGGGGGAAGGTAACATTCAAAGTTTCATGGTTGAGAACTTTCCAGAACTGTTGAAGACAGAAATTTTTAGAGTCAAGAAGTCAAATAACTTTACGCAGAAAAAGAAAAATAAACCCTGCACTCATGTTTCATAGTAAGATAATAGAATGCTAAGTGAAACAAGACAACTCTAAGAGTCAGAGAAAAGCACACACACAATTTACAAAGAAAAGCCAGTAAACAAACATCTGAATTCTCAGTGGGAATAGCAACATCCAGAAGTCAGTGATGTGATACCTTTAAAGTTATGGATAAGAATTGTCAGTCTAGAATTATGTTTCCAGACATTTTTCCTTTTAGAACCAAGAACTGAGCAAAGACATTTTTTGATAAGCAAATATCTAAGAAAGTATATCAGTGCAGACCTGGCACTAAAAATCTTTCAATGTTTTCAAAGGCATCCCACATGGTCACAATGGAGATGCCCCAGGGAAAAGGGAAAAGGAAGGTAGAAAAGGTGAGAAAAGCTGCTATTGGGTTTCATCTGTATGGGGCAGTTTCCACACACTAAAATAAAGTGGTGGATTCATATTATATAAACCTGGTACAAGAAATGTCCAATGGAAGCATAGATAAGAAGGAAAAATAAGATGGTAAAAGTGAATACAAATGTACCGTAATTCACAACATATGTAAATAGGCTTAACTTTGGTTAAATGAGATTTAAGTGTTATTTCTAAGTCCGGTGTTATTTATAACACATCTGTTGAATATAACACAAAAAGGAGATGACAGGGAAAGAATGAAAAAACATTCCTCTGCATCATTCCCATCTTTTGCTGATTGTTACTGTCACCCATGGATCTCACAGGGCCTACGTGCTGGTCTTTACTCATTTGGACTTTTGAGCATGAGTTATAAGAGAAATCAGAAATCTCCTTTTTTCACAAATGAAGAGAGTGACACAAAAGGAGAGGAGATCCGTAAGAAGTCACAAAAAGTCATAGCAGTAGAACTTGGACCAGAAAATGGGCCTGTGAACTCCAAGTTCATTTTCCCATTTCAGTTTAGCAAGGACCACAAACAACTGCATGTGAAAGATCAGGCATTCTAGTCTTTACAAACTATTGTTGCAACTACTCAGATCTGCCACTGTGGTGCAAAAGCAATCATAGGCAATATGCAAAGGAATCACCATGCTGTATTTCAATAAAATTTAATTACAAAAATGTTGGATTTGGCTCACAAGCTATGATTTTCTGACCTTTACACTACACCATGACTTTTTTTCTCAGTTAGACCAAAAATAATATAAAGCAACATCATTGTCCAAATCACTCATCTCCAAAGAGAATCTCACTTGCCCAGCAATGCTTAGATTTTATTTTAGCAAATGTGAAGTAGGTGTACACCCCTACAGGTAAATTGAAGAAAAGGAGAAAGGAGGAAAACAGGAAAGGATGCTGACCCTTCTGCTCTGAAATGGTCACTTAAGCCCCAATGTCTACTACCTCCTGAATTCCCTTGCAGGGCATGGTTCCACTTAACTCCTGATGTGGAGTGTCATGCAGAGCAAAGAAGGCATATCACCTGAGTTAAATGCCACTGTTTGGTAGTAAATTTCATGAACAACTTTCATCCTTCCTTCTCAGGCTCCTGGAAGAGTCCTCCTTCCTGTTAAGACCATTTGCTTCCCCATTGTAGATGAACACAAAAGAGACCACCCAAATCTACGACAGTGTACATTTTCCCATTTTTCCAGAAGTATAAACATTTCCCTTTCTTTTCTTATATACATGTTCTGATATTTCCACAAGGATCATAGATTTATTTTTAAGAGAGAAAGGGGGTGGAGCAAGGGAGGTAATCAGTTTTACCATAAGGTTTACTTTGTTATCCCCCTTCAATGAGCTTCTCCCTCTCTAGACATGACAAAGGATGGTTTATGCTTGTTAAAGATTGGCACCCTCAAAGCTACAGAAGGACAGAATTTAATTTGTCTTTTGTAGCTCCTCTCTTCTATCCCTCTTGGTATTATTTCATTAACTCCATGCTTTTCTCAAAAGCCACTGTGTATTATTTTTTGTTTTTGAAAAAAAACAAAACAAAACAAAGCAAAATTCAAAGCTCACAGCCTACTACAAAGAACAATAGGGAAATGAATTGCTAAAGCTTCCAGTGATGATTATTATTATGAATCTTTGTGAGAAAATGTCATTGGGACTCAGCCATGGAATTGAATTCTTATTCCAAATTTTATTGGCACTTATTGGGTTTGACAGTTTGATGAGAAAACTGTGGATTATTTAGAAGCTCTTCCATCACTGATCTGATTCATTTTTATAAAAAGCATTTACTGAGTGTTAGTTACAACCTCAGGTACTGTGAGAAGGAAAGGGAGAAATTAAATCTGCTGCCTTCCCTCCAGGAGGGGAGGGAAAGGAGAAATCATGAAAAGTATTCATCTCTTTATTCATTTAACCAGGATTTAGTCTGTACTTTTTACATAGTTAAGTAAAAAAGGTGGAAATTATTTCAATACAAACTTTCTTAAGCAGTGTCTTGGGGGCACATGGAAAAAATGGGGGTGGAGATAGTTGAGAAATTCTTCATAAGGATTAAATTGTGCTAAGTCATGATGGAAGAAAAAAGGGAAGAGAAGGTTAAGGGAGTCCCCTCTGTGGCTGTAATATGAAAACAAAAACATGGGACGATGGACACTATTTCCTCCTCTGAGTGTCCTAAACTATACCAAGAATAAAAAACTGTTTCCCAGTTTTAAAAAAAGGAAACACAAACAAAGAAAAATGATCTCCTTTTCCTTTTCCCACCCACTGGTTTTGAGAGTGGGATAAACTTAGTGATCACCAAGGAAGACTTTTTTTCACAGTGCCAGGGATAGAACCTAGGGCCTTGCACATGCTGAGCTAATGATCTGCCACTGAGCTGTGGCTCCAGGAAGGGGAGACATCTTGATGGGAAATGGAGAAACCTGGCAAACTTGACCTTCACCAAATGATCAGAATTAGTTAGCAGACTATTAAAAACGCATATTGATGTCAGATACCTGTGATATGACATTGATGAGAAGATACTTCTCTGTGATATGCTTTTACAAAGTTCCCAACCCTACCCTAAGCATGAGAAAAACATTGGGGTAAACCTATATTGAGAAACATGCTACAAAATGCCTATTGTCCCTCAAAACGTCAACCTCACGGAAAATAAAGGATTGAAAAACCATCACTGATCAGAAAAATGAGAAGACATGAGATTTAAATGCAGTGAGGTAGTCTGAATGAGACACTGGGAAAGAAAAGATCACAAGTGTAAAAACTAGTGGAATCTAAATGAAGTCTGGTATGCAGTTGATAGCACTGTACAGACAGAAATGTGCCAAACTAACATCACAATTCTTAGTTTTGACTAGTGTTACTAAATGAATATGTGTACCCCAAAGGCATATGGGTTACATGTGCCCAGCCTATGGAACTACTGGGAGGCAATAAGTGACATCTCTAAGAAGTGGAGTCTAGTCTGAGGTCTTTCAGTCATTAGGAGGTGCCCCAGAAAAGAATACTGGGTTTGAACTCCTTCCTCTCCCTCTCTCTCATCCATCCCTGTAATGTGGTGAAAGGTCTGTGCCACATGGTCTCCCACCACAATGCTACAGTGAGCTGTGGCCTCAAGGCAATGTGACCACTCAGCCATGGACCAAAGGCTCCCAAACCAGGAGTCAAAGTGAAACTTCCCTCTTTATAAGTTATTTCAACTTATTCTTTTTAGAGTAACAAAAAGCTGGCTAACACAATAAATAAACTATGGTAATATAAGATGTCAACAAAGGGAGGCACTGTGTAAAGGATGTATGGAAATTCTTAGTATTATTACATTTGGAACTTTTCTGCAAATTTAAAATTATTCCTTAAGAAAAATGTTAAAGATATAAAAATAGGCTTGCTATCAAAAATCTGTTTTCATAAAGACATTGTTGCAATAAATTAGTATCTGTGTTAACTTGGAACTAGGAAAAGAGGCTCAATGTGGAGCAAATGACAAAGGTGAACTCTAATTTTCAGATCATCTGTTAAATACTCTTGAATTTTAGTTGAATCTAAATGGTTTATCATAGCAGGATTAGCTTAAATGTTCTACTTCATAAGAAAATATGATAAATCTAAAAAAAAATGACCTATAGCAGTCAACTTCCCATTGCAATTCACATGCTCACCTGAACACACACACAGATGAGAACTTCTAACACTGAAACTTTAATAAAATTCAAGACAACCCATCAGACTGCATGACAGCTGGAATTGGATTGAGGAGTTTGCCTTATTCTGTTCTTATATTTTTGCTTGAAACAAAAGCCACTGTGAAAAAGCAAGAGTATACTTCTTCTCCCTCCCTCCTGGTGTTTGGATTCAGAGATCCAGGGAATACACCACCAAGAAGGGGAAGACGCTTTGTTTTGAGCCCATGCTACTAGCCTCTGAGAGAACCCTCGCTCTCATCCAGAGAGTAGCTACCAGAAAATAAAAGGAAAGAAGGATGAGAGTGGGGACTGACAGGACTGAGCATAAGAACTGGTATCTTGGAAAATGTTTTGTTCTTTCTCTCACACTCTACATCCAATACAACAAGAGGTAATGTTGGCTCTTCCTTAACATATATCCAGAGCTCTGACCACTTTTATCACCTTCACCAAGCACTATAGCCCAGCCAACATCATTTCCCAATGGGATTACTACATAAGCTTTCTAAAGACCATGAGATGGGCTTAGCTATTAAATAAGAAGCAAGGTGATTATAAGCATGCTGGCTGTTGACAGTCACTAAGTCTGGATAGTTCTTAGTTTATTCAAGGGTGAGATTTAGAATTAAACCCTTAAAAAATTAAAAGACATGCCACGAGCTGGTACCTGCATAACAGTGAAGTTTATTTGAGGTATAAAATAAATATTCTTAATATGTAAAGAATTTTCTAGTCAGTGGTCAAGAGGCAGCTATAATACTAGAGAAAAATGGGTAAAAGATATAAATAGGTAAATCACATGGGAATAAAAAGTTAATTTACAAGTATTCAAAAAATACAAATCAAAATCATGCAATTCTATATTCTACTGTTAGATTTAAAATGATTGAAGAATATACAAAATTACCCACCAGAAAGTTTGCTTCTAAAGGTAACACTTTTAGATTGGTTAGTCCCAAGAATAGGTATTTATTCCAAGGAAATAATCATGTAGGTATTAAATAATTAGCATTGATGTTCATTGAAGCATTGTTCGCAAACCCAAAAATGACAGCCTACACACCTGTATTTAAACAACTATAAATCTATATTAATTTAACATAACAGATAACCCAGTAGAAAAGTACATATGATCTATAGTCCTTTCTTGAATTTGAGTCTGGACTCTACCTTTTCCAAGCTTTAATCATTCTATATACTTTACAGAAAGGAGACGTGAAAGAGCTTGTAATATTTTTGGAGAAGTAAGACATTCAATGTGTTTGGATCTCAAATTTCCTTGGAAAAGGTGTGCATGCAAATGTCGGTGTAGTTTAGGCTTTGATGGTGCTTATTTACCCCTTGGAACAGTGGAGGGATTTCGAGTAAGTTGTCTTGATTTTTTAAAATCACCATGGCAAAAGTGAGGAGGTTTGACCAAAGGAGGTAATGCTTGAAAATGTCTTGGAAAGATCTCTTGACAGATTTTACACTAGATATGTGAAAAATAGAAAATTCTGCATTTTCTCAGTTGAATTCCATCCTGATTACTTTTCCCATTAAAGTCATGAACAATGGAATTAAATAACAGGAGTTTGAGTAGGGATGAAAAGAAAACTCAGAAAAGTTTTAAAAATAATCCAAAGATAGTAGATCAGTGATACAAAAATTAACCACCCCCTGTCTTGAAGGGCTCATCAAAAACACCAGGGTTCAGATTAATCTGAAATTGGTTAAATTCTAGATAATTTAGATACCTTCCCTAGGAATACTCATGTTATCTGTTTTCATGCTTTTGGTGTTTTCCACCTTTAAATATTTAGCAAACAAGCATTCATTTTTAATACTTTTCCATCTTTTCCCAGGGATCAGGCGGAGCTGGGTTTGTGAGAATTTCTGATCTTTTATTGCCAAAGGTAGGTATTATTGTCAACCTGGAGCCAGAAGGCTAGAAATTCAAGTTGGGAGAGAACTCCTGTGTGTGTGTGTGTGTGTGTGTGTGTGTGTGTGTGTGTGTGTGTGTGTATTTGTTGAGGGGCAGTAAGGAAGGAGAGAGGAAGGAGGTAGCAATTAAAAAGAGAGACAGAGCAAGCCCCAGAAGGAACACTGCTTGTAAGACCAACTTCAGAAGTCAACAGAGCCACCTCCTGCAACTCTAAACCCCACTGAAGTTATCACACACAGAGAACAATATTCAGTAGTCCTTTTGATCAGTTGCTGAGGCTTCAAAATGTGCCTTTGAAACAGAAGGCACCATCTGGAGAAAATGACTTCCAGTCCACCCCAAGGCCCCACAGGCTGAAGGAACACTGCTCTCGAGTAAGCTCTCCTAACTTGCCATGTCATGGCATTCTTCTGTGAAGCAACTGGCCTACCATGCCCCAGAGCACTGAGTCCATTTCAGACAATTTTGTTGCATAAAAGAAGATATGTTTTGTATGTTTCTGCTTTGAAGTTTCTGGATTTAATTTTTTAAAATATGAGACTCAGGTACAAATTGAATTATTACATAGCCTAACTTTTTCTCTTTCCTCCATTCCCAACAAACACCTCCTGTAAAATGTAGGGGCTTCCTGAAAGTTGTGTGAATTAGAATCAAATTGACAGCAAGGAAAAAGATGACTCAATATTACAATGACTGAAACAATTTAGAGATCTACGTTTCTTTTGTGTAAATGAAGTAGGCACCCTCAGGCTACTGAAGGAGATTCATAGAGTCCATAGGCACTCTTGGTTTTTCTAACTCATAAGTCCATCTTTCTTAGAATAATAAGATCCTATTCTCCAAGATGAAAGACAAAGGCCAGGACTCCAACCATAATTTGGGCCTTGAGTACCAAAAAGTAGAAGGAATGTTTTTTAGGGGAACAAAGGTTACATGTCAGCAATCTCTGAAAGTTTTTACAAATAGCTTCTCTCACACAGCATTGACTAGAATTTAAATGTGCATTTATATTTAAAAGCAACTGATAAAGGGCAATGAAAGTTCAGCCAGCAATCTGAGGCATTATTATTAAAAGAGTAAGGGAGAACAGAAAGAATTCTCTGCCATCACTCACTACTATGACTCTGTAAATATTTGGGGGCAGAGTTTTGATGCAAAAAATATATTCACACCAATCTCCAAAGAAGCACAAAGTTTCAACTGTTTACCACCTGTAGGTCTCAATCCAAGATTCACAATTGAAGAAGTTGGTCCTCTTGGCTGCTTCTTGTAATCTGGCAACTTGTGTATTTAAAGATAGTCTCAGCACATTATGAAATAAAGAACATGGTGATGGCACTGAAACCTTCCTCTCTGAAAACAGAGAAGTAGAAACCCCAGCAATCGTTGGTCCATAGGAATGACCAAACTAACCCTGTTGTTTATAAATTATGTGTATTTCTTGATCTGGATGTGGAGAATATTATTTGGTTTGAGAATATTCTTGGTGCTGGGCTGTAAGAGGAATGTGTTCACCCTATTGTTCAGTGTTATTCAAGGACCCAGACCCTGGCTGGTCCTTATACACAACCTTCAAGGGTATATCTCAAGTTAGCTTTAGAATATACATGTCCTTCTTGGGGACCATCCATATCACTTTTTGGTAATGAAAATTCAGAAGCATAGGACTGTGGGTGTATTAGCAGTCAAAGGCTTTTGCAGGCCAATTCAGGACTCTTTGGCCATGCCATTATCATAAAAATGCAGTAAGGTTTTGAATACTTGTTTATATCAATTTCAGGTGTACCCATAGCCAAAGAACTTGCACCGAGGTGCTATTTAGGTCTGGTGCCTCTGGGTTTCATTACTGGCCTTTGTGATCTCCCCATTAGAATGGCATTCATTTCTTGGTACTCACACACCACAATTGATGTTCTAGTCTTGATCTTAAACTTCAAAGATGAGTAATCCATAAGCCTGAAGAACTTTAGTTGTTTATTTCTCTAATGATTTTGCGGATCCACCTTAACTGGCCTTTCCATAACTGTCTGTCTTCAATGACTTTGTTTACCCAATAAATAAATTTTCACTTTGCTTAAGCCAAACCATTAGTATTCCTAACTGATCCAGAGTACCAGAATACTTGACATCTGGAAGTGCTAACTTGTAATAACAGCATCTAAAATATGGCATTTGTTATTAAGGGAAGTGATGAAACAGACATTACATGTGGAAAACTTGTAATTCATTTGAAGGAGTGGCTATATAGTTGGTCAAACTCCTGCCTGCCGACCACAAGCTGACTGAAGTTACATAGCTAAGGAAGATTGTTTGAAAATTTCAGACTAGTATCCTTGGTTAACTATCTTTGACATTCACAGAAAAATTTTATCAGAAAGATATATACTAGGGTAGACTTATTTCATCTTTTTTTAAATTCATTAAGTTTATTGGTACATTTTAGGCATACAATATGATGACATTCACCACTGGGAATTTGTACCCCTACCCCGTCTTCTAACACAGAAAATAGAACATGTGTAGGTGTGGAGGCTTTATTCTCCAGTTTGTATTAAGTATCCTGTAATTTGGACTGCTGAAAGGGAAAACAAGTTAAATGGTTCCATAGATCAAATAGGAGAAATATATAGCATGGCAGTTAAATTTCTATCTTTGCAGAAAACAAGTTTTTTCTTCTGCCACATAAAAGACTGTGGGGGAATTAAGATGATACTTGTCTAGCTTTGGTATGAGAGCAATTCTGACCTCATAAAGTGAATTTGGACATGACTGCTCTTTAATTTTTGAAGGAGTCTGAGAAATATAGGCATTAATTCTTCTTTTAATATTTGGTAGAATTCTTCTATACAGTTATTAAAACCTGGGATTTTCTTTGTTGAGAGATTTTTTTGACTACTGATTCAATCTCCTTATTCATTTTTAATATTTTCTACTTTTTCATTATTAAGTCTTGCTAGTTTGCAGGGTTTTAAATGTTTACCTATTTTTCCAGTTTATCGAATTTGTCTGCTTATTGTTATTGATAACATTCTCTGATAATCATTTTTATTTCTGTGCTATCAGTTATCAGTTGTAATATCTCTTCTTTTGTATTGATTTTATTTATTTGAACCATTTCTCCTTTTTCATAGTCTTCAGTTTGTCTTTATTCAGTTTGTTTCATTTTCAAAAGCAATTCTTACATTCGCAGAATTTTTCCCATGGTTTTTTTATTTTCTATTTTGTTTCTGCTCTAATTTTTGTTATTTAATTCTTTCTGCTAAATTTGGGCTTAGGCTGTTCCTTTTTAGTTTCTTGAGGTGTAAAATTTGTTCATTTATTTAAGATCTTTCCTTAATAATGTCATTAATGCTATCAACTTTCCTCATTGTGCTGGTTTTGCTGTATCTCATAAGTTTTGGTATGTTGTACTCTCTTTGTCATTTATCTTAAAGTGTTCTCTAATTTTTGTTTTGATTTCCTCTTTGATCTAAAGTTTGTTCAAGAGTGTATTGTTTAATGTCTACATGTTTGTGAATTTTCCATTTTTCTTTCCATTAATATGTAGCTTAATTCTTTTAAGTGATAAAAGATACTTTGTACGATTTAAGGAGCTTTTCATTTTGTTAAGATCTGTTTTATAACCTAACACAATCTATCCTGGAAAAAAATCGATATGCATTCGAAAAGGATGCACATCTGCTATTGTGTTGTGGAATGTTCTGTATTTGTCTGTTGATCTACTTGGTGTATAATACTATTTAAGTCTTCTTTCTCTAGTGATCTGTCCAGATGTTCTGTCAATTACTGAAATCAGGGTATTGAAGTTTTGTACTATTTTGTGGCTGCTGCTGCTGCTGTTGTTGTTGTTGTTTGAGAAAGTGTCATGCTATAGAATTCAGGCTGGCCTTGAACTCACTGTGTAGCTCAGGCTAGCCTCAAACTCACAATGCTTCTCCTGCCTCAGCTTCCCAAATACTGGGATTACAGGTAAGTGCCACCACACCCCACTCCTACTATTAATGTAAGCTATTTCTCCCTCCAGTACTGACAATGTTTGTTTTATATATTTGAGTGTTCTGATTCTAGGTGTATATATATTTATAAGACATATTCTCATGAAAAATTGATTTTTTTGGTCGTTATAAAATGTCTGTCTTTGTGTCTTGTTTAAATACATTTATTTAAAGTCTACTTTGCCTGATATAAACATAGCCAAACTTGTTCACCTTTGGCTAATATTTTCTTTTGGTTATCGTCTGTCCTTTACTTTCAGTCTATTTGTGTCCTTCATATAAAATGAGTTTCTTGTAGTTAGCATATAAATTGTTCTTCTAAAACAATCCACTCAGCCAATCTATTTCTTTTGATTGAGTTTAATCTATTTATATTTAAAGTAATTATTGATAGGAAATAAATCACTATTGCCATTTTATTAGTTGTTTTCTGTTATTCTTCTATTCCTTTGTTGTCTCATCTTTCCACTGTTTTCTTTGGTGTTTTGTTGACTTTTACTGCTATGCTTTAATTATTTTTCTTTATTTTACATAAATTTCTAGGTATTATATTTGTTTGGTGCATATGTATTAATGTGTATGTGTGGTTACTTTGGTGCTTATATAAACTATCTTATAGTAGCCTAGTTTAAGTGAGTGATAATTTAAGTTCAATGACCTACAAAAACTCACATACTTTTATATTATTGTCACAGTTTATATCTATTCATATTGTGTATTTTTTTACATATTTTAGTTATTAATTTTAGTACTTTTGTATATAAACTTTTATATTAGAACAAAAATACATATGCTGATACTACATTCTGTGTATTTTATATATTTATCTTTATCAACAAATTTTATTCTTTCATGTGTTACTACGTTGCTATTAGCAGTTTTTTTGTTTCAAATTGAAGATTTCCCATTAGTTTCTCTTGTAAGGAAGATATACTTGTGATTATACATTAATTATATCATCACACTTCTTTATGGTCTGTAACATTGCTGTTGAAAATCTGCTGATGACCTTATGATAGATCCCTTGTATGTGAGAAGCCATTTTTCTTTTGCTGCTTTCAAAATTCACTTTTTGTCTTTGACTTTTGGCAATTTGATTGTAATGTGTCTCATTGTGAATTTCCTTCTGTTCATTTCATTTAATGTCATTTCTTTCCCCAGATTTGGGAAGTCTGCAGCCATTATTTCTTTGAACACCCTTTTTTGTCCTTTCATTATCTCTTCTTCTGGAACTCTCACAGTGCATACATTGATCAGCTTGATGATGTCCTCTAATTCCCTTGAACTTTCTTCACTCCTTTACATTTTAAAAAAAATTTATTTATCTGACTGAATTACTTCCATTGACCTATCTTTGATTTTATTAATCCTGACTTCTGTTTCATCTACTCTGCTTTGAAGTGCTCTAGTGAATGTTTCAGCTAGTTATTGCATTCTTTGGTTACATGATGTCTATTTGTTACCTTTGTGATGATTTTTTAATCTCTGTTAAAATTATCACTTTGTTTATGCATTTTTTTAACTTCAGTGAACATCTTTATGATATTAATGTTAAATTCTCTGTTAGGTAAATCATATCACTTCATTTCATTAAAGACTGGAAATGTATTTTTTGTTTGGAATATCTTTCCTTAATTCTTCATTTTCCTTGGCTCCCTGTGTTGGTGTCCGCACATTAGACAAAGAAGTCACGTCTTTCAGTCTTTACATACTCATCTCATACAAAAGATGCCTATCAATCATCCCAACAAGAGGAACATCTACACAGGGAGAGAGGTTAAGAGCTATGGTGTGTACCAGCTCAAGTTGCTGTTTCCATTCTTCTGCAAATGGTTAAATTGTGGTCAACCCATTAGAGATCCAGGGGAAGCAAGACAAATACAGGTTCTTTGGGTAATCTCAGGGAAGCTGGGTGCTAGGTACATGGATCAGCTCTTTTCTTTCCTCAAGAGAAGCTGAAAGTTGGGATTTTTTTCATCTCCTACCCCTGCGCTGAGCAGAAAGAAGGATCAGTAATGTCTACAAGCCTAAGTCGCTACCTCTATTCTTCCATGAGTGCTTGGACTATGCCTAACCTCTCAGAGCTCTAAGGCTGACAAGACAGAGTCCAGTCCTCTGGAGAGACCCTGAAAAGTTAGGTTATGGATGCAACTACGAAAACATCTTTCCATGGGTGAACCTGGTAGCTAGGCAATCCCTTCCTGATGGAATGCCACTCTGCCAGGGCAAGATCTCTGGGGGAAAGATATCCTCAGTCTCTTGACCAGTTTCAATGATTCTGGTTTTGTGTATTCCCAGGTTTCAGGAAACATTCAATACTTTCTTTTCTAATAAAAGGAAAATTTTCACAAATTATTGATGAAAAAGCATGCTTTGGGAGGAATAGAGAGTCTAAGGCCTCCTACCTCACCAATTTTTTTTATAGCTCCTGTATCCTTTTGGCACAGTCCCATTATAATTTCCTTGTTTTCAGGAGGAAGGTGTTCCAAGATTATCATTTTACATTTTCACCTCCAGATATATAATCAGAAAGTTCCCAAGGGAGATATTTCCTATTATTGAAAAATGGTACTTGGAGGACACATTTGTGGGATATAAGAAGAAAGGATTTCTTTAAAAAGACATTAAAATTCTGAGTCATACAGGAAAAGATTGATAAATTTGATTATATTATTTTTAAAAGCCCTGTAATTCAAATGATGCCATAAACATAGGTAAAATTCAAACCACAGATGAGAAAAGCAACTTTGACAAAGAAATAGTATTCAGGATATATAAAGAACAATAAACAAAAAAATGTAAATACTTCACAGGAAAAAATGTCAAATGGTATTAATATAGAATTAACATAAATGGAGAAGTACATGGTTTGTACATATGTGAATAAAATGTTTTACATCACTAGTAACCAGAAAAATAAGTATTAAAGCAACAATGATTTAAATATTGATGATTGTCAGAAATATTTTAAGACTGTCAATACAAATAGTTGACTACCATGTGATAAAGAAAATAATTTAAATCTTGCATTTACTACTGCTAAAATTTGTAAATGGTACACCAACTGTAAAGAAAATTAGGTAATCTTTAGTTAAATTGAAAATGTCTCATATATGAAAACTCTCATATGTATGTAATGAAACAGTATAAAATATTCATTGTAGTGTTTTATGTGCAGGTAAAACAATGAAAATAAGCTTCCTGTCCATCAGTAGAAGAATGGAAAATAAATTGTGTAGTGGTGATAAAATAGGATCCTATGCAAAATTGAGAGGCATGAATTAGATCTATAGGCAATGATAAAGAAAAATATTTAAGAAGTTAAAGAGAATCGCATATATGATTGTATTTATATGAGTTTATATAAAAGCTACAATGTATTTTAATTGATGATAAAATAGCTGTGAAAACATGGGTAAGTTGCATATTAAATTTATGAATACAACTTTGTTTTTCAAATGAGTTATGGTAATTGAATGGGAACAGAGTGAGCTTCAGTTTATCGGTGATTTATTTCTTTAAAAAAAGCTTTCAATGAGGCAAGGATTTACCTCAGTGGCACAATGCCTGCCAGGCAAGCACAACATCCCGAGTTCAATCCTTGTACCAAAAAAAAAGCTTTTACTAAAGATGTTACTAAAAATTGTCAAATACTACATAAAATAACACTATATATTATCATGTATATATTTAGATTATGATATTAGAATAGTTATGCTAAAATTTCTTCATATATTTAAATCTTTAAAAAATATATCATTTGAAATTAATACTTAACAGTGCTTTTCTAACTGATGACCTTTGGACAGTTTTTAAATATTATACCATAACCTTTTCCTGAGTGTGGTGGCAGATGCCTCAGCACTTGAGAGGCTGAGGTAGGAGGACTGCCATGAGTTTGAGACTAACCTGGATTGCATAATGAGTTCAAGACCAGCTGAACTCAGTGAGATAGTGAGATACTGTTTCAAAAACAAACCAACAAATAAAAAACCATAACACCTTTATACATGAAGCAAGATACTTTGAGAGATGCTGATAGAGAATATTTTAAAGTTTGCTGAAAAATACTTAAAAATACTGACTATAAAAATTTTCCTTATGCCAAATTTTGCTTTACTCTGCATATCTGAAACTTGATGGGAAACAAATCTATAAGTAATATAATTTTTACTGTTTTGAATAATTGTAAACAACTGTTCCTTAATTCTGTTTAAAATACTCAGTTGCTGAGAAATGCAATACTTTGTTCATAAGTGATTGATCTTTGTAGGAAATTTGAAAACAGGATGGGAATCTAAATTCCATTTAATTGTGATTTTGAGAAAGGAAGTAAAACCTGGTTCCAATGCCCCAGACACAAACCTTAGATGACATGGAACCTAAGTGATACCAGCAGAGAAGGATAGATTGGGGTATTTTTCTAATTTCTATATATCTTTCCATCCCAACTTATTATACTCCTGTCTATTTAATAACAATTTCTTTGGCTATATTAGTAAGCCCATAATGGTAGCATCAATATTCATTCAACTTTGGTGTCTAACCAATAAAATCTTATGTGAAAATAATAATCCAACTTTCACTGAAAGAATCATTGAAAATACATTATCATTTTACAGTCTGTGGAAACTAAAAGCAACAGAAGCAAGTGACTATGTGAATAGTTTCAAACTGTGTCTTTACTATAAATGCAGTGACTACCTACTAATGGAAATAGTTGGAAGGATTGGAAGTTTAGTTTCATTATATATTAAACTGGTTACCTATTTAAAAGTATCAAGATCCAGGTTACATCCCTGATTATAATATCATATTTGGCATTAATTGAAGGGCTTATGGTTCAAAAAAATTCAACTAAGCACGTTTTCTTTCTCTTCCCTAACAGTTTACTGGAGAATGTGCAATGGATTTTTAAAAGACTAATAATGGTTTGGGAGAATGGAGAAGAGTAGTAGACTAATGACTTTCAAAAGTTTGGGGAAAGAAGGAATGTTATTAGGCTAAATATAGCAGAAGGAGCTTCAATTTCAAGAATACACAAAAAAGACTCTACCCAGAAAAAGGGAAAATACAGATAGTCTCAGACAGGAAGAATTTAAATGGTTTCTTACCAAGACACAAACACACATATTAGATAGATTATATATATGTATATATATATACATATATATATGCATATATATATATATCAGCAAAATGATAAAGAGGAGAGAAAGAAGAGAGGGATTATTCAAGACCAGATCAAATGTAGGAGCAGAATAAAAAGGAATGCCAGAACAGTAATCCAAATCTGACTGGAAATTCATGGGCTCTGAAGACAATGTCAATAAGAAAAGTAACTCCCCATAAAATTTGAATAAAAACTAGATGATTACAATGAAGAATTTCATTAACATCAAGAAAACCGAAATGTAGATTAACTTCTTCCCTCTCAACTTCTAGTTTCTGAAACTTACATTTTTTATACGACAAATTTTTGATCACCATTAAAGTCTTTATTATATCATTTGCATGGTGCTTTGTGTGACAGTTCTGACCACTTTAACTCAAGTGCAGTCCAGGACACAGGTAGCAAAAAACAGGCATCCCATTCTATTTCAGTTTTCTCTTCCCTTCATGTTGTTGCTAGGAAAAGTAATATCCTTTGTACACCACTGTTTTAAGTACTAAATAAGATAATTTTTATGCAGGGATAAGAAAAGAATATAATGCTATCTAGGATATGCTCAAAATAATGTACCAAGAATTATTTCAACAAAATATAGTAACTCTAGTAAAACTATAAGACATAATTCTTTCACATAAATTCCAATTAGTACAATAGCTATAATAAAACTAGGTCTACTTTAGCATTACAGGACCTCAGGCATTTCTCTATGCACCCTTACTCTAAGAAGTCCATGATAGTTTTGAGGTGACACACAGTTAATATCACATAGAGTTTCCTTCTCTTATGAATAAAACTCACCACATAATTCTACAGTAAATGATATTTAGATAAATTTAACATGATAAATAAGAATTATGGGTTCTCAATTTGTGACATTCATTTATAGATTAACCAATAATGGCTTTTCAATTACAGAATGAGATCTAGAAGACAGAGTTGATGAAGGGTAGATAGGAAAGAGTTAAAGCAAAAACTAACATAGCTGGAGATTTTGTATGAAATAATGGTGAGTCAAAAGAGGCTGCTTAAAATTGATGGATGTATGAGTCACTTTTCCCATCTCTAGGACATAATACCTAACAGCCACAACCTAAATAAAGAAAAGTTTAATTTGTAAAAGAATCATACCACTGTGATATATGTGCGCCCATGTTCATTGCAGCACAGTTTGTAATAGCCAAAAGTTGGAAACAGCCCAAATGCCCATCAACTGGAGACTGGATAAAGAAAATGTAGTTTTTTTATAAAATGGAGTACTACTCAACCATAAAAAATGAGAAATTAGAGACATTTATAGCTCAGTGGATGCACATTGAGGGAATACTCTTAAGTGAAATAAATAGGACACACATGAATAAATTCCGAATAGTTTCTCTGGTGTGAGAAACTGAAAGTGTAAATAAGGACTAAATGTATAATAGGTAATGTGAAATAGGAAGAAAAGGGGCAAAGGGGAAGGAAGTGGGAGGGCTAGGGGAAAGGATAGAAGGGAATGGGATTAATATGAGAAAACGGAAAACTAGGAACAAAATCTTTGTAAATAGGGAGGAATGGAGGGGTTGAAGGGAGGGCTGGGCAAGGGTGAAAAATAAGACCCAAGAGAGACTATGTAAAGGTGCAAATTTGCAATGATGAATGTCATTATATTGTATACCTAAAATGTACCAATGATTAGAATGAATAATTGAAAATGTAAAATAGGAAGAAAAGGTCCAAAGGGGTAGGGGTAGTGGGAGGGGCAGGGGAAAGGAAAGAAGGGAAAGGAAAAATGATGAGAAATGGAAAAAATGGAAATAAAGTCTTTGTAAATAGGGAAGGGTGGAGGGCATGAAGGGAGGGCTAGGAATGGGGAAAAAATAAGAACCAAGATGCATTATTTAAAGGTACAATTCCCAATGAGAAATGTAGTTGTGTTGTATACCTACAATGTACCAATAAAAGAATTTAATAAAAAAAAAGTTTAATTTGTCTTATGGTTTTAGATGATTCAGTCCATGGTAAACTGGCTTCTGGGCCAGGAGCATCATGGTGAAAGGGTGTGGCTGAGTGAAGTTGCTTAGTTCATGGTGGCCAGGAAACAGAGCAGGGTAAGAATGCATGACAGGAAGGAGCCAGGAGCCATATATAGCCAATAAAGTCAGGTTCCATGACACACCCAGACATATCCAGGACTATGCTGTAGTAATTCTCTAGGCTTTTCCTAATCCTGTCAAGTTAACACATCAATATTAATGGTCACATTCTATCCCTCATCAACTTAACAGGCAGACACATCTCCTTAAACAATATTTCATTTCCAAATTAGGTCAGTAGCAAGTTCATAATGCTGCCTAACATGATACAACTATCCTTTGCACAACCCAAAGTGCATTAATCCCTTCCCCAAGGTTGTAACAGTTCCAGCATTCTTCAAAAGTTCAAGTCAAAGTCTTTTCCAAGACTCAAGACAAATTCTTAGTTGTGACCCTCTGTAAAAATAAAAAAACAAGCTACATAATTCCAACAATACCACAATACCACAGAGTAAACATTTCTGTCTTAATTACTTTCTTGTTGTTGGGACAAGATGCCCAATACCCACCAGTTAAGGGAGAAAAGGTTTATTCTAGCTCACAGTTTTAGTCCAGCTGGTTCCAAGGTAAGGCAGCATAGCAGAAGAGCATGGCAGAGGAGAAAGAGTTCATGGCATGGCAGGCTACAGGCAGTGCACCTACCTTCTTCTTTACATTTTTATTTCATCCAGGCTACAAGCCTATTTGTTGCTGTCACCTAAACCCAGTGTGGGCCTTCCCTTTTCAGTAACTCCAGCATGCACACTGAGAACTATATATTTTTTTCTCCATTAAGTTTATTGGTACATTTTAGGTATACAATACAGTTACATTTATCATTGGGATCTTGTACTTTTACATGATGTATCTTGGTTCTTATTTTTTCCCATTTCCCTGCCCTCCCTTCACACCCTCCACTCTTCCCTGTTTACAAAGAATTTGTTTCCAGTTGTTTCCTTTTCTCATATTTTTTCTTTTCCCTTCTTTTCTTTCCCCTACCCCTCCCACTTCCCCTACTTCTTCCAAGAACTATATTAAACCAATCAGTGGACTAATCCAGTATCACACACCCATGATCCAGTATCATATACTCATGATTCAGTCACTTCCAAAAGCCCCATCTATCAGCGAATGGGGATTTGGGGAGACATTTAGATATATGTCATAATTCCTTCTCCAAAAGGGAAGACTAGATACATAGGAAAAAATCAGACAAAAGCAAGACCAAAACCCAACAAGGTAAACACTTCAGTCCTGTGGCTCCATGTCTGGCATGTAGGATACATGCTAATAAGCTGTGAGTTTCAAAGAGTACATGTGGCCCTACCCCTATGGCCTTGCTGGCTTCAGCTACACAGCCTCTCTCAGGCTTGCTCTGTTCTGGGTCTGTGGCTTTCCTTGGCTGATGCTCTCATTCCTGACATTTTCAGCTTCTTGAGGTCTCCAATGCAGCTTTGGCTTTATTCCAACAGCATTATGCACCCGCTTCTCATGGGCACTTTACCTGACTTCCAACCCTTCCTCTGAAATCTCAGTGGAAGCCTCCATGACACTAAAACTCTTACATTCGACTTGCTGATAAAACCAACAACGTGAGAATGATGCCAACATCTGCTGCTAGTTTGAGTAGTAACCACATTCCCTTGGACCATGGCAAGAGTGACCTCTGAGTTCCTGGATGGCTGACCATGGTGAAATGAATTCTGGGGAAGTAATTCTCTAGGAAACCCTTCTTGAGCAGAGGCCCAAGTGTTCTCTTCTCACTTGAAAGATTTACACATTTGTACCCTTTAGCCTGCAATGGGGGGGTATCTTGCTGATTTCTGAGATGTCCTCAAAGCATTTTTCTTGTTGTTCCTGTAGAAAGTGTTGGTTTCTATTTAATGGTGTTAATCTCCTAAGCACACATACTTCCTCTGGTCCTAATTTTACATGTGGTTCCTTTGGGTGAAAATTTACATTTTTCAAAATTTTCTCCTCTGCTTTTTGCCTCTGATTCTCACTATAAGTCTGGTTAAAGGCAGCCAGTAGTACTCATGCCTTAGCCTGACTATTGTGCTATCTTGAAATATTTTGGCCAGATCAGTTGCTCTACCACCCTTAAACTGTCTCCCAAAAAAATCTCAGGACATTGAAAAAATGTAGACACCTTTTTGCCAGAGTGTAACACACATGGCTTCTAGTCCAATTGCCAATAAATTCCTTGTTCCAAACTGAAACCACCTAAGCTCATCCATTACTGTCCTGCTTTCCCATCAGCATTCTGGTTTTCCATTTTCTGAGAAAAATCATCCATTAGGCTCTGTTTATAGAATTTTAGGGCTTCTCTAGACTGCATCTCTAAACTTTTCCAAACTCTTCTAGGAAATCAGTTCCAAAGGCTTCTAAATCACATGGTCAGGTATCCTTATAGCAATGACCCTACTTTTGGTACCAACTTTCTTTCAGCTTTCCCATCATTGAGACACAACACTTGACACCCATATTTTAAAGGAGCAGTGGTTTAATTTGGCTCACAGTGCTAGGGATTCAGTCCATGGTCAGGTGGCTTTAAGGCAGAAACACCATGGTAGACGGGCATGCCTGTGCAAAGCTGCTTGGTTCCAGATGACCAGGAAGCAGAGCAAGGGAACACTGCCAGAGAGGAAAGAAACAGGTATGGTACCAAAGATCATGCTTCCATAACCCAACCAGACACACCCAGAAGTGTGATTTACTAATCCTCTGAATATTTCTTAGTCCAGTCAAGTTGATATCTCATGGTAATGATCAAAATAGATTAAAGATATTTTTTGATTCATTTGGAACCAGAAGAGACCTATAATAGCAAAAGCAATTTTGGCAACAGAGACATGGCTGGGGGCATCATAATCCCCAACTTGAAACTATATGACAAAGCTACTGTGATAAAAAACAGCATGGTACTGGCAAAGAAACAGACCCCAGGATCAGTGGACTAGATTAGAAGATGCAGAAAGAACTCCAGACACACTCAGCCACCTCATCTTTGACAAAGGAGCCAACCACCCTCATTGGAGGAAAGATAGCCTGTTCAATAAGTGAAGTTGGAAGAACTGGATTTCAACCTGCCAAAGATTAAAACTAGACCCATACCTATTACCATGCACTAAACTAAGATCAAAGTGGATTAAAGATCTAAATATTAAGACAGAAACACTAAGATTTCTGGAAGATAAATTAGGTAGAACTCTTGAAAACACTGACATAGGAAAAGACTTTATAAACAAAAGCTCAGTAGCATGGGAAGTAGCACAAAGACTCAACAACTGGGATCCCATCTTATTAAAAAGCTTCTGCACTGCAAGAGAAACCACCAACGGAGCTAAGAGACAACCTACAATGTGGGAAAAAAGTTTTAGCAGCTGTACCTCAGACAAAGGTCTACTATCAAGAATATATAAAGAATTGAAAAAAATCAGACCTCCCAAATTCAAAGACCCAATTCAATAATGGACATCTGAAATGAACAGACATTTATCAGGCAAAGAAGTAAAAGTAGTAAATAAATATATGAAAAATGTTCAACATCACTGGTCATTCAAGAGATGCAGATGAAAACAACACTGAGATTCCACCTCACCCCAGAAAGAATGGCTGCTATCAAGAAATCAACCTCTAACAAATGCTGGAGGGAGTGTGGAGAGAAAGGAACCCTTCTCCATTGTTGGTGAGAGTGCAGACTGGTGCAACCACTGTGGAAATCAGTATGGAGATACCTCAAAGAACTAGGGGTAAAGGTCCCATTTGACCCAGCTATTTCCCTGCTGGGTATCTTCCCCAAAGAATTAAAAGAATCAAACCACAGTGATATATGTGCACCCATGTTTATAGCGGCACAGTTTGTAATAGCTAAAGCTTGGAAACAGCCCGAGTGCCCATGAACTGGAAACTGGATGAAGAAGATGTGGTTTTTTAATAAAATGGAGTACTACTCAGCCATAAAGAACAAGAAACTAGAGACATTTATAGCTAAATGGATGCATATTGAGGTCATGCTCTTAAGTGAAATAAATAGGACACACATGCGTAAATACCGAATAGTTTCTCTGGTGTGAGAAACTGAAAGTGAAAATAAGGATTAAAATGATTAAAATGAATAATTGATAAGTTGAAATAGGAAAAGGTCCAAAGGTGTAGGGGTGGTAGAAGGGGAAGGGGAAAGGAAATAAGGGAAAGGAAATATTATGAGAAAAGAACAAAATGGAAATGAAATCTATGTAAATAGGGAAGGGTGGAGGTAGTGAAGGACGCACAGGTAATGGGGAAAAAATAAGAACCAAGATACATCATGTACAGGTACACGCACCCAATGATAAATGTAAACTTATTGTATAACTAAAATGTACTAACAAAAGAATTAAAAAATTTTTTTTGTTCTTGTAAAGCACTGATGATAAGCAATAGATGAATTAAAACCAAAATCAGATTATTAGAATTATTCAAAGGCACTAAACTTTCATTTCTCATAGCAAGGAATCTGTAGATACTTTCTTTTTTGTGGTTCCAGGGATCGAACTCGGGTCCTTGAGCTTGCGCAGCAGGCAGCGAAACCTCTTTGCTAAATCCCCAGCCCTGTAGATATCTTTTAAGACAATCAAGAAATAGAGGTATAAGACATTATTGTTCAACAGAAACATTTACATCTGGTGACCCCAGGCTATAAGCCAAGGATGAGGGAAATATTTCTAATTTTAATTTTTTTTTTTTTTTTTGGTACCGGGGACCGAACTCGTGACCTTGTGCTTGCGAGGCAGGTGGCAAAATCTAACTTTAATTTTTATTCTCTTCTGTGCTAAATAATGTTTTATAACATGTCAGACATTTTAAAGCAAGAAAACCCAGGATATTATGACTAGCAGCCCTGGTTTGTCAAAGGGCCAGAGGAAGACAAAAAGTGGCCCAAAATGTGGATGAAGAAGAGAGACTCTGTGTTGGATGACCTCATGTAAATCATGCACCTTCATGGTTCATTTCTTCATCTAAAAAATAAAGTAATGTTAACAATTTTATAGTTATAATAAAATTATTATAAATTTATAGGACTATTATAAAAAGTATATGTCTAGCACATGGTATGTAATTAATAACATTGGTTGATCAATATCACCTGGTTACTTGTACAGTAGAAGATCAATAAGTATTGACTCTCCCTTTCATTGAAGACTTAGGTTCCAGGATTCTCACATTTCTTCTCTTTATGTTTAACTATTCTTCTATTGTGAGATTCTGTTGCCACTAGCACTGGCCACTTCCTAAGTAAGGAGCTTAATTGGTGAGTGGAGGATTAGTAACTTGTGTTCTCTGCTAATTCATGAATATTCTCCCCTTATTCTGGCTCTTTGTGTTGTGCTCATCCTCTTTAGTCTGCTGGCTTCCTCTTATTTTGCCTTTCTCACAAATAAAACCTGCTGTTCCTACCTGCTGAAAGTCACTGTCATCAAGCAAAACAACATACCACCATCTTTATGCCTCTTCATTGGCATTTTAATATTAAAGCATTTCATATTAAATTTTATATTTTATGATACTCTTCCTTGATCATTTACATCTACATTTTTCACAAGTGGGACTTTTGTTGTTTTTGTTGGCTCCTTTCTGGTTCTTTACCTCTTTTATCTCCCATGTTCATCTTCATGTCCTTACCCTCGCTCCTCTATACCTCCCTGAGAACCCTACACCTGTCAGATACCAAGAAAACTGAAATTTTTAGAATAAAGTAGACACTCCAAAAGCGAAAGATATTTACTTGAGGTGTCCTTTGTCTTTGCATTCTCCTCCCTTACATCAGAGAAGATCAGGACACTCTCTGGGTGATTTCTCACTCTGTCTTTCTTGCTCCTTCTTATCTTCAAGGGCAGCTGAAGAGTGGCTTCACCAGCCTGTAAATCAGCAGCAGCTATAAAACATGTCTGCTTTTAGAGATGACTTTTGCCTTGTGGAATACTTTACAGCCATAGAACATGCCCAACATATCAATGACCTAAATTCATTACTTTAAATGCATATTCTGACAGACACATTGCAGAATTGTTGGAAGGGGTATGTGTGGAATGAGAGAGTCCAATGGCAAACACCAGCTGCTTCCAACTAACTTGGAGGACTAAGCCAATTAGCAGATCTACCCCCATCCTTGGGTCTTTAATGGATGAATTTTAGTGAAGAAAGCCCCTAGTATCCCAAGAGAGTATGGGGAACAAGCAGGTTTTGATGACAGAGATGGACTGTGTGTCCCAGTCCAAGCCACTGGTCTCATCTCACACAGGGAACACTTACCAATTCACTCAAATCTAGTGTTGCTTCCATGTCTTATGAATTTCTGCTCTCTACGTTTTTGGAGGGGGAGGACAGGGATTGAACTCAGGACCTTGTGCTTTGAAGGCAGGCTGGTGCCACTGAGCTAAATCCATGATCCTGTTCCATACTTTTAAAGTATTTTGACAAAGCAAAGCTTTTAAAATTAAGGAATGGGCCATTTACAATCTCACTTTTAATAAAAGATTTATCTTTCCAGTTCTAGTTGGTTTATGGAAGTAAATTCACATTTTAATAATCAGATCATAGATTAGATTTTGTTCTCAATGCACTCACAATGTCCTAAAATCTTTAAAGGTCCTGCTTTAAACTGTTAACTATAAATGCTTAGAGGGAAGCACCCTCTAGAGAAAAGAGAGAATTCAGTATTTTCAGTATTACTAGTGACTTCCACAGGGAAGATCAGAGTTCAAGAGCACCTAAGAAAGAAGTCACCTTCAAGTAAAGAAAGTATATTTTATACACCCTACTAAAAAAGGAATAATAGAATTAATTTTTTAAACTATCCTATCAGCTCTATTGTGTTACTCCCATTATTATACCCACTCCATTGACCTCATCTTCTAGTTATTGGGCCCACTGAGGTCATAGCCTAAGAAGAGGGTGGGATTCCAAGAAACAGATCTGCCAGTCACCAGCCACAGCAGCACCACAGGTGGGCCCCTACTCTGCTACTGGCAGAGGTTGGATCAAAATCTGAGACTATATTCAGGAAGGGAAAGGATATCCTCAGCTCCCTGGTCACAAAGGTTACAAAGGGATTCCTGTATCCTTTTATATTAGTCAACAGCAACATCCTAATCAGTTAATTAAATAATTAGGTCTTGCGTCTAGAGATAGTTTTTGGCTTTCATCTCTATCTTAAAGAAGCTCTAAAATAATTGGAGAATTATGCCATATGCATGTTCAGGTAAGTGGAGACTGTGCACGATACTTAGATATGAATTTAGGGCTTTTCAAGTCTCAAACCAACTGCTTCTGGCTGCCATTGACTCAGCTATTCTTGCTCAATCCTCCCAAAACATGCAAACTTCCCTTGTTTACTTTTTTAGTTAAATGGTATGTCCAAATAGTCTTTAAATGGATTTCCCTTGAATTAATTGGCTATGTCAATCTGCAGAGGTCAACCCTGGAGCACAGGATACTCCCACTCCCAGTTTGTGATTGACAGTGCCCAGCACTAGAATAGGTCAGAACACTCCTGGTCTCTGAATGGCAAGAACACAAAAGCAAAGTGACTTTTTTTTTTACTGAGTTATCTGAATCCTCCAGTTATTTTGGCCTCATCTATGACAGTGTTGTATGGAAAATGGTCCTCATGTAAATTTCATAGGGCACTTGCAGTCTATGAGCTCAGTCATATAGACTGAAAGAATAATGACTGAATAATGAAGTCCAGCAAAATTAAACAGATCCATTGACTCATGTGAAATGTAATGGCAAGCTCCAGATCCAACTGGTTATATCCATCAACATAGTTTGCTCTTCATAGCCAAAGTTAAGTGGACAGTAAAGACAAAGAGTAGGCTAATTTTTTGAGTTATTCAGAAAATTGATTCCACTCTCTGCATGGCCTTAACTGGAGAGATTGTGTCAAATACCTCACAAGTGAGATTCAAAGAGTTCTGACAATGTCACTGGCTTATGACCTGAAAGGCACCATTCTGAACAGAGTCATCCACAACCTGACCAAATGAACAGAGTATATGGGATTAGTTTAAGAGAATGATTTCCTACACAGAATACCATTATCCACAATTTTCAGGCCTTTGTAAATAGTACTTATGGTCATTTTGAACCCATTAAAATGCTTTTTAGTCATGATGCTGAACTAAATAGTACTCATTGATGAAAATCCCAGGAATGAGCTGATTGTATTACTCTGCAAATTACAGGCTTTGGAAAACTATTTGCTAGATTCCTCCTAACATACTCTGTTGGCTGAATAGAACTTCAGGGGATTTAATCTAATAATGATTAAAGCAAATTCCTAAGTGAAGTGAGGGTGTAAGGGGGCAGAATTTGTTTTGTTTTGTTTTTTGAACAAGAAAAAAGCTGTGATAATTTTATTGACCTAGAGAAAAAAGGAGAGTAAATAGGAATATAGTGATATGACACTTCTGGGGGGAATACAGAAAAGATTCAATCTGCTGTTCAGTTGTCTCTTGTAGGAATGTAGGATTATGGAAGAGAAGAGGCAGAGACCAAAAATTACTCTTATTTAATAAGTTAGACAAGTTAAAAATGATACTTTTATTAAGAGCAGTTAATTTCATCCTAAGAAGTCAATTGAATTCAAATGTGTGAAATTGTTTATAAGCTCGTATTCTGGTACAATTGAGAAAATGTTCTATTTCCATCATTTTATGTCTAGGTACATTAAAGCATGGTATTTATTACTATTGTGAACTTAAGTTACCAGTTGAGAACATCATGGACTTGGAAAAGGGAAAAAGAGACAACAAAGCACAGCATGAATTAGAAAGTTCTCAGTCCCTGGCTGTGGACCCTATGGAGTTATAGATTGGAATATCATTGATATTTTTCCTAACTATCTCTAATGTGAGATGTCAGTTTCTTCTCACGTATGAGCAGCTCTCTTCAAATATGCTACCCTTGGCTTACTCTTGCCCTGCAGAAAGTTTAATAAATGTCTCTGATTCATTCAAAGAAAAAGAGAAAATGAGAAACACATCCTTCATGCATTTCCAGAAGTTACACAACTAAAGTGGCATCTGAGCCATAAGGAAGTAAAGTATCTGCCACTGTTGGGCTTCAACCCAGTCTTTCCTCAGCATTGCCTTGGAGCCTGAGCTATCTGTGAAGTTCCTGGAGGACAAATTATTTGGGCATTCTAGGCCATATGAAAAAATACAGCATTGGAGAGGACTGATGCCCTGTGGAAAGCAGGATATGCTTTCTTAGCCTCCAGGGTCTAGGGTTCCCTAAGATCAAGTCCCATCCAAGCTGTGGAGATTCCTGGACCACAAACCTCTGGCCCATCATGAAACCTCACAGGTCCTTCTGTGCTCATTTCCCCTTTGTTCATCATACCTCATTCTACTGGGCAATGGAAGAACGCAATGCTTGCCTTGATTGTCTTTCTCTGGGCTTCAAGAACAGTCAGTCCATCCCTTGGCTGGTGCTCTGTGGCCCCAGCTCCCTCAGATTTTGCTGCACATCTCTTTACTTCTGATTCATCAGAACACACATGCATTTTCACTACCTCTACACATAATTAGTTGCATCCTTCCACCATGTTTATTTGTTGTCTAAGTGGTTGCCCTTCCCACCAGAGGCTTTCCAATCTTGATGGAAGAATAATGCCCCCTCTTGCTAGACTTTTATTCATCTCCTTGGCTACTTTCAAAGGTCTATAATGTTCTTTCAATTTATTTGATATTTATCTTAGCCCATTTTCTATTGCTATAACAAAATACTATACACTGGGAAATTCATAAAAATGAGGGTTTTAGAGGCTGAGAAGTCTGAAAGCATGACACCAACATCTATTCAGTTTCTGGTGGGGTCTTGGTGCTGCATCATAGCATAGTCAAAGAGTAGGAAGGATCATGTGACAAAAAAGAAAGAAAAAGCGAAGGAGGCCAAATGTGCTTTTATATCAACCCATTCTCTCAGGACCATAAACACACTCTTGTGAGAACTGCATTAATCCTACATGGACACAGAGCTCCCACAAACCAAATACCTGTTAATAGTCCTACCTCCTCTTAACATCATTACTTTAGGGACCAAATTTTAACATGACTTTTGGAGGGTACAAGCCACATCCAAACTCTTCTTTTCTTCATATCATCATACTCTGTTTCATATTGAAGAAATGTTTTGAGCTGAGTTTATTTACAGGAACAAAATTAGCTAGCACAATTACAACAAAGACAAATCAAGTAGTAAATTTTCATATGAATGTGAATCCGTTTTGGGGGTTTCCCATCTATCCCATGGCTTGTCACCCTATGGGCACACTAATGGCACCATGTTTTCATGAGAAGACTGATACTGTCTTTCATGGTTTGGTAGGGCTAACTCTATTTCCCTTGCATGTTTTTCATTGTTTTCCTGGCTACTGCTTAATGATTGTTTGCATAGGAATCTCAGTGTTTACTTGTTTAGCTTGAAAAAAGTCTTGGTGGTATATTTATCCGAGAGACTTGACTTTTTGTTCAAATTCGTCCCCATGTTTCAGACTGTTGGCTTCTTCACTGCCAACCATGGAGCCTTTATTAGTTTCCTTGGGCTGCTAGAACAAATTATTACTAGCTGAGTGGCTTAAAATAACAGAAATCTATTAATTTACCATTCTGGAGGTTAGAAGCCTACAATCCAATTGTCAACAAGGCCATGTTATTTCTGGAGACTCCAGAGAAGAATCATTCCTGCTTATTTTTGGATTCTAGTAGTGGCTGACAATCCCTCGTTCTTTGACTTGTGTTTTCCTCACTCTAGTTTCTACCTCTGTAGTCACACAATGTTCTTCCTAGGCTTGCTGTATCTTCACATGGCTTTCTTCTAAGGATACAGTCTTTGGGTTTCGGGCCCATCTAATATTTCCATAAATGTCACCATATTTCCACAAAGGTCACATTCTAAGGTTCTGGGTAGATATGAGTTTTGGAGGGCACTGTGCAACTCAGTACAGGTCTGCCTTTATAAGTAGGAAAATGTATATGGAGAATAAGTTAAAAGTAGGTTGACAGGTCCCAGAACTTATACACTACTACCTTGGTAAACTTCCCTGTAGTCTTGCTGCCACTTGTAGCTATTATCCTTTTACTTTGCATCCTTTCATAGTCAATTTCTACAGCAATCACATCCTCTCTCAACTTGTTTCCCTTGTCATGACCCCCACCCCAACTCTCTTTCTTCCAGCTAAGTATCCCTGCAGTTTGACTGCATCTGATCTCTTGGAAAATCAACAAGAGTTCCCTTTTACCTGGTTGAAATCTTCTTGTGGGTAAAATGTCTAGTGTTTATGTTGCATCATTTGTGCATTTTAAAAAATCTGCACTGGGAAACCACTGGCATCTTTAGTTTTTCCTTTATTACTCATCCAAAGAGGCTGTAATTCTTTAAAATATATATTCCAGAGCTTCATGAATCATCACGAAGTCACAAAAGTGGTGGTCCGTGGCAAAAAAAGAGCAGCACAACTTTATAAAATAGCAATAACTTGACTATCTCCAAGTGTGACATATGTACCTACTCCAGTCAACCCTTATCACTTCATTACTTTGTACTCTCTGTATAACAGTATCCCACATGCATATGTCTTCTTCTGGAGACATTTGAGTTTGCAATCCCATTTAAAGATTCAGCATATAAATTATGTAATCTATGAGCTGTTTTTGATGTCCTCAGAATCCCAAACTTTCTAGCCTATGACTTTATAATACTTTATAATAATGTTAACATAATTTACTTTTGGGGGGAAAGGGAATACATTTTTTCTCATTGTCTTAAAATAATTATTTTAATCTATGAGGGCTATTAAGTTGTTGTATGAGTGGTAAAATTTTGCCCCTTGTTCAACATTTGCCACCCAATTACTTTTAAACTGCAAAAGATATGTAGTTCATTTAATTGTCAATTTTCTTTTATGGCTGTTGCTTTTAGTACCATGATAATAAAATAAAGATTAAGAATGCCTAATTCAAATCAAGACTGAAAATCCATTATATTTATGGGTTGATTTTAAAAAATTATAATAACTCAATATATTCAAGTTATTCTATATATTTTTATTTTTTATAATCTCATTAATGGAGTATTTTACGTATATGGTATTCTAGAATCGTTTCTTTATAACAAAAGCAGATATGCACATTTAGAAAATTAGAGACCAAAATCTAAAATACAAAAACATTTTATCCTATTACTCACAGAATATCCCTTTAACATTGTTACATAGCTTTTCATATTCTTTATAATTTTTGCACCAAAATGAGTTAATATTGAACATACTGCTTTGTAGCTTTTTAATTAATGTTCTTCATCTTCAATTTCAATAATTTTTTACCTCATGCAATCGGTAGGCCGTGTTAAGGTTACCGTAATTATCCTCTAAAGGCTTTGTGGCTGGATTTTCTTTTCTAAATTGAATCTGCTTGTTATGTTCCTTGAGTCTCTCTCAAACAACACTGGTTCCGTTAAGTGATCAGGTCAATGTCCTTCAGCATATTTTTCCTTCGGTAACCTTTTGTCTCCTCACGGTATCATTTAGTTTGTTTCTCTATCCATGTACATCTAGTTCACTGAAGTTAGGTCTAAAGATTGATGCATTCCAACCAAATATGTTGACAGACACTGTGATATTCACAGCTGATGTTCTCTCCCTCACATTACCTATTATACCTTTAAGTCCTTATTTACACTTTCAGTTTCTCACACTAGAGAAACTATTCAGTATTTACACGTGTGTCCTATTCATTTCACTAAGAGTATTGCCTCAATATGCAACCATTTAGCTATAAATGTCTATAATTTCTCATTTTTTATGGCTGAGCAGTACTCCATTTTATTTAAAAAATCCACATTTTCTTTATCCATTCTCCAATTGATAGGCAATTGGGCTGCTTCCAAGTTTTAGCTGTTAAAAATTGTGCTGCTATGAACATGGGTGCACATATATCACTGTGGTATGGTTCTTTTAATTCTTTGGGGGAGATACCCAGCAGGGGAATACCTGGATCAAATGGAACTTCCAGTCCTAGTTCTTTGAGGTATCTCCATACTGATTTCCACAGTGGTTGCGCCAGTCAACCCTCCCACCAACAGTGGAGAAGGATTTCTCTTTCCCCACAGCCCCATCAGCATTTGTTATTGGTTGATTTCATGATAGCAGCTATTCTTTTGGGGATGAGGTGGAATCTCAACAGTATTTTCCTTTGCATCTCTCAAATAACCAGTGATGTTGAACATTTTTTCATATGTTTCTTTACTACTGCTACTTCTTTGTCTGAGAAATGTCTGTTCATTTCAGATGCCCATTTTTGGATTGGGTCTTTAAATTTGGGGGTCTGATTTTTTTAAGTTCTGTATAAATTCTAGATAGTAGACCTTTGTCTGAGGAACAGCAGCTGAAAATTTTTTCCTACACTGTGAGTTGTCTCTTCACACTGCTGGTGGTTTCTCTTGCTGTGCAGAAGCCTTTTAATAAGAAGAGATCCCACTTGTTGATTGTTTGTGTTAGTTCATGGGCAACTGAGGTTTTGTTCATAAAATCTTTTCCTCCCCCAATGTCTTCAAGAGTTCTACCTACCTCTATTCCAGCCAGTACAGTGTTTCTGCTTTAATATTTAGATCTTTAATCCATTTCAATTTTAGTTTAGTGCATGGTGAGAGACATAGGTCTAGTTTTAATCTTTGGCAAGTTGAAACCCAATTTTTCCAGCACCATTTATTAAAGAGGCTATCTTTCCTCCAGTGAGGGTGTTTGGCTCCTTTGTCAAAGATGAGGTGGTTGAGTGTGTCTCGAGTTGTTTCTGCATCTTCTAATCTGTTCCACTGATCCTCACATCTATTTCTTTGCCAGTAGCATGCTGTTTTCATCACAATAGCTTTGTAGTATGGTTTCAAGTTGGAGGTTGTGATACCCCCTGCCATGTCTCTGTTGCTAGAATTGCTTTTGTTATTCTGGTTTTCTTCTTGCTCCAAATGAATTTTTGGATTGTTTTCTCAAGGTCCAAGAAGTATGCTGCTGGGATTTCAATTGGGATTGCATTGAATCTATATAGCAGTTTTGGAAGTATGGCCATTTTCACTATATTAATCCTTCCTACCCAGGATCAGGGGATGTCTGTCCATTTTCTGATATCATCTTCAATCTCTCTTTTCAGAGTGCTATAGTTTTTAGAGAAGAGGTCTTTGATTTCTTTTGTTAGGTTGATTCCTAGGTATTTCAATTTTTTGGATGCTATTGTGAAAGGTTTTGTTTGTACTATTTCTCTCTCAGTGAGTCTGTTGTTCGTGTAGAGGAAAGCTATTGATTTTTGTGTGTTGACCTTGTATCCAGCTACTCTACTGAATTTGGTTATTAAGTCTAGAAAACTTTTGGTGGTGTTCTTGTGGTCTTCTATATAGAGTATCGTGTCATCTGCAAATAATGACAATTTGACTTCTTCATTTCCTATCTTTATTCCTTTTATTTCTTTCTCTCATCTGATTGCCTTGGCTAATGTTTCCAAAACTGTATTGAACAGGAGTGGTGATAGTGGACATCCTTGTCTTGTTCTTGATTTTAGTGTGAAGGTTTTCAGTTTTTGACCATTTAGTATGATACCGGCTGTTGGTTTTTCATAGATGGCTTTTATCAGATTGAGGTAGAGACTGTCCATTCTAATTTTTGTAGGGTTTTTATCACAAATGAATGTTGGATTTTGTCAAATGCTTTTTCTGCATCTATTGAGTTGATCATATGGTTTTGGTCATTGGCTGTATTGATATAGTGTGTTACATTGATTGATTTGTGTATGTTGAGCCATCCCTGCATCCCTGGGATGAATCCCACTTGGTCAGGGTGTATGGTCTTCTTGATGATCTTCTGCATTCTGTTTCCCAGTATCTTATTAAGAATTTTTGCATCTATGTTCATTAGTAAGATTGACCTATAGTTCTGTTTTTCAGTTATATTCTTAAATCCATTGTGCCATTACATGTTTTTAGCCTAATGATCTCATCTAATGATTTCGTCTGATGATCATGGATATGCTTTTGTCAATATATCTTTGTATACCTAACAATAATTTCATTTATATATTTCAACTCTAGGTCACTTGCAATATATATAGGTTCATAACTGTGATAGATTGTTGTTAATTATTTCTTTCTTTACAATTTTTAAATTCAATTTTGTCATGAATTTTGTTTTTCCTGATGTTAGTTGTTTTCCCAATTTGTTTTCTCTCTCATTTTCTTCCACTCATGCTTCCTTACTCTTTCCTTCTTTCTTTTATTCCTTCTTTCTTTCACTCCCTCCTTTGTTCCTTTCTTTCCCTTTCCCTTCCATCCTTCTTTCTCTCCCTTTCTTCCTTTTCTTTCCACTCTTTTAAAATTTATAATATAAAGTTTATAATATAAACACATTCCTTCTTATTGTCTGCTTTTCTAACTTTCTGATTTCCCCTTCACCTTTTGAAATTAAAATTTAGTCAATTTTTCATCTAACATAAGAATCTTCAATTTCAATGTCACCTACACTTAGTGTTGTGCCACAGTTGTCATCTGTCAGTCTCATGCTTTCTGCTTTTCATGTTCCCTTTTGCTGTGTTGCTCACTTTCTTTCTTATGTACCTTTTTCCTAAGGCAGTGTTTCAAAGAAACTTTGCCAGAGTTGTTAATGGATTCCCTATGAAAAATAACACACACACACACACACACACACACACACACACAAGCGTACATATTCTCTGATTCAATATAAGAGAAATATTTGGGGATCATTTTAGGTGATCCACAATAAATGTAAAAATAGTAGATTCCTAAGAGTCTCAGCAATTAAATAATCTGTTTAAGTAGGTTTAATCTTATCATGATCTACTTTAATATATACACCATTTTATAACACACATAGTGATATCCTATGGGACCGTAGCTGTAGGATACTGAAGTGGGAAATGCACTGCAAGTAATTTAGACATACACATTCCATTATTATATCATTGTTCAACTTCAACTATTCTTACAGTGCATTAAATGTGGGTTTTTTTGACCCCACCTTGAGCTGATCTCTTCTTTTGTCTGTCTTTTTATCTGAACTCTTCAACTAATAACCTGGATTTTCCTGATGTTCATACTCTGGTGTCAAGGTGTAATTCTATTGCCATTATAGTTTGCCAGCTAAGACATTATTAGCAACTGATTAAATGAAGCTATTGGAACAGAAATTCATAGTGACAACTATAGTGCCTTCAGGTACATGTGCAAATTGCTATGGGTAGGAAAGAAAGTCTAATGGAAAAGAGAGAAACACAGACAATCTGAAGTTCACATGAAAATGTGCAGGCACTTACCCTTGAAGACTAGGAGACTGACTTTAACGGGAGCAACATCATCCCATTAAGCTGGCACTTTTGTTCCAAAGAGTTCAAAGAAATTCAAAGGTTCCATGACAAAAGTATTTTATTAGAGCCAAAAAGTATCACATGGAGCTTTGAAACAACCATCCATGGTTTGATGGTTTACTAGTTTTCAAAGAAATAGAATACAATAAAACTTTCAGGATGGTCTGTG
The DNA here is from genome assembly GCF_053883595.1 of Heterocephalus glaber. Classification (NCBI taxonomy): domain Eukaryota; kingdom Metazoa; phylum Chordata; class Mammalia; order Rodentia; family Bathyergidae; genus Heterocephalus; species Heterocephalus glaber. Next base: position 1,301,257 of record NW_028258146.1, on the reverse strand, counting down.
AAATGAAAGGCATTAAGGATAATGAGTTTAAGGAGAACAGGGTTATGGTGACAGCCCAGCACTCATTTCGTATGTCCTTCTTTGGCTATGCCATTTAATTTCTCTCCTTCTCAGTCACTGCAGCAATAGTTGGCAAACTCGGCTGGCAAACTATAATGGCAATAGTTGAATAGGAGAAGAGAAGTAGCAAGTAATTCAATGATTCTTATATCCTATGGCCTGAGAAAGTCTACAAATCTATGAATATGAGTTTTGGAGTGTTGCTATTGCAAACTATGTCACAGTGAACACCTGAGCACTTGCCCCTCATGGATGTTTGAAAATTTCTCTTGGGGGGGGGGATTGGTTGTTCCTCATTTTAGAGTTGTCAGATGAATTTAGTGTGTCATTACTAGTGATTTTTAGGAAAGATGATAGACTAGTATAAAAATATTGGCCATTTCTATTTTTCATTTTCCTACCTGCTAGTGAGATTGAATATTTTCATGGACCTTTTGGCAATTTGAGTGTTCTAATCATTGATTTATTTATTTGTAGCCTTTGCTCAGTCTTGCGTATTTTGTTATTTTTAGTTACTTATAAGAGTTTGAAAAAAATCCTGAATACTTTGTGAGTTGTATCCACTGCTAATATCTTTTTCAAATTAGTTGCATGAAAAAATGTAAAATTTTACAGTATCTTGTCTTTAAAACTTAGTGTGGCTAAATTTATCAATCTTTCTCTTTGAGTCTTACGAAATTCTTCCTAATTTCAAGTCCATATAAAACATTACCTCTACATATTCTTCTAAAACTTTTAAAGTTTTGCTTTCCAAATGTATGTTCTTCACTTCACCTGGAGAGGACTTTTTATTTTTTTACCACTTATTCAAGATTTATTTCAAGGCCCCAAAACATTCAGACTAATCACAATGGAACTTCTGTAATTTCTTAAAATACGTAAGTACTTAACATCAACTCTTATAAATGCAAACACAATTAACTAAACAAAATACTGTGTGATTTTCAAAAGCAATGGCTATTTAACACAATGTAAGGTGACAATAAAATATCAAAGAACTTCCACAAAATCAAAACATAATTAGCAGCAAGCTATTCAGACTAAACAAACACAAATCTGTCTTTTACAATTTCCAACTTTGTTTTTAACTTTGTTTCATAAAGTCACTGGTAATTGAGCCTTCTTTCAAGTATGGGGTTTCTAACAATAAAAACTGTATTTTCCTTGCAAGAACTGGTGGGAGAGGGAAGAGTGTTTGTCTAGTATGCAAAGACTAATTTGTCTAGCTCTTGGGTTGAATCCCCAGCGTTATTAAGAAAAACATTTTCCACCAGTGATTTAGTTCAGTGGCATCACGCCTGCCTCACAAGCATAAGGTTGTGAGTTCAATCCCTGATACCAAAAAAAAAAATGGGAAGAAAAAACCACAAACTTCCTAGTTTGTCATAAATTTATACAACAAAAAGTAAAACAATCTAACTGAATGTATCCAGGCGTCCCTTTTCTCTTACATCTTTATATGTTTTAAACATACTTGGAAAACATTTATTATGGTCTGTATCCAGGGAAAATGAATTGTCATCTCTAACCTTGCCTTCTACATACTTCAAACCCTTCCTTCGCAACCTGTCCTCCCATCCACTAAAATCTGTTTCCAAAGTAAACAATAATTCAGTGTACCAGCCAAGGGGGCACAAAGCAACCTGTAACCTTAATTTCCTTAAGTATCCAAAGATTTCAATTTTTTTCACCTTTATAAACACAAGGACTCAAGTAGGAAAAAAACAGGAGGAAAAATGCAAACTGTGAAGATTAATTAACTAGAATTTTGTTTATACATTTCCTTCAAGTTACAAGTACTATCCAGACTAGCATTAAATGATATTCTACACACACAGATACAACAGCTTAGATTTACTTCAGAATACATAATCACATTAGAAGTAAGCAACCTTCTAACTAATACATAGCTTAACTGGTTCTTAAATAGTTTCACAAAGGGGAAAAACAAGCATTTTGTGGGAGGAGGATTAAGATATGATATGTACATGTACCAACTCTGCTTGATGAACGTATTCATTAGGTATCATAAATGAACTAATAAAAAATAAATTTAAAAAAGAAAATAGTACATAGACTTGAAGAGTTATGTGCTCCTTTAAGTCCAGAGGAAGCCCAAAGATGAAGGGTTTTTTTCCTAAAAGTGCAATACAGGGAACTGGGGATGTAGCTCAGTGGTAGAGCACTTGTCTATTGTGTAGTGTCTAGTGTGTAGGTTCAATCTCTGGCGCCCCCATACAGATATGCTCTTAACCTCTGTTCATCAAGTAATGGAATGGAATGGTATGGACAGGTGCAATCTTTAAACTGCACAGCTGTAGGATATTCCATATTGGCAAAAAAACTAATACAGTCATTTAAAGGAAAAAAGAACCAATGTCAGGAAAAATGTTGAAGAAAAAGAATACTCTTTTAAAAAGAAAAGGATCATCCAACACAAAAAATGAGATCTACAGTATTAAAAAACACTCATTTTATTGTTTTAAAAAACTGGTAGGCAGAGGGAATCTAGGCTACTTAGAATTGAAACAACTCCATGTGAAAAAATGGAGACAGCACAGTGAATTGACCTCATAAAAGAAATGAATAAAACAAAATTTCACAAAAGTCTTCATGTCTGGAATAATATATTAATGCACATAATATAAAAATATAGTCTGGACTTTCCTATTAAGGTTTATAATAAATTATCAAATGTCTGCTTAATGCATTTAGTTTTATAAGCCTTGTATGTTTAGCAGCCTATATTATGTAAGTATGTATGTGGTGGTATCACAAATTAATGACTTGATTTTTTCCCCATACTTACATACATTTTATTTCCATTCTAAGACAATGTCTTTCTTGTGGTTCATTTTAATCCACATTTCACATAAAAAGTATCTTGATTTTTTTTTTTTTTTTGGTACCAGAGATCGAACTCAGGACCTTATGCTTTCGAGGCAGGCACTGGAACCACTGAGCTAAATCCCCAGCCCCCATATCTTGATTTTTAAGTGAAACTTTTTAGTGCTATAGCATGATGGATTTAACATAATTATGTTAGAAGCATAACTGAGTAACTAATCTGGAGTTTTTAAGTTAATTCACAGCTATAGAAAAATGTTTTACTTTTAACCAAGATGAGACTGTATAGTTATAAACAGTGAAATACTATAAAACAGTGAATGAATAAATAAGGTAATTTTCTACCAGTGGCCATTGATAATTTTGCTTTTGAAACCTGAAAGAAATTCTTTGAGTTTGAAATGTTCTGGTAAGTTTTTTTGTTTCTCAGCTTCTTCAGGATCTCCTTAAAGGGCTAAATATGTGACTCTATAAAGAATCAAAGTTCTTTTCCGGTCTGAGGTAGCCAAAAACAGCCACACTGAGGATGTCCTCACAGTCCCCATAGGATATCTTTGAAGGTATGCATGATGTGAGTTTCAATAGACTTTTCAAACTCTTGTAGTTTGGGTTTCATTCTGTGCTCATCAGCATCTTAAGAACACTTCCATTTCCAGCACTGGCCCAACCTTAATGAATGCCACTGGATACATGAGCTGCAAGATAATCTATTACTGCACTTGTTCAGGAAAATTAGCTCTAGGAATGCCTAGCTGCTAGGAGCCAGGGCCAAAGCCCTGCATCACTTGACCTAGGTAGAATAAAGTGACACCCTCTAATATTGAGTCTTCCTGTCCCAAAGAGCCACCAATGGGCACAGTGCACAGACTGACTATGACTGCCTGCCATAACTGCCTGCTGGGTGGGTGCACTATGGTGGAGGGAAGGCAGCATCAACAACACCCTGTGGGGGCGTCTCTCACACCTCTGACCCAGCTGTCTGGATCTAGAGAGGACTTTTGTGCCTTGTATGAGGCAAGGTTCTACTTGTTTCCAGCATAGTCACTTCTCTCAATTTTATTTATTGAATAATTTTTGCTTTATGCATATATAAAGTGTTCTTTCTCATACACCAAGTTCCCACATATATGTAGCTCTGTTTGTTATTTTTAATTTTTTTTGCCAGTTATATTTTTATAGAAAGATAATCCCCTGGCTTTAAATAGATATGTACATACATGTATGAACAAACAAAAAAATACAAACCCTTGGATAACAAGGGGGCTTGTGAGAACTCCCTTGTCACTCTCCCTTACCCAATGGCAGAAGGCATGAGTCTGTTTTTTTTTAATTATTAATTTTGGCCATTCTTGCAACAACAAGCCTGCAGTTGGGTGATTTACCCTCAAGGTGAAAGTCAGGCAAAAATTCAGTTTCCCCTTTCTGAACTCTATGCATCTCCAAAATTAGGGCTACATGCTCCCTTGTTCTTTTAACTAGTTTATCAGGGTCATGGAGACCTCCCCCTAAAATGGACCCAGAAATAAGATAGACTCATAGTTTAAAAGGGTGAGGGACCATATGCTCTAAAGGCAAATGACATGACAAAGGCATACCAACCCCAGAGAAATACTCCCCACCCCTCAAAGGGATATATTGTCCAGCCCAGGTCCAGGCCCTAGGTTCTTTGCTCTAGCCATCCCTATTTCTTTGGTATTGTCAGAAGACAAGATTCAGTTCCTGGGTGCTGGGGAAGAGGGACAGTGGTTTAGGGGCTTCCTAAAGTACTAGTGAACAATTTAAGCTTAAAATTTTCCCTGTCTAAAATCTTTAAAAATAAACAAATCAAACTCCATTCTGTGCTGTACACAGCCCTTCTGACTCCCTGATATTGATTTAAGGAGAGCAGAGAAGGGGAGTTAACGTTGGAAGGGCCACCTCACTTTCTTCCGCCTCTCAGGTTTGGCTTCTCCCTTGGGTACTGTGCTGTTGGGCTTGGAGACTGCAGTGGCCCCAGAGCCAGGCTGAGGAGCTCCAAAGAAGCTCCCCTTAGACATCTGGCCTGGGGGTACTTGAAAGATTCGGCTCAAGAAATCCTGAAGGTCAGCAGGAGGGTCATCTGTGGGGGCTCCGTGCCAACCACTGGTGCCTGAGATCTGAGAGCCAAATGAGATGTGTGATAGGGAATTCTGTGGGTATCTGGAGAGATTCCCACACATTGACATCCAGCCCACTCTGTGATGTCATAGACCTTTCCATCCATCAGTGCAAAGTAAGTGATCTTGAGCCCCAACATGCTTGACTCTGCCCAAAAGTCTCCTTCCTCAGCAGGATGAAACCTATTACACTCAGCACTGTATCTGGCACTCTTAGGTTTCCCAGTCTATTTCAAACCTCCTATGCTTTCCTCAGCATCGACTACACATCATAGTATTCATTGCTTCCTTGGGGTCATCTTGTAGCTTGGACAGAAACTCAGTCACTGACCAGCTCAGCTCATTCTCTACCCTATGTTTCATCTCATATTCTTTCTGCCTTTCAGGGTTGCTGACAATGTCCCAAGCTGCCCTTAAAACCTTGAAGACCTCCTCAACCTGGGATGATAATTTTTATCAGGATGAACCATCACTGCCAGCTGCCTTTGGGCCTTCTTTAGTTCAGTATCCGATGCTGTGGCTTCAACCCCCAGAACATAGAAAGGGTTTAGTTTATCCTCAGGAACCCCAGCCATGGTCGAGTCAACCCACTTCCTCTTCAGGCTGGCAGTACTGCTCACTAGCTACAGGTACATTCCCTTGGCTATTAGTCCTCTGCTTGAACCAGGGCAACTCCAGCCAACCCCGCTGAACTATTCTTACCAGCTGCTGCCACGGCTTACTATCTCTCAGCAGAGTGAAGCAATGCTACAAGGTGGAAGAATCCAGCCAAGAAAACAGCCTGACGGCCTTATGACCCCAGCCTAACAGGTCACGCAGGCCCACCAGAAACTGCCAGCCCAAAAGAAGCGGCAGATCCAGAAGCAGCAAAACACCCATTAGCCTAAGAAAATGGGTGAACAGCCCTGCCCCACAGTAAAACCCCTGGTTTAGAAATTGGAACACTACCTGAGCCCAGCCCCCCGAGCCGTCCTGCCCAGGCTCCCGCCCAAACTCGACAAAGTTCCAAATCACTGCCTTTCAGCTGCCTGCATGCACAGATGAGATGGCCACAAGTTTCCACGTACTCTCCCACCAACACCACCAGTTCAATCAACCACCAGAAGTCTGCCTGTCCAAGCTGACATTGTTCTTCTGCTCCCCACAACCCCAGGCCTCTGCGCTTATCTGTCTGACTTCGTTTCCGGCCCAGCCGATGTCGGCCAGGGGCCCTGGGATCTCAGCGTCCACTCTCCCGATTACTCTCCTTGTTCGGAAAGCGGTGCCGCTGTCTCCGGGGATGGTGGTTTCTTTCCGCTGACACCCGTGAAGATTCACTTGGAAATTTAAGAGGTTCCTCATCGTCACATTCCTCTTCCAATTCTTCATCTTCCCCCAAGGTTGGAGACGTATAATGGTGGCAAAAGTTGCTAGAAGAGTCATCTCCCTCAGAATAAGGCCTTGTGGGATTCCAGGGGCTCCCTGGCAGTTACCAGCAGATGGAATGGAAAGCAAAGAAAGGTTTCCATCCTCACGGTAACCAGCCTCACTCTTTGAGAGTTCCTGGCCCACTCCTGACTCTTCTTCTGAAGATGCCTCATTCTGATCAGGGTCCTCTCCTTCCCTAGGTGGTCCTGGACCCCTTGGGCAGCCATGCCTTGGATTCCACCATTGGGCTGGATTTGGGGGCTGTGTGTACTTAGGACCAGAGTGTTCTGTGAAGCAGCGGATACCATTAGGAGCAGTCCCTGCTGAGTCTCTGAGTCCCGAGAATGCAAATATTTCAGGATATGCAGAGGGTTCTAAAGTCCTGAGGGAGGCACCACCACTGTAGTGGGCTCCACACAGCCGTCTTTCTCCCAGGTGCTTCTGGGACATGACCCCGGGGCTTCCTGAGGGTTTTAGGTCACAGCCATCATGGGTAATTTCTGGTGCTGAAGAGCAGTGGTAATTCCTCCACCTGGAGCAGCTGGGCCTTGGGGCCAAGGGGAGCTACCAGAGCAGCTCCCCAGGCTCCGGCTCTGCCTCCCACTCACTTGTTTGTTATTTTTTAAAAAGGATGTCTTACAAAGCTGATTGTCTTTGTTGTTAAGACACACCCTGATAGCTTCTTGAAATCGATTACATTGTTTTGCAGAAGACTGTAGCCTTTATCAATATTTGAAAGGTCTAAATTAGAAAGAAAGAGGAAACCCAGGTTACATGAATTAAACACAAGTTAAAATATGTCTTCTGTACAGGAGCTATTTTGTTATGAATTAGTGATAAAGGTATAAATATCATTGTAATCCTCAAAAAATAAGGAAGATCTTCAAGGAAGTTATTTTCTGGTGCTGATATATCAGAACCCAGCACAATTTTTTTGGTCGTTTTGCAATCACCCATCCCTATTAATATCCTGAATTCTATTTATGCAGCTAATATAATCCATCTGCTCATAATCAACAAGGCAATTTTTGTAACATAGACAAAAATAAAAACAATGCAAAAAATATACATTTCAATATCTAAATACCCAGGTATACCTTTACTATAATAAAGCAAATAATAATGCTTACTCTTTGTGCAGAATTACCTCAAATATGACAGCTGCAGTTTTGGATTCATGTTATTTTATTGCTATATTTTTGTAAATTAAAATATCACAAGAAGCATTGCCCCTGGGAAAGGGAAAAATTAGATAGGCTTTAACCAAAACAAAATCCAGTCTTCCCTTTTTTGTCATGCTAGCTGTGTTCTTTGAAAATTCAGTGTATATGAAAGTGTGGAAATTTACATATAACACGAAGTTAGATTCCAGGCTGAGCGACACACACACCAGATTTTTATCTGGGAGCATCTAGCTCAATGTCCAGAAACCGAGAAGGATTAGGGACAATTCTTTGTGTGGGTCTGTCCCTTGTACTGCAGGAAGGATGTTGTGCTGCCCTGTTTTCACTCACTAAGTGCAAGTGTTACCCTCCAAATCATGATGACAACCCCAAACTACTTCATCCTCAGCCAAGTCCCAGAATGGCACCCCAGGGTAAGGTACCACCTCAACTGAGCAATGCTAGCATAGAAGTAGGACATTAGGAATGTAATCTAGTACAGATAACAAATAATCAAAACTGTTGCAATAAATGCATATGCACAGGGGTACAGAAGAGAAGGGACTTTTGCCACTACTATGGGGTGAAGTGTGATCCGCAATGGTGATGCTGAAAGATGACAGGGATTGAGACAGGAATGATAACTAGAACTTAGGCAAATAAAAGTAGGTGGAAAGGATTTCTCTACAAAGGAATCCTCCTCTAGTGTTAGAAGCTAACTGTGGTGCAAGTCACAGTTGAAGGAAATAGCACACAGAAATGTTCCAAAAGCTAGACTCAATACTCCCTGTCCCATTCTCCAGATTCAGAATATTCTGCAAGTGTGTTGCAAATACAAATAGAAGAGATCCATCACTTTTTAAAGTTACTTTTTCTCCTCTTCCTGTTAAACTCATAAGCTGTGATATCCCTGAATTTCTTTCATTGGAGATACTTGTCTAGCTCCACTGCCTGCAAGTCTGGAAGCTTCACCTCTGTCTCTTGAGGATCTTCTTTGTCTCTGTAACTCCTCTTTGTACTGATACCTACAAAAGAAAAGAGATAAAGTGGACTTAAATCTTTAAAGGAGCCTACTCCTGCTATGACCCTTTCAAGGTCATTTCTTCCTGATACATTTATTGTAGCATCAATGGGCAGGTGATAGAAGAGAAACAGATAGAGGAGACACACTAAAGCATCACGCAGAGTATCCTCTATATAGATTTATTAGTATAACCAGGAAATTCACAGCTGGAATAGGCAGTATCAAATAATCCTCTCATTTTCCAGAGATGTAACGGTAAACTAAAGTCTCATCTAAATAATTCCAGGTGAGATATGTTTTACTTGGAGAAATTTTATCATTAAACAAGATAATCCTCCCCAGTACCTAACTATTCAAATATAATATCTCTGATTCCACAGTTTTAATATCCATTCATGCAGCCTTTTTTCCTGCTATTACATCATGTGAATTTCGAATTTCATTTAGCCCAGGGCCATGATTAAGATCCTCAGTGCTACAGCAAGAGAAACCACCAACAGTGTGAAGAGCTAACTCACAATGTGGGAAAAAAATTTTCACTTCCTGTTCCTCAGACAAAGGTCTACTATCTAGAATCTATAAAAAAAATTTTTAAAATCAAACCTCCCAAATTTAAAGACCCAATCCAAAAATGGGAATCTGAAATGAACAGACATTTCTCAGGCAAAGAAGTAGAAAAAGCAAAGAAACACATGAAAAATGTTCAACATCACTGGTCATTCGAGATATGCAAAGAAAAACAATGCTGAGATTACACCTCACCCCAGAAAGAATGGCTGCCATCAAGAAATCAACCAATAACAAATGCTGATGAGGCTGTGGGGAAAGAGGAACCCTGCTCCACTGCTGGTGGGAGTGTAGACTGGTACAACCACTGTGGAAATCAGTATGGAGATACCTCAAAGAAGTAGGACTACAAGTCCCATTTGACCCAGCTATCCCCCCACTGGGTATCTTCCTCAAAGAATTAAAAGAATCCTACCACAGTGATATATGTACATTCATGTTCATAGCAGCACAATTTGTAATAGCTAAAGCTTGGAAGCAGCTCTATTGCCCATCAACTGGAGATTGGATAAAGAAAATGTGGGTTTTTAAAAAATAAAAATAGGGAGGGATAGAAAGGTTGAAGGGAGGGCAGGGGAATGGGGTAAAAATAAGAACCAAGAGAGATTATGTAAAGGTGCAAATTTCCAATGATGAATGTCATCATATTGTATACCTAAAATGTACCAATAAAATTAATTTTAAAAAAATCTTCAGTCCTGGCCGTGTTCTGCATATAATGACAGTGTGCTGAATTTAAGGATGAATGAATGAACAGTTTCAAGAAATGCTATGAATATGTAACTTCTGTTATTATTGTAGCACACCATCTTATTCATATCCCTAATATTCACCATCTATTCCATAAGGAAGTTTCTGTGAGACTGAAGTACCAAGCCCTGAAGCAAGGAGGAATTTGGAAGTGACCTTAAAGTACAACTGATAAAGTCTGATTTCCCAATTGTAGTCAAGCACTACTCAGTAATCAACATTCAATATTCTTATCTGTGATTTTCTCCAATACTTCTATGCCCACCTGGCCTATGGAAGCAGACTAGAAGTAAAACATAAAATCCTTAGACATATAAATCCTATTTACTATCCCTACTTTTTCAAGAGAACTCTAGGAATGATAAAATCAAGTAACATTATTCCAAGTGTTCCTTCAATTGTGAAGTACATGTATTTGCTGAACATCCAGTATTACCAGGCACAAGCCTATATATTTAGAATATGAGCCTTAATAGGACTTAGGGTCAGTACAGAAATAAAGTTAATGAACAGATTCCTGTAAAGGGAACTGTCCTAGTCCATTTTGCGCTACTGTAACAAAATGCTTGAGACTGGGTAATTTACAAAAGGCAGGATTTTTTCTCTGTACTGGGGATTGGCAAGTCTATTCTAGGTGTCAACATTGGATGTCTAGTGAGGGCGTGCTGTTTGAATCCTCACATGGCAGAAGGCAGATGAGCCAGCAAGATAAGCTCCCTTCCCAAGCGCTCATAGAAGAGTACTTAGTCTCATCTATAAGGAAGGAACCATGTGTCCTAATCTCCTCTTAAAGGGCCCTCCTCTTCATACCATCACATTGGCAACACAGGAATTTTGGAGGGGTCACAAACAAACCATAGCAGGAATAGTAGTCTCTTCAAGTTCAACATCTGTGAATTAAAAAAGACAGAGTATCTCAGGACTTGATTAACCAAACAAAGGATTTGATGATAGTGACTAATGGAAACAAACAGCAGAGAATTACACATAGTTTTACTTATCTTTATATACAGTGAACACTGATGTGTGTGATCAGGGCTTGGAAATTAAGTTCTGTTTTCACAAAGGAGTTAGTGGTAACTTCTGACCAAGCAACTAAGCCAATGGCTTGTGATGGACTGGTTTTTCTCTTGTTCTTATTTTATTTGTTTTTATATCTTGTTCTTGATTTATTTCTTTCTTGTCTGCATTTAGGCAGAATGCCAAACTCTTGCTAGTGGGCCAGAATTGAAAGTTTGGTTTACTAAAGGGTCTTTTAAAGCTTTAATATTTTTCACAAGATCTTTCTTACTTTCTTCCAAAATCTTTGTTTTCCTTCAATGCCTTGAAAATATTATTGATGACTTTTCAATTCTGTAATCTGAATGGTGCCCCTTTGTGAACTTTTTGTTAATTGTGTTCAGAAAACTACGTTTTTAAATAATTCTTTCATTGATGGGATGGGGGATTAATGGGCTTCAAATTGAGAAAACACTAGATCAGAGGCTAGTTCAGTGGTTTTTTAATCTCACGAGAAGCAAATATCATAGAGATGCTAAGAATTCTGTATGGATTTTTTGTGTGTGTGGGGGAGAAGGGGTAATCATTTCTCCTCTTCCTCTTCTATGATCTAGAGACCAGAGTTCTTCTCAGATGGAGACAGAGACTGGGGTGGCCAATATTGGACTTTGGAACTGGAAGTTTTTGTAGACTTAGGGCTGATGTTGCTGTGGGTGAGGCCATCATCATGGTTTCATACAAGGAGATGCTAAGCAGTGGACTCAGCCTGCAGAGAGAGAGAAGAGCAGCTTAAGATGTCAGTGAAATAGGAGAATTTGAAGCCTACCTGAAAACTGCTCCCTCTCTAGTGTTTTCTGTGATTGGGTGCTGTGAGATTTCCCTGACTCTTAGCAACACACAGGAGCTAAGAAAGACTTCTATAGGTTAAATTTCCTCTTGTCAACTGGCTATCACTGTCACCCCATGCTATGGTTTGATCTGCAGGTAGATAGATAGGGTAGAAACTACATTTTCTAAACTCTTTTTCATAGTGAGCCAGGGATTCTGTGCACGAATGAGGGATACTCACAAGAGACATGAGACGTACATGAGAAGAATCATTACTCTCAAGGGGAAGTTGCTACCAGATATGTGAGCAGATGTGAGATACATAGTGCCCTGTTGATATGCTCTTAAGAACACCTTAAACCAGTGTTCCAGGCTGAAAACACTGAGGTATCTTAGTAGCTGCTGTAATGAAATATGTATCACAGACCAAGTGGCTTAAACAGCAGACATTCATTTCTTATAGTTTTGGAGGCTAGGAAGTCCAAGATCAAGGTGTTAGCAGATTTGATTCTTGGTGAGGGCCATCTACTTGGCCTGCAGATGGCTACCTCCTGTTTGTGTCCTCACACAGTAGAGAGAGCTCTGATGTATCTTCTTCCTTATAAGGGAACAATTCCTCATGGTGGCCTTACCCTCATGTCATCATCTAAATCTCATCACCTCCTAGAGGAACTGTGTCTAAATACCCTCTTGTTGGGGGTTAGGACTTCAACATATGCATTTGAGGGTGGCTTTTTTCCCTTCACACACCCAGCTCTTTCAGTGGACAAGGGAGACCCCAAGTCCCTATCTGAACGCTCATAAAACCTCACATACATGAAATAGCTTCGCTATTCCGCACACTGACCTCCCTCCCCACCACTACCATTCCACTACTAATCTTTCTTTTCCTTTTTTGTGGTATATAAAATATCTGCAAAGGGACATTACGATTATGAACATCGCAATTCTTATTGATGGTACACTTTCAGAAAACTTAACCTAAAATGAAACCCATTTGTGATATAGAAAGGGTGATATAAAGTTTCAATTTTATTGTACAATTCCTAGTCCTTATTAAAAATGTGTAAAATTTCTAAATGAAAATCATAAAGAACTTTAAAATTTTTCTATTTTCTTTTTTAAATTAATTTTTTGGTACATTTTAGGTATACAACATAATGACATTCATCATTAGAAATTTGTACCTTTACATAATCTCTCTTGGTTCTTATTTTTGCCCCATTCCCCTGCCCTCCCTTCAAGCCCTCCGCACCTCCCATTTACAAAGACTTCATTTCCGTTTTTTCATTTTCTCATATTAATTCCATTCCCTTCTTTCCTTTCCCCTACCTCTCCCACTTCCCCTTCCCCTTTGCCCCTTTTCTTCCTATTTCACATTATCTATTATACCTTTTAGTCCTTATTTACACTTTCAGTTTCTAACACTAGAGAAACTATTTGGTATTTACACATCTGTGTCCCATTTATTTCACTTAAGAGTACCGCCTCAATGTGTATCCATTCAGCTATAAATGCCTATAATTTCTCATTTTTTATGGCTGAGTACAGTACTCCACTTTATTAAAAAAATCCACATCTTCATCCAGTCTCCAGTTCTTGAGAAATTGGGCTGCTTCCAAGTTTTAGCTATTAAAAATTGTGCTGCTATGAACATGGGTGCACATATATCACTGTGGTATGATTCTTTTCATTCTTTCAGGAACATACCCAGGGGGGGAATAGCTGGATCAAAAGGGACTTCCAGTCCTAGTTCTTTGAGGTATCTCCATACTGATTTCCACAGTGGTTGCACCAGTTGGCACTCCCTCCAGCAGTGGAGCAGGGTTCCTCTTTCCCCACAGCCTCATCAGCATTTGTTATCAGTTGATTTCATGATAGCAGCCATTCTTTCTGGGGTGAGATGGAATCTCAGCATTGCTTTCACTTACAAATCTTGAAAACCAGTGATATTGAACATTTTTCATATATTTCTTTGCTATTTCTACTTCTTTGAGAAATGTCTGTTCATTTCAGATGCCCATTTTTGGATTGGGTCTTTAAATTTGGGAGGTCTAATTATTTTAAATTGTTACAGATTCTAGATAGTAGACCTTTGTCTGAGGAAGAGAAGGTGAAAATTTTTTCCCACATTGTGGGTTTTCTCTTCAAATATTGGTGTTTTCTCTTGTTGTGCAGAAACTTTTTATTTTTTTTATTTTTTTATTCTCTTATTGGTACATTTCAGGTATACAATATGTTTACATTTATCATTGGGTGCTTGTACCTGTACATGTTGTATCTTAGTTCTTATTTTTTTCCCCATTGCCTGTGCACCCGTCACCCAATCCACCCTTCCCTATTTACATAAATTTCATTTCCATTGTTTTTTCTTTCCTCATAATTTTTCCTTTCCCTTCTTCCCTTTCCCCTTCCCCTACCACCACCCCTATACCTTTGAACCTTTTCCTATTTCAAATTATCAATCATTCATTTTAATCCTCATTTACACTTTCATTTTCTCACACTAGAGAAACTATTTGATATTTACATATATGTATCCTATTTATTGCACTTAAGAGCATGGCTTCAATATGCATCCATTTAGCTATAAATGTCTCTACTTTCTCATTCTTTATGGCTGAGTAGTACTCCATTTTATAAAAAAACACACATCTTCTTTATCCAGTTTCAAGTTGATGAGCACTTGGGCTGTTTCCAAGTTTTAGCTATTAGAAACTATGACACTATAAACATGGGTGCACATATATCGCTGCGGTATGATTCTTTTAATTCTTTGGGGAAGATACCCAGCAGGGAAATAGCTGGGTCAAATGGGACCTCTAGCCCTAATTCTTTGAGGTATCTCCATACTGATTTCCACAGTGGTTGCACCAGTCTGAACTCTCACCAACAATGGAGAAGGGTTCCTTTCTCTCCACACCCCCTCCAGCATTTGTTAGTGGTTGATTTCTTGATAGCAGCCATTCTTTCTGGGGTGAGGTGAAATCTCAGCGTTGTTTTCATCTGCATCTCTTAAATGACCAGTGATGTTGAACATTTTTTCATATATTTATTTACTGCTTTTACTTCTTTGTCTCAGAAATGTCTGTTCATTTCAAATGCCCATTTTTCAATTGAGTCTTTGAATTTGGGGAGGGGGGGTCTGATTTTTTTCCATTCCTTATATATTCTCGATAGTAGACCTTTGTCTGAGGTACAGCTGCTAAAACTTTTTTCCCACATTGTAGGTTGTTTCTTAGCTCTGTTGGTGGTTTCTCTTGCAGTGCAGAAGCTTTTTGATAAGATGAGATCCCAGTTGTTGATTCTTTGTGGTAGTCCCCATGCTACTGAGGTTTTGTTCATAAAGTCTTTTCCTATGCCAATGTCATCAAGAGTTCTACCTAACTTATCTTCCAGCAAGTTTAGTGTTTCTGTCTTAATATTTAGATCTTTTTTCAACTTTGATCTTAGTTTAGTGCATGGTGATAGGTAAGGATATAGTTTTAATCTAGAGCAGGTTGAAATCCAGTTTTTCCAACACCATTTATTAAATAGGTTATCTTTCCTCCAATGAGGGTGGTTGGCTCCTTTATCAAATATGAGATGGCTGAGTGTGTCTGGAGTTCTTTCTGCATCTTCTAATCTATTCCACTGATCCTCGGGTCTATTTCTTTACCAGTACCATGCTGTTTTTATCACTTAGTTTTGTAGTATAGTTTCAAGTTGGGGATTGTGATACCCCCAGCCATGTCTCTGTTGCCAAAATTGCTTTTGCTATTGTAGGTCTCTTCTGTTTCAAATTGAATTTTTGGATTGTTTTCTCTAGTTCTGTGAAGTATATTGTTGGAATTTCAATGGCATTGCATTAAATCTATATAGTAGTTTTGGAATTATGGCCATTTTCACTATATTGCTTCTTTCTACCCAGGAACAAAGGATGTCTTTCCATTTTTGTTATATCCTCCTCGATCTCCTTTTTCAGAGTGCTGTAGTTTTCAGTGTAGAGGTCTCTTGCTTCCTTTGTTAGGTTGATTCCTAGATACTTCATTTTTTTGGATGCTATTGTAAAAGGAATTGTTATCTGAATTTCTCTCTCAATGAGTCTGTATTTGTGTATAGGAAGGCTGTTGTTTCTTGAGTGTTGACCTTATATCCAGCTACTCTACTGAATCTGTCAATTGGGTCTAGAAGGCTTTTGACTGACTTTTTTGGGTCTTCTACGTAGAGTATCATATCTTCAGGAAACAATGACAGTTTAACTTCTTCCTTTCCTATCTTTATTCCTTTTATTTCGTTCTCATTTCTAATTGCTGTGGCTAATATTTCCAGAACTATATTGAACAGGAGTGGTGATAGTGGGCATCCTTGTCTTGTTCCTGATTTTAGCGTAAAAGTTTTCAGTTCTTGACCATTTAGTATGATGTTGGCTGTTTGTTTTTCATAAATAGCCTTAATCAGGTTGAGATAAAGACCTTCTATTCCAATTTTCTGTAGCGTTTTTCTCATGAATGGGTGTTGGATTTTGTCAAATGCCTTTTCTGCATCTATTGAGATGATCATATGGTTTTTGTCCTTGACTCTGTTAATATAGTATATTACATTTATTGATTTACAGATGTTGAACCATCCTTGCATCCCTGGGATAAATCTGACTTGGTCAGAGTGTATGATCTTCTTCATGACACTCTGTATTCTGTTTGCCAGTATCTTGTTGAGGATTTTTGCATCTATGTTCATTAGGGAGATTGGCTTGTAGTTCTCTTTTGGGGTTGGGTCTTTCCCTGGTTTTGGAACCAAAATAACACTTGCTTCCAGGAATGAATTTGGAAGCCTTGTTTCCCTTTCAATTTCCTTGAAAAGTTTAAAGAGTAATGGCGATAGTTCATCTTTAAATGTCTTGTAGAATTCAGCAGTGAAGCCATCAGGACATGGGCTTTTCTTTGTTGGTAAATTTTTTATTACATTTTCAATTTCACTCATTGTATTTGGAGTGGTTAGAATTTCTATATCTTGTTCATTTAACTTTGGTGATTTGTATGTATCTAGGAATCTGTCCATTTCTTCTGAGTTTTCCATTTTATTAGAGTACAGTTTCTCAAAGTAGATATTGATGATCCTCTGGATTTCTTCTGGGTCTGTCATGACTTCACCTTTTTCATTCTTAATTGCATGGATTTGAGCCTTATTTTTCCTCCTTTTGATAAGGTTGGCTGAAGGTTTATCAATTTTATTTATTCTTTCAAAAAACCAACTCTTTGATTCATTAATTTAATGTTTCATTCTCTTAGTCTCCATTGCATTGATTTCTGCTCAGATCTTTATAATTTCCTTTCTTGTATGAGCTTTGGGTTTGTTATTCTCTTCTTTTTCTAGGAGCTTGAGGTTCTGCATTAGGTTATTTAACTAAGTTCTCTCTGTTGTCATAATATGGGCATTCCCCATAATATGGAAATTTCCCCCATAATATGGGAATTTCCTTTGTAGAATTGCTTTCATTGTGTCCCATATATTCCTGTATGTTGTACTGGCATTACCATTTACTTGTAGAAACTGTCTAACTTCTTCTTTAATTTCCTCTGTGACCTTTTAGTTTTTCAGGAGGGTGTTATTCAATTTCCATGTGTTTGTGGGAGTTTTGCAGTTTCTTATGTTATTGACCTCCAATTTTATTGCACTGGGATCTGATAATATACAGGGGATAACTTAATTTCTTTTACATGTACTTAGACATGTCCTATGAGCTAGCATGTGGTCTATTTTGGAGAATGACCCCTGTGCAGCTGAAAAGAATGTATATTCTGATTTTGGGGGGTGGAATACTCTGTAAATGTCTATTAAGTCCATTTGTTCAATAGCTTGGTTCAGTTCTAGAATTTTGTTGTTAATTTTTTGTCTAGATGATCTGTCTCTTTGTGATAGTGGAGTATTAAGGTCCCCCCTACAATTGTATTAGTATTTATTTGGTTTTTCATGCCCATTAATATTTGTTTTGTATACTTGGGGGCATTCATTTTTGATGCATTTGTATTTAGGATTGTCAGCTCTTCCTCTTGGATTGTTCCCTTCACAAGGATGTAGTGACCATCTTTGTCTCTCTTACTTAGTTTTGGTTTGAAATCTACTTTGTCTGCAAATAAGATTGCTATCCTTGCTTTTTTTCTGGGTTCCTGCCACGTGGACAACTATTTTCCATCCTTTTACTTTCAGTCTATGAATTTCCTTTTGAGTTAGGTATGTTTCTTGTATACAGCATACTGCTGGATTTTGCTTCTTAATCCATTCTGTCAGTCTATTTCTTTTGATTGGTGAATTCAGGTCATTAACATTCATAGTTATAATTGATAGATATTGACTCATCCTTGTCATGATGTTTTACTGTTGTTGGGTCTCTTATTCCTTATGTTTTCCCCCTTTCCCTTTAGTGCCTTACCTTGACTGCTGGCTTCCCTCTGTTGGGCTTCATGGAGTTGTGACCTTCATTGTCTTTTTCTAGGATATTGCTTAGAAATGTTTGGAGTACTGGTTTGGTGTTCATGAAATTTCTCAGATGTTCTTTGTCATGAAAGTATCTAATTTCCCCATCGATTTTGAAAGATAATTTTGCCGGATACAACAGTCTAGGTTGGAAGTTATTTTCTTTTAGGGCTTGAAATACTTCACTTCTGGCTCTCCTTGATTTGAGGGTTTGTGTTGAGAAGTCTGCTGTGATTCTGATGGGCTTTCCTTTGTAGGTGATTTGTTTCTTTTCTCTAACTGCCTGTAGGCTTTTGTTCTTCTGTTGGGTTTCTGGGATCTTGACTATTATATGCCTAGTTGTAGATTTTTTTTTATCCTGGCTAGTTGGAGTTTTCTCTGCCTCACTTATCTGTATGTCCAATTTTTCACTTCTGTCTGGGAAATTTTCTACTGTTACTTCTGTGAATAGTTTTTTTTATGTCAATTGTACTTTCTCCTGTTTTTTTGTGGACTCCTATCAGTCTTATGTTATTCTTCTTTGCATCATTTAGCAGCTGCTGGATTGATTTCTCTTGGTCCCTTACTATTTTTAAGAAATCTCTGTTTTCATGGTCCTCCACTGCAATCCTGTCTTCTATATCTGATATTCTATCTTCAGATTCCGTTAATCTGTTCTGTATGCTTTCGATGGAGTTTTTAATTTCCTGAATATCTGTTTGAATCTGTTTCATGGATTCCATTTCTTTCTTATGTTGGGCAATCATGGTTTCCATTTCTTTCTTATGCTCACCATTCCTGGCTTCCAGCATATTTCTGAGGTCATCTATTTTTTATCAGTTTCTATTCTAGAGCCTCTAATCATGTCTTTCACTCTGATCACCACCTCTGTAGTTATCTGGGAGATTATTTTTGTTTTGAATTTTCCTAGAGCCTCATTCATCTGTTTTGTTACTTCCTGTGCTATCAGTTCAGGGTGTCCAGGTGGTTGATTATTGGACTTTTCCACCTCATTTCCCCCAGAATTTGCCTTTTGTGGGGTGGAAGTCACCTTACTTAAATGTCTTCTCCTTTTTGTTTTTGGTACTATCCTTGATTTAGTTCCTGGATCAATACTTTGAAGTTGCTTATTGTAAATATTTTTGTTGATGTATTTAGAACCCTTATGAAAGGATTGCTTCTCAGAGGTGTCTTCCAGGTAAAGCTAGCCTTTAGGTTTTGAGTCTCTAATGGCACTGAGGCTGTCTCATTTTCATTGTACCAGGAAGGACAACTGATTTGATCAATCACAATACCTTAGCCCAAGTGATACAATTAGCAGCACAATAGCATCGAGCACCTCTTAGAAAATGACAGTTTGTGGTAGTTATTAATCTATCACCTTTAACTGTGTGAATTAAATCAAAATCAAGGACCAAACCAACATATGTTTATAGTGAATAAACTCTTCAATATGGCAACTTTACCCATTGGAATGGGGAGTTAGAAGGAGTTGGGGAGGGAGGTATAGGTAGGTAGAAGGATAGGGGAAGGTTAGCAGTGAGGTCAAAGGACACAGGTGAGAAAAGGAAATAGAAGAAAAGAAGAATAGAGAACAAATATGAATTAGGGCCAGAATAGGAACACAAAGGTAGATGAAGAACAATGTGGGACAGCAAGGGAGTGAGGGAGAGAGAGAGAGGGAGAGAGACAGAGAGAGAGAGAGAGAGAGAGAGAGAGAGAGAGAGAGAGAGAGAGAGGAAAGAAAAAAGAGAAAAATACAAAATTTTAAAAGAGAAGATAAAGAAGGAGAAAAATTAAAAATAAGAGCAAAAATATAGTGATAATTTTGAAAATAACAAATAAAAGAAAAAAATGAAGAGACTCCTTCAGGGTATATCTCTTCTGTCACAATAGACAACATGGGCAGAAGTGTGCAGTTATAAGTCAATGAGTCTCAGTAAGCCAGTCACAGATCTGTGAGATTCAGGCAGATTTCTGGCTGCAGGTCCAAAGTTGAACTCCCTGTCCTCCTGCAGGGTTGAACTCTGCAAGGTTCTATTGCAGGCTCCAGCTGCCTTTCCCTGGAGACAGTCCAGGTTCTGATGGGAGGTGATGATCCTTCTAACTTATCAATTATGGTAGCCTGGTGTGCCTTTATTGCAGAGATTCTCCTCACTTTTCCAGTGGGCTTCAGTTATCATCAGGGAGCCTGAGAGAGGCCCTCTCTCTCTTGTTCACTTCTGCAGTTCAGGACAATGGCCTTTATGTCCCCCGGTGCCTCTGTAGTGTGGAATGAGGTAGCTGCACAGCCAAGAGGCCAGAGGCTGAGGGGCAGGGACTTTTGTTCTAGGTGCCCGTATGGCTTAACAGGCAGCCAGGGGGGATGTGCAGGGGGTTCTTCATCGCAAGTGGGGGCAGCCAGCCTGGCAGAGCTGGGCTCAATCTTGGATACTCTGCTCCCTGGAAGGCTCTACCCCCAGAAGCTTTTTTTTTCTTTTTTCTTTCTTTTTTTTTTTGTTAAATTCTTTTATTGGTACATTTCAGGTATACAACAATTATATTTCTCATTGGGAATTGTACCTTTACATAATGCATCTTGGTTCTTATTTTTTCCCCATTCCTAGCCCTCCCTTCACGCCCTCCACCCTTCCCTATTTACAAAGACTTATTTCAATTTTTGCCATTTCTCATCATTTTTCCTTTCCCTTCTTTCCTTTCCCCTGCCCACCCCACTACCCCTTCCCCTTTGGACCTTTTCTTCCTATTTTGCATTATCAATTATTCATCCTAATCATTGGTACATTTCAGGTATACAATATAATGACATTCATCAATGGAAATTTGCAGCTTTACATAATCTCTCTTGGCTCTTATTTTTCATCCTTGCCCAGACCTCCCTTCAACCCCTCCAGTCCTCCCTATTTACAAAGATTTTGTTCCTATTTTTCCATTTTCTCATATTAATCCCATTCCCCTCTATCCATTCCCCTAGCCCTCCCACTTCCTTCCCCTTTGCCCCTTTTCTTCCTATTTCACATTACCTATTGTACATTTTAGTACTTATTTACACTTTCAGTTTCTCACACCAGAGAAACTATTCAGTATTTATACGTGTGTACTATTTATTTCACTTAAAGGTATTGCCTCAATATGCATCCACTTAGCTATAAATGTCTCTAATTTCTCATTTTTTTGGCTGAGTACTACTCCATTTTATTAAAAAACCACATTTTCTTTATCCAGTCTCCAGTTGATGGGCATTTGGGCTGTTTCCAAGTTTTAGCTATCACAAACTGTGCTGCTATGAACATGGGCATACAGATATCACTGTGGTATGCTTCTTTTAATTCTTTGGGGAAGATCCCCAGCAGTGGAATAGCAGGGTCAAATGGGACTTCTACTCCTAGTTCTTTGAGGTATCTCCATACTGATTCCCACAGTGCTTGCACCAGTCGACTCTCCCAACAGCAGTGGAGCAGAGTTCCTCTTTCCCCACAGCCCCACCAGCATTTGTTATTGGTTGATTTCATGGTAGCAGCCATTCTTTCTGGGGTGAGGTGGAATCTCAGCATTGTTTTCATTTGAATCTCTCCAATGACCAGTGATGATGAACATTTTTTCATGTATTTATTTGCTATTTCTACTTCTTTGTCTGAGAAATGTCTGTTCATTTCAGATGCCCATTTTTGGATTGGGTCTTTAAATTTAGGAGGTCTGATCTTTTTAAGTTCTTTACAGATTCGAGATAGTAGACCTTTGTCTGAGGAAGAGCAGATGAAGATTTTTTCCCACATTGTGGGTTGTCTCTTCACACTGCTGGTGGTTTCTCTTGCTGTGCAGAAGCCTTTAAATAAGAAGAGATCCCATTTGTTGATTGTTTGTGCTAGTTCATGGGCAACTGAGGTTTTGTTCATACAATCTTTTCCTACACCGATGTCTTCAAGGGTTCTACCTAACCTCTGTTCCAACTGGTTCAGAGTTTCTAATTTAATATTTAGATCTTTAATCCATTTTGATTTTAGTTTAGTGCATGGTGAGAGATATAGGTCTAGTTTTAATCTTTGGCAAGTTGAAGCCCAATTTTTCCAGCACCATTTATTAAAGAGGCTATCTTTCCTCCAGTGAGGGTGTTTGGCTCCTTTGTCAAAGATGAGATGGCTGAGTGTGTCTGGCGTTGTTTCTGCATCTTCTAATCTGTTCCACTAGTCCTCAAGTCTGTTTCTTTGCCAGTACCATGCTGTTTTTATCACAGTAGCTTTGTAGTAGAGTTGCAGGTTGGGGATTGTGATACCCCCTGCCATGTCTCTGTTACCTAGAATTGCTTTTGCTATTCTGGGTCTCTTCTTGTTCCAAATGAATTTTTGGATTGTTTTCTCGAGGTCTATGAAGTGTGCTGTTGGGATCGCAATTGGAATTGCATTAAATCTATGTAGCAGTTTTGGAAGTATGGCCATTTTCACTATATAAATCCTCCCTACCCAGGAGCAGGGGATGCCTGTCCATTTTCTGATATCATCTTCAATCTCTCTTTTCAGAGTGCCATAGTTTTTGGAGAAGAGGTCTTTGATTTCTTTCGTTAGGATGATTCCTAGGGATTTCAGTTTTTTGGATGCTATTGTGAAAGGAATTATTTGCCCTATTTCTCTCTCAGTGAGTCTGTCGTTGGTGTAGAGGAAAGCTATTGATTTTTGTGTGTTGATCTTGTAACCAGCTACTTGACTGAATTTGGTTATGAAGTCTAGAAGACTTTTGGTGGAGTTCTTTGGGTCTTCTATATAGAGTATCATGTCGTCTGCAAATAATGACAATTTGACTTCTTCATTACCTATCTTTATTCCTTTCATTTCTTTCTCTTGTCTAATTGCTGTGGCTAATGTTTCCAGAACTATATTGAACAAGAGTGGTGATAGTGAACATCCTTGTCTTGTTCTTGATTTTAGTGTGAAGGATTTCAGTTTTTGACCATTTAGCATGATATTGGCTGTTGGTTTTTCATAGATGGCTTCTATCAGTTTGAGGTAGAGACCATCTAGTCCAATTTTTTGTAGGGTTTTTATCATAAATGCATGTTGGATTTTGTCAAATGCTTTTTCTGCATCTATGGAGGTAATCATATGGTTTTTGTCCTTGGCTCTATTGATATAGTGTATTACACTGATTGATTTTCGTATATTGAACCATTCCTACATCCCTGGGATGAATCCCACTTGATCAGGGTGTATGATCTTCTTGATGATCTTCTGCATTCTGTTTGCCATTAACTTATTAAGGATTTTTGGATCTATGTCCATTAGTGAGATTGGCCTACAGTTCTCTTTTTCAGTTGGGTCTTTCTCTGCTTTGGGGACCAAGGTGATGCTTGCTTCCAGGAATGAATTTGGGAGTATTGCTTCCCTTTCAATTTCATTGAAGAGTTCAAACAGTAGTGGCAGCAGTTCCTCTCTGAATGTCTTGTAGAATTCTGCAGTGAAGCCATCAGGGCCCAGGCTTTTCTTAGTTGATAAGTTTTAATTACATTTTCAATTTCATTGGTTGATATTGGGTTGTTCAGAATTTTGAGGTCTTCTTCATTCAACTCTGGTAATTCATATGTATCTAGGAATCTGTCCATTTCTTCTGTGTTGTCCATCTTATTGGTGTATAGGTTCTGGAAGTAGGTATTGATGATCCTCTGGATTTCTGCTGGGTCTGTTGTAATTTCACCCTTTTCATTCCTAATTGCATGGATTTGGCCTTTTCTTTCCTTTTTCTGATAAGGTTGGCTAAGGGTTTGTCAATTTTGTTGATTCTTTTGAAGAACCAACTCTTGGCTTCATTGATTTTTTGTATCATTCTCTTAGTCTCCATTGCAATGATTTCTTCACTGATCTTTATAATTTCCTCCCTTGTATGAGCTCTGGGGTTGTCCTGCTCTTCTTTTTCTAGGAGCTTGAGGTGCAGCATCAGGTTGTTTAATTAGGCTCATTCTGTTTTCCTAATATGCATATTCACTGCTATGAATTTCCCTCGTAAGACTGCTTTCATTGTTTCCCATAGATTTCGATATGTTGTATTGTCATTGTCATTTAATTGAAGGAAGTGTCTGATTTCTTCTTTAATTTCCTCTGGGACCCATTGGTTATTCCGAAGTATGTTGTTTAATTTCCATGTGTTTATGAAATTCTTTGAGTTTCTTTTGCTGTGGATCTCCAATTTCATTGCACTATGGTCTGATAATATACAGGGGATAACTTCAATTCCTTTGCACTTACTTAAACATGTTCTATGTATGAGTATGTGTTCTGTTTTTCAGAATTACCCATGTGCAGCTGAGAAGAATGTGTGTCCTGATTTTGTGGGGCGGAAGACTCTGTAAACTTCTGTTAAGTTCATTTGTTCAAGAGTTCGATTGAGTTCTAGAATTTCATTACTTATTTTTAGTCTAGTTGATCTATCTATTTGTGACAGTGGGGTGTTGAGGTCCCCCACTACAATTGTATTAGTGCATATATGACTTTTCATGTCCGTTAGTATTTGTTTTATATAGTTGGGCACACTAGTGTTTGGTGCATAGATATTTATGATTGTCATCTCTTCCTCTTCGAGTCTTCCCTTTACAAGGATGTAGTGTCCTTCTTCATCTCTCTTAATCAGTGTTGGTTTGAAATCTACTTGATCTGCAAAGAGGATAGCTACTCCTGCTTTTTTGGGGTTTCCCATCTCATGGAGTATTGTTTTCCACCCTTTAACTTTCAGTCTATGAGTTTCCTTTTGAATGAAGTGTGTTTCTTGTATGCAACATATTGTTAGATTTTGCTTCTTGACCCATTCTGCCCATCTATTTCTTTTGATTGATGAATTGAGACCATTAACATTGATGGTTATAACTGAAACATATTGACTTGTCATTGCCATGACATTTTCTTTTTGTTGGGTTCTCTCCCTTTACATTTAGTTTCTTGTCATGCCAGATGGGTTCATTCTGCTTTGCTTCCTGAGGTTGTGATCCTCAATGTCTGTTCCTAGGATATTGTGTAAAATTCTTTGGAGTGCTGGTTTGGTATTCACGAAGTTCCTAAGGTGCACTTTGTCATGAAAGTATCTTATTTCTCCATCCATTTTGAAAGATAGTTTTTCAGGGTACATCAATCTGGGTTGGAGGCTGTTTTCTTCTAGGGCTTGGAATATGTCACTCCAAGCTCTTCTTGCCTTGATGGTTTGCATTGAGAAGTGTGCTGTGATTCTGATGGGCTTTCCTTTGTATGTGATTTGTTTCTTTTCTCTGACTGCTTGGAGAGCTTTGTTCTTCTGTTGTGTTTCTGGAATCTTAACAATTATATGCCTATGTGTAGATTTTTTTTGATCAAGGCTATTTTTAGTCCTATATGCCTCACTTATCTGTATGTCAAGCTCTTTTCCCCTGCTTGGGCAGATTTCTCCCATTATTTCTGTGAAGAGATTTTTTATGTCATCTGCCCTCTCTCCTGTTTCTTCATTGACTCCAATCAGTCTTATATTATTCTTCTTTGCATCATCTAGCAGCTGCTGGGTTGATTTCTCATGTTCCCTTATAATTTTGAAGCAATTTTTCTTTTCCTGGTCATTAATTGCAATCTTATCTTCTATATCTGAAATTCTGTCCTCACATTGGCTCATTCTGCTGTGTAGACTTTCAGTGGAGTTTTTCCTGTCCTGGAAATCTCTTTGCATCTGTTTTATGGATTCCATCATGTGCCTGAGCTCCTCTCTAGATTTATTAATCATGTCTTGCACTAGGGGCACAACTTCTCCTGTTATCTGAGAAATTATTTCTGATTTCATTTTTTCCAGATCCCCTTTTGTTGCCAGTTCAGTGGATCCAGGTGGTTGAGTATCAGAGTGTTCCATCTCATTTCCCTTTGGGATTGCTGTAGGTGATCTGGAAGTCTGGTTTTGAGACTTATTTACGTGTTTTCTCATTTCAAGTGGCAGGCGCCAGTGCTGTTGGCACCTGCATGGATTACCTCCTCTTAGCTGGGAGAGGTGGGACAGGGGCCAGGAGCAGCAGTAGGGATGGTGACCCAAAAGCCTTTTCCTGTGATTTGGGAGCAGCGGGAGGGATGGTGGCCGGGAAGCCCCTTCCTCTGGACCAGGAGCAGTGGGACACTGGCTCAGAAGCCCCTAACTCTGGGCTGGGAGCGGTGGGACTCAGTACTGTGGTCTAGTGGTCCGATGTCCTCTGTGTCATTGTTATGTGGAACCAGGTGGCTGCCTGTCTGCAGCAGGCTGATTCAGTGTGTTCTGCATGACTCACAACCTCGGTTGGGTGTGTGCAGACCTGCCTGTCTGCAGCCGGGCTGATTTCCCTCAGAACTTTTTTTTTTTTTTTTTTTTTTTTGAGAGAGAGAGAGACATAGTTGTTTAATTTCTACCCAGACAGCTGCAGGTCACCCCTCATATTGCATTGCTTTGGGTAAACACTATCTGAATTAATTTCTGAATAACCTAGATAAGAATGAAATTAAATCTAAGTATTTTCCTGAGATGGAAATCATTTATAAGCCACCCTATATGTTGATATGTTTGAAAATGAAAGAGAAACTAAAAAATGTATCACTCTGAATTTTTAATAATTACTCTAAACTACTTCATGAATAATTATGGCAAAACTCACTCCCCGAGTTAAGGGAAGATCCCAGGGTCACTAAACTCTGATTTTGAGGGCAAACAAAGCCACACTTAAAGGGTTTTTCCTGACCTACCTATCTACCCCTAAATCTCAGTATTTTAAGTTGGTATTACAGAATATGAATCTTTTTAATAAGAAGAGATCCCACTTGTTGATTGTTTGTGCTAGTTCATGGGCAACTGAAGTTTTGTTCATAAAATCTTTTCCTGCACTAAAATCTTCAAGAGTTCTACCTAACCTCTGTTCCAGCCGGTTCAGCCTTTCTGTTTTGATATTTAGATCTTTAGTCCATTTTGATTTTAGTTTACAGCATGGTAAGAGATATAGGTCTAGTTTTAATCTTTGGCAAGTTGAAACCCAATTTTTCCAGCACCATTTATTAAAGAGGCTTTCTTTCCTCCAGTGAGGGTGTTTGGCTCCTTTGTCAAAGATGAGGTGGCTGAGTGTGTCTCGAGTTGTTTCTGCATCTTCTAAACTGTTCCACAGTTCCTCAGGTCTTTCTTTGCCAGTACCATGCTGTTATTATCACAGTTGCTTTATAGTATAGTATCAAGTTGGGGGCTATGATACCTCCTGCCATGTCTCTGTCGTCTAGAATTGCTTTTGCTATTCTGGGTCTCTTCTTGATCTAAATGAATTTTTGGATTGCTTTCTCAAGGTTTGTGAAGTATGCTGCTGGAATTTCAATTGGGATTTCATTGAATCTATATAGCAGTTTTGGAAATATGGCCATTTTCACTATGTTGATTCTTCCTACCCAGGAACAAGGGATGTCTTTTCATTTTCTGATATCATATTCGATCTCTCTCTTCAAAGTGCTATAATTTTTAGAGAAGAGGTCTTTGATTTCTTTCATTAGGTTGATTCCTAGTTATTTCAGTTTTTTGCATGCTATTGTGAAAGGTTTTGTTTGCACTGTTTCTCTCTCAGTGAGTCTGTTGTTTGTGTACAGGAAAGCTATTGATTTTTGTGTGTTAGCCTTGTAACCAGCTACTTGACTGAATTTGGTTATTAAGTCTAGAAGACTTTTGGTGGAGTTCTTGGGGTCTTCTATATAGAGTATCATGTCATCTGCAAATAATGACAATTTGACTTCTTCATTTCCTATCTTTATTCCTTTTATTTCTTTCTCTTGTCTAATTGCTGTGGCTAATGTTTCCAAAACTATATTGAACAGGAGTGTTGATAATGGACATCCTTGTCTTGTTCCTGATTTGAGTGTGAAGGATTTTAGTTTTTGACCATTTAGCATGATATTGGCTGTTGGTTTTTCATAGATGGCTTTTATCAGATTGAGGTAGAGACCATGTATTCCAATTTTTTGTAGGGTTTTCATCATAAATGCATGTTGTACTTCATCAAGTGCTTTTTCTATATCTATGGAGATAATAGTATGATTTTTGTCCTTTGCTCTATTGATATAGTGTATTACATTGATTGATTTGCGTATGTTGAACCATCCCTGCATCCCTGGGATGAATACCACTTGGTCAGGGTGTATGATCTTCTTGATGATCTTCTGCATTCTATTTGCCAGTACATTATTAAGGATTTTTGCATCTATGTCCATTAGTGAGATTGGCCTATAGTTCTCTTTTTCGGTTGGGTCTTTCTCTTCCTTGGGGATCAAGGTGATGCTTGCTTCCAGGGATGAATTCAGGAGTATTCCTTCCCTTTAAATTTCTTTGAAGATTTTAAACAGTAGTAGCAGTAGTTCCTCTCTAAATATCTTGTAGAATTCAGTGGTGAAGCCATCAGAACCCGGGCTTTTCTTAGTTGATAAGTTTTTAATTACGTTTTCAATTTCATTGATTGATATTGGGTTGTTTAGAATTTTTAGGTCTTCTTCATTCAACTTTGGTATTTTATACTTATCTGGGAATCTGTCCATTTCTTCTGTGTTGTCCATCTTATTGGCATATAGGTTCTCAAAGTAGGTACTGATGATCCCCAGGATTTCTGCTGGGTCCATTGTAATGTCATCCTTTTCATTCCTAATTGCATGGATTTGGGCCTTTTCTTTCCTTTTTCTAATAACGTTGGCTAAGGATTTGTCAATTTTGTTTATTCTTTTGAAGAACACTCCTTGCTTCTTTGATTTCTTTGTATTGTTCTCTCAGTCTCCATTGCATTGTTTTCTGCTCTGATCTTTGTAATTCCTCTCTTGTCTGAGCTTTAGGGTTGTCCTGCTCTTCTTTTTCTAGAATTTTGAGGTTTAGCATCAGGTTGTTTAATTGGGCTCACTCTGTTTGACTAAAATGAGTATTCACTGCTATGAATTTCCCTCATAAGACTACTTTCATTGTGTCCCATAGATTCTGATATGTTGTATTGTCATTGTCATTTAATTGCAGGAACTGTCTGATTTCTTCTTTAATTTCCTCTGTGCCCATTAGTTATTCAGAATTGTGTTGTTCAATTTCCATGAATTTATGAAATTTTTGTGGTTTCTTTTGCTATTGATCTCCAATTTCATTGCACTATGGTCTGATAATATACAGGGGATAACTTAAATTCTTTTGCACTTACTTAAACATGTTCTATGAGCAAGTATGTGGTCTATTTGTAGAACAACCCATGTGTTGCTGAAAAGAATGTGTATTCTGATTTTGTGGGGTGGGTGCTCTGTAAACATCTGTTAAGTTCACTTGTTCAAGAGTTTGATTGAGTTCTAGTACTTTGTTGCTTATTTTTTGTCTAGTTGATCTATCCATTTGTGACAGTGGGGTATCAAGGTCCCTCACTACTATTGTATTAGTGCTTATTTGATTTTTCATGTCTGTTAGTATTTGTTTTATATAGTTGGGTGCACTAGCATTTGGTGCATGTATATTTATGATTGTCATCTTTTCCTCTTGGATTGCTCCCTTTACAAGGATGTAATGTCCTTTTTTTGTCTCTTAATCAGTGTTGGTTTGAAATCTCCTTGTTCTGCAAAGAAGATAGCTACTTCTGCTCTTTTTTGGGTTCCTGTCATATGGAGTATTGTTTTCTATCCTTTAACTCTCAGTCTATGAGTTTCTTTTTGAATTACATGTGTTTCTTGTATGCAGCATATTGTTGGATCTTGCTTCTTGGCTCATTCTGCCAGTCTATTTCTTTTGGTTTGTTAATTGAGACCATTCACATTGATGGTTATAACTGATACGTATTGACTTATCACTGCCATGACTTTCATTTTGTTGGATTCTCCCCCTTTCCATTTAATTTCTCGTCGTGCCTGATGGATTCATTCTGCTGGGCTTCCTGGGGTTTGATCCTTGTTGTATTTTCCTAGGATATTGTCTAAAATTTTTTGGAGTGCTGATTTGGTATTCATGAAGTTGCTAAGGTGCTCTTTGTCATGAAAGTATCTTATTTCACCATCAATTTTAAAAGATAGTTTTGCAGCGTACATCAATCTGGGTTGGAGGTTGTTTTCCTTTAGGGCTTGAAATACATCACTCTAAGCTCTTCTTGCCTTAAGGGTTTGCATTGAGAAGTCTGGTGTGATTCTGTTGGGCTTTCCTTTGTATGTTATTTGTTTCTTTTCTCTCACTGCTTGTAGAATTTTGTTCTTCTGTTGGGTTTCTAGAATTGTAACAATTGTATGCCTATGTGTAGATTTTTTGTCAAGGCTAGTTGGAATCCTCTATGCCTTACTTATCTGTATGTCAAGTTCTTTTTCCCTGCTTGGGAAGTTTTCTGTCATCACTTCTGTGAACAGTATTTTTATGTCATCTGCACTTCCTCCTGTTTCTTCATTGACTCCAATCAGTCTTATGTTGTTCTTCTTTGCATTGTCTAGCAGCTGCTGGATTGATTTCTCATGGTCCCTTATAATTTTGAAGAAATTTTTCTTTTCCTGGTCACTAATTGGAATCTTATCTTCTATATCTGAAATTCTGTCCTCACATTGGCTCATTCTGCTGTGTAGACTTTCAATGGAGTTTTTAATCTCCTGGAAATCTGTTTGTATCTATTTTATGGATTCCATTTGTTTCCTATATTGGGAATCTACCATGTTCCTCAGCTCTTCTATTTTTTTTTTTGTCTGTGTCCTCTCTAGATTTATTAATCATGTCTTGCACTATGGGCACAATATCTGCTATTATGTGAGAAATCATTTCTGATTTCATTTTTTCCAGATCCTCTTTTGTTGCCATTCAGGGAGTCCAGGTGGTTGAGTATCAGAGTGTTCCACCTCATTTCCCTTTGGGGTTGCTATAGGTGATCTTGGAGTCTGGTTTTGAGCCTTGTTTACATGTCTTCTCATTTCAAGGAGGGGAGGTGTGTTGCTGGCACCCTTGCAGTTCACCTCCTGGGTTCTGGGATCAGCACTGCTCCTTGGCCCTTGGGTCAGCTCTGCTCCTTGGTGCTGGGTGTGGTTGTATGGTAGCCTGGAAGTCTCTTCCTCAGGCATTTAGGGCGGCTCTGTTCCTCTGCAATGGGGGTGGTACTATTCCTTGGTGCTTTGAGTACTTGTATTGTGGCCCAGAACTCTCACCTCCTAGGCACTGGGGGCAGCTCTGCTCCTCAGCACCCTGAGTAGCTGGCTCCAGCCACAACAAGAACTCTACAAGGTACCTCACAGACTCTATAAGTGCCAGAAATTCCTATAATCCTTGCTTTTTTAAGGTCAGTGAATGTTAGTAACCCAAGTTTTTTCAGAGGTAAACATCACTGGGTATATGCTTGAACTAGGGGGAAGCTGAAGCAACCTGTGTACCTGAGTCATCCTGTTTTGTGACCACCACCTGATTCATTCAAGAGTACATGATATTTTCAAAGGACCTGGCCTAGATACTTGCAAAATGACATAGTTTGTAGAGGTTTCAGTCCAAAATCAGCTGGCTCCAAAGCAGGGTGGATGGCAGACAGAGGAGAAACAACATGGCACATGCAAGATAGCAAAGGCAACAAGACACATTTTTGTATTATCAAATTTAGTGCTTATGGTGATGGGGTTGCTCATCACTAAATCAGGTGGTAGTTTAGGTCCTGGGTGTGAATGAGGCCACTGCCACACTCAATTGAAACAAAGCCCAGTCACATAGTGTTTGTACTGACTGGAAAGTTATACATGAGCTACCTTTTCAATCTCTGCTTGTCACAGAACATGACAGCAGAATTCTTTTAAGTAATATAGTACTATGCTAGATTTAAGATGTGCCATGTACGTTTGAGCTTTAAGAATATTTAGTTAATAAAGCTGACTATATTTTTGCACATGTAATCTTTTTATCCACTGGAAGCAAATCTCTAAGAAAAAAAATAGTTTTCAAAGAAATTTGTCTTCCTTTTTGACCTCTGTTTCTTCTCAAAGTGGAAGGAAAGAATGAGGCCATTTCACAATAGCATGAGGGTTAGGGTGAAGGTCACTGCACTTAATATGGGTCAGCACCAAGAAACTGCTTTGCACGTCAAAACTGCAGTGTCCTTGTCTCTTGTCTCGCATTAGCGGGCAGCAGCCAAGCACAACAAAGGTGCTCTGTAACCCGTCTTGCTGCTGACACCTTGGAAAATGTTGATGAAAGAATGCATAACTGTGAACCTGGAAGTTGTACCTGTTTAAATTATCATCAAGGTGACAAAAGAACTGTATATTTTCCAGGAGAAAAGGCATGAGATCAGATAGAGGAAAACTCAAGACTAGATTCTGCTTTTTACCTTGGGTCACAAAGCCAAATGGTTCCAAGACAGTAGCTTTAGAATGGTTCTTTAATATCTTAAAAGCAAAATCCAGTTAAAAGCAGGATCTTCTCAGACTTTGCAAAAAATAAAATTATGTAGAGAAATCTCACAGATCAGGTGAAAAGTATTTGCAAACTATTCATCTGACAAGAGATTAGTTTCCAGAACATATAAGGAACTCAAGAATTTTAAATGTACATAAAGGGGGTAAATGTTCTAAAAAGATATTTCTAAAAATATCTCAAATAACCAACAAGGATATGAAAAATGCTCACAGCACTAATCACCAGGGAAATACAAATTAATGCCACAATGAGGTATCTGTCACTCTACTTAGATTGACTATTATAAAAAAGACAATAAATAACAACAGCTGGCAAAGATGGTAGAAAGTGAAATTTTCATGCATGCTGGTGGAAATGCAAATTAGTATATTATTAAGGGAAACAATACGTTGATTCTTCAAAAAACTGGAAATAAAATTATAATATGATCCAGCAATCCCACAACCAGGTAAATATCCAAAGGAAATGAAATTAGTATATCATATGCTTATCGCAGCATTATTCATACTAACCAAGATATGGAATCAATGCAGGTGTCCATTAATGGATAAATCAATAAAGAAATGATACACATAAGTATATACAAGTGAATATTATTCCACTAAAAGAAGTTCTGCCATTTAAGCAACAGGTATAGAACTTGAAAACATGTTTAATGAAATAAATCAGGCACAGAAAGACAAACACCACAAGTTCTCACTTATATATAGGAGATAAGTTTATGTCAAAGAAGTAGAAAATAAAATACCAGTTACCAGAACCTGAGAAAAAAGGAGAGAGGATAATTAATGAGTACAGAGATGTAGTTACATAGGAAGATTAACTAATAATGTTCTGTAGCATACTAGAGTAAGTATGGTTGGCAACAATCACTTTAATATTTCAAAATAGCTAAAAAATAAGATATTGAATGTTCCTAACATTCAAGAGAAATGACAAATATCTGAGGTGATAGGCCAGTCATCCTGCCCTGATCATTACACATTATATGCATATTATAAAGTGCACCCCATAAATATGTACAATTTGTGTCAGTTAAAGTATATTAATAAAATATGATAAATACAATCTTTTTTGATAAATACAATCTCAAAAGATTAATTTTTTGTCTTGTTGATGTTGTTGATTAGTCAGACATTTGGCAGGAAGACAGAACGAATACTTTGTAAATGATTGAATATTTTGGATTTGAAAAATGTGAATCACAAGTGGAATAAATTTTACCTTAATATTACCTGACATTTATTTCAATTCTTACTTTACATTTTGAAATACAGGCTTTTGAGGTTTTGAGGGTCTTCTCAGCATTCCAATTTTTCAGTAAATCAGTCTTTTGCTTCTTCCTCAGACAGGGTCACATCTTACCTTCGAAAACTTCTTCAGGAACCCAAATCTGTCTCAAGGACTTTGATTTAAAGGAACAAAAATATATCAATCCTTTCTTAAGAGGGGACCTACAAGATAAACAGCTTTAGACTCCATATATGAGTGAGATCATGTGGCATTTGTCTTTCTCTCCTGGCTTATTCAAGTTAATGTTCCCCCAAGTTCATCCCTGTTCTTACAAATGATTTTGTGTTTGCTATGGCTGAGTATCATTCTATCATGTATCTATACTACATTTCCTTCATCCATTTGTCCACTGATAGACACTTAGGTTGATTCCATGTCTTGGCTATGGTGCATAGTTCTAGAAACAGAGGAGGTTAGGAGGGAGAGGAGGATGAGGAGGTGCTGATTAAAGGACACATAATTGTAGAAGGATGCATTTCAAGAGATCCATTTCATGGCAAGTATGATTAATGATGATACATTGTATTCTTGAAAAATATATTGTGCTTTCAGTATAAAAAACAATAACTTTACAAGGGGAAGTATTGTTAGCTAGATTTAACCATTCTGCAGTGCATATATACTTCAATACATCATGTTGTACATGATAAACACATATGATACTATCCTTCAGTTAAAAATTGACTAATTATTAAATGGGATCTATTATAAAGAAACGGAAATTCTACTGCTCCCAAGTATGATCTATGCTGGCCTAACATCATAGGTCTGTGAAGAGTCTGGGAGTAAAGCAGAAAGTTCCTTTCAGCACTTCTCACCTTGGGCTCTAAGTCATCAAGGTCTCTTCATGTAAAAGTAATTCACAGGCATGATTTCACTCACTCAGTGCTTGTGGCAAACAGTAACTCCCTCACCAGATTGTCCCAGGGACTGAAGGAGCTAGCTTGCCACCTCAACAATTAACACGTCTTTGAGGCAATCCCAAAATTTAACAAATGACAGGTGGAAACACAATCAAAGCTAAAACAATGGGAAATTATTCCTAAAAGCTTTTCACATGTGATATCACAACATTTTCATTTTATCACTATATACCTAAACCACCTGGCAGGCTGCCTCCAAATAGGCAAGAGCGTGCTACAAAAAATAAAATGATAAGTAACTCACAATTGCAGCACTGTCTTCCATCTGAGTGGTAATTAAAATAGGCGTGTCTCAATGGCAACTGTCTGCATGGGTTTTGAAAAAAAATACTGTGTTCTCTTCAGCAAAATTCCAGATTTGAACTTGACTCTAAAAAAATAAAAAGATGGGAATAAATATTTAGCTGAACAAAAGTACACCTCAGCATTCACCTATCCACTGTTCTCTTTCTCTGTACTAGGAATTGAACCTAGGGCTGTCACATCAAGCTACACCCCTCAGCTTTTATTGTTGTTATTTTGAGACAGAATCTCACTAAGAGGCTAAGTTGCCTAGGCTGTGATCCTTCTGCCTCTGTCACCAGAACCACAACATTCTTTATAAGAATAAAAAATTTAAGTCAATGTAAATGACCCCCAACAGAGGCTAAACATGGAATGACTAAAGTCCAGAAAGCCATTAAAATTATTGTTTTGAGGAATTATTTCTTCCCACAAACCAATATTAATAGTGTGTATTAAGTGAAACATGTGTTACAAATAATGTGTTTAGTGTGATTTTATTTTTAACCTGAAGATACATGGGTCACTGTATATGCAGAGGGAAAAATATCAGGATAAAATCAACATTTATACTGTTTACTTCTAAATGTTGGATTGTAAGTACTTTATTCTACTTTTTGTCTTATTTGCCTTTCCAATTTTTTCTTCAATGAACATGTAAAATTGTAAAAGCTTAAATCAAAAAGGATTGCAGTAAAAATTCTTATAAATGGAAAGATGCTTCTGCAAATAATCACCTTTTTTTCCAGTGCTGGAAATAGAACCCAGAACTTTCCAGAGCCAAGAGTCAGGTAAGGGCTGCACTACTGAGCCATATCCCAGCACTATGACACAAATTATCCAACCCCCTAGACCCCTGCTTTCTTGGTAAGAAGTATGTTTGTTCCTTACAGGGTTCACTTGAAGATTGGAAATTAGCGATTTCCAGTAGCGTTTCCAGCAGTCATTAACCAAAGAGAGCTACATTTCTTTCAAAGTAAATTCTGTTTCTAAATTGGAATCTGTGCTGTTGATGTAGCTCAGTGGTAGAGTACTTGCTTAACATGCAAAAGACACTGAAAAAAAAGGAAAGGGAAAATGTTCTAAAATTACACAGCTTCCTTCCACTGATTTAATTATTGGGGACACTGTTTAGGGTTTTTTATATTTTTTATTCAAGGTGGGTTTGACCTTCCCTTTCAGCATGCCCGGGGAGAGGCACCTGCACACTGCACCCCAGCTTGCTGGATTCTTCAGTGGGCAGAGTCCCCAAGTGAGCAGAGATCCCACAGAGCTCCAGCAGAGGATGGGTGTTTGACAACTCTCCATTCTCCAGGCATCAGATTCTGCCTCTGCTGGTTGTATTTCCACTGAATACTCCAGACCCTGAAAAGATTACATTGGAAAAAATTCCTTATAGGTCAGTGCTTTTATTTTTGACAGGTGAACTTCCATTGACCTCCATGGGATCCTGCTTCTGTAAGCCCAGCTAATGCTGCATTCTGCAAAAAACAAATAAAAGGAATTGTTTCGTTAGCTAGGCTGAAAAAGGAGGCATCACACTCATACCCAATGTATTAATGACTGCTAGTTCTTGAAGGTGTTAATTTTCAAACTCCAGAGTAGAAAATGTGCTCATCCCCCCAAGGTTCAGCATTAGCCTTTTCCCCCTTTTTTCTTTGTGTGATCTTGATATTAGTTCACACTGGGACTTTAGCCTTAATAGTAAATTAGAAATATATGATATATATATATATATATATGCGCACATGCAAATTAGAAATACACAAAATATATAAAATAAAATACATATACAAAATAAATACCTAAAAATATACAAAATTTATAAAATAAAGAAATATTCAGTATCCCCCCAACTTTATTACCAAGCACATTTGCACAAGACAGAGTGTTTGATCTTAAAAATAACATTATGTCTTTCATGGGAGAATGGCAGCAAAAAGAATAACTTTCATCATTCTGCTAAAGGTCTTTTATTACAGAAAATTTGGACCTTATTTACAGTGTGTGCCGAACTTCATTGCTAACACTTTCCCTTAGAAAAAAGATCTTTCATTCTTTCTTTGTTTTAATGCAAAAGAGAAAGAGAGGATATCTAAATATGGACCTTTTAAAAGATTCTTGGGAACATTACAGAACCACTCACATGTCACTTCTGTTTGTTAAGCATCTACTTTTCCAAAAGGTTCCAGTCCTTATTTATGAAAACTGTTTCTAAAATATGGAGAAGTTTGGGTGCTAACAGTTGGAAGGTGGTCAGTAGGACTAGGAATTTGAGAGCTTCTTCCCTAATAATCAAGAAGGAAGGATTTATGACAAGTTAAGATGAAAGAATAGTAAAATCAGAAGACATGCTAATGGTCAAACACAACTACTTCCTTTTAACATTTTGGAAGCTAGAGAACAAAGATCAGAGTCACTTGTTTAAAATCTCCCAGGATTGATGACAATTCTCCCTAGAGCTTTTTCTGCTGTTTGAAACATTCTCTACTTCCACCTCCACCTAGTTTGCAGGAGCTTCTGGATGCTAGATACTCCTGAAGTTCATGTTCAAGTCTGGTTCAACGTCCTTCAGTGATGACAAATGGAATTTTATTGTGTACAGGCACCTTTCTGGTGCAAGAATGGAGGAGGCAGAGGCATGGATTCATGAAGGAATCAGAACCCACACCAGATGTAGAAGGACACTACCCAGTTTGACTGTTGACTCATGGGTGGATCTTGGCCATGTGAAAACCTCCACAAGCCTCAGTTGTTCATGTGGAATATGAGGATAATCACTACTGTTGTTTGAATCTTAAATGTCCCTAAAAGCTGATGTGGTAACACCTAGGTCCCCAGATTGGTGCTATTGAGAGGTGGTGAAGCCTTTAAGAGATAGGGCCTAATAAGAGGTCTTCAGGTAATTGGAGGTATATTCTGAAGGGGATTTTGAGAATCAGCCCTTTCTTCAATTTCTTGCTCCCTGGCCATGAGATGAGTGATTTTGTTCTGCTACTTGCTGCCCCCATAATGTGATGCCTTCCCAGATCTAAAAGCAATGGGGAAAACTGATGAAGGACTGGAACCTCTAAAACAGTGAGTCAACACAGATCTATTCCTCCGCAAGTTGATTGTCTCAGTTACTTGTTATAGTGATGGAAAGCTGGCATGATCATCACGCTGTCTAGAAAGATTACAGTGAGAAGTAGAATGGATAGAAGCTCTCTGAGGTGGATAAAGACTGAGTAGGTATTACTACTATTTTCTTCTATTTCACAATACATAAATATGCTCTTCTAGAGCTGACAGTCAAGTGAGAAGAATCACTTTAGGAAATATGGTCCTAGAATGTCCATAACTGGATTGCTCATCTACAGTTGGATTAGCTACAGTATTCTACTCAACCCATGGTTTATCAGGGTGAGTAAATTACTTAACTTTCCTATCACAAACCCAGGAGTGAGGGAGAGAACAAAGAAGAGCCTGAATGTGGGGTAAATAGATTCAATGTCCCTCAAATTTGCCTCATTAGCCTATAATTTGGTTGCCAGGAAAATTCAAGTATAAAATACGAGATTGTTTTTCCTCTAAATCATAAACCTCAAAAATTTCAGGGGATCAATTAGGGAATTAGTTAAAAGGTAGCTACTTCCTCTAACCTTTTGTGGTGATGTGTACAGGAGAATGCCTTCCTGTTGTGCAAATAATCTGTTGAAAATTTTAAATTGTATTAACAGATCTCTTTTACAGTACATAAGGAACAATGTTGGATTTCTTAATTATTTGTCTACACATTGAATAAAAATGACTGGTAATTAATTCATGATACTTTAACTAGTCTTGAATGAGTGTATATTTCTATCTATAGTATAAGATAAAGAGGCATCATTTTTACATTTTAAAGAAGTTTGTCTTACTCATTGTCTTAATCTATTTTCTGTTGCTGTAACAAAATACCAGAGGATGGGTACTTTACAAGGAAAGAGGGTTTATTTAGCTCACAGTTTTGGAAGCTAGAAATTCAAAATCAGGCAGCCCCACTGATTTGCTTACAGAAAGTGAGGGTTTTCCAGCTATATCACAACATGCAGAAGTGTGTGCAGAGAAAAATCACATGGTGCAACAGGAGACAAAAGACACAGAAGGGGTTGCATTTGTTCTTTTTGTAACAACTCAATCAACTTCTCAGGAAGTAGTCCACTCCTCCTTCCAGATCTAACCCATTAGTCCCTTTTATTTGGTTTGGTACCAGGGACCAAACTCAGGACCTTGCACGTACAAGGCAGGCAGCGGCACCACTGAGCTAAATCCCGGACCCTCATTAGTCCCTTTTAAAGGCAGAATCCTAATGGACTTTATTGGATTCCACTTCTTAAAGATCCAGCCACCTCAATACCACCACACTGGGACAAAGCTTACCCCCCAAAAAATTGCACTACAAAAAGCATTATTTCAAAATTGAATTATCTATATGTTTTATAAATGGATTCATTTTGAAAATTGATTTCTACTTTTTTGTCATTTGGATTTTGCTATCTTAAATGAAAGCAATTAAAAGTAGATTCAAATGTAAAGTTCACAAAGTATTGGAGACCTCTGCAACGGATCCTGATCTGCTGCTCCATAGGAAGCAAGGTGAGAAGAAAAACAGAGACAAAGTTAAAGAGACAGAGACAGGGAAACTGGAATGACCAGTTTCTTGAGCAGTCAGAGACTTGAACAAGCAAAGGCTCTGAACACCCAGAACTATTGATATTTATTGGTGACATCGTAGTTAGGTCAGAGTGAAGAGGCTACACGTAGTTGCTAGATATACATTGTTGATGCAGGGAAAGCTTGTAAAGGAAGACATGAAGCATTCTTGAATTACGAACAGAATAGACAAAATACAGATTGTGTGGGGTGCCATTCTAGAGGAAGAGCCACAGAAATGCCTTATTTGAGCCCAAGTCTACCCCTGCTGATGAGTGACTTGAAAGCCCTTATTTTGTGCCTTATCCTTCTTCCAACTCCCTCCTATCCTCTGACTAGCGAGAGAGTGTTCTCAGCAGAGTGTGGTTTCCAGAATTCTTTGCTTCTTCATTTCACATTTCAAGTGGCAGTTTTATTATTTAGAATGCAAGGTAGAACATCTTTTGGACATCTTTTAAAATATATTTTCTAAAGTTTTACATATGAGAGGATATAGGGAGGTGTTTGTAAAACACCTTAGAACTTTTTCCCTTAATATCAGAAAGCAAAAAGTAAAACCTCAATTGAGATCTGCCTTCAGGCCCTTAGGTTTATCTCTAACTAGGTGGCCCTGGTCAGCATCAGAGTACTGGAATACTAGAACCAAGGAGACTTTGTTCCTTTGGTGTGGATTCTTGGGGTGGAAATGGAAATGAGCTTGTTGCTACTAGAGTTTGCTTCCAGAAAGATCCCAGTGCCTTGCAACAATGGCCAGGGTTTTCCCTACTTCCTTCCAGTCTTGCCCAAGGAAACTCATTCTAAATACTTACCTTTTCCCCTGGAGTCCTAGAAAGAAAATGGAATTCTGGTTCTTACTGTGGTCCCTTGTAACCTCAGGTCTTTAATGTGATAACTTTCAAATTTAAAAGATCCAGGTGGAAATATTTTTACTATGCTGATAATGTACAAAATACCTGAATTTAATACTGTTATGTTTCAGAATAAGTGATGACATTTTCTTTTTGTGTCTTTAATGTAGTTTCATTCCTGTAAAACAGCCCCTCAATGGGAGGGAGGGAATAATAAGTGGCTTTTGTACAAACATCTTTCTTGGTGTGTTGTTATTTTGGAAAAATGAGGGGAGGGAGTTTTGAGAAATTGAAAGAAATGAATAAATGATATAACATTTCTAGAATTAAAAAACAACAAAAAAAGAAAGAAAAACAAGATATAGGTTGTGGTTAGCAAATAGCCTTGTTCCTCTAGTTAAGAAAGTTTTAATTCTGGGAACAGAATTTTGATGTCAGTCACTCTGACCTTTGCTGTGTGTTATCTCATATTAAGCCCCAGAGCTTCACAGGCCATTTGTCTGGTCTCTGCCATGGCTGTTGGCAGGGGGGCTGATATTGGCCTGCATGCCATCTGCCATGCCCCTATAAGTCATATAAGCTTTGATCAGACTCACTTCTTAAAACATGTCAATTGTGGGGTTAACTCTTTACAGCCTGCACTGCTCACAGCCTGCTTTGGGCATAATCAATGGTGCAGTCCCCCACCCAAGTAAGTGTAAAAGAAAGGTAAATAAAAAACCTTCAATCTGTATTTCTATAAATTCAGAGTATTTACATATTTAAAGTCATTAAAACTTACCACGGCATGAAGACTTTTGGGACATCACTGATAAAATAATTACAAATTGTGAATAAGTGAGCATATACATATAATCTCTACCTCTGGTCACTACAAGGGCTTTGAAGCAGCCATTCTTTCTCCCCAAAAGCAATAAACACATCTAGCATGGACAGTGATTCTCTCTTGGAGAAATCACTGATCTAGAGGTAGGCTAAAAAAATACAAAATGAGTCTTCAATATTGTACCAGAAAATAAGGACAAGTCTGAAGAATCAGGAGCACACATCATAAGGGCATAGAAGCATGTCTAAAGCATCCTTCTGACCAAAGTAGAGACAACTTGAGTATAAAATTATTGGCTTGCTAGCTACTGATTAGAGTATAAATTTACTATTATATACCCATACTAATAGATAAATGAATTGGATAGTGAATATTCCTTCTCACAGTAGAATGCCAATTAACATATATACAAGAAAGGACAGATATAAAAAAAATAACTTTTGGAAACTATCAGAGTGTTAGGTGATTCATAGACCGTACACATTTTGACAACTATATCAACCAAGTCTCTCTATCCTCTCTGATCCTGTTTAGGACTGAGCATCATGTTTATTTGAATTTCAGTTCAATTTCGAATACCCGTTGGTCATTCCCTGTTGTCCATGTCTTTGACTTCTTAGAGTTTTGGCCTTTTATTCTCTTGGATAATCCTCAAACTGGATATGCTTTAAGCTTCCTGGTAATGAGCCTCCGCCTACGGGTTTTTGGCCCAAAGACACAAGATGGATTCTGCCCACATCAGGAAGAATATCATGTCCACTTATGCTGTCATTGTTGAACGTAGCCTTCCCTTTTTATCATGGTGATGTCTTTCAAATTTCTCCATCCTAAATTCATTACCTTTCCTCTTTTTATTTGCCTACTATTTGGGGGCAGATCTTTCCCTACTCATTTTCTTGTGTGCATCCCAAGTTTATGCAATGTTTATTGCACTGGAAGCCTAGAGTGACATCCTAAATCTTCTATGGTTCTGTTGAAATGACAACATCGTAAGTTTTAACAACTCACAACAGCTGCAATCTCTTTGAATTTGAACATGGCTGAGATTCACTTTTTCACTATGTTCTGGAAAGAAAATTACCTAGTACTGAATTCAGTGGCCTTGTGCCCATGAATTTTACTTTGAAGTCATCTGTTGGCCTTCTAGGAGGAGGATGTGATGAAACAGAGTCCAAGCTTTGAGGAGGACTTGTTTCTCTTTGCTCTCAGGACTCTTCCTGTTTTTTTCACACTGGTTAGACACCCTCGAGTGACTGTCATTCATGGCTTCCCAAGGACTGGCTCTTGTCATGAAATTGTTTTGATTATCCTAATTCCTGAACTTTTGAATTGAGTTAAAGTTGTTTTCTTTCTCAACCTTGCAACAACCCTCAGCTGTTTGAGGAAGGCTCATAGGAAATGTTTGTTTTTCATTAAATCTCTTCTCTCTATGAGAGCCAACAGAAAAACAGAAGAGGAAAGGAGAAAAAGGCCCCGGTTCAATTAGCCTAATTAGACTCCCCACTTCAGGACTCTGCAAAACTCTCCTGAGTTCACCCTAGCAGATCCTGGGAAAGCCGTGATCCTGCTGGTCCTTTCTGTTATTTGTCAATGCCTCAATGGTTCATCTGCTCAACGCTTGTTAAGTCTTAGGATGTGCTAGAGGCTCTCACATGTATATCTTTTTATTTTTATAGTAACACTGGAGGATATGGGTTATTAACTGCATTTAAAGACCAGGAAATTAAGATTTACAGAAGTTACGTGACTTGTGCAAGATTCTCAGTTTCGGTCAGATAGTGGAAAGAGTTTTGTGTTTTGACACCAAATTCTTCACTATTGTCAATGTGTACTTTGACACATGCAGTAGGTTTTGGTTCGTGGCCACTTTGGTTTAGATAGCATAGTCATAGATGATATTACTTAATATCCTTAATAGAGTACAAGATAGTCTGGCTTCTGTCAAGAGTGCAGAATCATAAAAAGGTAAATATTTGTCTAAGATGAAAAGTCAACAAAATGAAATTTAAAAGTAGGTGACTGAACAAAGAAAAAATGGCAAGGAAGCCAAAAGATCCATAGAAGAGTTACAGTCCATATGAGATGATGTGGAGAGCCAAAGTGACACTGAAGTAAAGCCAGTCATGATTTAATGGATGTGATAAGAACAATGGCGAGTACTATATGTATGGGAGTTAGAGAACCAAGGCCAAAAGAGCAGAATCAAAACACATTTCTGAAAAGTAAAAGAACAATAGGATTACTAATTAAACACATAAAGCCATACACATTCATACAATGTGTGTGTGTGCGTTTGTGTACTACAAAATCCCTGAAGATTGAAATACTTTATCACATTATCTTGGAGAAACACTGCAACAAAACTTTGCCTTATAATGATAAAGAAAAAATTCAGTAACTATCTGATAAAAATTGGGCAAATTAAATGCAAAAAAAATACAGTCTTTTGTGTTCAATCAAATAGTAAAAAGTAAGAAAAAATTCTAAAAACAGCTTAAGGGAAAAGTATTGTATCTCAACAATAATAAACACTGCCATTTTTCTTTTATATGTGAAGGGACAGAAAGGTTGCCAAATGTCTGAAAACTTTAAAAATATTCTTCTAGAGTTGATTTTTTGAAAAAAATTACTTGAAAAACTCATTTCATATGGAACAATAATAAGAACTAAAGAACAGGGAATTTAGTGTGAAGGAACTATTGGTGAGCATTAAAATAGTTGAACATAGGGGCCGGGGATTTAGCTCAGTGGTTCTGGTGCCTGCCTCACAAGTGCAAGGTCCCGAGTTCAATCCCCGGTACAAAAAAAAAAAAAAAATAGTTGAACATAGAATTAATACAAAATATTTATTAAAATAATTGCATCAATATTTATTTGGTATTTACTATGTGCTAGTCACTGTACTAAATATTTTACATATGGCCATTCCTCACTATCCATGGGAGGCTGGTGCCAGGATCCTCCTTGGATACCAAAATCCAAGGATGCTTATGTTCTTATATATAATAGCAAAGTATTTGCTTATAACGTACTTTAAACAATGGCTAGATTATTTATAAAACCTCACACAACATAAGTGCTTTGGAAGTAGCTGTTATTCTATATTGTTTTGGGACTTACAACAAGAAATCAGCCTATCCATGTTCAGTATAGATGTAATATTTTTTCCATTACTTTCTCTCTGTAGTTGGTTTATTCCACAGGTATAGAACTCATAAATATGGAGGGGGAACTTATACTTTTGTTTACTAATTTAACTGCCGGTGTCAAAATTTTTTCATCAAATAAAAGATGTTTAATGTAAAAATTATAATATAACAATAATTCAGACCTAAATCAGATTATAATGTTAAAACCAATTGGTGATTAGATGGAATAATGAAAAATATT
Organism: Heterocephalus glaber; assembly: GCF_053883595.1. Classification (NCBI taxonomy): domain Eukaryota; kingdom Metazoa; phylum Chordata; class Mammalia; order Rodentia; family Bathyergidae; genus Heterocephalus; species Heterocephalus glaber. Next base: position 1,256,439 of record NW_028258146.1, on the reverse strand, counting down.
CCGTTCATCAAAATATTTGGAAGACAGTGAGATGCAAAAATGTTGTTTTATTTTTTATTTACTTTGATGATTAGAGGTATATTAAACTATATAACAAGTAAAAATCATTAAAAATAATTAAAATAAATGAAAATTGGAACTTTTTCTTAAAAATGGCAGAAAAAAGAAATTATGCATATCTTAAATTTCTTTCTAAATCAAGAAGAGAAACATAAATAACTGAAAATAAAACAAAGCATAGTGGGCTGGGGATGTAGCTCAGTGGCATCTTGCCTGCCTGGCAAGCGCAACGTCCTGAGTTCGATCCCTGGTACCACACACACACACACACAGAAAGCATAGATTTGAAGAGTTAATTCATAAAAGAATATACATGGACAATTAACATGAAAAATATTAATGTCATAAGTAACTTTAGTAGTGCAAATTAAAACAGCAGTAATATCTGTGTTAAACCCAATGCATTGGTAAAAACTCAAAAAAATGAAAATCTGTGGTGGTAGCTAGGACTGAGGAAGAGGGTCCTTTAATATACTGCCAGTGGAAGTGTAAATTGGTAAATTCATAGTCTTAGAGGGGAATTTGGCAACATACATCTAAAGCTTTCTAAATGCAGATACTTTTGGACTGAAGAATTACATTTCCAAAGGACATATGCAGAGGTAGTCACAAAGATTTAACTACTGTGAGGGGAAGAGAAGTCCTCAGACCTGGAGCTTTTCCACTGAAATGGAGGATATTACACAAACCAGAAATAGGAAGTGGGCAATAGTGGAATATTAAAAGGCAGGGACTTTCTGAGTTTTTGGATCCTCTGTTGAATGTACATTACAGGGACCACAGGCTCCTGAGAGCCCTTCATACCTAGTAAGTGTGGATTCTTGGTTGTATGCATCTGTCTCTGGTTTACTTTCTTGATTTTCCTGAGGCTGTTCTATATCCTTGTTTCAACATTTCAGATCATCTCCATTGCAGTCTTGGCCAATAAGAAGAAGGTAGGAAACTATGAAGAGCCAGCCTTGAAGCATAGTGTGCCAAGAGAGGTAAGCAGGCCAGAAGGGAGTCCTAGTAAGACTCTAGTAAGAGTGGCACTCCTGGTACTCAATGGTGCTCAACACGTGGCTGCTTCTAGACCTACATCTTGGCTGGAGCCACCCTGCTACTTCTGCTGCAGTGCCTCCCATGTGCTTTTGTGTTTGTGTTTCTAGCTTCCAGGCCAACTACCAGAAAGAGCACAGGTGTCTTAAGTACACCAGAAGTATACCATCCACTTGCTGCTGTGGACTGGGAAAACAAGCATCTTGATTATTTTCAGCTTTCCCAGCTTGTGGCTCCCCATGACTTTCATGGTGGGAACTTCTCCAAATGTGGGAAGAGGTTTAAATACGAGGAAGACCCCACCCTCCACCCAAAACAAATGTTCATTATACTGATTGTCTTAACAAACAGAGGTCTTGAGATGCAGCTGTGGTTCTCTCATCACCCACAGATAGTGCTCAGTGCTCTCTTCTTCTTCTCCTCCCTACTTCTGAAGAGGAAGCCTTTCTGTGTTGCTTCCCTAATAGATCTTGGTAGCTTGGAGAGGATATTGGAGAAGGGACTCAAAAAGGAATGTTATATTCAGAGAGCAAAGAACCTAATAAGTGAACTCATAGTTGTTGTACATTGCAAAGAATGTTCAAATTGAACTCATTTTCTGTGTGGGTCCTATTGTACAAGAGGGTGAGCAATGCCATTTAACATACACATAGAGCTTTACAGTTTATAAATTGACTTCAGATCAAATTGTAATTGTAATGTGCAGTGTGTGGAATGCGTGGAGAGGAGCTGTTGATGCCAGCTGTACTGGGGATATAACTACATATGCAAATTGAACCAGTCTATCAGTCCTTTGGGCATTTGTTTTTGAACACTTCCTATGTTTTGGCGATGATGCTCTGCACTGCAGAGATGTAAAAGTAGGGAAATCACAGGTAGAATCAAGCAGTAGGGCTAATTACATAAGGAAATGGCTGTAATTTAGCATAGTAAGTGTGACAGTAAAGAGTCACAGGAGCATCAGACAACAAGTGTGAGTCAAAGGCCTGCTGATCAGGCCCATGTTTACTAATCTGGCTTGTCATGCACAGGAGCACAAGTATGGGTGATTGTGGGTGTTTCTCTCAGTAGCTCCATGACAAGAACTGAAGTCTGTCATATCTTGGTAACTGGTTGCTCTGCTCTTGTTCCCCTGGGACTCTGTTACGCATTATATTTCACTATTTTTTCATTTACTTAATTAGTGCTTATGGAATAAATGAGTATTCTCATAGACTATACTCCAAAAGTGTTTCTGTAGTGTATAAGAGATTGTAAAAAGGGCTTACAATGAAATTCCTGAGGACTTTCTTTTTATACAATCTTGAGAGAAGGGAGAAAAGAGGCAAGTGGAGCTAATACAGGGAGGTGACACTATGTTTGCCCATGCCCTCCTCCGGGGAGGGGTCTTTGTCAGCTGATGACATGAGCCTTACTTGTGCCGTGACCTTTTGAACCAATTCAGTCTGTCACATTTCTCTTCTGTGATTACAAAAGGCCTCTAGGGACTCATGTCACGAAGTTTAGTTTCAAGCTCAGTCAAGAGATGAACCACGCATCCAGACATGGAGTGATTTTACAAGACACACCTTTGACTAGAGGGTTAACTAAAGAAAGGCTTTGTATTAATGAGCCCAAGTTTGCTGGGTCATCCCCAGGAGGGCTTGCTAATTTCCCAGGGCCATGTGCTATGGCTCCACCAGTGCACCAGCCTGGCTGACTTTTCAGCGCATGACTCTGGACCCTGAGAGAGCCAGGAGTGGAAGTGCAGCGACCCAGCCTGGATCAGGTCCTATCTCTGGGGAAACAGATCCAGTGACACAGCTTAGGAAGGCCACAGTGCAGATTGTGTGGAAACCTTGTTGTTACACATAGAAAAGCACATATTTCCCAATGGAATGTGAGCCGACAAGTTTTGAACTTAAAAAATATAAGAAGGTCAAGCTTCAGAAATGCTTGATAAATTCTCCAAATAAAATGGTGAGAAATGTGTGAGGGACTGAATGATGCTGTCCTGCCCATGTTCATATGTTGAAATCCTAACCCCAAAAGGGATGGTATTAGGAGGTGGGAGGTGATTAGGTCACGAGGGTGGAACTTCCCTGACAGAGATTAGTGCCTTTATAAAAAAGGCTCCCAAAATATTCCTCACTCTTTCTGCCATGTGAAAATACAGGAATAATACAGCCATTTATGGCCAGAAAGCAGGTCCTTGCCAGACACTGAAGTGGTCCACATCTTCATCTTGGACTCCTCAGTCTCCAAAACTTTAGAGAAAGAGATGTTCATCGCTTGTTACTCAGCATATAGTATTTTTGTTATAGTAGCCTGAATGGAATAAGACAAATATGTAAATTACAAAAGGTCCTCCTTTTCCATTTTAGCAGTTGAATTGCCACTGCATAAAGGTACAAGGTCCCAATGATGAATGTAACTATATTGTATACCTAAATTGTACCAATAAACTTAATGGGAAAAAAAAGCAAGTGCCTTGCTACATTTTTTCAGTAGCTTCTTTTCTGCAGTTTATTAGGAATAGAATGTAGAGGGCCCTGGCACCATCTGTGTGTAGAGGCTGCCCTTAGGGAGCAAGGGCTGCCTTCTGCCTCAAAAACTGGGGCCACTCATAAACCTTCTTCTTCTGACCTTACATTCTCAAAGGGACATGGAGTAAATGGTTCCATTACTGCATTGACTCCTTTGAAAGAGGAGAGAGTGGACCAAGTGTTCTCTGTGGCTGTCCCTCTGGGCAGAAGTTTCAGGAAAGGTAAGTTGCTTCTGCAGGTCAGCTCCATTCTCCATGGTTGGGGGAGGGAACTTTCACATTGTTTATGAAAGCCAGGCTGGTCTCTCCAACCTAATTTTTTAAAAAATAAAACAAAAATAATAAATTATAATGAGAAAATATAGATAATCAAAAAGAAAATACAGATCATTGAGAATATTATTGGGATGTTATTTCTTTCCAACATTTTTCTTCAGTGTTTCAAGTACATACACACATAGAACATGTGTTCTTGCAGCTGTGCAGGAACATGTAGCTTCCCTTTCTGCTGTAGTCACCAACCAGCATTACCTGGGCAGGACCACGCTTTGTTAAGTGGGTACAATTGCTTTCCTTGGTGAGAGCTCCCAATCTCACTACCCCCACCAATTTCCAACATCACTCTGTTCCAGGCCCTGTGAATCTGGGCAAGAAGGTATTGACAAGCTTTTGTCCAATGTGACTCCCACCAGAGCTTTCTCTGAAACCCAGTTTGACCCCTGAGGAGTCCTACCTGAAAGTCCTCCTTCATTATTTCCTGGGAGCCACATTCCCATGGTGACCATATAAAAAAACCACTTCTACAGAATTGCCTCAATCTGCCTTACACACACAAGAAAAACTGATGAAATACATTTGCTGTGAACTTATCTGTTGTTGTAAACGTAAGATAGTTAATTACACTGGAAGCCAGCAGAAACCCTTTACATGCAAACTCTATCTTAAAAGATAGCTTGGAGATCAGTTTCAAGTGTGTGCCTGGCCAAACTTAATTGGGTCTAAATATGTAGGGGCATCGTGACCCTACATGAAAGGTTGGCTGAAAAGCCAAGATTTGACTGCCTGAGCCTGGGATCATTAAGGAAATTCTGCTGGCCTCCATTCCCTCCCCTATGACTGAGGTCTATGACTTCACTGAATCTGCAGTTCAGATGACAAACTCTGGCCCAGACACTGACTTTTCTTCCTTTCCTCCCACACTTACTTACCTCTTGCCTTTACCCTCACCTTCTATTTTCCATCTCAAAGCAGAAAAGGTAAAAACCTGTGCTGTTTCTCTCCTGTTCATTTTACAAGAATCAAATGAAAACACTCAATTATAAAAGTGCTCTCAAAATACCTGAGTATAATGTAAGTGTACAGTCACTCCATTCAAGCTGCTATAATAAAATATTAACCATGTGGCTGATCAACAACAAAATTTTATTTCTTTCTCACAATCCTGGAAGCTGAACGTCCCAGATTGAGGCACCAATAAATTTGGTGTAGACAGGGACCAGCTTCCTGATTCCTGATGGCCGTCCTCATATACAGTGAGAGAGGTAAGGGAGACTTATGAGATCGCTTATTATAAAGGCACAAATCCCATTCAGGAAGCCCCCACCCTAATGACCTACTCACCTCCTAATGTCCCACTTCCTAATACTTTTACCTTTAGGGTTAGGATATCAGCATGTGAACTGGTGGGTCAGGGAGGGGTCACAAATATTCAGATTGTACCAAATAGTAATGAGAATATTGCCCCATTCTCTGAATCTCTGGTACTTACAATGAATCCCTGCTCAGCTTTTGGGAGCCATGGGTGTGTCTGGGTCTTCCTTCCTAAAGGTGGTGTTAGTAAGTTCTGTGAGATCCTGAGAGTCCCTAGTGTCTTCCATCAGGAAATTTCTGCTTTCTTTCCCTTCCACTGTGTCTGCTATAAAATGACCTCCTTCAATATTAAAATGTATTTTTTCATGTTCTTTCTTCATGTATTAATTCATGTGTCAGCCCATGTCAGGCTTCCACCAGCCCTTTTATGTAGTCTGCTCCAACTGAGTATGTCTGAACTGTCCCAAGAGAATAAAGTTCAGAGGGGATTTGATTTCCAGATCACTCAGCTCCAGGCTGGGCCTTGATGTGATGTGTCGTGCTCCTGGTGAAAAAAAAACACAAAACTGCCTGTGGCAGGCTGGGTTTCTTGAGTCTCCCCTCTTGTCTTAGGTCATTTTGGTTGCTAGAATCTGCTGCTTCTCCAGCCAAATCAGAAACATGCATTTGTCTGCAGACATGGCACCACCCAAGGATCTCTACCACTTTCAATATAATTTTAAAATTACAATAACTTTCATTGGTTTGTTTTTTATTTTAAAAGGAACACAAATATTATGGAAAATAAAAAGAGACATGATTCTCAGAAATAACTACTAATAGCTTGATCCAGACAGTAATCTTGAGGGGTAAGACAAGAGAAATTGAATTTGTGTGACACATATATTTTGTAATTAGCTGTTTTTCGGATATATTTCCTTGTCTGTGTACATATATCTACTTCACCATGCTTAGCAGCCAAATATAATTTCACAGCATGTGTATTTGAAAACATACTCTAAATTTGAGGTATTGGTGTTTTCCTATAAAAATAATGCCAGAGGAACATTTTAAAAACTATTTTGAAACTAGATTCTCGCACACAACTGTGATGAATGCCTAGAAAGTATATTGCTAGGTCAGGGGACAGCCTTTAGAAAACATTTTACTAGAATGACATTCCCAAAGACTCAACTCATTTCAGGTGACAGGAATAAAGAGAATAACTACAAGCAGACAGGGAGAATTATTTGTGTCTGAATGGTGGCAATCTCTTGTCCAGTGCAGTCAAGGGTGATGGAGGAGTCGGGGTGGGAATTTTGTGAAGCATCTTTACTCCTTGTTGTTTGAAGTCCTCTGTCTTAAGAAAAGAAGCTCCATTTTTTTAGACACTGATGGCTGGGCTCCACCCACATGACTGCTGGCTCAATAGCTCTAAGGTGAAGCCCTAGAACTTCCATTTCTAATAATTTTCAAGTGATGTTGATGCAGTGGTTCAGAGACCACAATTTGAAAAACACTACCTTAGAGATAAGCAGGAATTAAGATTGATAGATCATAGTTTTTAATAGTGACCCTTTTGGTTGCACGTACTTTTACTTACAATGTTCTTTCCATGCATCTCACCCCAGTAAAGATTAGGGAGTCCAAGTCCATCGTAAGGTATCTTTTCTGATTTTCTAACCTACTGAAGTAACATGACCTCTCCTTTATAAATGACTGCAAAAATGCCATCTTTCTGGTCTTTGTGTTTTCTGAAAGAAGGGACCAACAGTCTTCTATGGATTTTTTGGATGAAGAAAAGGAATTCTTCACCCTTTTATTACTTTAACAGCCCCAAGGAGGTCTGTTCATTGCATCTACTGAAACATTGTTCCTAAGTTTTGAAGACATCACTCTCTTGGCCTCAGAGTTCTTCATTATTGGGAAGAGGAGTCACTCTCCTCTGAACCAAACAAGTGTTTACCTCATTCTTCATAAATTGGGCAGTTAAGGGGGAAAAATCCTTCATCCTCAATTGCAAATGATTTCAATTGTGGAGTCAATGAGATCTGGTATCTTCTGAGGAGCGATAAGGACTTTTGACCTGCCAGGCACAGTCATAGGATGTAATCATTCTATTGTGGCTCTCATTTCTCTGATTATCTCAGCATTCTGATAGACGAGACCATTTTCCTGTTGAATAGTAGAGGAGGCCACCCAGCTTGCATGGAGAATAGTGAATGAGACAAAGGCTCACAATGTTCTTCCATATTCCAAACAATTGCAGATAGCATCATTGAGACTTTTCTGAGCCAGAGCTGGAAAGTGACCCAACAACACTGAAGTGATGACATTATCTCCCCAGTTAAGATGCCTGTCCTTGTAATGACAGCTATAGCCATAATTACAGCTAGCTTGTGTTGAATAGGACTTAGAATATTGGCCAGATTCTGTTATGCATATGTATTACAGGATTTATTAAAACTTGTTTTTAATTATGATGCTCTCATTTTTCAAATGCAGAATCCATTCTGAAGCATTTAATAACATCGAAGATCAGCCTCAAGCACATTGTCATCTTTGTAAAGATGACAAAACAGTATAGTTTCCTCTAAAAATTAGAAATAGAACTACCATATGATCAAACAATCCCACCATTGAATATATATCCAAAAGAAATCAATATATCCAAAAGCTATCTGCACTGTTATGTGCATTGCAGTACTATTCGCAATAGCTAAGATATGGAAACAATGTAAGTGTCCATCAGTGGATGAATAGATAACAAAAATGTGATATATATACACAATGGAATAGTATTCAGCCACAAAAAGCAAAAAACCTTGCCATTTTCAAGCACATGAATGGACCTGGAGGACGCTATGGTCCAGATCTATCAATACTGCCTAACATCACTCATGAGTGGAATATAAAAAAAAATTGATCTCATAGAAGTGGAAAGTAGAAGAGTGGTTACCAGAGGCTAGGGAGAAAAAAACGGAGGAAGGATACAGAGAGACTGGTTAATGGGTACAAAGTTAGATAGAAAAAATAAGTTTTGATGTTTTACTGATTCTATTGTAGCCAATAATTCTATTGATTCTAAATGTAGCCAATAGTAATGTATTGTATATTTTTAAATAGCTAGAAGAGAATATTTTGAATGTTTCACAATGACAAAAGGATAAATGTTTGCGGTTGTATTAGGCTAACTCCCTGATTTGATCATTGCACAGTGAATACATATATACAACCATAATATTATACCCTATAAATACAATTATTATGCAATTAAAAACTAAATAAAACTAAATGTAAAACGGATGCCAAGACAGATTTTACCCTGACTATTTTAGGAGAGAAGAAAGACTCCAGTGTGAACTGAGCTCATTTCCAATTAAGACAGAGGTGACAGATGTATATAAAGGGGATCAAAAAAGAGCCTTGGGGGTTATGGAAAAATGAAAAATTATAGAAGATGTATAAGGTGGAGAACTACTGAAAATGGTCTGGAAAGGTGGTTTGGGATGATGCAAATTCTGCTTTTGGTAGCATTAAGTTTTCTTGAAGAAAGACTCAGCACAAGACTGGAGTTACCTAGGCCAAGTGGGAACAAGGTAACCTCTGATCAAGTCTCTTATTCCAGTGTTAGAGAGAATGATCTACCTATCCTCAATAGCTCACCTAAGGAAGGCCAAAACAGCTGGCAGGTGACAGAGTCAGGGAGATAAACCAACCATTGAGATGGAGCTTGGAAGCACAGTCCTGTTTACCTCTGAAGAATTGTTTCCACATCAGCCCTTTCATGTCCCCAGAGCTTGTATTTTGTCTTGCTTACACTTGAGGACTCCAGTCTACCCTGTAGTTCCCATTCTTCGGTGTCAGAAATCTTACCTTATATAGGTTCCTGAGCATCTGCCTCATCCTTTTCTTCAATCATGGCCCTCAGTAGAAATGCTCTAGTTAGTCCTTCTCTTTCCCTTCTCCCCACTTCCCCATCTCCTAAGTATCCATGCTTGTCATGGGAGAAGACTTTGAACATTACATTTGATCACTAATTGAGAGTCCTAATGACAGCAGGATCTCTTTCCCACCAATATTTTATCAACACTGGAAAAATCTATCCATCTGTTGATGGCAGTTAGCTTCTTCTGCCCTGATACAAGACTCAGCCAAAATTCCCAGGTATAGGAGTCAACAGAAAACTGGGGGCTGTCTGTGAGGGATCTGGGCAGTTATAACCAGGCTATTTATTTTACAACCAGCACATTTTATAATAACCATGAATAAAAAGCTATTTTCAATGTTGAAGTTCCTATATGAAGGGTGTCAATCAGAAATCACCCAGCAAGCTCATCAAAAAACTCATCCATCATCAAAAAGAGATGAGAATCCCTTTCAGCATGTTCTGAATCTTGTCTTTTCTGGGGATTGAGATAAAAGCATTAAAGGTTGGAATGTTTTCCGGTATCTATTTAAGAGACAAACAGGCACTGCATTCCTGACCTCTGAGCTGGTAAACTCTGTCTGAGGCCCAGGGAAGCCTTGGAGCATCAGAAACCCAGAGCTCCACAGAGTCACCTTGAAGGAGATCAGAGGAGGCTGTTACTGAAGCTCAGACCCCATCTACAGGGGAATAGAGGATAGAAAGGGAAGTGAGGACCCAGAAGCACCATGCTGAATGCTTATAGTTTTCCTCTGCAGTGATTTTTATGAAAACCCTGTAAAGTTGGTATCATTGACTCCATTTAGGGTAAGAAGATTAGGGCTAAAAAAGAGTCAAAAAATTTCAAGATCACAGCAAGAAATTTCTATTCTGGACATGTGGCTTTGGGTCATCATTCAAGGTACAACTGAAAAGACTCTGCCTTGGAGGACTTTCTCTGACCAGCCTGCCTCTTTACCTTTCAGGTCATTCTTTGTAGTATTACTCAGTGCTGTGTCTTCAGAATTGTCACCACTTTTTAATTAATATTTTCTGTTTGTTATTTTTCTTGTCTATTTTCTGCTTGCCCACAGTAAGACGTCAGCTCATGAGAAACACACACAGAAATGGAACTTGATATTCTATTTTATCATTGTGTCCTCATCACCTAGATCTCTGGACAGTACCTGTCTTGTGGGAACTCATCAAATGATGACCAAGTGAATTAAAGAATGAAATATGGAAATAAGTATGTCTGTGATGCCAGAAACCATCTTTTGCCTTACCAGACACCCAGAGCCTTCTTTCCTAATCTTGCATCTTGACCATCACACATCTTATGTTCAGTGTGGAAGAGGATCCTGTCACCTGGCAATGTGGCCCCAAGAATTCTCCAGTCATCCCATAAAAGAGGAATACATTCTGTCCAAGTAGACCCTGACTGAGCACAGGGTATCAGGCATATGCTTTTCATTTCTTTGCAAGAAATCCAAAAAAAAGGAAGTCCATTATATTTGACAAGGAGAATTTCTTTTTTTTTTTTTTTTTTTTGGTACCAGAGATCGAACTCGGGTCCTTGTGCTTATGAGGCAGGCTGCGGAACCACTGAGCTAAATCCCCAGCCCTGGAAGTCCATTATATTTAACCAGAGACGGATTTGAAATCAGATTCTTTTAGTGTAGTAGAGAAATGGTCAGCACCGCACCAGTAGCTCTAATTAGCTCTCCTGCTGGCCTCAGAAAACCTATTTCAGTCTTAGGGCTGATTCAAAGAAAGGGAGCATGAATCCTATTCTCCCTGACAGATTTAATCACAAACTCTTCCTTCAAGAACTGATGAAACACCACTTATAGTAATTTCTCTTGCCTCTTGGTTTCCTTGACATTTTGTCCACAAGTCTCTGAGACCGTCTCACCTACCTCCTCATCTCTTCCTCTTTGATCTGTTGATCTCAGGGCTCAGGAGACAGTCAGGCACATAGTAGGAGCTCAATAATAACTGCTTAAATGTCTCATAAGGGAAATTTGTCTAGAATTACATGTCGCAAAATCATCCCTTGATCAGTTTGCATTACAATCATTTATCTGTCTGCCTCCTCTCCCCTGCTGTTTCATGACCTCCTTATAGAGCAGGGGTCTTGTCTTAATCATCTGTATTCATATCCCAAGTGTAGGACAGAGACTGCAAGTGCCAACTGAAAGAATAAATGCAAATGTTCCAGGGAACAAAGATGAACTTAAGAAGAAAACTGAAGAGTTGTAGGGATGGTGACTTTCTCTTTGTTAGGAAACTGTTTCACAATTACATCACAATATAACATGTCCAGCATATAGTTGGTGCTTAATAAGGGCTTACAAAAGAAATCTTGAAACCAAACCAAACAATTAAAACATCAGGGAAGTCTATTTTGCTCAGAGGTTTTTCCTTTGGGGGCAGTAGGACAGTGGGTGAATCTTACTGAAAATCCTGAATTTACTTGTACTTTGTAAGTCTTTGGGTTGTTAGTTTCTGGAATGAGATTTAACTGGCTTACTAGGGATAAAATCCTTGTGTAGACAAATAACACCAGGTGCTCCCATTGGCTCCATTGCTCAGGAGTCCTGCCTCTGCTCCACTCTCCACACAGAACTTCCTTGACCTATAGGAAGCCATGTGTCTGTCTGGAAACATTAATGGGATCACCTTCCATGACCATAGTCTTAATGTCATGAACTACCAGAAGAAACATTTGCTGTCATGGAGTCCAGTAAATGATTTTTTTCATCTTATGAATTCTAGAGACTTGGTTCTCAAATATGGTTCACAGAACAGGACTATCAAGAGTAATGAGGAGCATGATAGAATGTGCATTGTTGGGCCGATCCCAGATGCTGGAGTTGAGCTCAGGTTTCTGAATCATGGGAAAGGTGAACCTCTGTTCCAAGAGTGCAGACAATGTCCAAATTGAGAAAGTGCTTCAGAGCATCTCTTGAAAACTGCTTTACCATCAACTTCTGCCCAATTGTCTAGTGTCTTAATTAAAACTTGTGCTTGCAGGCATTCTGTCACTTAGGATTCCTCTTCATGTACACTTATATGTTTGATGTTTATGAGCACCTTATGAGTTCAGTATGGTGTGTGTCATGATCCCCATTGTACTGATAAAAAACTGAGATTTTCCTCCAATATCAAATGGATAGGAGAGATTCTAAGATCTGAACTGTTTTATTTTTTTTTAACTTGTGTTCCAGAGCTCCCCTTTCACTTGAGTTTGCAGTCCCACTCGGTCCCATGGGCCAAGGCTTCTCAGTCTTTAGTACCCACATACATCCTCTGGGAATCAGGTTCCAATGCAGGCTGTGCTCCAGAAGGGGTGTTGGGGCTGAGGTTCTGTGTTTCTAGTGAATCTAGGTGATTTTCTCAGTTTCCATGCTTTGGGTAGCAGAGTAGTAGAACCCTTTGGTGCTTCAATTTGCACATTTCCCCTAAAGAAACTGCAGGTTTCATGAGAGAAGAGCCAAGTTTTTTTTGAATTTACATTCCTGAGTATAAAGATTAGCTCATTGGAGGGGGACAAAAGATAGAGGGAAGCAAAGCATATTTTTCATTGGTATCAACAATTTAAAACAGACATGGACTGGGGAGAAATTTATGGTTGGCAAAATTCTGGCTTCTATCTGGCATATTGTATCTCAATGAACATGGGATATGTGCATATGGACACCTTTTAATATGGAAAAAATGCCATGTTTGAGGCCTTTCAACCTCAGTGGAATCCCTTTAAAAAGCTGTTCAAATGCCAAGGACTCTCACTGGACAGCTCTGGTGTCTGCCAAACATTAGCATTTAGGAGATAATCTCCTTAACAGCATAAACACTAAATAAATCTAAATGTGTACTTTGGCAGGCAAAGATATCTATAGTCTCATAAAGCATGTCATGGCTAACTGGAAGAAAGTATTGACATTGTCAGAAGGAAGAGAGAGGCAGACAGTAATGTACATGTCATTTTTAAAGTCACCTCCATGTCAGGAAATGGCAGCCAAGATCCTGTCACTCATTGGAAATTCTTAAAAAACTGGAGAGTTTCTCTCTCTGTGCAGAAGAAAAAGAGAACCAGAGCTACTTGAGTGGCAGCTCCTGTAGAGAGATGGTACAGGTGAAACTGAGAACGACAGGTGGCAACAGGATGTGTACGTACATATCCAAGCTTCTTTAGTTCCAAAGAGAGGGGTCCCCTGCTTCTTACAATAGTCATGATTATCATAACAGTCCCTCCTTTTCCCCAGTTTTGCTTTCCAGTTTCAGTTACCTGTGGTCAACTGCAGTCTGAGAATATTAATTTTCAAATTCCATAAATAATCAACTCATAAGTTTTAAATTCTAAGTAGTGTGATGATATCTTTCATTTTCCTGCTCTGGGAATGTAAGGAATACGAATCATCCCTTTCTTCCACTGTATTCACACTGTATATGTTACCCCTCTGTTACTTAGTAGCCATCTCAGTTATAAGATTGACTCTCACAGTATCATGATGCTTGTGTTCAAGTAATTTTTATTTTATTAATAATGGTACTAAAATACAGGATTAGAAGTGCTGGTAATTCAGATATGCCGAAGAGAAGCTGTAAAGTGCTTCTTTTAAGTGAAAGGGTAAGTTATTAGTTTAACAAAGAAAGAAAAAAATGTATGCTGAAGTTGCTAATATCTATGGTAAGTTATCGTTGCTAATCTCTTTCTGTACTTAATTTACAAATTAAACTTGTTCAAAGGTGTATACACATGGGAGAAAACATAGTATCTATATTCAGTGCTATCAGCAATTTCAGATACCCACCCCAGATCTTGGAACACATCCTCCATGGAAAAGTAGTGTTGGATGAGGCACCTTTACCTCACCTCAGCTGGGTGTGAAAGTTGAGCTGGCTTTTCAGTTTGGGGATTAAAGTGTTTACATGGCTTCTTTGGTGAGCACACATGTCACCCTCTGCCCAAGATTGCCTCTGAACAAAGTCTGTCTCACAGGCAGGTCCCCCTGTACCTCCAGTCCTCTCTCCCCTATGCCGGTCCTAACAAAATCCCCTCAGCAATTCTGCAGAGCCTTCATGGCTGAATCTGTCATGTTCTCAAGCATTTTGTGCCTTTGTACAAGACTCCCTAAGCCTAGAATGTTCTTCTCTTTCTTAACCTGATGAGCTCCTGATAGTCTTTCACCTAAGTATCTCTTACAATCCTCTGACCCTCCTTTCACACTTCAGTCATTACTGTATTTTCTTCCTCTTTGTATGCTGCCGTTTTGATTCTCTTCCTTTGACTCATCCCTTCCATCTCCTTCTCACCTCTTCTCTTATCACTAAGAGCATACTGGAGAGTTAGAAACACAGTAGGTGCCCAACAAATTTTAAATACTTACTATTTTCATGATAAAATCTGTCTATACTTATGTGCAGGGAAAACAAGACTGTTGTTCTCAAGAGAGTGAAGTCTACAGCTTGCTTTGTTGGAAATTTTAGCATTAATCTGCCTAATGTAGGAGGGTAAAAACAAATAAACCTAAGATCTTACTTAGAGTGGCAGACTTCTGTTTAGAATAAAATCTAAAAATTACTGCTCCTGCGTGTCACCTTGGCATTTCAGTCTTTATTGTGAACAAAGGCCACACACCATTTGAAAAGCCACCAGGGAATTTCTACTATAAATTTCCTCTAGGAATAGTTGTAGAATTGGGTTTTGTGGGTTTTTGTGTTTGTGTTTGTTTTTTGCAATACTAGAGATTGAACCCAAGGCATTCACACTGAACTACATCCCCAGCCTTTTTTAAAAAATTCTTATTCGTTTTGAGATAGGATTTTATTAAGTTGCCCAAGCTGGTCTGGAATTTATGATCCTCCTCCCTCAGCCTCCCAGAATGCTGGAATTACAAGTGTGTACCACTGTGCCCATACTTTAGAACTGAACCAAAGCTCCCAACCAAGAACTGTCTTGGGCTTAATTGCCCCAGATCCGGAGACAAGGGCCTAAGTGCAAGTAGTTGTTTTGAAAGTGATCCAGGATGAGTGGCAGGACTGAGAGGCAGGAGACCAGAAAGGTGTGAAGCAGGCTGGACAATAAGCTGCTACTGAGGGGAGCTGGGGCTTCATCCACCTGAGAACCTCGAGGGGATGATGTGGACCACACAGGCCTGTTCAGTACTGGGCTACTCATTCTCACAATTTCATCTTTTCACGCATAAGTTGGTGGACATTTAGTTGTTTCTAGCTTTGGGCTACTACCAATAAGGCTGCTTTAAACCTTCACATCTTTGTGTGCAAACATATTTTCATTTCTCTTGGGAAATATCTAGGGGAGGAACTGCTGAGTGGAATTGTGGATGCATGCTAAACTTGGTAAGAAACTCACTGTTTTCCAAAGTAATTCCATTTTATATTTCTGCCAGCAGGGTATGAATATCTAAATGTTACAAAAACTAAAAAGCAAGCCTATGTCTTGTCTTTTAATTTTCTTCACATGTGTTTATAGGAACAAATGTTTAAATTATGACGAAGTCAAATTATCTGTGTACTATCTTACAGGATTTGTACTCTAAAAAGCTATATTTAACAGTCACAAAGATTTTCTCCTCCTTTTCCCCTAAACTTTTAGTTTTAGCTTTCTATTTAATTCTTTGATTTATTTTAAATTTCATTTTTAAATGTGTTGCGAAGTAACTGTTGAGACTGGTCTATCTATATCTATCTATCTATTATCTATTGTCTATATGTTTATCTATCTGTCTAATGGCATATTGATAGACAGTTGGTCCAGGATCATTTATTGAAAATACTATCTCCAATGATGGCTACCTTCATAATTTCACTTAAAATCTGTTGGTCACCTATGTTTGTGTTTACTTCTGGACTCTATGTTCTGTTTCATTGACCCATGCCATTACCATGGTGTCTTGATCACTAAACCTTTAGAGTAAATATGGAAATCAAACTATATGTACTGAAGTTATATATATTGAAATCATTATATATATTGAGACTGATTTTTCAATATACTGTTTCTTATATAACTTAGACTATACACCAGCACTGCCAAGAAATGGTTTCCAAGGCCAAGGTATTGGACTCTGACTCATGAGCAACCCTGAGCCAGAACCATAGGCTAAGCTGGTCCTAGATTCCTTATCCTGAAAAATGGCCAAGATGATGTTCGCTGCTTTTAACTGCTAAATTTGGGTAACCTAGCATGTAGCAAGATTACTAATATTTGGTCCCAAGATACCATTTATGAAAAACAGTATTTATGTAGTGCTTCTTTCCTGCCATTATCCTATTTGATCCTCATGTAACACTATGAGGAAAGAACCATTATTACAAGTGAGGAAACTGAAGATTAGAAGCACATAAGCCAAACACAGGGCAAATAAACCCCAGGGAATCTGACCCCAAACTTCAGGCTTTTGTCATCAGACTATTCAGCCTCCTTGCATATCTCTCCCAGGTGGATCATGCAGTGGGTCCTTTATGGAATACCATCTCAGTGTGGATACTATTGTCTCCATGAGGATAAAAATTAGTTCTTGTGGGGTATGAAAAAAGTCTTGGACCACTTTAATCTAACCCTATCTGATAAAATTTTACTCCTTATTCAATTTCTTTTGTTAGGAAGAAATTAAATTGAATTTCTTTTTAAAGGAGCAATGATGAAAAAAATGGTCAACATTGCTCTATGACAAAGACTATGTCAGATTGCTTTGTGATCCACAGTCTTGAACAAAAAAGTTTCTAATGAAAACCAGAAGCTTAGTGAACACAGTTGGATTGATAGATTCTGATCTGTGGGCTTCAAATCTCTATTTTGAAAAGATACTTACAGAAATAAATACAGAACACAAGCTAAAGGATGATCCAGGCTTCATAGGAAACCAAGTCCTCTGCAAAGGCTGATGGCAGAGACACCTTTGTAAATAATGTTTCTAAGGATGAGGATCTGGAGTTGCTTAGCATGTTGTAATTGGGATAGAAAAGTTATCTTGCATTCTTCTGTTCCATGTGGACTGACCTTGTTGTGCCAGAGTAACATGTCTTTTCACCCTTGCTAAACTCTGGATTTTCAAAAGTAGATAATTACTCCAGACAAGAGTTCAAGATGGAATGAACTTGAGGTCCTCAGGAGTTATGGTGTTGTCCAAGGGGCCCACAGTTTAGACCTGACCCACTCCTGTCTATGCGTGTGGGACCACTCATCTCCTTTTCTCACCTGCCCATTGGCACATTCCCCCTCTGATGCCCAAGCTGAGGGCTAATACCCGGGAAACCTTCCAATCTTAGGTAAGGTCGGAAAGGTGTAGCTGAATCTTGACTGTCTTTTTGAACCACTCTATCCTAAGGATAAAGATAAGTTCAGGTTTATGGAAATTTTATAAGGATGCCAACAAAGACTCGGCAAAGCTGTAGAACTGCCTGGAATAATCCAGGGATCAAGTACTTCTTGCATTAGCCCATACATTTCTATAGAGATGTCTGCTCTTTGCAATTCATGGCTTCAGCCAATGAGTATGAAGGAGCTCAGTTATTTTCTCTGTCAAGTTCATAGCTTCTCCCTCCATATTCTCCTTCCCCTCCCCACTGCCTTCTGTCAGGTTTGAGTTTATTGTCAAAACACGCCCAGCCAAATTACTTGTCTGCAGACATTTTCACTGGCCTTCGTGTATCCACAAGAGAGCTGCTAATGATTACTCTTCCTGCCTGTACTTAGCTCATCCTCAGAAGAGAACTGCTCATTATCATTCTCTGACTGCAGCCTGGCTGGTCTGGAAACAGTCAGGCAGGCAGGAGTTAAAATCCTGGCATCTTCTCCTGTGTCCCATCTCCACTAGAAGCAGCGATCATCTCTTGGGAGACTCTGTGTTTAGGGCCCCTGAGCCAAGCTCCTTGGAGCTTGAGGGAAGGTGAGTAGGTGGGGCCTTGGAGGGGCTCTTTTGTTCATAGCTGACTTTCTACAGGTCCCACCAGGGCCAGCTACTAATTTTCAGGACCTAGTATAAAGTGAAAAAAAGCTGCCCAGCCCCACCACAACACCAAGGGCCCATTATCACCATGCAACAGCAGGATTCCTGGCCCAGTTGGGGAGAAGGGGTGCCAGGAGAGTCAAGGCAATGCTTTCCTTGCCCTGGTCACCCCTATCCCTACATCCAGTAGGGTGGCAAATGCCACAAACTCAAACCCCCTGCAAGGGAGGGGGAGATGGAAAAGCATCTTCAACTGAGTGTTTACTAAAGCTCTAGCTGTGTTTTCCTGTTCAAAAATCAGGATAAAAGTAACTTCTTTTCTCCTGCAGTCTCTTTCAATTTGTCATGATGTCATTTTAAAATTTGATATTTAAACTTTTAAGTTATGTGCTTATTTTTTATCATTCATTGTTACATTGTGAAATGTCAGTTTCAAATGCAAACGTAAAGACATTTGACTCTTATGTGGAATCACCAGAATTATACATATTTCATAGCTTGTCCATGCACATGAGTGTAGAATGGATACACTGCACAAAAATAACTCAGCTGTTTTTGCTGTTGTTATTGTTGTTTTAGTACCAGGCCTTGTATATGTTAAGCACTGAGCCACATCCCAACATTTTAACTTTTATTTTGAGACAGGATTTCCCTAAATTGCCTAGGCTGGCCTCAAACTTTTGATCCTCCCACCCCAGCCTCCCAAGTAACTGGGATTATAGGCATGTTCCACTGTGCCCAGGGATTCAACTATTTTTATTTCACTTCTTGATGTCTGCACATTTTTACTGACACTCTTTATTTTTAATGAGTAAGGAACAACTGAGAAGCAAAGGAACTGTTTCGTTTTGTATCATTTTCAGCATACGTGCTTGGTTAACGCTGAGAAAGTAATATAAATAAGAAAGGCTATGACAGGATTTCTTGGTTGTCCACATTTCTTAACAGATCACTATCTTCTTTCTATCTGTACAGCAAGCTCTGGCTGGAATGGAAAGTGTGGTCTCCCAAGGCTGTTAGTTTTCTTGACCACTCAGGAACAAACACAACTACCTTGCTTTCACCGTTAGTTTTGCTGGGCCCAGTGCATGGTGAGTAGACCAGAATCCTGTGCTCACAGGGTATGACAAATGCTCTATGCAAATATGGGGGGAGATGGCTTGTATCTCCAATGAATGGAAAGCCCTGAATGACAGCTCCAATCATGCAGTGAAGCTGTCTTGGATCCCACTCTGAACCCCTGGACCCAGGCCTCACTTAGAACTATACCACCACAGGAGGAAGAATGTTAGAAATGGCCAAATTGGGAAGCAAGTGTAGAGCAGTAACAAACTCATCTCTCAGCTGGGAAGCACGCTTCCATCAGGCCTGGTGAGGTCGTATAGTGATTCTATGGATCTGGGCCCACCTCATTCACCTTTTCTGCCAAGTGTTCAGCAATGCTGGGCAGGGTCCCAGGGCAATAAATCAGTACTTCATGAATCCTTGGATGGTGGTCATGGTAAGGGACCACAGGCAAGGGAATTCTCTGAGTCACAAGAAAAGCCCTTGGGGCTGGGGATTTAGCTCAATGTTTCCACCACCTGCCTCAAAAGCGCAAGGTCCCAAGTTCGATCCCCATACCAAAAAAGAAAAAGCCCTCGGGCACAAAGATGTTGATGTAAGTAGTTAGAAATGGTCAGCTGCATCCTGAGGATAAGGTCTGAGGAACAGGTGAGGTACTGACAGCTGGTGCACACATATTCAGACAAGATTCTCACCACCTCCATTGCATCCACTGAGTCCAGATCGCCATCGTCTCTCGTATGGATCTCTACAATAACCTTTGCCTGGTCTCCTAGCTCCTGCCCTTCTCCCCACCACCCTCCATATTTCATTATGAGCCAAATAATTTCCTTTCAACATCATAGTGTGAGTGACATAGGATGGTATTAAAATATGTCAGAGTATGTCACTCCTCTCTTCAAAATCTTCCAGTGACTACCTTAGGCAAAGGAAACCCCAAAACATACAATGATCTTCAACGTTTTGCCTGGTCTGTCTCCCTCTATTCCACCCCTGCCCCTGATCTCACCATTCATCTCCTGCTGCTTCTCCCCTTTCCTTTACTCCAGCCACACTGGCCACCATGCTGTTGTTCATTGAATATTTTTAACACCCAAGTCAAAGGTTTTTGCCTAGGTTTTCTCCCTAAACCTGCTCTCCCAGTCTTCACACTCCTCTTTCAAGACTCTCCTTACCTTATCAGTGAAGTCTCATCCCTTTTAAAACCTGCAGTATGTTAAGTATGTTAAGGCCCCTGCCTTTAGCTAAGAGTTATTTTTCTGCAGCACTAGTCACTTCGGACATACTACAGTATTCAAGGTTTTACTTTCTGTGGTTTCAGTTACCTATGTTCAACTGCACTCTGAAAATACTCAATGGAAAGTTTCACAGTTAAACAATTCACAAGTTTTTAATTGCCTGCCATTGTGAGTAGCATGATGTAAGCTGTCTCGCTTGGTCCTCCCCAAGATGTGAATCATCCCTTTGCCCAGCATATCCACCTTATGTGTGTTGCCCACCTGTTAGTCACTCAGCATCCATCTCAGTTATCAGACTGACTGTCAAGATATTGCAGTGCTTGATTTCAGGTCATTCTTGTGTAGCAGCTTAACACTATGTCATATGGCATACTTCACTTACGCCACTTCATATCATCACAAAAGCATGGTAGCATCTCGTATGATCACAAGAAGCATGAAGAGAGTAATAATATAATTTCTGAGAAAGAGAGACTACATTCACATAGCTTTTATTACAGTAGATTGCTATGATTATTTTATTTTATTATGTTATTGTTAATCACTTATTGTCCCTAATTTATAAATTAAATTTTATCACAGATATGTATGGACATAAAAAAACATTATATATGTAGGGATTGGCACCATTTTATAGAGTACTGAATGCAGTTCAGTGAATTCAATTTCAAGCATCTACTGTGTGTTTTGGAATGTATTCACCATCAATACAAGAGAACTACTATACAGTATGTGATTTGTTTATTATTTATTATATCTTTCTTCCTACTACAGCATAACCTCCATAGAGGCAGGGATTATAGTTTTTTTGTTTTTCATTTTTATACACCAGCATATCTCAGACATTAATATTCCTGGCACTCAATTAATAATTGGTGTTGGTAAATATTTGAAAGCCACTGCTATTGGAAAACTGCAAATAAAAAGAAGCTGGAAGGCTAGTGAGAAAGAGTGCTACACTTTCTTGATTAAGCATGCCTTTGGGAAATCTGGCTACTCCAGGCAAGGATAATTGATATGTCCCACTTTACAAACTTAAGGTGCAACTGCAGATAGTATTTCTTAGGGTTCACATTATGACTCCCAGGCCTTATCACACAAACTGAAAGCATGTTTTTCTCTCCTTCCCAAGGTAAGTCCAAAAATCCATGAGGAATCTTGCCTACTACAAAAGAGTTTATGAGTTCACAATTGCCTCACCAATGAAAAATCCATTGCCTGCAAGTTCACCAAAGAGCCTTGTGTTAGATTAATGTTTAGATGTCTGCCTTAGCTCATTTTCTGTGTTTATATTAGAGGACTTGAGACTTGGTGATTTATAA
The DNA here is from genome assembly GCF_053883595.1 of Heterocephalus glaber. Lineage (NCBI taxonomy): Eukaryota > Metazoa > Chordata > Mammalia > Rodentia > Bathyergidae > Heterocephalus > Heterocephalus glaber. The sequence goes on along the minus strand of NW_028258146.1, from coordinate 1,234,738 downwards.
AGAAAATAAATGTATTTCTCACAATGTATGCTGAGAAGTAAAAGATTAAGAAGCTGTATCTGACCAGGATGACCAAGACATTCCTGCCGCATCGTAACATGGTGTAAGGCATCACATGGTGAGAGAAATAAGGGAGAGGATAGGAAAATGATGACAAGCAAGAAACCAGAAGGGATATTCACTAACCACTCTGGCAATAACAGCATTAATCTATCTATGCGGGCAGAGCCCCCATGACCTCAACTTCCCTCCAAGGTTCCATCTCCCAATACCATTACAACGTTCATTAAATTTCAGCATGACTTTTGGAGAGGACATTCATACCACAGCAGATGCCACCCTCAGGCTTTGAAGAGAAGCAACACTCAGTCCGGATGACCCTCACAAAGCAGATCTGGACTCCTAACTCTATAGCACTTTCATAACAAATCCACAGATGCAAACAAGTGCAAAAAGAAAGCATACATTTCCTCAAAGCTATACTAACTTCTCAGCAGAAGTTATTTCACTGAGTCCAGAACCAGGTTTCTCATAAAGATCTGGGTTCCTACTATTAAGCTAGGTATCAGCAGCCAATAACACCCTGGCGGTTATGCTAATTTCCTCTCTGGGACCAAAACACTCATTTTCTGACAATTGGCCTCAGCTGGGCAACTTTAACCCACCAGGATGTTGTAATGACTGAAGCCATACATCAAAGGAGTAAGAATTGTCCCTCCCTTCTCAGAAGATTTTGCTACCAGGGTAAAAGGAACTGTTCTCTGTACCTATAATGGAGATTCTAACTATATGGAGATTATACTCCTTATAATTAAAATATCTAGTAATTGATTATATGACTATTCTGGTGCCCTAGCCAAAACAAAAGAAAACATCCAAAGTGTCTTAATGTCTCTCCACACTTAGAAAGAAGAACTGTAATTTTCATAATAAGAATGATCTCCAAGAAGAAATTAGCAGCCTCTTCAACTCTGGATTTATTACACTAAGCCTATGACAGGAAAGTAAACACACATTAGGATGTCAGCAACTAGACGGTAAATTCCACTATGTGTTCCAGTGGGTTCTTAAATAACACAAATATTTCCATTTAATTCCCATTTTCAAAATAAATAAGAACAATTCTTGAATAGCATCCATTACATTCAAAACACTGTTTTCTATCCATTACTTGGTGCAGTTGCCAAATGGAGGATATTTTTCCCCCAGAGCCATTTCACTCAATTATCAGGCTGGAAACAGGAAAGAGTAACATTTCAGTATGGCAATCCTTAAATCCCTTGACAGCATCTTAAAGTGTTTGGTGAGAGCCAATGAGATTGTCACCTACAATATTCAGGCACTTTTAAAAATACAAGTTGAAATTATCCATTTGAGTAGCCCGCTTTCAGATTTTTACAACATAGGTTATTTCTAGTCACTAATTCCATGGCTAACCTCAGCCCTGCAACAAACAGGGACCACATCCTCTTTTAGGAATTAAAAAAAAAAAAATCTTTTAGTGCTCCAGTAAGGAGGGATGACCATCCTGTAAGGGCTACTTTTTTAAAAATTTTTTTTTTTTTTTTGGTACCAGGGATCGATTGAACTCAGGACCTTGCGCTTGTGAGGCAGGCGGTGAAACCACTGAGCTAAATCCCCAGCCCTGGTCTACTCTTTTTTTTAACCTTTAACTTTTTTAAAAGGAGAAGGTGAAGAAAGGGGAGGATTGAGTCTGAGGGAACACAAGGGTGCCCAGTCTGTCAAAAATGGCTGTTTACCCATTCTAATCCTGAAGAGCAACAGGGTGTCCCCCATCCCTCAAAGAGTCATTGCTCCTTGTTTCACCCTACATTGATCCCTATATTGGTGATCAATGAGATAAATGAGAAATAAAGTTAGCTCAAGTGCCCGAAGCTGGTAGGATAAAAACCCTTTTCATAGTTGTATATTCAGAGTCCTCTTACCTCTTTATAGACTGGAGGAAGTACACTCCATTTGTAGTCCATACTTCAGTGCCTGGGGCACAGAGTGATGCCAGGTGAATAAAATCCAGTAGCAGATGGCGTTTTTGTGCCAAGGATATATTTAGTCAGGCATATATCCCATAAAAGAGGTTTTCAGGTCATACTTTACATTGTAGAGGTCACAGAGTTGTTCATTGAAACAAGTGAGGCAACTTGGATTCCAGTCTCAGCTATCCCATTTCTTATCCAAGAACTCATTGAACCTATGCACCAGAGTTCAGAAAATATAACTGTTTTGGAGAGTTTTTTTTGGGTTTTTTTGGTACCAGGGATTGAACTCAGGTCCTTGGTGCTTTAAGAATTAAATAAGATGATTTATTTAAAAGTACTCTGTGAACTGTAAGATTATATATATATGCAAATACCCCTTAAAATCAAAAGAATAACATCTATAATAAAATTCTTGATAGATTTCGATAGAACAGACATTGTATGAAGAACCCTAAAAAGTTTAAATGACAACATAGGACTATAAAAGATGATTATGGTCATCTTTGGTACCCACAGGTATTGGTTTTGGGACCCCCTATAAATATCAAAATCCTTAGATGTTCAAGTACCTTATATTATATAATATTCTCCCATATTCTTTCAATCATTTCTGGATTATTTACAATTTATATTACAATGTAAATCCTATTTAAATAGTTACTATACTGTATAATTTAGGGAAAAATGACAAGAAAAAAGTTTGTGTACGTTCAATAGAGACACAATTTTTGCCCCCAATATTTTCAATTGCTGGTTGGTTGAGCCCATAGATTCAGAACTCACAGATACAAAGAACCAACTATAGTTTCTTGTTTTCAGATTAATAAACTGAGCCTTGACACAAAACTACTGATGCTGTGTTCCATCACCATAGAATTTGGTTTAATTGATCTAGGATGAAACCTCGATAATGAAACTTAGAGCTCCTAGGTAATTCTGATAGGCAACCAGGATGGCAAATCACTGGCTTAGAGTAGAACTCCTTGTTTTTCGAAGTATAATCCAGGAACGTAGGCATCATCTGGAAGTGCTGCATCTCAGGGGGCTGATCCCCAGGCCTACTACACTAGAACCTGCATCTTAACACAATCCCCAAGTGATCTCTGTGCACATTAAAATCTGAGAAGCATGGGACTAAGTCACAGCCAAACTATAGAACCTGGATTTGAATCTAGCTAGTTGATTTCAATACCATGTTTCTAACTACATAGCCTATACCAGTGATGGCAAACATCTTAGAGCTTTCAATGATAGCAAACAGCCAACTGCAGCACATGTGCCATAGGTTCACCACCACTGAATACCCTGCATCTGTTAATGTGTTCAAAAGTACCTATGAATAGCTAAAACCTCATCTGACTCTCACAGCAACTGTGTAATGTAAAGAATGATATTAATTGCCATTTAATAGAGGAAAAAACAGAAAGATTTTGTGTCTCTGCCAAAGTTACTTACAGAGTAAAACATCAGAGCTTGAACCCAGGTTTTCTGAAAAATCATATGTGATTCAATGATGTATTTCCTTAAGAATGTTTTTGTAACTTTGAAAAATCTTTTTCCCTTAACCCTGGCTGACATACAATATCCTTTTTTTTCCTCTGGGTTTTTACAACATTATTCCATCTCATACTGAGCTGCAGAAGGAGGAGTTCTACGGCAAATTCAACTATAAAACATTCTTTGCCACAAATCACAGCTGCTCACAAGGACTTCCACAGCCAACCCCCTGAGGACTTCCTTAAAACAACATTCCATCTGCAGGACACTGCCAGGACAGTGCCAATCAAAAGTGGAAAGAGGTACACAGAAATCTTGGAGACACGACAGAAAAGCAATCTGAGAGCAGGTGTTCCCAAACATCCCCCGTGAGTCTATGTTGTGGCATATCCACAGGCCGAGGGAAAACAAAGGAGATAAAAGGTCATTTGTTGGATCGGATTATAAATCCCACAGGACAATGCCACATTGTCAGGCTATCCCCTCATAACATTTTTCTGTTGGTAGCATTGGTATGTGTGTGGCTTGGAGAAGTCCCAGGAGCAATACAGAAGACAACACTGTCATGTCAGAATATTCAGCTAGCTCAGTCTTGCAAGTCTACCATACAGGTCTACAGCTTCCTCACCCACACCCTTATAATGGGGATTGTGTCGCTTAAATGTAATCCTACAGAGTCGTTTGTGATCTGATTTAGAGGGACTGAGACAAACATCCTACTCCTTTTACCTGTCTTTTTGTGCCTATAACTCAGGGCAAAGTCATGACATAACTAAATCCAGAACCCCTATTGGAATACGGATATCCATGGAATCTATCACCATGAAATACTTGGGTCAGAAATTAGCCAGCTGAAATATCTTTAAGCACAGATGAGCAAACATACCTGGAGCTAACAGTCTCAAATATGATCCTCAATGATCCTTACCTCCTGGTATCCCTGCCCTTCATAAAACCTTCCCACCATAAATAAAGCTGATTCATGTAATGAGATATTGCAGAAATAATGGTGTGTGATGTCTGAGGTTCCATACAAAGGATGTTAATATGGCTTTGTTTTGTTCTCCAGGATCTCTGGTTCTGGGGGGACCAGCCACATGTCATGAGGATGTTAAAGCAACCCTACAGAGTGGAGAGATATTGTGGCCTCTTGCCAACAGTAGCACCAACAACCATAAGAGAGAGCTACCTGGAAGCAGATTTTCCACACTCCGGTCAAACTCTAACATGAGTGCACTGTGATATTTTACAAGAGATCCTGCGGCATACTGCTCAGGTAAAGCACCTCTGAATTGCTGACCCACCGAATTGTGACATTATATATGACTATTGTCCTTTTAAGGTATTACATTTGGGACACAGCTATATATAACTAATACAATGCCCCAAAATGTTATATAATACATCTGAAGTGATAAAGGTAAAAAAAAATAGCTTTCTTAATAAAGTTCATCCAGATTGTGCCCCTGAACACTTTACACTGGCACAATTGGCCCTACCTTGTTATGATTGAGTTTCCTCCAAGGCTGCTGTGTTGAAATTTAATCTACATTGTCAGGCTTTAAGAGGGTGGAAACTTAATCCAACTACTCATGCTTAGAGGTGGGGCTTTGGGATGTGATTAGGACTAGATAAGGTCATTATGTTGGAGCCAGCCCCATGACTGAATCTGAGTGACTACAGAGAAGAGGGAGAGAGACCACACAGGCAGACAGAGACACACACCCACAGTCCTTGTGTCTCCATTCTGCACTGCCTCAGGACTCTGTCAGCAAGTACCCTGTAACTTTCAGGTGTTAAATTTAGTTTAGCCTAAACCTATTTCTGCAGAGATTTTCAGTTTGATCTAAAGACGTTTCCATCCTTAGTGAACCTAATTTAATATGTAAACAGATTGCAATCTACCGTAGTAACACATAGCTGAGTCTCAACCAATCATAGCAGGAGAACTCTGGTCAACCACAGGTGGCCAACTGTTCAAAACAGGTTCAGGTAAACCCAAGGCCAAGCTGTACCTCAGAGCTATCTGTGCCCCTTACTTCTGCCTTCTGTAGGGCATTTCCTTTTCCCTGGCTATAAACATTACCTGTGCATGTAAAGCATCCTCAACCATTTTTGGTCCTGACTGCTGCCTGATTCTAGAATTGCAAATAAAAGCCAAGTAAGAACTGTAAAATTAGAATTTTCACAGTTTTCTAACACTGATATCTGGACTGGGACAGAAATGGCCCCAGATTATGCGATCTGCATGGGAAAATTTCTCCTTACAGCTTAAGAAACCAACTTCCAACTGCCTCTATGGCCACCTTTATTCCCAGATGGAGACAGGGGTACTGGAGTAGAAGAATGTGACTGTGAAACACAGAAAGGAAAAGAGATGTTTCTGAGTGCTGCATCAGGCACATTGGAGCAGTACCAAACAATTTATATTGTTTGAAGCATAAAAGATCTAGAGAAAAATGTGAATGGAATCTCTGAGCCACAATGCCACAAGGAACTGAACTGGGTCAGCATGGCTGCTCACTCTGAGTCTATAATATTTTCCATTTGCACTGGGAGAAAAAGATTCGGTCAGGTTAGACTTATTTCAGGCAGGCTGCCTGGCAGTTTGAGCAGGCTGGCCTCCCAAGTCTTGCTCAGAGACCAATTCTAAGAAATATATCTTTAGGGCCTAAACCCCAAAAGGGAGAGGCTGTAGTAAAGGGAGATCCAGGGAATGAAGTCATGAAATACATTTAAAGAAAGGAAATTTTGGGCCAAAGATGAAAGGCATTTTTCACTGTGAAAATCTATTAGAACATGTAATACTCTCACAAGAATAGAAACCCCATTCCTTACATTATTTAACACAAGGGAGAACAAAGAACTGGAGAATATACATTGATCCCACTTCAGTCCCTGAGAGGATTGGAAAAATGACCTAATGGTGATTTCTCATCTCTAATTTACATGGTAAATTGAATCTGAAAACACTAGAAGATAATAAACCAGATTCTCCCAATAGCAGCAGGGCAAATGGGCTGTGACTCTTGGCATCTCTCTATAGCTTCCTGTGGAAGGAAGAGAAGTTTTGCGCAGTTCCACAGCCCTGTCCATCTCATGCCACAGGTAGGAGGCGACTGGACTGGCTCAAACCTGAACACAGACAGGTGGTCAGAAGGGAGTCAGAGTGTCCCAGAGCAAGCACCAGAGGCCAGGCAACCCCAGAGCTTTCTCTGGCCAAGATTAGACCAATCATGGTTAAGAATCAAGCCATTCCAGGGCTGGAGATTTAGTTCAGTGGTCCCTCTGCCTGCTTCGCAAGTACAAGGTCCTGAGTTCAATATCCAGTACCAAAAAAAAGGAATCAAGACATTCCAAAGAACAGAAAGGAAGCAATGAGAAAGAACATAAGGCAGTATTTCTTAGATTTGTAGCTCAAAAGGCATAGCTCAAATTCTGCTATATACAAAGAGCTCTATTTCTGTGCCTGGGTAAAACAAAATCATGACAAAACCTAAATACATACTGTGGGATTAAACAAGGCTATTACACTATTATTCCAGAGGCCAAAACTCAGACCTAGAAGTACCTCAGCATTGACCTAAGATTGCTGCTTCCAGTTCTAAAGGGAGCTGCATACCCAGAAAGGGGCAATTGAATCCAGGAAAATTTTGGTTCCTTCATCAAAGGGGAATATTGGGAAAGCAGTCTTCCCCTGAGGCACAAGCAGTGAACATGTCACTTTAGTAAGTGAACTAGCTCCCTAAGTGTCTGGAAGGCAGAAGAAGACAAAGATCTGGAAATATAGGCAAAACTAAACAATGTGAGACTATACTTCGTAAACTCCCTAATTTGTCTGCTGGCTGCACTTCACTTTTCTCCCATAAGAATAAAGTGTATGTTTCTGAAAGTTTAGGGGCTACATTGGACAAGAGAGAAGCCTGAAAAAGGCAACAGTTTTTGGGTATTTTGGACCATGCATTTTCCACCTTTACACCCAAGTGCCTCCTATAGTGACTGGCCCACACAATTCACTTGGTAAAAAGCGAATTTTAAAAAGAGAGAGGCTTCTATCATCTTTCTGATCCTGTAGGTGATGGAGGTGGAAAGTTACCCCAAAACTTTGGGGCAGACAGAAGCCATTTTCTTTCCATTCTGAACCCTCTGAGGGGTTACAAACACTAGCCCCATGACTAATGGGAAAATGACAAGCCCTAAGAACTCAAAGCCATATACAGTAAGTACCATAAGAACTAGGGGTTAACAAGAACTGTGCTGAGATAAAACAAATAATAATTGAATGTCTCTTGGTGGCTGATTTTTGGTACATTTCCAATACACAGCCAAAATCAAACTTTGGTGTTTCTTATCAAGCCCCCAAGGGCTCTCTCCTATTTTCACCAATTAGTAGAAACATTCCCCAGAAAGTGAATATTTTCTAACAGCCTCTGCAGCCCCAGGCTGAGCCAACAGTGCTAGATAAGTTCCTCCCAGGGCTCTGTGCCTTGTTCTTTTTTTGCTTGCTCTTGGAGGAGAAAGAATCCCTGGCTTGTGCAGGAAGGTCTCTATTCTGTGGATGCTCTGCCTGGAGTTTGGTTTTTGCCAAGGGGGAGGGCTCCAATTGCTTGGGGGGATTAAGCCTCTCTATTGTCCCTGGCCTGATGGCCCCAGCATTTGCATTTATCAAGTCCCAGGGGCTGGGAATAGAGGCTCAAGCTGCACCTGCTGCTCAGAGTTCCGAGGGCTGACCCCAGCAGACCTTCCAAGTAATTCCATTTGTGTCATCACAGATTCAGGGATCCAGACTTGAGAGTGGAATAATGACTGGAGAAGGGAGCTAGAGACACGGGTAAACATACACTTGCCTGGGATGGCTGAAAGTGGTCAGGGGTCTGGGAAAAGATCAGGCTTTGAGTCCTCAGCGTTCTTTTAAACAGGCTTTTATTTGGAGAGCCTTCCAACCTCCTAAGCCTCATTGAACTTGAAAAGCTACAAGCTTCCTTTCTTTCCAGAGACCCTCTGGCCTCTTCTCTTACCTCTTTCATTCAAGTCATTGTTAGGGGCTGCATTAATGGGAATTGCGGACACTCAGAGGAGGTAGCAGTATCATGTCGCAGATGTAAAAATGGCAGAAAAATGAATAGAATAATCTGGCAGAGGATTGAGGGAGCTCAGTAATGCATCTAAGGGAATTCGTGCCTGGGACTTTCCTTTCTTGCATAAAAAATTTTTTTTCAGGTTACAAATCATTTATACATACAGAATATGCTTTGTTTTGTAAAATAACTGATACTTCCACTGAACAACTGATATTTCCATTGGACAAATGGGAAAACTAAGCCTAACCAATGAGACCCTGAGGGGACATAGCAACTCAGTGATGTGGCCAGGATGAAACATTCCAGAATACAGACTCTGTGCTTCAAGTCCTCCCACCATGTCCTAGCACCATGTGTGTGCAGGGACATCACAGGAAGTAGTTTTAGGCCAGGGTCTCATGAGGCTTTCCATTTGAACCATACTTAGCTAGAAGCTTCAATATACAGCACCTATGACATTTAATCTTGGTCTTAGAATATTTTACTGACAAGTAAGAAAAGGAATTTATTAAAGGCTTGAGGTATGCAAAACCTAGGGATCCAGACTGGGCTTGACAATTGTACCGCTGAGAAACTGCACCTTAAGAAACATTAACAAATGGTTTTATTGATGTGTGGCCCATGAACTGGAAGAGCTTGCCTTAGCCACAGGAACAAGTTTCACCAACAAGCTTCACCAAAGGAGTTTGCAGCCTTTTCTCTTCCTCCTCCATAAGGCCCTAGCACTCTATAGTTCTTGGTACTTGTTCTCCAAAATCAGAAAGGGTCATATAACCAGCCCCCAGTAGTTGTTAGCCAATTAACCTCATTTTAATTATCACTGGGCACTAGCCCAGTGTTACCAGTCATGGTTATTTGCATTTTAAACGTTTTAAAGGTATTGAACATAATTTACACATGGAAAATTCACTCTTAAAACATGGACAGTTCTATGAGTTTTGACAAATGTATGCAGTGTGGTGACCACAATCATAATCTAGGTATTAAACAGTTCCATCACCCATCCTCTCCCCTCCTAGACAAAAAAAAAATATCCCCATGTGCCCTGTTATAGTCAGCTTCTCCCCTACCCACTGGCCTTATGGTTTTGTCTTTTCTAGAATGTCATAAAAGTGAAGTTATACATTAGGTAGCCTTTTGAAAAGGTTTGGCTTTTTTTACTTTGCATAGTGTTTTACAAAGTATATTGTGTATGGAGGGGTACCTATTCCTTCTTATTGTTTACTAGTATTCTATTATATGGACACATGTTTATTCAAGTTGTTGTATGGATGAGTACTTCATTCCTTTTTATTTGAATAATATTGCATTGTACCAGTGATGGCAAACTTTTTAGAGACAAGGGCTCAAACTGAAACCCAAAACCCACTTATTTATGGCAAAGTGCCGACACTGCAATTAAACCTGAATACTGAGCTTTTAGTTTAGAAAAAACAACTCATACATTAACATCTTTTGCTTAAAAGAAAAACAAAAAGCACCCTTGCCCTTAGGTTCATCACCACTGCATAGACACATTGCATTTTTTTAGCCATTCATCAGTTAAATGAGGTTTGAAGGGCTGGGGATGTAGCTCAGTAGTGCCACTGCACCTGCCTGGCAAGCAGAAGGTCCTGAGTTTGATCCCTGGTATGAAAAAAATGAGATTTGGGCTATTTCCAGTGTGGGAAAATTTTGAACAAAAATCTCAATATCCATATAGATTTTGTGCAAATATGTTTTTATTTCTTTTGGAGAAATACCCAGGAATGGACTGTTCATCTGTGCTGTGTTTCAATTTTACTGGCAACAGCCAATTGCTTTCCAAACCAAATTGTTTTCCCAGGAGTCTATGCCATTCCTACTAGCAGCATATGGGAGTTTCAGTTGCTCCACAATCTAGTAAGCATTGTCTTTTCTTAATATCATCATTAATTTTTTTATCAATCTAATAGGTATGCAATGGTGTTTTATTATGGTTTTAATTTGTATTTCCCTACCTAGTAGTGACATTGCATTTTAAACTTTTATTTTTATTTATAGAATAGAATCTCATTATTTAATTTCAGGAAATGTAATACTCAGTTTTACATCTCAGTTTAAATATCTTTAGTTCATGTGTTCATGTGTTGAGCTTATTTATTTATTTATTTATGTGCCTGGAGGATAAAGGTTCATCCGTAATTTATCCAACTGAACGCTTCAGAAAATTGAGATTGTTATTGACACTTTCTTCCTGAGCACATTACCAAGTTTTAAAGATGTTCCCCTTAAATGCTCCTTAAATCTGTCTAATAAGCTAAGATTAAAAGTGTCAGTTCTGGTGGGCTAAGTTAAATCATAGACCTAAATTCAAGGTCAAAAGGGCTCTCAGTGCCCTCCTGACCTTTTCCTCTACCTTCAGATCCTAATGTGGCCTTCCATCATCTCCCACATGGACTAACAGGGCCAGGAGAGATTTAAACAAAGGGAAAACATGGAAGAGGAAAACTCTTCCTCAACTAAGACCTGCTGCTTCAGTCTACGAACCTTACCTTTTCTCTCAGGTTTTATTGTGCTTTCTTTTTCTGGGTGAGTTATGAAAACACTTCCTCAATTGAGAAACTTAGGGATCAGTCTTTTCTTTTTATTTTCAAATTCTGTACTTAAAATTTTCAAATATATACAAATGTTAATGCACTGGAACAAAAACATTTTACACCATTTGCTTTATCTGCCCTCTTAGTTTCGGCTCAACCATTTTAAACACATTTCCACACAGCATGCCTATTTAAATACTTCAGCAGGAATCTCTTAAATATAGACATTCTCTTACATTCTTCAACATGATTATCCTACTTAAGAAAATTAATGTAAATTTTGTCATATAACCTAACTCCAGTCAACATGCAAATTTCCAATGTTTTTTGTTTTTTCAGTGATTCAGAACCTCATCAGTATTTATGCATTTAGTTCCTATATCTATTTGGTCTTTTACAATCCCCCTACTTGAAACACTTTGTTTTTAACTTTGCCTTTTACAAAGAGAACAAGCCCACCGCTTCATAGACTGTCTCAAATTCTGGATTTGTCATGTTGTTTCATTTTGGTGTCATTTAACTTTTCCTTTATCCATTTACTTTCTTCAGAGAAAAATTTATTTTAGAAGGATTAGCTAGGTTCAAATTCAAACATTTTTTGCAAGAATATTTCATAGGTGACAATCCATATTTCATAATGCATTGTATCAGAAGATATGTAAGATAGGTAACATGTCCAACAGTTAGTGATGCTAAACTGATCACTTGATTTAAATCCTTTCTTCCTCATTGGAATTAACATGTTATCTGTGGGGTGAATTTTGGTACCATGTGAACATCTTCCTGCTCCATATCAACTTGTCACCTAATGATTTTATCATCTATTGTTTACAGGAGCCTGCATTTATTATTTTACTGGGGGTTTCCAAATGGTGATTTCTAAATTGTTATTCCTTCCACATTTATAATCAGTATTTTTCAATAGAGAAGAGATTTCTATCATTAGTAAACTATAGTTTCTTTTTTAAAAAGCAAAGCATAGGCATTCTTCCTTTTAGTTATTAATTTTTAGAATAAGAAGTTGGCTTAATATTACCTTTAGTAACAGCGAGTTTTAATTTTTTTCCTCTCACTCTCAGTTTTCTATCTTACTCAGCATGTTCCTGATCAATTACAGCTAGTGCTCCCTTCAGAGCTTATCATGAACTGAATTTGACCACTGGAAGCCACTTCAAGCTGGCTTTCAGGTTAACATGCCTCATTATCTCTGAGAAAGTTTTTGTTTTCTAGGTAATCAAGATATCCTAGGCTCACTTTGTACTTTCCCTCCCCCTTCCCCATCTAGATCTGGATTAGCAGTTTCATGGAGGAGCCTTCCTTATTTCCATCTCTTGAAGAAGGTATTTAGAAAGCAACATCTAGGTGTTAATGGTGCTCATTGTTACAAAGATATTGTTGCTCTTCGGCTTGCAAAATGTATACATTTTAAAAAATTAGTTCATGTCAATGTTTACGATTCAAGTTTAATAATACAGGTGTTTTTAACTCTTTATTTTATATCAGTATCTCTTTTCTTTTGCATGAAAACCCTTGGTTCCTACTAACATTGAGATACATACTTATTTGCTGTATCTTACATTAAACATAAAGCAACCTGCAACCTAATTATAATACTGTCAAAATGGTGCGTGGAATTCAACATTTCTTTGCAGTTGTTCTTGTTAATTTCCCACTTCTCTTATACACACAAAAATTAACATAATAAATGTACTAGTCTGCATCTTCCTTTTTCACTGAATAACATTCTGGAAATATCTTCTTTTACTACATATAAATCTTCCCTATTTTTTTTCACGTGACTACCTAGTAATTCATGTAGTAAATATTATTCAATCAGTTTGCTAATGATGAGATTTGGGGTTATTTCCAATGTTATGCTGTAAAAATAATTCCATGTAATGTTTTTTAAATTTAATAACTATCCGCCAGTGCTGGTGATGTTCTCATTGGGGATCTTCTTGATTACTCTTGATTATTATTTTTTTTTTTTTAAATTTTGCAATTATTTTTTCTAGTTCTCAAAGACAGTACGAGGCTGGAGGGGGAGGCTTACATGTCTGTGGAAAATGTTTTTGGTATCGTTATTGGAATGATTTAAAATACATATTAACTAGGGGGAAATAGACATATTTGTAATGTGGGGACATCCTGAGAACAAAAGATGTCCATTTGTCTAAGTACATTTGTGCCTTTTAGAAGTTTTAAGATTTTTCCTAGCAAGTTTTAATAAATTTTGTGTTGTTTATCCTCTGGAAATTTTATCTGTGGTGGCTTTTTCATCTAAAAATCTATTTGCTGCTATCTAGCCTTACTTATATTCAAGTCAAACCTCTACTCCATCTACTAAAATCTACAGCATCCATCTGCCTAAACTTCATAATAATGTTGTCGTCACATAAAGTCTTATCTCATTTCTTACTTTCCTGTTTTCTTCTTGTCTATACTCTAAGCCTAATGCACTATGTTCCATTTGTTGGTGCCTTCACCTTTGTGTATTATATTCTTCATCAGCCCCACACCCTTTCCATTCCATCCTCTTGTCAAAAGAAAAACTTCACACAAACTAAATTTTGCAGAATCTGTTTAAGCAAAGAAATTCTTCAAAAATCCAGTAGCAATTCAGACTAAATGATTTGGAATGCTCTACCTAACCACATAAGCAAATTACATCTACAGCCAGAGAAAAGGAAATAACATACAGAAACAACCTGATTGGCTGCAGTTAGCATTTACCTTATATGGTTATGTTTTGGTAGCTTTCAGTTTCTGATTGACTGGGGTTTCAGCTGCTATGATTTGCTGAGACTCAGTTCCTTGTTGCAAGAATCTACTCTTAGGTTAGATTACAGTCTGTCTATATACATCAAGTTAGGTTATGGTTCATTATGTATAGAGAAATCTTTCTAACAAACTTAAAATGTGTATGGAGGCAGCTTTAGGCCAAACCTAATTCAATTTAACACTCCCAATCACATGTTCACTGGCAAACTTGTGTTTATCTTTTAGATTTCAGTCACTTCCTTTGGAAAATATTTACTGACTCCTTTAACAAGATCAGGTGTCTGAACACCCCCACATAGAACAGTTGTAAGATATAACCTGGTGTTTGTAATTTTCTGCTTACTAGTCCATATCTTTGCTGCACTGTCAGCTCTAAAAGGGCACGGACTGTTTGCCTGGGACCACTGTAGGGTATTCTAAACCAGTTTTTCAGCCCAGGACTATGAAGTGTGCATGCAGCCACGCTTAGAGACACTCCTCCTTTAACGTGAGCCCGAATCCATATTGATGACTTGCTGAGAAATGAGGAGCCTGAATTTGGACTAACCAATCTCCAAAGCAAGAACAAAGGGTAAGCCCACATAAACTTGTACCAGCTGGACTTTGAATGCTTATACAATGGTACCTTGGTTCATGAACACCTTTTGTTTGCCAAAAATTTGGTTCTCAAACAGAAGCATTTGGCAAAATGTTGTTTTTGTTTGCAAACTCTGCATCCATCAGGTAACAAACACGACATCTCCCACACAAACACAAATGTGGCCATCTTTTCCAAAATTTTAGAGCAAATTAAGTTTGTGAACTGATGTGCCACTGAAGTTGCATCTTCCCCTTTTCCCCTGATTGCCTCAGATTTCTATCACTTAAAATCTCCTTAGCACTTATGTGCTGAGAAGAAAGAAGATTTTAATTTTAGTGTTTCAGAGTCCTCTGTTTGCCAGATCTTCCATGGAATGATAAGAAAACAGACTTCCTCTCTTGCTCAAAAAGGAGGGATGAGCCTCCTTTCAGCAGAGAATGCATGAGTTTCACATTGCTATTTCTCTAGTCTAGTTCTATTGAAATTTCACTGAGAATTATGGATATAAGATTTAAGAAAAGAATTTAGAGAAAAATCCCATTTAGCCTAGAGATGGCAGGAGAGAGGCCTGTTTAGCGTTAGTCATTTGGAGTTCAGTTAGCAAAGATAGAATGCTAACCTGCACCCTCCTCTTTGTTGTTATCTCACAGAAGAGCAAGCTGCAGTCCAGGCAATCTGATTCTGGTCCAAATATTGTTCAAAGAGTAGTGGTTCTCAACCACGAGTGCCTCAAGTTTCCTGGACTGCTTGTTGCCATGCAGATAGCTGATTCAGGTCTGAATTGAGGATGGAAAACATCTCACAAGTTTCAAAGTGATGCCAATGTTTCTAGTCCAGGGACCACTCTGAGACTCTGTATTCCAGAGAAGTCACAGGTGAAGCACCAGCTGTGCCTGGGAGGCAAAGCTGTCTGTAATCAAGAAGGAGAACCTAATGTCCCCTGCTGAAGGATATTTCCCTTCTCCTTGTCCAAGGTCTTCATGACATACCACAGATCTTCTCCCTTGGATCCTATCACCAAGAGGTCACAGAATTTTCAAAACTAAGTGAATTTTAACTTAAAGTAGGGAATAGACTATGCTTTCTATTACTTAGAGGAGTGTAGATGAAGGTTAGAAATGAGATAAGGTTCAAAAACCAGAGAAGCAATAGGAATTGTCAAAGCCCCTAGACTTATTAAGAACACTAGTCAAGATAAAGGCAGCTCTAATGAATGGAGTCTTTTTCTTCCAGATGTTCTGGTTAAATTTGGTTAAGAGGGTTATAAAAATAAATAAGACCTGACCCAAACTCTCCAGAGGCATACAGTCCAGCTTGAAGGCTGACACAGAATAAACCAGAAGGAAATAATCCATACTGGAGATTCAGACCACATACTGCTAGAGCTGAGGGTAGAAAGGGTCAGATTCAACCCAGGAATGGGGCAGGAGAAAGAACCCAACTATCATGTGTGTTTTCTCTGTTTAGGAACTTTTTATGTCCTATCACATTTAATTTGACCCTCCAAATACTGTTGTGGGGCCAGACATCCAGGAATCTTATCAGTGCAAAGTTCTTTGTAGTATGAGTGGTCCTTTGAGATGAGAGGCCAATTGAAAGAAGGCAAAGAATCTTTGGCTGAGTGAACTCCAACTTTTATTATTCTTGGGAAGTTTTGGAGTCATGCAAAAAATAAGCCATATGATACCTTAAACTTATGTCAATGGTTTATATTGTTGACTATGACTTACATGACCTAAAGATAGTACAAAATAAAACAAAAAACCTTCTCCCAGAACATAGTATCTCTCTTGTTCTAACAAACAAATCTCACCCTTTGTCTTTGAGAATGCACCTGATTTTCTGAGCTTGTGGTGTGTTCTGAAGTCCCAACCACACAAATTGAGGGTCCCTACCTTTATGAGACACATCTGTCATATGTTCAGCATTGGAAACTCAGCAGAAAAACCTTTCACATCATAGTGAAAACGTTTCACTTCTCAAAAGGGAGGGTATAGTGGGTCAGCTCAGAGGGCAAGAAATTGGTATTCTGTGATCTCAAATACTAGACTAACATAAGCATGTGGAGCACCATTTGACTTGCTTATTCCAGAAATGACTATGAGTTCAGATTCATCTTGAGAAAGGAGTCAGGTGCTTCTATTCTGATGGAAGACACCCCAATATTCACTTAACAGATAAGGAAATAAGGCACAGACGTGTGTGTGTGTGTGTGTGTGTGTTTTCCCAGTCAGACAGCCTGTCTGACTCCATCACTACAGAATGCTACTTCTCAGGAAAACAGAGGGCCCTTAGTGGACAGTTTGTGGCCAACAGCTCAGAAGGCTCCTATTACCTTACTCATTTATTCCTTTTCTCCTTCACAATAACCTCCAGAAAGTCCTATCATTGTGCCCTTTATGTCTCCAAAGTGAATAATTAAATGCCTGTGGCTGCCTAACACCTGCTTTGACTTTGTAAAAGACATCTAAGGAGCACAGGCTTACCTTGCTCCTATGCACCCCTTGATACATGTGCACCCATCCTTATGTGTGCTCCTGCATACACACAACCTGTTGCCTGCTGTTTGATTCTGGCCCCTGTACCTGATAGTTCTGCACCAAGCCACGAGACAACCATGCTATCCATATCTCTTTACCTTGAGTGTTTCTCGTTTTCTCTTAGCTACTCCTACTCAAAGGCTCCTTTGTCTGTCCTTTCATACCTGGCAGGTCCTTCTGGATGCCTCTCTTCTTCTTATAAACTAGTTACTGCCTCAAAGCATCATTTCCTCCCACAGCCTTCCTCTCCTAATCACAGGGAGGATGTACCTGCACTGACCTTCACCCGCTCAGGGATAGGGGTTTGTTCAAACTGGGACAGCCTCTTCATTTCTCACAATTGCCTTTTACTTCCCCACACTTTACTTTCAGAGACTTTATAAACCCCTGTTACCAGTCAGAGGAATGAGGTGTCACACGTATCCCTTTCAGCAGGAACTCATGATTTGTCAAAAGCAAACCATTAAAATAAGGTCATTAAAAAGAAAACAAAAAACTCAGGTGTTGAAGCAAACCATTTCCGGTCAGAGAGTCAAATCGCTCACTAACCAGGTATAAATGTTGCCAGATTTGTTTCTGCCTCATGGAAATATTTTATTCTGTAAGATTTTCTACACAAAAAATTGTTTTCCCTTTGCACCATGGAGGCAGTGGGGATAAGGAGAGACACAGGAAATGTAAAGGATTCAGGAATCTGAAATGTATGGGGAAGACAAGTAACTTCCCTGAATCAAAGTAGAAAGTAGTGGCTGGGAGTTAACATAAATGGGCCACCAGCAGAAAATGGGGAGCAAAGGAAAAATACCCCCTTGGCACAAACAGAATGCACACATTTCTAAAAGCTTCTGTCAGTACATCATTAAACCAGCAGTGCTGCTACTTTTAGGCTTGGATGTCTTGGCAGTCATGGTGTGGAATCTAGCCAAGGCACGTGTGCCTGGGCTGGATACTCACAGGCAATTCCTGACAGACACCTTTCCTCCTATGCCCAAAGTCTGGTGAGTGTTAAGGAAGAAAAGTACTGTGTCAACACAAAGGAAGCCAGTTGCACTTCCAAAGCTGAGCCATGTGCACAGGCTGGGGTTTTTTTCGGTGGGGGGAAGGAGCCAAGAGCAATTTCCACACCCATGAAAATATCCCTGAGATGAAAGAGAAATGAGGCCACTCCACCACCATATTCATCTGCTAACAAAAATTATTTGTGCTTTATAGCTTATTATATGGCTCCTGTTCTGTATTTATACTTTGGGATGGAAATTACCCTTATTTCACAAGACATGTAGTGGAAACTAAGTGTTGAAAATATTTCCTAAATAATTATAATTAATAGTAGTAATATTTAGTACTTATCAAAAATGTTCTATACACCAGACACTATGCCAAGAACTTAATGTATGGGATCTCATTTGTTAGCCACCAAATCATCCCTGTTGGTCCTACCATTAATGTCTTGAGTCCTCTTTCTACCCTCTTTGCATCGGTTATACTGGTGAATATCAGCAGTGAGAATGAACATCCTTGCCTTTTCTTTGTCTTTGCAGAAAAGGACTTAATATTCCTACTCTTAGGTGGTTTCCTTTCATGTTCAGAAAAATACCAAAGTCCTTGCTATAGTACCCAAAGTACCGTAATCAGTTCATGATGTGGGGCTTTATTCTGCCTCAGGCCTTCGTGTTTGCTCTTCCCTCTCTCTCTAAACACACACACACACACACACACACACACACACACACACCCCACACTACTTTCTCATCCTTCATGTCCTGATCACCTCTTTGGAAAGAGACCTTGCCTGACCTTCCTATCTGAGTCAGGTTTCTTCATTGTAAACTCTCCAAGTGCCCAAACTGGTCCTTTAGAGAACAGATCTTTTGATAATTCTTTGTTTGCTTGGTTTTATCTTCCCTATCTGTTCATTTGGAGCCAAGAACAGGGAATCTTTTGTTCACCACTGTATACTCATTACCTTAGCTGCAGCTGGCAAATGGTAAGTGTTTAATAATTATTTATACAACAAATAAAAGCAGCATTTGGTAGTAGCAGTTGTCATTACCAACCTGATTAAACTGATTATTAATTGCATGAAGTAAAGTGATATAACAATTGCTGTACCACTGTGTGGAGTTCTACATTGGTTTCTGGTGTGCTGGTGTATGTTTAATAGCCATCTTCAAAAGAAAGGGAGAGCAAGAGAGCACGAAAAGAGAGAGAAAGGAAGGGAGGCAGGAGCACTGGGTGTAGCGCTGACCAACTTCTGTGACGTAAGTACTCCCACTGCAGGAGATTTTAAGCCTCCCTGTGAGATGGACAGTCAAGAGGAGATACATACATTTGGCCCCCAAAAGCTGCTGCAAAATGGCTCCAGGTATCACTGTTTCTGAAAAGCCTAATAGATCATTTCCTGGGAAGCAGAGAATTTCTTTTCAAAGAATTATTTTCTTGCTTTTCAACCATTTGCTTTAATTTGAATACACTATAGTTGTTACTGTGTGTGAGAGCAGAGCTTCTAACCTGTAGCCTGTAGTGATCTCTGGCCATAGTGCACCAGCCAGAGCACATACAAATGTCATTTTTTGTCTGTGTAAGAAAATGGAAGGTCTCCAAGCATGATCATGGAGTGGAGGATGGCAACATTCTAGGCAACAAGGCGTCTTCCACCTCTTCTTTTATGCTAGTCAGGTAAACAGAGGTGAGATGCCCACCTGAACTTGGGGGGCTGCTCCTCAACTCTCTTCTTTTCTGGTGTCCTCCACCCCAAGCCACTCCCATATCCACCACCCTCTATGTTGGCACCTAAACTCCCATCCTTGGAAGAAATGCTGAGTAAGGGCTCCCTCCTTCCTCCCAACCAGCCAGGGACTATTTCCATTTACAAATGAGACTGTTAGGTGTTAGGATAAATCATTCAAGCAAAAATTCCTCCTGGCTTAAGGCCAGAGCTGAGTCTTGAATATGCTACTCTTTTTTTTTTTTTTTGGAACCAAGGATCGAACTCGGGAACTTGTGCTTGCGAGGCAGGCGGCAGAACCACTGAACTAAATCCCCAGCCCCTATGCTACTGTCTCTTAATCTTCTTGTCCAGTACTCCTCACCCCACTAAACTAGTAAAGAAAAATCTTCCCAAGCCTTCATAGTATCATCTTTTACTATCCTTTATCCCATTTACAAGAAAAAAGAACAGAAAAAGGAAAAAGAAAACAAAGACCGCACACACAAAAAGAATGGCTTTGTTTTGCCTATACAATGTCTAGCGAAGAAAATATGTGCTACACCTGCCTTTTTTTTTATCCCACTAACTCTAGACAAAATAACTTTATTCAAAGCCTCTTTACCATTTTCTGTTAAATATATTTTCTTTTCCACATCAGCCTTTGTTGGGGGGATTCATTTCTTTTTCCAAAACAAATTTTACTAAATAAAATACACAGATCCAGAAAACCACAATAGAACACTTTTCCTGAATTATTAAAAAGTGCACATCCCTCTAACCATCACCCAAGTCAAACAAAGATTTGCCAGTGAGCCCCAAGCTACTCCACACACATCTTCCTACTCATGGCATCCTGCCTCCCTGCAGAAGCAACCACTACCTTGATGTTATACTTATTTGTGGTCTGATCACATGCTCCAATGCTAGAATTTTGTTTTGCCTATTACAAATAAAACAAAACCATTGGTCAATTTCTTTCCTTACGATGTATCTGTTAAAGAAACAATTGACCTGCAGAATTTCTCAATGTGGGTATTGGGGATTACACACTATGATGCGGTTTTACGTGTTCTTCTCTGCCCTCTCTCTCCAGCACACCATCAGCTGGATCCAGAGTTTCCATCATGCTTGAGTTCCATTCCTTTGGCAAGATTCCAGGTGGTGCTGTATTCTCCCCTCAGAAGGCATACAAGGTCTCCTTTTGTCCATTTCATGGCCCAAGTGAAAGCATTTGGTGTTTAAGGCCTGGATCTATTTTTCACCAGGGGTTACAAAATACTGACATTCTAATTCTTTCAGTTAATCATCATTTGATAACTGGAATCATTTTATCTGTAGGATAGGTCTTCTTTGCCTACCTTTAAAATGTGCCACTTTCAAATTTCTGGCAGTTTGTTTTTTTATTGAAACATTTGTCTTTCTCAATCTCTACTTTCTTGCAATATTATCTTTAATGTTTATTTCCTTTGGTGTTACTTCTGGTTTAGTCTCCCCCCACACATACACTTTATTTCTAATCTTTTCGTGAGTTTTGACACTTCTTTATGGTTTCTGAAATTGTGATTTATATTTCTCTTTAGAGTATTTTCGTTATCTATAGGAACTTTTCTTACTTTTTCTTTCTTCTTATAAAAACCTTATTGTTCTGGCACCAAAAAAAAAAAAACTTATTGTTTATGGAATTTGATCATGACACTTGTGTAGAATTACTTTAGTTACAATAATTCTTCCTGAATTTTTAGAGGTGTGTTCATTCAGATACCTTTTCCGACTTCATAGCATTCTCTTTTTGATTGATTCATATTGTGTTAAAAATACAGTATCTGCTTTTCTCTCTACCTTACTTTTTACTTAGATCTTCTCTTTTCTTCTTTTCTCATGTCCTGAAATTGCTCAAGCTTGATTCAACTCTCATAAATTTTCCTTCAGAGTGGGATCTGTATTAGTTTGCTTTCCGTTGCCAATAGCACAATATCATAAGCTGGGCAAGTTATAAGGAAAAGGAGTATGAGTATGACTATCTTATGGTCTCTTTGTTTTCCCCTTGGAGTATTGGGATTTAACCTGAGGCCTTTCCACTGTGCTACATTCCCAAATCTTTATACCTTTTTTTTTTGTTTTTAGCCAGGATCTCAGTAAATCATTAAGTTGCCCAGGCTAAGTTAAAATTTATGATCTCCTGCCTCAGCCTCCCAGAGAGCTAGGATTACAGGCATTTATCACCACACCTGACTCCCTTTTCTTATAAAGCCATGAGTATTCAGTCATGGGGTCCTACTCTGATGACCTAGGCAATCCTAATCACCTCTCAAAGGCCTGTTACCAAACACTATATAGTCCATTAAGTTTCTACCCTAATATTTCTCAGTGGGAATTAAAATCCAGCATTAATTTTGGGATTATTGCAGTCCCCCTCCGGCTTGTATTTTGGAATTTATGGGGTATCTTATCATTTAGGTTTGTTATAAATGTTGTCCATGAGTTTTTGAAATTGCTATTTGTTCTGTTTATTTTCATGAGAGTGTTTAGAAGGTCTACAATTTATGCTGCTATCATCACTTCCAGGTTTCCAGAGTTTACAAATATATTTTGAGAATACAGATTGAAGTACAAGAGGAACGTTTCCAGGAAAGAAAGAATTCTAGACTGAGTTACTAAGAAAAATAATGAGGGCACAGTAAAAGCAATTAAATCAAGAAAAAGAAATACAATTAGTTTCTCCAGAGAAACAATACAAAACAAAAAAGGATACATACATACACACACACACGCACACACACAAACACACACGCATGCACATAACTAGCAAAAGGCAATGAACAAATAGTGAAATAAATTACATTATGGCTTGATTTTAGGCAATTTATGGAGTCCAAGATAAAAGAGTACATTTCATTTTAGCAATTTTTAGGGGCTAAATATTATAATTTGGGGCTTATAGAAATGGATAACGTAATCCCAGATAATTTTATGTATTTGCTTAGCTTTTGCCAAGTACACTTTTCTGTGTCAGGGTTGACATTTATCTTCTCTCTTAAAGTCACACATGTGTCTGGACAGAGCATGGAAACCTCTGTTGAGGCCATGGAAGGGAAAGTAAATACTAACAACCTTACCATGGTAAAGTTCTAGTTGACAATGAACAAGTAATGGAAGTATGGGTGGAAAATGTGGTGAAACTTTACTATCCTAACTTAACTAAGTGGGGTGTCAGTATAGATTGCCTAAGGTTGATTTATTAAGAAATAGACATTGAAATATATTTTTTAAATATAACCAATAACAACCACATATTAAAATGTGCATGTCAAATGTTGAAGAGTGAAGGTAATATTGTTTCATGTAAATGAATTCACAGATATGGTCTACAATAACTACAAATTGGAAAACAGAGATAAAAGCATTTTATCTACAAGTATGAAAGTAACATAAAAAGAACTAAAAGCAGAAGAAGTGAATAAAATTGTCCCTCTGGAGTAGGATTTAGAAAGAGGAAGGGGATCCTTAGTTTTTATTACAGGACATTCTGTGTGATTTAACTGTCACTAATCTTAGTTTGGCTTCCCCTAAAAGTAGACTTTAAACCAGGATTTGAAGACATGCCATGTATAGAATACCCACAAGGAAGCAGGAGAAATGGTATAGAAAGGGGAAATAACAAAGCCAAAGTTGTTTACTACTCCTCCTTCTCCTTGTCCTCCTTCTCCTCATCATCATCATTTTTATATGTTTGTAATACATAATATTACATTCATCTTGGGGATTGATACACATACATACCTCATCTTAATCAGTTTTACTTTCCCTTCCCCTTCCCATTCTCCCATCTCCCTCTATCCACAGGCCCCCTTCCCAGCTCCACAAAGTCTACCTTCCTGCTTCCTATCATTTATCTTTTACATATTTTGCTCTTTAAATTATTTATATTTTGAGTTTATCATATAAAAGAAACCATACTATAGTTAACCTTCTGTTTCTGATTTATTTCAGTTATTATTATCATTGTATTATTTATTTCAGTAGTATTATGGTCTCAAGATGCACCCATTTTACTACAAATGACTCAAATGTATTCTTCATTATGGCTGTTGAACCAGATACTACAGTGGGCAACTAAATCTGATTCCAAGGGGAAATTGGAAAATAGTATAATGCAAATATTTCATACTTACCCCATCTGAGAGTCAAGAGAACGGGAGACTTTGTATACCCATCCTTATCAGTCGCTGGTCAAAGGCTACTCCCAGAATGTGGCTAATTTCCCAGCACTGCTGGTCCACTGTTCAGTAGACAGCAGAGCAGCTTGCTGTAGTTCTAGAGAAAATCTCCAGGCACAGAGAGGCAGGTAGTGCCAGTCAATAGTGATGAAGACCACATGGAAATGAAAAGGATGCAGAAGGCAGAGTGGAGTGCTGACAGCATCTGCTGCAGTTACCATGTGTGCATGCTACTTCCATACAAAACCAATAAAAATAAAGTCATGGCATATATTTTAAAATAGCTTGTGTATCCGCAAAAAGACACAAACATTTATTGAACATCAACTGTGTACCAGAAACTACGCCAAACAGATAGATTTATACTGTTTAATTTCATTCCTACTACATCCTTGTTTCAAAAAATCAATTCTTTCTCTCTTTCAGATAAGATAAAGGCAGCACAGAGAACCTTTGTGAAAACTGCAGGAAACTTCTATTTCTAAGTTTAGTCAGCATATATAAATATAAACAAATATTGAATAAGAGTGAGGCCAGAATTGATTCTGATGGTTGTAATACAGAAGATCCCAACAATGATGAGAATAGGACAGTAAGATTTAGAAGAGAGTAAAAAGACAATCATTTTACTTGGGAATATATTGAGTATGAGGGTGGCAAGATACTTATTGGCTGTCCTGTCAACTTTTAGAAATCTGGAGCTGGTGACCCACTAGGATCTGTCTCCAGCACACAGTGCACAGGCTATTCTTTCTGCATGGCAGTCCACCTTCTTTGTTTTCCTGCGTAGTTCAGCCTTCAGATTTTTGTCAAAATGCTCCTCCTCAAAAAAATCTTCTACCTATGCCACCCAGAAGAACACATCCAACTTCTTCCTGACTCCATCTAATATCTGGCATCTACCTCTGGTGGCCATAAAAAGAGCACAAAGGAAAGAAAGAAAGAAAGAAAGGGGGGGAAGGAAGGAAAGAAAAGAAAGAAAGAAAGAAAGAAAGAAAGAAAGAAAGAAAGAAAGAAAGAAAGAAAGAAGAAAGAAAGAAAGAAAAGGGAAGAAGGGAAAGAAGGAAAGCAAGGAGGCAGGGAGGCAGGAAGGAAGGAAGGAAGGAAGGAAGGAAAAACAGCCTGAAGAAAACAGGGAACAAACTCACTGTTTTCCTTCTTGATGCAATCTTACAGTTTTCTAGTTTCCCACTGATTATACCTAACCAGACAAGAATGGGAATGTGATATCACTGACATAGCCCATAAAACTCAGTTCCTTGTGCATGAATTAGAAAGAAGAAGGGTAGAGAGTGACCCTGCAGGGGGTGGAGTGGATTGCTTGTAAGAATGGTCTCAATTCTCCCTTTCTCTAATATTGCCAATGTGATTTTACATCAATAAATCTATGTCCATATTGTTTGAATCTGGGCTGAATTTGACTTGTTTGGTCAGTAGGGTATGATAGAAATCAGGTTGTGCCATTTTCAAACCCAGGCTTCACAAAGCCTTAGACATTCCTGCATTCCCTCCTGGAACATTGCCTGCCACTTTCATATCTACCCTTGTTGAATAACTTCCTAGAAGACAAGAGACTGTGAAACAGAGATAAGCATTCCATTGGTAGCTGACATAGAAGAGCCAGTCATCAACTACCACAACTGCTCACTGGTACACTAGTGAGCTAGGAAAGACTAGAAAACCTGCCCAGCTGAGCCCAGCTCAAATTGTTGGCTTTTATAGTCATGTACTAAATAAATATTTATTGCTTTAAAACACTGAGTTTGGGGACAGACTGGTATTCCACATTATGGTTTTACCTCATTAATATGGAGCATGACACAGTGCTCAAAGAATATTTATTAAAGTAAATGAATGGTCTTTTTTTCTTCATTTCCTCTCTTGACATAATGTGACAATATTATGCAGCAGCAAATAAATATAAACATATAATACTTAATATATGCAACTATTTTGTGGATATTTGAATACTATACTATATTTTCAGAGGTTGCAATGTGTCTCCCCACTGGCTGTGAAAACATTGCTTTGGGGTATTGGGTCAGTTTAGGCTTGTTCCTATCCTCCCTCTACATTTATGAGTAAGATAATTTTTGAAGTTATAAAAATAAACAAATTTTCTGAAGATGATAAACAAAAAGAGCTAGAGATCAGGAAATGAACTTAGAGGCATGCCCAGAGCCAGGTATAAACAGAGAAGAAAGAAGAACAACCAAACTAGAGAGACTCTCTTCAGATGTTTGCTCCTTTTATCTGTCACTTTGACTTACCCAGTAGCCGGGCAAGGGTGAAACTGCTTGCTGATTTTATTTATCAGTACATCTCTTTACAGCCTAAAGCATCCAGAGTCATGGATCTTTGACTCAGTCTGAAAAATCAGAGACTAGCAATTAAAAGGATATCATGAAAGCATCATCACCCTTCTTATCTATACAAGGGCTGTGTGTGGAAAAAAGCTCCAAGTCTACACTTTCCCTTGGTTTGCATAATATTGTAGTACTCGGTTCCAGGTCTGTGAGAGAGGCTGAACCAAAATGAAGCCAAAATGTCTAGATGAAAAATGAAGCCATTTGGTCAATCCCTCACGAGCTGGGCCTCCATGCCAAACAGCTGGATATTTGGGAGCAGCTGGACAGTTGACCATTGCTCACTTTTCATCTACAAATGTTGGCAGAGATTGTGCCAAACAAAGACTTTGAGAGGTTGCAGATTAGTTCACCATTACATCTTTGTGTGGCTCAACTTCATGACATCTTGGAACAAATGGAATCATTTAGAATGTTAGATTTGTAAAGGAAATCACACGCAATCTAGTATGACTCTTTTCTTTCATACACAAAGAAACTGAGGTCCAGAGAAGGGATGTGTCTTGGCTAAAGGCAAATAGCCACTTGATAACTTATCCAGGTTTAGACTCTGATCATCTTGACCCATATACTTCCATTTTCCTGCTTTCTGCCTTGCTTGGCTGTAAGAGAAAACTTTACACCTTGTGCCTCAACTGAAAATAAATGATGAGAAAATCCCTCAAATAAATGTGAAAATAACACTTGTCCCCACTGACTAAGTAGGTGTATTTATTTATCCAATGCTTTGTAGCATTTCTGTGCTTTCACAAATACTTTCATCACAAGATCTGTGACAGATTAGCTAATTATATCCTTACTTATAGATAAAAGGAGGTGATGATCTTGGAGCTAGAAAATGAAAAAAACTGGCATTGCAAACTAGATATCTTCCCTGCATATATATATATTTTTTAACATTTTTCAAGTATCAGCTTCATGCCAGGTACTATACTGGAAGAACATTTGTATCCACATGCCTTAATGTCAGTAGTAGAAGCCCTGCCTATGTATCAGTCAGCCTTGAGCAGATCATGCTGCTACAACAAATGAGTTCAAATACCTGTGGTTGAAAACGCAAAGGTTTCATTTTTGTCTCATGATACCTGTTCTGAATCTCTTGCGTCTTTATCATCTCATTCCAGGACTCATCTTATGGAATAACAAGAACAATGCATCCTGGGTATGTTTTTTTCCACAGCTACTTCAAGAGACTTGAGTTCTAGAGGAAGAGGAAGCAGTGATAATAGGAAAAGAGCTCCGTGCTCCAGAGACAGAAAGAAAGGCATTGTAAGAGCTCTGCAAAGATAATTTCATTAACTACTGTGACGAGAACTGGAAAGTGACTGGTTTGCCTTTCCAGGGTAAAAAAGAACCATTGTTTCCTCTGTGTGAGAGAGAGTTGGGCTGGGTATGGGATTCTGAATTCTTATATCCTCTGGGAAGGATTCAGCTGGCCTTTTACTTCTTCCTGTCAAACCCTGAAATGGACTGTAGCCTTTGAACTGAAATGTTGCATACCCAACCCAAGATTCAGACAGCTTTGAAAATGGTCACTGCTCAGCAGCCTATTTTAAATTGCTCTTGCCCTTGGCTATTTTAAATCATCTCCCACCAGCCCCCTGGAACACATTAGACAATTTTATTGCCACATTCTTTGCCAATTTAATTTTTGTAAGTCATATTGCGCACTTTAGGGGGGGTTTTTTAGCACTTGAGAGGTTTTTTTCAAAGGAGACTTTGGATCAAATGGTGAACTGTGAGGCCTGTGGGGATTACTGCTCTCCATCCTTAAAAGGCGGCAGGAATAGCTGTTAGCTGAATTCCACGGCAAGTTTTGGTGTCTGGATGCAGCTCATAATTATCGTAACTGTTATGATAATCTGACAGGAGTGATGTTCTGGAATCTGAATTACTGTATGCTTGGCCCACATGAGAGTAAGGAGGCTGACAGAGAAGGATTCAGGCAGAAAAATCATTGCCCACTCTAACAGGGCTTTACAATGATTGGAATCAGTTTATTTTTAACCCCCAAATTCAAAATAAGTGTTCCATAAAGATCTAGCTTCACTTTATGTTTTTACTTCAAAATATATTTTTATAAATTATAAAAATAATATTAAATACAGAATATGAAAATGGTAAATTCAGATAAATCACACAAAAGGGGAAAAAAATTTAAATGCCCAGAATTCAAACAAGAACTCTATTATCCACCAATAATGCATGTGACATTTTGATTTAGTACCTACCTTATGATTGCCATATAGATGTATTGACCAGTCTTGTATTGTAATACATGTATGTTCAGTTCACCTTTTCTCTATTACCAATAACAGTGAATTAAACATTTTAGGTGAATCTCTTCATTTATTAATGATTACTTTAAGACAATTTGTAAGTAGCTAAGCTAATAAAACATACAGTTTAGACATTTTGATACACAAGGCCAAAACACCCATTAGATAGTAGAATTGTTTGAGCACCCCCTGCCTCAACTTCAGAAGTGCCCCTATTTTATTCAGTTGGTTTATTTGATTTTTTAAAAAATAATATGCCTGTGTACTTATGGTCATTTAATAGGCTGGACTATTCCATGAATATTGGCATTTGCTTGTTTCTTTTATAAACTTTCTGTTTGAGTTTTTGCCCATTTTATTTTTGGAGTGCTCATATTTTCATACTGATTTTAAATACTTTATAAAAGTTGATGAACAGTACCTTGACTGAGTAGTAATTCTTGGACACATTCTATTTCCTTCAACACTCTGGGTACTGACCTTACTTCCCAGGTCTTTGGTGCATAATGTTATAAATATTATAAATAGTCTACTTTGTGTCTTTTTGGTGACATGTTTACTGTACTTCAGCCTTGCTCAACTAAAGCTGATTTTCCCCTGCAGGGGAAATTTTTGGTTGTCATAACTTAGGAAGAGGAGAATGCTACCAGTGTGTACTCTGTGGGTGCCCTTAAACACCTAATAATGCGCAGGACAGTTCCTCCCAGTCAAAGAACTGTCTGATTAAAAAATGATAGTAGTATTGAAGGTGAGGAATTCCTATCTAAATGCATGAGAATTTATTCTTAAAATTCAAAATAGTCATCAATAAATATTCCAGTTTTCAACACTTTTCATCAATTAGCCTATTACATATTAAGGCCTACCAATGATGATTCAGGAAAAAAATGTGCTAATTGCTTCTGTTTTATTTTCTTCTGAATTCTGGGTAATATCCTCTGTGATTCCACTTTTTATGTTGTCTTCATTTGTGTTGTTTATTACTGTTTTTTATGTTCCAAAGAGGCTTCATTTATCCCTGCCATGGTTTTCTTGGTGTTGTGAGTTTTCACCTCTATAGCTATACCATCTTATCTCTCATCCTTTGTTTCATGGAGCCCATCAATTTTAATTGTATTGAAAAGGAAAGCTCTTAATCTTTCAACATTTTTAATAGTTACATAAATAAGTATTTTTCAGAAGCACAGCCTTCATCTTTTTATTTAATTGCTTAGTTTCATTTTCGTTTTACAGAATGAGCTAAGTGTCAAACTCAGGGCTTCATACAGACTAGGCAAGTGCTCTACCATTGAGCTATACCCACAACCCCTAACTGCTTATGTTTATTTCTTTGTTTTTTGGTTGGAGACTTTTGCACTCCCCCATGTTATGTTTTCTTTTATATTCTTCATTTGGGGTTCTTAAACAGAGACTCATTTATCCAGTCTTGCTGTGTATCATAATATAGTATAGATAGATTTACTTTGCATTCCCTTCTTGTTTACATGGGCTCCACTTGAATATAGTCCATAGAGGATAGAGAGAGAAGGCTGGCTTCTGCTTACACAATTAGCTAGAATTTCAGCATTGGGAGAGGGTTTACAAGCTGGGAAACTTGGCTATTGGGCACTTTTTCTTCTGTGTTCTATAGTTTGGATATGGAATGTCCTGCAATGTCTTATGTGCTGAAAGCTTGATCCACTGCATGGTACTATGGGGGGGTGCTGTATTAGAAGATGGGGCCTAATTGGTGGAAACAGGTCACAGGGAGGTGTCCCTTTGAAAGGAATATTTTGTGCCTTGGTGTCTCCTGCCTCTTCTGGCTGCCACAAGTAGCTTTATGCTACCATATCTTTTTACCATAGTATACTGCCTATATAGTAAACAATGGAGTCAACCAACTATAGACTAAAACCTTTGAAACTCTGAGCCAACATGCACCTTTCATTCTTAAATTGTTTTTCTAGAATATTTTGTCATAGTAATGGATAGCTAACACATCTATGCAGCCATGTCATGAGGTACCCTTTGAGAGATGGGTGTTAGCAACATGCTGTTTAGAAAATGCAGCCATATATTTGTCTCTTGCTTTTGAGGCAGAAAATCTTAAGTAAATTAGGATCTGTGGATATCCAAATGACTATTCTTTCTCTTTCATAGTTAAGATTGTTCAACCAAATAAAACTTTATATCTTTTTTAGAAGACCCTCATGCACAACTCCTATAAAACAATATGGAAATTCCTCAAAAACTTAAAAAAATGTAATTACCATATAATTCAGAATTCCACATCTTGGTATACAGAAAAGTTTCTGGTCAACAGAAAAATTTCAGGTAAATTGGGATCTCTGGATATCCAAATGTCTGCTCTTTCTATTCCATAATTAAGATTTTCTAATTAATTAAACTTTATATTGGTTTTTGGAAGACTTTGATATATAGCATCTATAAAAAACAATATGTACATTCCTCAAGGACTTAAAATGTCATTACCGTATAATTCAGGAATTCCAGATTTAGCTATATACCTGCCAAAATTGAAAGTAAAAACATGTGCAGATATTTATATATCTATCCTCATAGTAGATTATTTGCATTATCAAACAGGTAGAAGCAGCACACGTGTCCATTGACAGATAAATGGATAAACAACATGTGGCATATACATACAATACAAGAAAACTATTCAGCCTCAAAAGTTAAAGAAATTATAAAACATGCTATAGCATGGATAAATCTTGAGGATATTAATTTATTTAAGTGAAATAAGTAAGTTACAAAATGACAAATGCAAATAAGTGATTCCACTTATATGAAGTAGATAGTACATTCAGACTCATGGAACAGGAAGTACAATGACGGTTTCTGGGGCTGAAGCAGTAGATATGGGGAGTTACTATTTAATGGGTACAGAGTATCCATTCGGGAAGATGAAAAAGTTCTGGAGATGGACTGTGGTGAATTTTGCACAGCAATATGAATTTATTTAATGTCACTGAGCTAAAATGGTTTAAAGTCTAAATTTTGGGATGTCTATATTCTATCACAATAAAATGTAAAGAAATACCCCTACCAATAAAGAAAAAATTCCTTCAGTGGGAGTTTCAATTTCAGTTAGGATGTACAAGGTTACAAGAAACTCTGTCTCATTTAATAATCAAAATGTATCAGGTAAACTACTCAATACAGAGGGTCTTTTTCCTGAACTAATACTTGAACTGAAAAAAATTAAGTGAACTAAATTTCAGAAAATCTTTTCACAGAAAAAGAGACCCATGGTTACTCTCCTACCTGTCAGAACAGTTATACAAGGATGTTCCACAGAGTGAGGGAGCCTAACTCAAAATATTAACTACTTTTAACAAGTATGGTGGGTACATGACAAATCAGAACTCTAGGGTACTCTACCCATAGAACATATCTGTCCCCACAGACCATGTGCTGGGCCACGAATTGAGTTTCATATAAGATATGTTATCTGATCACAGCGGTGTTAAAGGAGAAATGAATGATGTAAAATGGTCCACAAATCCAAATTATTTAGAAATTAAACAACACATTTTTAAATAACTGAAGAATGTAGAAAGAAATCTCCAGAGGTGTTAGTAAATATATTCAAATGAATAATAATCAAAGCACATCATCAAATTTACAGAATATAGATAAATGGTACTTAGAAGAAACTTCTATAGTATAAAATTCTTAAATTAGAAAAGGTTAAAAAATTTTATGTTTTAAATTATCTAGACAGAGAGAAAATTAACTAGATGAAAGAAAATGTTTTTTAAAAGTTGCAAAACCAGAAAATAAATGATATAGAAAGTAAAAATCAAGTTTAAAAAAAATAATGTAAATTTTTGGCTACATGATAAAAAATAAAATAGAGAAAATACAAATTACCCAGATTTGGAAGGAATGGGGGGATACTACTATAGATCCTACACCACTACAAAGAAAAGAATGGAGCATTATTAACAGTTATTCCAGTAAGTTGAACAACTTTGATGAAATTGACAAATTACCTGATAAAACATATAAAGTTTTCACACAAAGAAATAGAGAATCAAAATAACTCCATATCTGCAAATTTGTAATGAGTATAAAAGGAAAACTTTCTCCAAAGAAACTTCAGACTTAGATGGATTTATGGGTTAATACTTAAAAATATCAAGAACAGAGGAGGAGGGACTGAGATTTAGCTCAGTGGTTTCGCCACCTGCTGCGCAAGCGCAGAACCCGAGTTCAATCCCCGGTACCAAAAAAAAAAAAAAAAAAAGAATAGAGGTGGAGAGTAATTTCAAAATCATTTTCCTTGGGCAGCATTTGTCTGATATGAAAGCCTCACAAAAACAGTGCAAGGAAAGGCAGTTAGAGACTGTACCCTTCCTTCATAAACATAGATTAAAGATGACTTAACAAAATATCCAATATAATTCACCAATATATCAAAACAGTGACACATTATGTATAAGTAGGAACTAATTTCAGGAATGGATACTGATCAATGTAACATCACATTCACAGAATAAAATCATATTATCATTTCTTTTGAGACATTTCCATTTAGGATTTAACATCCATTAATGATTTAAAAAATTACCCATGCAAAGTAGAAATACAATGTTACCATCACACTTAATTGTGAAATATTAAGCTCTTTTTTCTGAGACAAAGAAGAAGGTAAGGTTATCATTCTCATTATTAGTCACCACTGTACTAGGTCCTCTAGTCACTGCAGGAGGCTGGGGGAATAAAAAAGAAAGAAAAGAAAGACTGGGAGGAAAAAGTATGTTTATTCCCAGATAACGTTATTGTATTTGTTGAAAACTCTATAAAATATGTGATGAATCTAACAAAACTAATAAATGAACTTAGTAAGATTGTAGTCTACAGAATCAATGGCTAATAAATAAATAAATTCTATATTTTATTTTAGCAGCAACAGTTGACATGTGATATATGTACTCAAAATATAGTAATGCTGAAGAAAGCTATGATAGTCAATGTAGAGATGTACTATGATCACTGACTGCAAAACAGGAATGTTAAGATATTGCTTCTCCCTAAATTGGAAGAATTTCTCTCAAACTCTCATGACTTTAAACTTCATATGGACATTCAGTGGGTCTAGAATAGCCTACAATCTTTAAAACGAAGAGAAAAACTGGAAGATGTACATTACCTGATTTCAAAACTCATTGAAGTTGCAGTTATCAGATAGTATAGTATCACAATGTTGGCCCATACCTGTGATCAATTGCTTTTTATTTCCTAACATGCCAGGCCAAAGTAATGATGAATGGAAGTTACTTTTATAAACAAATTATACTGGAGCAACTACATACAGATATGAGAGAAAAACAACAAAGGTTAATTCTTTTATCATTCCTTTACAGAAATAAACTTGAGGGGCCCAGGATGTAGCTCAGTGGCACTGTGCCTGTCTGGCGAGCACAAGGTCCTGAGTTCAATCCCTGGTGCAGAAAAAAAAAATTGATTTGCCACTTGAACACACACACACAGAAGTCAGACATATAAAATTTCTAGGAAAAAAATATAAGAGCAAACCTTAGTGAACTTGAGCCAAATTCTCATGGACAGGACATAAAAAGTACTATCCACAGAAGATTAGAAGGCCAGATTTAACTTTGCCATAGTTTACATTATCTGTTCATCTGTTTTTACCTTCCTTGGTGTTGATTCAATTTTTATAGTATTTGGAAGAATTTCCCTTTGGTATATGATTACCACCTTGCCCTGATTCCCAACACCAACTTTGCTAATTTTTTCTTCTTTTGGTTAAGATAGGGGAATATGTGCTGATATTTTCCTTAAATTATCTTCTAGCTTTTGTGCCCTTATATGCCTTCAGCTATTTAGGGAAGCTGCATGGAGTGTTCATTCATAGCTGACTCTGTGCTCTCAGTCTCAATTCCCTGATCTAATGAAAAGGTTTTTTTATTCTTATCCAACAGTCAAGTTTATTGGTAAGGATTTTCTTCGGAGAATCTTATGAAATTCCAGTGACCATTTCATTTGACACCTCCAAGGATCTTTAAATGTTTGTTTGGAGAAGTATGTGACAAGTATAGTAAATAGAACAGAGTTGAAAGAAAAGCAATAAAGATAATTAAGTGACTGTGAGTATTGATTTATGAAGGACGATTGAAGATATTAATACAAACCACATTTCTTTCCCGGACACCAAGTGAAAGAAAGGGATTGATGAGCCAATAACTGCTAATAGAATAAACAACTGAGGGAGAAAGACATCTGTGGGTGGTATCAAGGGTGTAATTCCAAGTTTTCAGAGGACTTCAATAAAGAAATATTTAGGCTGAATATCAAGAGAAAGTTCCATTAGCGGGAGACCTGGAGTGAGGCAGCCTGCTCCTAGAGGAGCGGTTGGCTGCCACATACCTGAAACTCCGGGATCTGATAAAGCCCAAGGATGCTTATATGCAAAGCATCCCACAGAGACAAGCATGCATGAGGTGGCTCTCAATCTTTCTCTAACTTTTCTTTTTTATACATAGTGATTGTGAATATGAGAAAAACAATGATGGAGTTTTTTGAGCCACAGAAAGAAAGTTACAAAAAATTTTTTTGTCTTGAAAAGACTCAATCCCTAGAGGGATGGAAATGAGTCTTCTAATAAAGACTAAACTATTGATTAATTGTCATATATAAAATAGATATAACATCATATTATACACAGATTGTGAATACAGATGTAGTTCCCATGTCTCTTGCTTTCAACAGGTTAAGGCTTAAAACAATCATTTCTTTTTCCTCTAGTGAGGACTGAGCCCAAGGCTTTGTGCACACTAGGCAAATACTCTACCACTGAGCTACCTCCACAGTCCTTTCTGTTTCTTTATTTTGAGATAAGGTCTTTCTGAATTGCCCAGGCTGGAGGCCTGTAACTTGCAATCCTCCTGCCTCAACTTCCCTAGTAACTGGGATTACAGGCAGGCATCATCACATTTGGCTAAAGTAACTTTTAAAGGAAAAAAGAAGGCTGCAGTTACTTCTGTGGGTAAATGTAAATGTTATTCAGAAAGAGATGGTCAGGCTTTTCTTTGCTCCCTGTCAAAATTCCTGTGAAACCACTAGGGTGTCTGCGGGAAGCTGTGAGGCCATGTTGATGGGACACCTTAGCTGACAGGAGGCCTCTATCTGAGCTCTGCTCTGGCTTTGTTGACTGCATTTCCCATCTGCCCCCTATGAATTGTGAGCTTCTCAGCTGCAAAATTTGTGTCTTTGGTTTCTATATCTCCGATGCAAGGCATGAAAGAAAGACTTTCTGTCTCTAAAAATATGTCTCATAGATAAGTACCCTTTTCAGCCTCCAAGGCCACATCATGGCTATACACCATTGCTAAGGTTTGGATATGGCGTGAGGGTGTTTGAGGTTTATGCGCTGGAAGCTTGGTTTTCAGTGTGACTGTGTGAGAATGGGTGGAGCCTTTAAGAGGAGGGGCACAGTGGGAGGTCACTAGCTCACTGGGGAAATGCCCTCGGAAAGATCTGTGTGACCCTAGTTTCTCTGGATCCCTCTTTCGTGAGCCATCTCTTCCTCCCATAGGTGCTCCTGCCACTGCACAGAGAAAGAAATGCAGGAAAGGGTCCTTGTTGTGCTCTCCATCCCCAGGAAGTAGCTGAACTGAAAGAATATGAGACTTGCTTCTTGAATCCTCCTTGTGCCAGTTGCCAGAGTGATGCCTCTGAACCCCAAATTCACCTTTCATTTCCTTCTTTTTGCTTTGCCAGCAGCTTTTCCTTTTGCCAGTGGAGTGCATCAGAGAGGTACTAAGGGAAGAGGTTTCCTTCTTGCTTCTGGAATGTTCTCTACGCAGACTACCATAGTGCACACAGCTCCCTCGTGCTTACTGTGGACAATTTAAGCAGCTCCCAGAACCAGGCTCTTTTACAGCGCACTGTGGTCAGCAGCAGGAGTAGCTGGAAGCTTCCCTTGACCTCCTTTTCAGCACTTCATTCTAGTATCCTAGACGGGGAATTTATGGCAAATTCTGGAGGGCAGGTTTCCAGCAAGTTCTACACTAAGACGTTTCTCTGCCATTCACAGTCATGGCTTTGTTCTTCCCAACACCATATGGAATCCAGCTCTAGGGGATAGAGGTATTTTCCTTTTTTAAAAAATCTTATTTTTAAAGGCTATACCTTAGATATTCTGTCTTTATATTATTCAGCATTCTCATTTCTTCTTACTAGCCACTCCATCCAATTTCCTGTTGTAGTTAATAATTCTTTACAAGTCACTTTCACTATTCAAATGATTGCAGTTTCTGTCTCTTGATTAGACCCTCACTGATTCCCTCTTTTATGATGCCACCTATAAAATAGCACATTGAGAGAATAGAGCATTGCCTACAGCATTGCAAAATTTTTCTGAAGTTTTCAGAACTTTATTTTTTTAGAACAGTGTTAGATTCAAAGTAAAATTGAAAAGTAAAGTACAGATTTCCCATATTTAGCCTGTGCCCTGGGCCCTCCCCATTATCAACATCCCCCAGCAGAAGGTACATTTGTAATAACTGATGAATCTGTATCTGCACATTATTATTCCCCATGTTCATGTTAACATCAGGGCTCACTCTTGATGTTGTACATTCTGTGAGTTTAGACAAATATAGAATAGTACATGTTCAGTAGTAGACTAGCACATACAGTATTTTGACTCCCTTCTCTGCTCTGCCCTTTCATCTGTTTCCCCTCCATAGTTCCAGGCAACCACTGATCTTTTTGCCATCTCTGTACTTTCAGGATGTGCATATGGTGTCATTTTTCCAATAGCCAGAATGAGGAGTCCAGGAACCAAAAGACTGAAATCATGATTATAATGATCTGGCTCACAAATATTTTGCTTTTTAATTCCTAAAGATGGGTGATCTTCTGGTTTACATTTCTTATTTTTAATGGAAGACAGCATTCAAAGATGACACAAAAATAGCTCTATCAAATTAGTAGCTGAAACTATTTGGGGTTCCTTATAACAATGCACTTACAGAGAGCAAAGGGGTGCCTTGGATACATTTATGTACTTCCTTTGTGGGGATAGCAATTTCCAACTATTGCTGATTTCTTGGTCACCTTATAATCTCTTATGTGACTCTTCAGCTGTCCTATAGGATTTGGTAAATAAATTTTCTATATTACATACTTAGAATGGCTTTCTTTTTCTTGATTAAGTCCTAGCAAATAAAAAGACCAAATTAAAATTATACCTCCCTCTGGTATCACTTCTTTCCATCCACCTTTAATGCCATATTTTCATCCTAGCACTGGACCATTTTATAGCTTACTTATTTATACCCTCATTAGGTCATTTATTTATGTATGTTTCACAAAGGCAAGATTTTAATCCTTTGTTTCTACAGCTAATGCCTATTGACATGCCTAGTCTTTGATAAGCACTCAGTAATAAATGTTAAATAATGAATCAAATGGGTATACATTTTATGATACATGTTCAGATGTAGTGATTGTTTCTCCAAATTAATCTGTAATTTAAATGTTATTCATATCAAATTTCAAATGTAGTCGTTCTCTGAAATTAAGAAGCTGATTGTAAGATTCATATGAAAGAATAAAGAGATAAAAATCAAAGCATTTAGAAGGTGTAGGGGCAGGGATTTAGCTCAGTGGTTCTGCCGCCTGCCCCGCATGTGCAAGGATCTGAGTTTGATCCCCAGTACCAAAAAAAAAAAAAAAAAAAAAAAAGAAGGTGTAGGAGAGAGAATTTTTTCCTTCCACTTGTTAAGATTTATTGTAAAACCATATTGACAAAGTTATGGTAATAATCTTATACTCTATCCATGAAATCATTGGGTAGAATAGAGACCTTAGATACAGACTAAACTACATATGAAAATGTGGTAAGGTCAAAGTGGTATGACAAAGTGGTAAAGAAATGTTATACTCTTTAACAAGCAGTGCACCAAAAAGATTGATTTTCATAAGCAGAAAATGAAGTCACCTCCCTACTTCACACCATGAACAAAATTAAATTTCAGTTGAATAGAGAAACAAAATCTGAAATTCTAAACTATAAAACTTTTAGAAAGAAATGTGACAGACTATCATTACGATTTAAAGTAGGGTAGGATTTCTAAACTGAGAGAAAATAATGCAAACCATAAAAATATTTTTATTATGAGTCTGGGTAGATTTAAATTCAAATATTTCCCTATGATAATAGACAAAAGAAATGCAATGTGAATAAACTTATGTTGTTTATTGATTTGACAGATACATATCAACCTATGTAACTGACAAAGGAATAGTGTCCAGGGAATATTTTTTGAAATTCTACAAATCAATAAAAATTGCAAAGAATCCAAAAGCACATAAATGAACATTTAACATAAGAAGGAATCCAAATGGCCAATAACCATATAAATAAGATGTCATGTTACTTTGATCCAGGAGAATGGAAGCTAAAACAAACAAAAGTATTGAATCTCATCATTTCACTCCCAATAGAAACATTAAAAGTTTGAAATGTTAAATTGACTACAATATGAGAAAATGGAAACCCTTTTACCTTGCTGGTGAAAGTCCTTTATAAATTTGTAAAGTTATTTTGAAGGACAATTTGGTCATGACAATAAAGACTGAAGCTGCCTAATCCCTAAGATTCAGTCATAGTTTTACTGAGAACTTCAAGGACAGGTGAATGTGGAGATACACGAAATATTCATGCAGTGTTCCTTTTCAGAGCAGAAGAGCAAAAATACCTAAATATTCATCAGTGGAGGGTTTCATAAACAGTGTTATATCCACAGATTGCTTCAAAGCTGTTGAAATGAGTGAAGTGGATCTTCATATAGCAATGTGATTAAATCCCATCAACACCATGTGGGTTGAAGAAACCAATTTGTGGGAGGATAAATACAAGATGACACTTTTATAGATATTGAAAATGCACACACAACAATAGTATATATTGTTTATAGATTTTTTTATATATAGTATCATAAATGAGAAGAAGAGTTACTGTCAGGTGAGGAAGAGATGGGAAATGATATCAGAGAGAAGCACAATGGAGCTTTGCTTGTATTTACAACATTTTATTTCTTTGAAGCACTAACATGAAACAATTGTGACAAAATGTTGGTACTTTTTAAATTTGGGAATTGGATGTATATGTGTTTGTTACACCATTCTTCGCTCTTTCCCATATTGGATAATAAAAAATATATTCACCACAAAATGGTGTCATTATTTTCCATTTTCCCCTGAAGCATTTCAATTTAATTCTTATCTCTTTATAACATTTAAAATAGTTTGTAGAACCTTTTCTTTGCCTATGCCTCATGCCTTCCTCTCAGTTCTCATTAAGATGCAATATTCTTGTGGTTACCAAGTGAATACATCAAGTAGGGAAAATCAACAAATGCTAATGGGGCCCTGAGAAAACTTGCAGTGTGGTGTTGCTGAGCAGGCTGGCACCTGCTGCCCAGGCGCATCTCTAAGTGCCTTAATCAGCATGCATATTTAAATGTATGCTACTGCTAAACAAAAGCTAAAGAAACAAAAGCATCTAAGTATAGAATAGCATCTTCTTTTACGATATTTTAACTTTTATTGTAGTTATGCTTGCTCAACTACCACCCCCCCACACACACACCCCGTCTCTCTTATGCTTCCCGTTACTTGGCTTTGGAATGGCTATTTTCTTGCCAGATCTTCCACCATCCCATAATCCTCTGATGAGCCCCTCATGGAGCTTTCCTTGGGATCAGTTGTTTCTAGCTTGCCCTTCTCTTAGGGATAACTGGAGCTCCACTCTCTCATTCATAAATGTGTACCAAATCATGCATGCAGTTACAATCACTATGAAGGCAAAGAGCAGATAACTATAATATATTACCTCCTTTCCCCTTGGCTATGCTCCTCTATAAATCTAGATTTACCCTCTAGATTTTATTTCCAGTGATGGCTTTCCAATTAGAAACTTTTAAAAGTTGCTCATTCACTCAACATATTTTCTTTGTCCTTTCTTGAAAAAAAAATCCTCCAAAAAGGTAAGAGTTCTCATTTGCATTTATTATGAGAAGCCTATAAGAATCTAAACATCCTTAAAAGATGATATCTTACAGGAATTCTTTTTATTTTTATGCCTACTGTAGCATTAAAAGTACTTTTCCATCAAAAGTACAGTAATTTTCATCATTGAAAATTTAAAAAATAAAAAAAAGAAGATACAAGTTTTCAATAAGAGAGCTACATACTTTAATACTTTTGGTATATTTTCTTTTGCTTTCATGTATTTTGCTGTAAATTTTTCAAATATAAGTTAGGTCATCATATATATATAGATTTAATAAACTATATTTTCTTTTCATAGAAAGCATTACAAGCTAATTGTCAAAATATGAAAAATAAAATACAAAGAATAAATACTAATCATTCATACATCTACCAAAGATAATTTTATAAGCGACATTTTTGATACATTTATGCAGTCTCCTTTTTGGCAAGGGTAACTGTGAGTGTGAGTGTGTGTGTGTGTATTGTTTTACTAGTGAAGATCATGTTGTATATACTAATTTATATAGATAACAGGAGCAATGATAGTTCCTAAAGAGAAAACATGTAAAGAACACTTTAGAAAGAGATAATATCTGCTTTTGAAAGGTTTATGACTCATCCATAGTTTTAAAAAATACTCAATGACTCATTATTTTATAAGTATTTCTTTAATTCACTGCTTTTAATAAAAAATTAATATTGCATTTAGAAAAACACATCTGAGCACAAAATTTATACAAAGGGAAACAAGTCTCTTTTGTACATCGACTTCCTTACTCCCTTTCCCCAAAACTAACTACTCTATGTGTTTCCGTGCAGTAAAGCAAACATGTATTATTATCCATTACACCTACATGCATTAT
Organism: Heterocephalus glaber; assembly: GCF_053883595.1. Lineage (NCBI taxonomy): Eukaryota > Metazoa > Chordata > Mammalia > Rodentia > Bathyergidae > Heterocephalus > Heterocephalus glaber. The sequence goes on along the minus strand of NW_028258146.1, from coordinate 1,193,233 downwards.
TATCCATTTGCTAAATGGTTCTGTGTTATTGATTTTCATAATATTTTCTATATTATTATCCATTGTATACAGATGAGAGTATGTGGTATATGCTGTACTTCAGTTTGATGATTTTACTTAAATATTTGGAGATTTTAAAATATATCACTTAATAAATAAAAACCTCTCTTTTTTTTTTGCATGGCCAGACACAAATACAACATAATTTATTTATCTAGACCTCATAAATTGTCATTTGCAATTTTGTATGAACATCTTAATATGTACAGTTTAAATTGTGAGATGCAGAATTTCTGGGTCAATAATTGTGCTCATTTTCAATTTATGTATACTGACAAATTTGTTATCAAACTAATTATAATTTCCTATACACATGAAAGAGCCCATTTTTTACCCTGGCTCATATACTATGTATTCAGAAGTATTCTAAATATTTGCCAGTATCTTAGATGCAACATAGTTTCTCATGCTTAAAACTATGAATTTTAAACTGTATCTAATTAAGACTGTGTTCATTGTTCTTCATCTCCTTTTTAATCTTTAGGATTTCATGAATTTCTTCTTTGTGTACTCTGTTCCTTTTAATAGTTGATAATTTTTTATTTTTTCTTGAGCATTCTTTACAATTTAGGAAATTAAGTCTTTCTTCATGATAATTTGTTGCAGTAAATTGTTTGCAGAAGTTAATTGTCTTATGTCCATCATAACTTTTAAAATAAACTTTAATTGTTATATATACAACTTTTTAAAACTTTCATCTTTTACTTCTGTGCCTATAGTTTGTAAAATTCACCTTTAATTTTTAATGTATCTGAAATACATTTTAATGTATCTGAAATGTATTTTTGTTTAAGAAATAAGGTAATCACTCAAGTTTCTTTTCTCTTTTTCCTATATGGTTAGCATATTCTTCAACAGTATTAGAAACTATTCATCTTTTAGCCACTGATGTAAAACTATTTTAATCATTATATTAATCTCCTATTGCTGCTAAAATGAATTACCACAAATTTCGTGGCTTAAAGTAACACATTTATCCTTATATAGTTCTGGAAGTCAGAAATCTAAATTAGGTTATTTGGTCTGCATTCCTTCAGTGGGCTCTAAAGTGAAATCCATTTCCTTGCACTTTTTTTTAGTGTCTGGAAGCTGTCCATGTTCCTTGACTTGTGGCTCCATCATTCTTATCTCTGTTCCTTTCCCAATATCTCTTCTGATTCTGCTGCCTTCCTCTTTCCTTTATAAGAATGCTTATAATTATAGTGTGCCCACCTAAAAAATCGAGGATAATCTTTTCTATGTATTTGAAATAGTTCATTATCGTCACAGGCTGAATAATAATCTACCTAAAGAATATGAGAGAGCAGATATCTTTTCAAGATAATGACATCAAACTTTTATATCTATATCTATATTTATAGCTATACCTATACCTATATCTACATTTATACCCAGAAGTGGAATTGCTGACTTATATAGTAATTTTATTTTTAACTTTTAAGGAATGTCCACAATATTTTCCAAAATTGTTGCATCATTTTATATTTCAAACAAAAGTGTACAAAAATTTCAATTTCTCCACAAACTGTCAACATTTATTGGCATTTATTTGTTAGGTAACATTCATCCTAGCAGCTGTGAGATGATACTGTACCACAGTTTTGATTTTATTTCTTTGTTGAGTAGAAATGTTGAATGTCTTTGTATTTACGTGAGCCATTAGCATATCTTCTTTGGAGAAATGTCTTTTCAAGTCCTTAGTTTTAAAATCAGGTTATTATTTTTGTTTTCTTTTTGCTATTAGGTTTAAAGAGATTTTCTTCTATGTATTTTGGAAACCCTTCTCTTTTTATATTCATGGTTTGTAAATATCTTCTTCTATTCCACAAGTTACATTTTTCATTCTGTTAATCATTTCCTTTGCTGTAAAAAAAGATTTTTAGTTTGATGTAATAACATTTATTGTTATTGTTACCTAATCTTTTTTTTTTTGTACTGGGGATGGAACTTGGGACCTTGGGACCTTGTGCTTATGAGGCAGGTGCCAGAACTGCTGAGCTAAATCCCCAGCCAATTGTTACCTAATCTTGATGTCATATCCAAGAAATCATTGCAGAGTCAATGTTAAGAAAATTCTCATATATGTTTTCTCGTGGGAGTTTTAAATTTTCAGATTTTAAATTCAAATCTTAACTCATTTTGAGTTAATTCTAGTGTATATCAAAAAGTAAGGGCTGGGCAGGGGATTTAGCTCAGTGGTTCCGCCGCCTGCCCCTCAGGCGCAAGGACCTGAGTTCAATCCATGGTACCAAAAAAAAAAAAAAAAAGTAAGGGCCAAATTTAATTCTTGTGTATATGCAGTTTCTCTAAGGTCATTTGTTGAGGAGACCATTCTTTCCTCACTGGATGTACTTGGTATCCTGTTTGAAAATCAGTTCAGCACAAATACATAGGTTTATTTCTGGGCTTTCTGCTCTATTCCAACTCTTTGCTTATTTTCATGCTAGTACCTTGAAAAGTAAGGATGGCTCCATATATGCAAGCCAATCAATGTGATATACCACACTAACCACTTACCAGCCCAATTATTTAAATACAAAATGATCAAAAAATGGATTTTTCACTAATTTTTTGAGATAATATGACAGGAAATATTAAAATAACAATTTTATCAAATTTATTCAGTACATAAATTGACTGAAATGACATTTGCCTGAGCAATGCTTGGGATAGTCAGTATGTAAAGAAACATGTTGCCCCAGTGATGCTCGGAGTAAACTAGTAAATGGTTAAATAAATGAAGGATAAAAATAATATGATTGCCTAAAAAGATACAGAAGAAGCATTTGAAACAATCAAACACTCTCTTTTGGGTATGGAAGGAAATTTTCTCAACACAGTATGTCTTATATAAAAAAGCCACAACTGAAATCATGCTCAATAATGGAAAACTAGAAATTGTCCTTTAAGATCTGGAATAAAGCAATGATGTCCACTCTTTGCACTTCTGTTTCACATAGTGCTATGATTCCTAATCAGGGCAATTAGACAAGAAAGAGAAATAAAATTATCCAGATTGAAACAGAAGAAATGTAAGTTCGTCTTATACATAAAAAACCCTTAGGTCTCTACACACACACATGAGTGCGCGCACACACACACACACACACACACACATATACTCTTAGTTACTTTTCTAGTTGGTTAGACAAAATACCAGACACTTATAGTTAAAGGAGGAAAGGTTTATTTTAGCTCACAGTTTGTAGAGGTTTCACTCCACAGTTGGCTGACTCCAAGGCAGGGCAGCATGGCAGAGGGGTATTACAGAGGAGAAACAGTTCATGGCAGAGTAGACAGAAGGGAGCAAGAAGCAGCAGCAGGCCTGCCTTCCCTCTCTCCCTTTATATACCATCCAAGCTACAAGCTTATTGATTTGTGCCACCCATGCTCAGAACTATGCTAATTCCAATCAGTGGACTAATTTCATACCACACATTCTTACACGAGGTAAAATATCTTACAAGAGATAAAATACTTATTCACCACAAATTATAAAACACTAATGAAATTAAAGCAGACTCAAATAAAAGGAGAGACATTATCCATTCATGAATTCTAGAAACGAATAGTTCTATAATGTCCATACTACTCAAAGCCATCCATAGATTCGATGCAATTCTAATCAAAACCCCAAAAGTATTCTTACGAAAATAGAAAAAGCAATCCTAAATTTTGTATGGAATTAAAATATCCCTAATAACATAAGTAATTTTGAGCAAGAAGAATAAATCTAGAGACATCACATTTGCTGACTTCAATATATATTGCAAAGATACATAATGTATTCAACTTCCAAAACCAATTTTGTAGAAATGTGCTTACTTTTTGTTTTTGCTTTGTTTTTATTAATTCTCTTTATTGTTTATTGTTTTCTATTTCCACAAATTATTTTATTTTCCCTACTTTTTGAGTGTATCTGTTGTTTTATTTTACTTGAGTTGAATCACATTTTATGATCACACTCAATAGTTATTTTATGCATTTAAAGTTAATTTTCCTGTAAAGTACCATTTTAGCGGAATTTCTCAAGCTTAAGTATAAGTCAGATCTAAATATATTCTCTAATTTTCATTTTCTCAAGACTTCTTCACTCTTGGATTATTTATAAGTATGTTTTTAAGGTTCTGAATACTTGTAGCTTATGCTTTTGTTCATCATAATTTTATTGCACTGCAGTTATAAACTACATTTTGATATTTTTATTTTATGTCATCTTTAGAGTGATTAAATATAAGAATCAATGACTTATAAACTTGCTATCTTAGTCTCTTTTCTGTTGCTATAACAGAATACCACAAATTGAGTAAAATTATAACCAATAGAAATTTATTTGTCTCACAGTTCTGGAAGTTGGGAAGTCTGAGAATATGGAACCAGCATCCGGGGAAGATCTTTCTGTCATGTGGAAAGGCAAGTAAACACTCATGAATCAGAGAGAGGAAATCAAGAAACCACTTCAACTGACAAAGGAATTAATTCATTCTTTTATGGGAAACCCTCTTCAGAGATAACGGCATTCACCCATTCTTCAGGGCAGAGCACTTAGGACCTAACCACTTCTCAACACTGTCACAGTGATAATTAAATCTCAACATGAGTATTGGTGGAGACATTCAAACCATGTCACCTTCATTTTTTACCATTTCAACACTTTTTTCTTTAGTGAAATCTAAGTGTCCTTCTTCTATTACACTCCTTTTGCCTGAAGAATTTTCTTCATTATTTCTTGCAATATAATATATTTTGTTATCGTTTGAGTGTCTGAAAAAGTCTGTACTTCAACTTCATTTTTAATGTTATTTCTGCAGAATACAGTATTCTGAGTTTATTTTTTTTTCAGTAAAGATGGTGTTCCATCGTCATCTTGATGACAATTTCTGATGAGAACTCTATTGTTATGTTTACCTTTGTTCTTCTGTATGTTATTCTGTTCTACTCCAGCTGCCTACAATATTTTCTTCTTTTGGGTTTTCAAGTTTGACTATAACGTATCTAGTTGTGTTTTTCTTAGTACTTATCCTGCCTGCTGCATAGTCTGAGCTTGCCGGGGGGCAGGGGCGGGACTATAGCTTGGAAATTCTTTTCCATTGTTTCTTTAAATATGTCTTTGGCCCTAATTCTCTCCTTTTAATCTTCTGTGATACAAAATATATACACAGAGTCTCACAGCATAGCCATTGGGCTGGTTGATTTTTAGTTTTCACTTACATATGTGTGGATCTGGTTCTTAGTACATTGTTCTGGAAGAATTAGCTACAGCCAGAAAGTAAGGTGTTATAACAGATTGCTTAATTTTTGCTCTATATTCTCAGAAATAATTTGCCTAACTTTGGCTGCTGGCATCCCAAATGACCTTCAATTATCCTCATTTCCTGTATTCACGTGCCTGTATAGGCTTCTTATACTGGATAGTTGAATACAATTGACATGTGTAACCAATTAGTGTATTGCAGAAAAGACAGAATGTGATTTCTGAGGCAAAATATTTTGCATCTTCTGTTTGGATATCTTGGATTAATTGCTCTGGGGGAACCCAGAACACATGAGGAAAACCAAACAGCCTTATGGAAAGGACCACATGTCAAGAAATTGAGTTATGTTGCCAACAACATACAAGGATTCGAGACCTCCTGCCTATAGCCACATGCAGTAGTTATCTGGGAGGAGGATACTGCAGCCCTAGGCAAAGTTCTATATAACTGTAACTTCATGATTATTGAACAAAATTCACTCACATGAATTGTTTTGGATTCCCAACCCACAGAAACTATGTGATATAAGAAATGTTTATTGTTTTCTCAATCTACTAAGTTCTTGAATAATAAGGTATGCAGCAATAGGCAACTAATGACTATTTCACTTTGTTCCAAAGGGATGAGTACTCCATCTTAGTGTAGTTTTCTCTGACTTTTGGTGAAGTCTCATGTCTCAGATTTATCTCTTTTCAACTGACTAAACTTAGTAGACACAGGGAAGCTTGTTACTGTTATAAAGAGAGCGTATGGCCATCTCATCATTTAGCCCCCTCTTTCTGACTCTTTATAGTAGCAGGTAGAACTTAAGAAAGTCCTGTGTGTATCCCAGGCTTCCCAGTCAACATTTTCAGCAATGAGTCATTGTCAGCTATGTCTTATAGTTCTGAGACCTTTAACATTTATTCTCTTAATGTGACCAATATTGCAATATTTTTGGATACAACATTTTTTTTTTTTTTTGGTACTGGGGATTGAATTCAGGACCTTGTGCTTTCAAGGCAGGCAGTGGCACCACTGAGCTAAATCCCTGGCCCCATTTTCAGGTACAACTTAAGAGTTACTCCCACCAATTTGAGAAGGTAAAGTCAGTGTATTGTGTATGAACTATTTTAGAGAAATTACTTAAAGAATGAAGGAGAGGGTGATTGTCAAATTGTTTTTAATATCCTTATAATAACAAAATTTAAAAATTATTATTTATTTAATGCTTACCATTTAATCCCTACCACTGTAAGAAAAAACTTTACAAGAACTGACTTGCCTTGAGAGACGATGAAAAGCCATGTTAATAAAATTATGGACCTGGCCTATTTGTCAAGAAAAGGTGACAGATGATTGGTAATAAATATTGACTTATTAAAGAAGGTACCATGAAGGAATTGTAGAAGTGAATAGTGGTAGCACTGGTTTTGTTGTTTTGTTTTGAGGCATGTGTGTGCATGAGTGTGTGTGTGTGTGTGTATGTGTGTGTGTATGGTGTATATTTATCTTTCTTAAGAATATGTTGATGATTATAAAGCTATTTCAGGCTATGTGATGTATAGTCTTTCTCATAATCCAGTTTGCAAAGTACATGTTTGTGTAAGTAGAGTCCTGTAATGGTTGTCATTGAGTGTAACTTGACTGGAGTGAATAATACCTAATAATTGGTAAATCATTATTTCTGGGTGTGTCTGTGAAGGCGTTTGCAGATTGGTGTGGGGAAGACCTGGCCTCAGGGAGATCAGGCACCATCCAGTCATCTGGGAGCACATGTGGAGCAGAATGAAAGAAAGAGTAAATTCTCTCTCTCTCTCTACATATATATATATATATATATATATATATATGTGTGTGTGTGTATATATATATATATATACATATATACATATACATTTCAGTTGTTTCTCTGAAGATCCCTGAATAATACAGTTCCCCTGGCTCAGCAGTGCCCTCAAAGGCTCAAAACAGAGCAGCAATGCTAAGACCGGACAGAGGCTGCACTACTGTGACCACTTGCTTTTCTGCATGATCTTAGTTTGTGTGATTGGTCTCCAGTTATTCATATCAGATCCAGACATTCATTGTGAAGTTTATGTACATGTAATTGTTACCCTTACACGCATATAATTATTACCCTTTTACCAACCTTGTTTCTTAATTCTGTTTCTTCTTTTTTCTTTCTCAGGCTTGAAGGGATAAATTACCTCCTTTGAGTTACATGGCTGTTAAGTAGTGGAATATATAATAAGCTTTAGTATTTGGACTCTGTAAACCACAAACTCTCCACTATGCTATGTTGCCCTTCATTTAAGTAGCACTGATTTTTGTGCTTCTATGTTGCATATTTAAGTAGCACAGACTCCCTGGCAAACCCAGAGCCAGGTTTCTTCTCCTTGGGAGACATTCTTTTAAGTAGAAACTAAATGATCTGGAGTAAAATATTTCTCTTGCCATAGAATCTTCACAGATGAAGGCCCTTCTCTGACCCATGAATCCAACTTGGCAGACCACACTGCCTGTCCTTAGGCCAATGCTAGGTTGCTTTCTAGAACTCGTTCGCAGCCTCAGCCCCTGTCCAATTCAGAAGTGCACTGCCTGTTCACAAATTAGATGCAGCTGTGCTGTGTGTCTTGCATATGGACTAATTAGCCCAGTCATGTAAGCTCACTGCCAAAAGAAGCCAAGTGCAAAGATTCAAAACCCATGAAGACTCATTGGTGCCAAGAGAAAAATTGGCCCCTGAGTTTTAGAGCAATGGTTCTCAACCACTGACATGCTGCATCAGCATTACCGGGAACTTGTTAGGGAGTTAGATTCTCACGCTTCAACCCAAACTTGCTAATCAGAATTCTATGAGTTGGGACCCAGTGAATCTGAGTTTTAATGATCCCTCCATGTGAATCTGACACATGCTCAAGTTAGAAGATTATAAATTGGCTTTGTGTATATTTGTAATAGTCTTTGAATATTCAAATATTATTTTCTATTATGGCATCATCCCTGCACACAAGTCAATACCACATTACTTTAACTTCTTTTCCAAAATAATTGTTTACTCATCTAAAGAAAATCAACTCACTCTAGTACAAAGATCATCTTAGCTCAAAGTTAATTTCTTGAGAGGTAAAAAATTTTATATTGGCATAAAGTCATCCTGAAATAGAACACCACTGTCCCATCTTGTTTCAAAAATTGCTGGAAGGGGCTGAGAAGTTATCACCAGTTGCCTTCTGGAATATAGACAGAATAGGCAGAGGAAGTGAATTGGGGGTCCACTCTGATAGGAATTACACTTCTGTGAGACCAGCAGACTCAGCAACAGTCTTGATCCTCAACTTCCAGAGACAGCCACCCTGTGGAATATCCCCCTACACACTCCTATTTGGAAGAGATAAAAGAAGAGCTGTCTGCCTGGCTTTTGTCACTGGTGAAGCTGACAGCTTTATGTCCTCAGTGGAGGGAGGAGCTGAAAGGAGGTGCCACAAAAGTGTATCTATGTGACAGGGAGGAGAGATGGATATTTTTATAGAAGAAGAAATGCACTGAACAAGGGAAATTAGATAGAAAGACCATAAAGGTCTCAGGTTGGCAAAACCAATTAGTAGATGTTTACAAAAGATAAACCCCGAGGTCACACCAAATTTGCTTTGATGTCAATACCCTGGGGTCTAAAAAAATGGATTAGCATCCTCCACACCATACTGCAGTGGAAAAAGAGCCAAGTCTCCCTTGTGCTGGAGCCTCCAGCCAGCTGTGTGCCCTTGGGCAGGTGACTTAAAGTCTCAGGCATCCTTTTCCTCATCTGTTAAAGAAGAGGATTATATGAGATCACATTTGAGGTTCCTTCCAGCTCTGACATGCCAGGAAATTCTCTTTGACTTCTGGAAATTGAGGGGACATTTCAGAGCTCTATAGTTCATAATTTAGTTCTTGGGATTCTCTGGACAGCCTATGAATTTCCTTACTTAATTTTAGAAGGAAAGAGAGTTTCTCATCTCTTCTATTTCTAGTCTACCTCAGCCATTTTGAAACAAAGGTCATTTAAATCTAAATAAGAACAAACTCCAGGAAATGGTAATGGGGGAGTTCCCAGCTGTCTGATGAGATTTTCTTTAGTGTAAACCAAAGGTTCAAAAGCCAAAAGCTAGATGAAGTGTCAAATCCAAAGAGACCACATAAATTTATATGACAGATTTTTTCCCAAAATTTTGGGTATGTGCTCATGGATGCTTTTGTTATAAATATTGTGGGGAAGTACTCACTTCAGCAGCACATATACTAATATTGGAACAATACAGAGATTAGCATGGCCTGTGCAAGGATGACATGCAAATTCATGAAGTGTTCTATATTTTAAAAAAATATTGTGGGAGAATGTTTCAGAGCATCTGAGAAGATAAAAAAAGAGTGGACATGGAACAGAGGCCAGGTAATTGACCTCTCACATCTCTCTGGAACAATAAAGAGAGCTAGTGAAGTTCCCAAAGTCTCAAAGTCGCACAGAAGTGGAGGTAAGATCTGCCTGTAAGGCACCTAAAGAGTAAGAGAAGTGGGAGGGTAGCTCAGTAGTAGAGTACTTGCCTGGCATGGGCAAGACTTTGGGTTCAATCTTCTGCACTGAAAAGAGGAAAAAGGAGGAGGAGAAGGGGAAGGAAGGAAGAAAGGAAGGAAGGAAGGTAAAAAGGAAGGAAGGAAAGAGGTAGGGAAGGATAGAAGGAAGGAAGGAAGCAAGAAAGGAAGGAAGGAAGAAAGGAAAGAAGAAGGAAGGAGGGAAGGAAAGAGATGTTATTGCTGTGACTATGTTTTCTACTATTAAAATCAACATTTCCCATTGACTGAACTCCTCCCATGTACCAGCCACTATGTCAGTCAAAGATAAGTTATTTCAATTTATGCTACCAACATTTGTGGCAGAAATAGATATTCTTAGTGCTGGTAATGTTTAATAATCAGCTCTCTCTATTTTTATGTAGAAATAAAGAGAAAAACATCTTCTTCTTTAGCCTTTCCCAATTTCCATGGTATAAATAATCCCATTGTTGCCAATTTCACACTACTAATTTCACATCACAAAATACGGAATAGGGAATAGATGTGGATGGTTGATTCTCATGGCAGGCAGATGCTGGGTTCAGCACATCCCTGGTTCTTAGGACCACATCAAAGATGAGCACCCAGTGACACAGAGAGAGTAACTTGAGTGAGATACACAATAGTTAAGGTAAGGGCCAGATGGTGCACTCAGACAGTCTGACTTCAGAATTTGAGCTCCTAATTAGGATGATTCACTGTCTATCCCTAAAGGGAAGCTCTTTGACATTTGGGAAAGTGCATACTGCAAATGCCTCCACTCAGTGACTGTGAACCTCTATACTGATCCTGTGCTTTATGAATTTGTTCTACCAAGTTCCTATACACTCTGGGTACATAAGAAAGAAGTTGCTCTCCCCAGGACTTCCCTCTTCTGCTTCAAGCCATGTCTTGACTGATCTTTAATACCTTTGCTTGTCTAAGGTCCTCTTCTTTCACATAAAGCCTCTCCAAAGTCTGAGTTTTGATCACTTTAAAACCATATCTGAGACTTTTAACCAAATTCAAGAGGCACCATTTTCCTTTACAGTGGGTTAAAAAAAACACTTGATTAATGTTTGTATAATGGTAGAATAGAGTAGAAATAGCAATTTAGTAACAGAAATTTGGAGGATCCAAAAAAAGCTTGTATTTCTCACTCGACTCTCAATTAATGTTTAAATTTCGCATTGGTGGCACATATCAGGGAGCCGCTTAAAATATCAGGGAGCTGCATCTGATCTGCATGGAGTGTCTTGGTGCAACAAGAGTTGTGGGAAGTAGGAAACACTCTCTGGATCAGAAGCCCTTATTAAACTAGGCATTGTGGAGCACACCTGTATACCCAGCATTTTGGTAAGCTGTGGCAGGAGGATGTAGCTCAGTGCAGATTCTGGGTTCATTCTGTAGTACCGTAATAAAGAAACCCCTGTTATAGTCTCAGGTCTGAAGAATCGACTTTCTCATCTCATCATTTTCATATTGGAAAAGTAAATAGTAATACCTGTCCTGCATATTCCTGAGATTGTTCAGTGAATCTACATGGAAAGTCTTGGAAAATTATAAAACATTATACAGATATTAAATGGTATCACCCATCACAGAAACATTCCAACTAAAGGATTTTATACTTGTACTAAATTTCACAGAATCCTTTGGAGACAAACTAAACCTTTCTAATTCTTCCATAAACCCCAAAGAGTTTGGAACATAGCCTATATAATTAAATGTTTAAGCTCATATATATAGTATACAGTGTTACCTTGGTTCACAAGTGCTTTTGTTTGCAAACAATTTTGTTCACAAATAGAAGTGTTTGGCAAAATTTTGTTTTTGTTTGCAAACTCTGCATTGGGTGACAAACACTTTCCTGGCCATCTTTGCCACAGAAACACAAATGTAGCCATCTTTTCTAAAACTATAAAACAAATAAACTTCGTGAACTGAGGTACAATTGTACACTGAGGAATTGTAAAGAAACCCATTGGTGGAAATCGTAAAACTCAAACATTGTAATTTATATCAATCTGAATATCATTTTTATAAAATATATTAAATATTATTTAAATCTCAAACTTTTAAGGTGTTAATGGGTAAATAGTCATTAGTAATAAGATATTTTCAAATTTTTAAAGAGGAAACTGAAGTCTGAGACTAAAGCATTGCAGTGAGTAATAGAATCATAAATATAAAGGTATAGTTTTAATAGTATTTGCTTCTGGAGGACGTTTGCCCTGAGACCTGTGTTTTTATAAAAATAATTGATTTAAATTGTTTTATGCTAAGAGAAAGAGAACAATATGTTTGTTTGTTTTGTTTTTGGTACTGGGGATTGAACTGAGGACCTTGTGCTTGCGAGGCTGGTGGTAGCACCACTGAGCTAAATCCCATGATTTCTAAGTGTCAACATATTGGTAAAAGTTCTGAGAGACTCTAGGATCTCTTATCCCAAAGAAATTGAAACAAATTTATAAAATATAACATTATGTTTGTAAGTCATAAATCACTCAAAATAATAAACAAATCTAAAAGGAGAAAAAGAAAAGTAGATGAGACAGAAGCCCATATCTGAAAGGGAAAACCTACGATATTGTAAATATCTAATTAAGAACCTTTCACAGAATTTGAAGAGGTCTTGATGATAAATTAATCAAACTAGACATTTTCAAATCTTGTTAGTCAAATGAGTCATTAACTAATACTTTTAAGTAAAGTTAGATTAGTTCTGGTTTATGCAACAGTTTCTTTAAAATACACTTTCAAGAAAAATGAAATACATTTTCAAAGGTTAAAGGTAAGAATATGGAGGGATTTCTCATTTTAATTTCCTGGGAGAACAGAACTACATAATTGTAGATTTGAACAAAATCTTCTAGAGAGCAGTCCCTTAAACTTTGGCAGTATTAAAGTCAAACACAGACTGCTGGGCCCCATCCACAAGAATTTCTGATTCACTAGGTCTGAGAAGGGGCTCCAAATATGCATTTCTAACACCCCACCTGGGGATGTTGATGCTGCTTTTCCCCAAGACCACACTTTGAGCACTGCTTCTCTGAAGTAGCTGACTTGATCCCTGTGTTTACAGGCTTTCCCCAGAGCCCAATCCAGACACAGCACCTGGATTCCAAGTGCAACATCATCCTGCTGCCTCCGCCACTATGAATTCTCTGCATGGATCATAGTCTTTGGAACTTAAGCCTTCCTAATGATGAGAAGCTTTTCTATACACTACTGTGCAAAAGAAAAATATACATTTGCTAATTAGCTCTAATTGAACAGACTTGTTAGCAATAAAGTCTGTGCTAGGAGGTTCAAAAAACATTGGCATCTTTTCTTCTTTTTCTTTTTCTATTTTTTCTCTACCAACATAGGCAAATGAGGAGCAGAGTGAGGGGGGAAAACTAGCTCAAAGAAAGTCATCAAAATTAGAATCAGAAAATAAGTTAAACATCACAAATTGCTTAAGTCATTTCATTGAAGTAATTAAGAAAATACTTCCAAATAATGTTACATCTTCCTTATAAGTCACATACTAGGTTTTCAAACTCATTTAATTCTTACAGTAGCCCTATGAAGGAGGCGCTCATCTTTTTCTTACTGATAAGATAAATTGTGGCGGAGAGGTTAAGTAAATTGCCAACATCACACAGCTAGAAAGGGGCAGTGCAGGGATTTGAACTAGGGAGCCTTTAGCCCAGCCTTTGTGCTCTTTGTTAGGGGGCACTAATGCTTGCACACTAGCTCAGCTAAAACAGCCTTGCCAATTATAATCCTGGTTACCCCTTAGGCTCATCTTGGAGGATTTTTAAAAAGAATAACACTTGGACCTTACTCAAGCAATGAATGAAAATCTTTGAGGGTATAGCCCAGGCATGAGTATGTTTTTAAAGGACTCAACCAACTCTAAGACTTGGGCAGGGTTGAGAGCAACTGCGCTAACATGTTAGGTGACCACACTAACTGTCTGCACATACTTTTTCTTTGAAATAAACTGAGACAACAGAATTACTAAAGGCTGTAATATGCACTGTGGGGAGGGAAACACTGAACAGTGATGGGAACTTGGTGCTTTTCCATAGGAATGTTGCTCCATGAAAACCAGAATCCAGAAAAAAGATGGGGAAACTATACCAAGACATTAAATTAACCAATGTGTGGCTTCAGAATATTGTTGAATAAAGCTATTTGAATTTACAGCTTTACTTTCTCTATGCTTTATTTAGTATTCATTTTGTTTCATACAGGAAAAAACTAATTTATTACATATACTTTTATTTTTACCATGAAGATGTCTGACTTACACCTTCTTTCCTTAACTCTGGTACCTTCTATGTTACCTGGTCAGAAAAGGCCCAGGCTGCGGGCAGCACATTTCAGGAGAAATTCATGACATCTTGATGGTGTGCTTGGCCAGCAGCCTGGTAAGAATTTGAGATGTGCATCTACAAAGAATTGAGATTGAAACTGTTATAAGGAAATGGCTGGCCTCAGTGTTGCATACTTTCCTTTTGAAAAGTTACTCTCATTTCCTTTAAGAATCCAATGGCACCAGATCATCCTTAAAACAAAGGTAGCCGCAAGAGTTTAATATAAATTAAATGAGATTACAGAGGAAGTGATTACTAAGATTAAATAGTAATACTAATAGTGTAACATTGGCACAAATTAGCCTCTGCTGTTGCGGTAATGGGAGCAGTATTTGCCTGGGTGATATCAGCGGCTGCTTGTCATTGCATGTAGTCTCTTAGCAAAGATCATTCCCCTTATTTATGATCAAAAGCAATGAGATTGGTGAGAAGTAAGGACCTTTACCTAGCACATGACATTTGTAAGGATCAGAGTCAATGTTTGAGCTCAGCACCTAGCTCTGACTCGGAGTTGGATACAGCTTGCTGGATCCAAAGCAAAATGAAAATGTGGAGCACTTCTCTAAAAACATTTAAAAATTAAGAATTTTGAAATGCTAACATCAGAGCCTTAAACCAAGCCTGGAGTCCTTTTAAGTGTCAGGCTTTGAGTGATTGCACAGTATATAGGCCCAGAAAGCCAGCCCTGGTCCAAGCCCTGGCTACTCAAAGTGCAGCTCAGAACCCACAGCATCAGCATCTCCTGGGTGCTCCAGCCCTGCTCCAGAGCCACTGACCAGAATTTGCCTCTTGCCAAGTCTCCTTGGGGATTTGGGTGACATTGAATGTGAAGGGGCACAGCTCTGAAGCTTGAACCCTCTCACCCTGGATTTGCCACCATCAGATGGGTTGCAGATCCTCGGTCTCTGGTCTAACACCATACTCATCTCACCTTGGAATGCAAATAGGGTCAAGTCATTTATTTCTCTATGAAGCTGTGCGCCTACCATTTGCAAATGTAGCAGGAAGTCTGGTGTCTGCTCTCTATGAGTCCCTCTTTCTTCTCCCATTGACCAATCCCTACCACAGCAGATGCAGCCACATCCACACAGTCACTGAAGCAGACACTCCTACCCTCTGGTAGATGCAGGTCCACAGCTGCAGTGATCGTCTTTCTGGTGCAGATCCCTAAATAACCCCTGAGTTGGGCTCAATTAAATTGTTCTTTCTGGTTCCATTTATATCCCAGGACATTGTTCTAAAAGCATGACATCATGCCAGAGAAGTTGGATCTGCAGACCCCAAATCTAGCCCTAGCCCAAACCACACTGCTAGGCCACCAATACAGATACCCTTTTTTCCATGAAACAATGCTCTATGGTGTCATTGGGCTTGATTTCCCACCATTGTAATTATTGTGGGTCATCACAGTCCATGAACAGATTTTGGTAGCATAGAATCTCAATTAAATATCTACCTCCATTTTTTTCCCGATGATTTCCTGTGGTCAGCAGAATAATGGCTTCCAATGACGTGCATGTCCTGATCCCCAAAATCTGTGACTACATTACCTTTATGGTAAAAAGGATTTTGCAAATGAAATTAAATTAATTATCCCAAGATAGGGAAACAATTTTGGATTATCCAGTGAGCCTAAGGTAATTACAAAGATCCTTCTGGGAGGAAGGCAGGTGAGTTAGTCAGAGGAGATGTGAGGATGGAAATAGAGGTAGGAATAATGCAGCCATGAGCCCAGGAAAGTGGGCAGCCTCTGGAAGCTGAGTTAGACAAGGAAACATATTCTCCTCTGCAGACTCCTGAAGAGGAACAGATACCTGATAACCCATTTAGATTTCTGAGCTCCAGAATGGTAAGAAAATATGTTTATGTTGCTTTAAATTTATGATAATTTGTTTGTCATGACTTGTATCAAGATGTTCCTCCAAAGGCTCAGCGGTCATAGGTGGGGAATTTTGAAGGTGGCTGGATTAGGGTGTGTGTAATGCTGGGATTAAGGATGCCCCATTCTGGATGTGGGTGACACCACCCAAAAAGTGGGTAGCCTGGATGGCTATAAAGGGACAGAAAGAAGCTTCTTTCCTACTTTGCTTTTTTGCTGCCTTCAGCCTTCCCTTCTTTGCCATGGATTGTTTGTCCTCTGCGATGCCCCTCTGCCATGTGACCCTCCCTTGGAGCCAGCTGACTATTGACTGACTATTGACCATTACAAACTGTGTACTGAAATAGATCTTTCCTCCTTTAACTTTAGGTATTGAGTATTCTGTCTCAGCAATGAGAAAATAACCAAGATCCTGTTCCAGCTACAATGGGAAGCAAATAGCACTCATAAGCAAATGTATCTATCCCCTGAAACAGTCAGTTCAGTGTACCAGTGAGATTTGGGGAAGGGAAGACCTCAATAAGCTATCAGCTCCCTTGACACCTGTCTCCTGAGACAATGGGTATCTATTACATGCTCAAGAGAGCCCATTCAGATGATTTCCTCTTTTAAAAATATATTCCAAGCATGATTTGTTGCTCTATTGATGAAAAAGTTGATAGAAAATGTTGGTGTGATTTTTAAATTACATCTCATCAGTAACAAAGTCAGCCAAGACATTGCAAAATGACTGGGTGTATGCACTGAGCCATTTCTCCACTGAATCCAGACCTTCTTCCCCTTCCACTTCCTGTATGTTCTGAACTAGTTGCCTTCTCAGACTCTTCCCTGTCCCACAGAGCTTCTTGACTTGTCCCATCTGAGGATAAATGAAAACTCTCCACTTCCTTTGCAAGTTTTCTAGAGCTGCCTTAGAGACACCACTTCCTCTTAGTTCTGATTTCTGAACAAAGGGAAAGGTGTAGACCACATGTGATGGGACAGAGAGTAGAAGTAATCTGTCCTTCTATCCAAGGAGCACCTAGGTCTTGGCTGCATATTTGAATCTCTTGGAGGACTGAAAGATACCTCATCACAAACCAACTAAATTATAATCTGTTGGGGTGCAGTTTGGATATCTATATTTTAAACAGATCTTAAGTAAATCAAGTAATTCTAGATTGTAGTCAACTGCTAATTAAAATAATGACCCAAATAAGAGATGAATCATTTAGGTGAGAAATACTCTGTTAAAAGTTAGGGATTATCCAGGAAAAAAATCACTATACATTTTTCACACCAGTGATCTATACTAAACTGAGTGTAACTCATGGAGTAGGTGCTTAGCATTCTTGGGAACCTTGGATGCTTTCTCCTTGAGGCCTCATTGCCAACTCTGCCATTTATTGGTAAGTCATATCACCTCATTTGATCTCAGTTTCTGCAAGAATAACAGTTATTACTCCTTTCAGTGACTGGGAGAATGGAATCATACTATGGTACCCACCATAAATGCCTAACCATTAATATCCTTGTACCTCTCTGTGTTCCATGGAGGTTGGAGCTTGAGGAACTGTGCTGTGAAACAGTGTCTTATTAGAGATGTCAGGTCAGAAAAAGAAGAGACACTCCTGCCACATCTGCCATAATTCCTGAGACAAGAACCTTGTACTCGCTGTGTGTTGATGGCTCTCCTAAGTGTAGTGTGATGCATTATACTAACCAAGGCCTCATTCTCTATGACACATGGTGCAGGGCAGACATCTGCCACTTTGTAGTCTCTGAGAGAATATAGTCACTCAAGTGTTTTCCACAAGTGCAATGGGCAATGCTCTACCTTGTACCTGGATTAATAATTGGTGATTGAGACAGTTGTAGCATTTGGCTTTAGATCTCATTCCAGATGCAATCAATCATACCTGGCATGCAGGCAGGCTGTTTTTAAACAACTGTTGATGGAACCTGTCAATGATACTTTTGCTCTTTGAATACCACTCTCTTCTCCAGTGGCTGAGGTCCTTTCTGTGAGCAGAGACTCACCTAAGGCTGGCACAACAGTGCACCAGAGATGAAAACCACGTCCCCAGCAACCAGCCTCCTTTCTTTGGGCTTGTAGTCTGCTCATAGACTTCCCTGGCCTAAAAACAACATAGCCAGTCATGGGACTGTGCTGATGCCAGCCTTGGTCACCACTGATCACTTTGTATTCAACAGAAATCTTTGCAGGCAGGAGACAGTACTTGCATGAGAATGTGTGCTGATAAGGTGGTGGCTTCTCCAAGACTTCCTGAGGCTGAGTCCTGACCTTAAGACTATGAGGATCCACATAGAAGATAGATTTGGGAGTGGGCTAAAGAAAGAGCAGGACCAAGCAGGAAGGGGAAGGGGTATGTTTTGCTGCTTGTGTCCACAAAGTCCCGGGTGCCAAGAGGTATATTCTCTGTGTGTGTGTGTGTGTGTGTGTGTGTGTGTGTGGTGCTGGGATTAGAACTCAGCCCTCACACATGCTAGACAAGGGCTCTACCACTGAGCTACACTTCCAATTTAATATTTCCTTTCTAAGGCATTGCCTGCAGAGGCAGGAAAAACACTCTGGACTTAGTGAGCCAGAATGACAGTGTCTCTGCGGGAAAGGGCATCATAAGTTCCAGGGTTTGGGAAATGAAGGGAGCATCAGCCCAAATGACCTTTTCCGAAAGTCTGAGAATACAAGATGCCACATGTGGTTCTTCCCTGCTTGTCTCATTTGGATATAAGAAGCACATCACAATTGTTAAATTAGAAGTCATGTTGCCACAAAAGGTAGAGCTTTTCCTCTGAGAAACACAGTTTGTGGACCATTTGGTAAAGTACTAGAAATTAGGCGACTACAAGGTTTTGTTGTCCATACCCAAAAGACTATTTTTTTTCAGGCTTAAAATCTATTTTTTGTCTCATATTTTGGCATGCCATGGAATGAAGATAATTCTTAATTTTTCAGGTATTCATTTTAGAGCTGAGAGGATAATTGCTTATGTAGTGAGCCAAAGGTATATTTTAACTGAGTCCTAATTCCTAGAAGAAAGTAACTTTATTTACTCGTTTAATTAACTAATTAATTTTTAATTTTAAAAATGTTATTTTAGATCTTTGTTATGGCTTATGTCTAGAAAGCCTCATGTGGTCATAGGTGGGGATTTTCAGAGGTGGCTGGATCTAGAGTGTGTGATGCTGGTATTAAGTGTGTTATACTGGGATCAAGAGTGTGTCATTACTAAATTAGTCCACTGATAGGTTTGGCATAGTTCTGGGAATAGCCTTCCCTGGGTGTGAGTTTTACCTCACAACCAAGGGCAGAGATAGCCTGGATAAAATATGAGGGACAGAAAAATGGAAGGTGCTTGGCTTATTGCTTGCTGCTTGCTTTCTTGCTAGCTCCTTGCTTTGCTGCCTTCCTGCCTTCAGCCTGCCATGAACTGTTTCTCCTCTGTGATGCTCTTCTGCCATGCCACCCTGCCTTGGAGCCATCCAACTATGAATTGAGACCTCTACAAACTGTGAGCTTTCCTCCTTTAACTTTGAATATCAGGTATTTTGTCTCAGCAATGAGAGAAAGTAACCAAGACAGTCTTGATGAATCCTTTCTCTACAGTAGTGTTACCATTAGCAAAATATTATTATCATGTGATATTTACAGAAACAATGTTAAAAACTATGGAATAAAATACTTACAGGACATTTTTGAATTTGTTGTGCAGTTTAGGTTTTACCAGCTCATCTTTCTCCCCCATCCCAATGTATTTCTTGTCAATGGTACCTCCATGTTTTTATTATTGGGCAGCAGATGGAGAAATATTGAATTTGTTATGTAATTCAGGGCCTGTAGCCCATAGTTTGTTGCTTCATTGGACATTTCCAAACTATAATATTTCCAATTAGGGAGTGCTATGGTTGGAATATTTGTTTCCCACCTCTAACTGCACATGGAGAAATACTAACCCACAATATGAGTATATTAGGAGAAGTCTTTGGCAGGTGACTAGGTCACAAGGGAGGAACCCACATGAGCCACGTGAGCAAGGAAGAGTAGCTCCCCTTTTTATAAAAGAAGTCTGATGTTGGGAAATCATTAGTGAAAGAATACAAAATTTTTAATCAGAGGAATATGTGCAAGAGATCTATTGTGCAAGATAGTGACTATAGCTAATGACAATATATTCATTCTTGAAAACTTGCGAAGAAAGATTTTCAACACAAAAAATGATGGGCTATGAGGCAGTGCACATAAGAATTAGCTTGATTTAAGAGTTAGCTTGATTTAGCTATTCCATAGTGTATACACATTTCAAAACATTATTTTATGTGCCATAAATATGTGCAATTACTATTTGGCCATTTTAATTAATTAATTGATTGATTTTTAAAAAAAGAAACCTGAAAGAGATCCTTCTCACCATGGAAAGACACGATGAAAAGTCAGTGGTATAGGACATAGAAGACAACCTTCATCAAAGCCTGACTACTAGCAACCTGATCTTGGACTTTCAGCCCCCAGAACTGGGACAAATAAATTTTTGATGTTTATAAACTACCTAGTCTATTGTATTTTTGTTATAGTAGCCAGGATGAACTAAGGTAGGGAGGAAAGAATTGAATATAAATGACAACAGACCATTGTCTAAAGGCAATTTAGAGAAACTGTGTTGTGAGTAAGATTATTTAAACTCAATTTTTTTTTCAAAACTTGCATGTCTGTAATCCCGGCTATTTGAGAGGCTGGGACAGGTAGATCACAAGTTTGAATGCAGCCTGAATAATTTAGCAAGACCTTGTCTTAAAACATAAAGGGCTGAGGAGGTAGCTTAGTTGTAGCATCCCTGGGTCAATCTGCAGTACTGCAATAAATAAATAAACAAACAAACAAACTTCTCCCTTCAGTCTGACTTTTCTTGACACTAACTGACACTAATTAAAGTATTTTGTAGTAAATATGGGCTCCTTCAAATCAATGTACTTGGTGCTTAGTAATTTTGTTTTAAAATAATATATCCTGTTTCTCTAGCTTGAGAAACTGAAAGTATAAATAAGGATTAAAATGATTAAAATGAATAGTTGATAATTTGAAATATTAAAAGGTCCACACATGTAGGGGTGGTGGGAGGGGAAGGGGAAAGGAAAGAAGGGAAAGGAAAAATTATGAGAAAAGAAAAAAAATGGAAACGAAATCTATGTAAATAGGGAAGGGTGGAGGGGGTAAAGGGCGCACAGGTAATGGGGAAAAAAATAAGAACCAAGATACATCATATACAGGTACAAGCACCCAACGATAAATGTAAATGTATTGTGTACCTAAAAATGTACCAATAAAAGAATTTAAAAAGAAAATAAAATAATGTATCCTAAGTTAATGTTTAAATAATATATATTAGGGCAAATTTTCTCCTATTTATTATAATATAAACCTAGTTTTAAAATCAGAAATAAGTTGCTAGTAGGTTCTTAGGAGAATTGCTACTTTTGTGTCAAGTTATGAAATTACTGAGTAAAGAAGACTTCTACAAAAGGAAATATAAAGGCAGTGTCAGCTTTCTTAGCATAGCACATTGTTGGGAAATCTGATAAGGGAAAAAGACATGAAACCTTCCAGTGATGCCCAATGGGATGCCTATATATAAAGAATGCAAAGTCTATCTTTTATATGGTATTGACCTCCTAATTAGTGTGAACAAGTAGCAGATTATTGAGACTGAGATAAGCTTCTAGACATTGAGAGAAAACACTGAAAGGAGCTTTATTAGAAAGATTTTTTTTCAGTTTGTATGCTATCCCAGTAGATTTCAAAATACACATTCACAGGAAGTGAGAAAGAGACAGCATTCAGACCAAATCTAGACCTTAACGTCTAAATTAGATTAAGTGGTGAGAAACACAAAACACCTAAATTATAGGGAAGTGCTTAACTTCCTCCACAGGGAAGCCTTTAAATGGATCACTAATTATAATTGCCATACGAACCTTTTGTTTAAAAAGCCCTTTTTATGGAGAGCATGTGGACAAGAACATAGACCCAGTTATTGATGGTGGTACCTGTTCAACCGGTATCCCCAAAAGCAAGGGCATTGCCAGCAATGAACAGCATAAAGTTGCTGGCTCCAGGCATTTTATTGTAATCTTTTTGAATAAAGCAAAACGTGTCACTCTCCAAGTGACACTCTGGATGTGTGATGAATCCTCAATGAAATATGTTTATGCTTAAGCCAATAAAATAACCATGTTGCCAGACTTTCTTGAGGTTGCAACAATAGCCCAGGCCATGCTTGGCTTCTCTCTCCCAGAAATTCTCTCATCTCTTAGACTTTTGTTAGCACATTGGCCCTATTCCCCTGGTATATTTGATTCTCAAACTTTAGATATTGCCAAAATCTCAAGTCTTTTTTTCTTCCCTATATAAGTTTTCCTTGGAAAAGCCCTTTCAAGTCTTCATTCATCCCTTTCATTTCCTTAGCTTAGAAATCTCTTTTGCACAGAATGATTCTAGTCCAGATATCTTTAAGATAGATCTATTTGGATATTGTCAGAATGATTATAGATTATTCAAACAACTTGAAAAGTTGATTGCTTTCAATTTAGTATGTGTAGTAAAATTGTTATACAATGAGTGCTGTTAGAGATGTTGTAGGAAGAAGAAGCAGAATGGCCTCAATCGCTGTACTATAATCTGTTCACAGTAAGATGTGTTGCTCGGCAAGGGATTTATGGTAATTCCTCAGTGAAGTACAGAGGAAAAAAGTGTGTCCAAAAAGCCTTGGGCAAGCCTCGGAAGAGGAGGAGGATAAGAGGCAGAGAGAAAGAGATTGGACAGATGGGTGTGGCCTATTCCAGGCTTTCTGGAGCTCGTATTATCACACACACATCTATCTGCATCATGCATTCTCAGCTTGCTGATTAAAGGGTCACTCGAGCTGCCTTTCTTTTTTATTTTGTTCCCAATAAGACTTGATTGTGAGTTGGCTTCCTATGTAGGTTTGCCCATAAGGAAGGAATGCATTGGTCATGCTGAGTGGCGTATTCCAGGCAGGTGACATCTCTTGTTAAAAATGACTGAATCACAACACTGGTTTTATAACTCAGTCTTTTGAGTTTGATTAATGTGTTTTTCTTCAGTCCTGGGAGGCTGTAAGAACAAGTTTCTAAAACTGTAAGGTTGGCAACCAAACCCTGAACCATAATAAATTCACCAAAAATGCCACTAACATCCTGGCTGCCCAAGACAATGCTCTCACCTCAACAAACATTTTCTCTTTGGAATGGCTTCATGTACTTTGTTTGCTTGGTGTCAGATGTCTTTCATTACAGAAAAACTTAGTAAATTCAAATTGATTTGAACTTGATTCAACCTGTTAGTAGCAGAAAAAATTTCCTATGCCAGTTTTCCAATTTTTCTCATTTCTGTCAAGAGTTATCAGGATTCTTACAATAAACTGAACTCAAATGCTCAGCAGTCTTATTCTCAAAATCACAGCTCACATTCAGTCAAAAAATGCATCCTATTCATATTTTTAATCCCTCAACTGCCTCATCTTCCTTTTTTACTACTATCATAGACCTAATTCTGGACTTTATCAACTTATGCTGGAATGACTGGTGATCTCTTAATCATCTAATGTCATTTATAGCCTCCTTCACCTGTCATACTTCTTACAAATAACACTGCCAATTGGATCAATCCAGTTGTCACATAATCTGGCTCAATCTCACTCACTTATCTTATTTGTATTGCTCAAATACATAGCTTATAGTCCATGTCCTGTGGTCTATCAGTGGTTTATTGCTGAGTAGCAAACCATCCCAAATTTTCACTATTAAAACAGAAACAATCATTTGTTCACAAAGCTGCAGTATGGGAAAGGCTAAGTCTGGTCTGCATGGAGCATCAGATGGGCCAGCTTGACAGAGGGCTGGGAGATCTACTTTGAAGATGGTCTAGCTTGCTACTCTGCTAGGATTGTGAAGTGGTGCCCCTGTACATCCACGGGCTATGTGGGATTCCTCACCACATGGGAACAGTATTGTAAATGTCAGCATCTCTAGAGAACCAGAGAAAGCTGTATCACATTTTATGATCTCACCTCTAAAGTCCAGTAGTGTCAAGTTCACTGGAATCACAAGACCACCCAGATTGGAGGGGAAGGAATATAGACACAATCATTCCAGGAAAGAGTATCAAAATCACATTATAAAAATAGGCACACACAGACACACATGCCCTGTAGAAGGGGAGAGATTCTTTGATGTTATGTTTTTGGAAAAAGCAATCTAGCAAGTGCATCACATGAATTAGCAATTGGTTGAGGACAGCAATCAAGTGACACTTTTTACCTAGTGAGCCAAAGTATCATAAAAGCATATTTGTAGATCTTGGGGTTTCCCCAAGTTGAGAAAACCATGGCACACAGAAATGGTGGCTTTCACAGTTCATACTGAGTAAGTGACAGCAGAACTTAAATCTACTTAACTGCCCTAATAGATTTTTATTCAATAGTTTCAATGGAAGTTTTGGAAATGTACATTTTTACTAGTGCACAAAGTAATTCTTACAAGTAGGCAAATTTGGGGAACACCTAGTGTGCTGCAGGCTACTGTTCACTGGAGCTCCAGTCACAGATCAGCACATTTGTGGCTTGATACAGAAATTCAGCAGGGTGTGGTTGCATAGCCTAAATATTTTTAAGGCTCTCTCCAAATGGAAGACATTATTATTAGTCCATAGCCTGGGTGCACAAACTAATCTCCCTGGATAATTAGGAGAATGATAGTCAAGTTCCCCATCCTGCCCTCAAGAAACAGAAATCAGGCACTGGCTTGTTGGGGATAATTTAATCCATGCTGGTGTGCTGGCATGTTGCCTTTTCCCCTCAGATGCTTCAAGAAGAAAGTAACCTGTTGCTACAAGTAGAAGGTGTTCAGGTACCAGCTGCAACTGGGACCTGGCAGAGGCGGGAGCACCCTGCAGTATGCAATTATCCATAATTAGGTGCTCATTACCACTTTATCATGGGGAGCTGGTACCCACCTGTGTGGGGTGTTGTGAGTATTGAACAGTGCCTTGCCTGTTCTCTAGGAACATGACATCTAAAATCAGAAGTCCCAGTCCACACTGGGGTGAGGCCATATTGACATATAGAAAGATTCTGGTCCATGGGGCCAACTATTCCAATTATGCAAATGACATAATCCTATGTTCACTGCAGGGTTTGCTTATGGTAGATAGCCAACAGAGAACCAAAGAAGGAACTACCTGCAACTTTACCCTCAGCTAATGGAGAAATAGTTTATGTACAGCATAAAGTTGCCTTAAGCCAGAAATAAGGGATTGAACTCCTGAAAAGTTTGATACTTAGAATTTGCTTCACTCTTTCTTCGTTAAAGAAGCCTCCTTTTATTAACTAGCCACCCTCAAAACCAAACTTCTTCTTTCATTTCTTCTTGCCATACACTGCTTAGCAAACAGTGGGTATTCAATGCATGTTCAGTAAGTGGGGACAGCTGGATAAAACTGATGTTAATAGAAGAGAAGATAAACAGGGAAAGCCTAGCTTTAATGCACAGAGCATATAGTTAGCTCATTGAACACTTGTAAGGGGACAGAAAAACACAAGTCTAAGTATCTACACTATATATACATGAAGGAGGCTGCTTTTCAAGGGTAAATAAGCATAAGGGGTACAAATTTTTACAGATCATGAATTGGAATTGAGTCTGTAAGTGTTAACAGGCATACATTTAGTGTAGTGAGTTAAGTACCTATAAAATCTCAGTTTCCATGGAAGTAAAAATATTTGGATTATTTGTATCCTAGAAATGGCTAATGCTTTGCAGGCTAATCCATACTTCCCTACCTTCCACAAGAGAAGAAGCATAAGTGTAAATCAATTGATTCAACTATTAAATGCATTTCTAAAGCTGTAGTAATGAAAGGATTCTGGTGCTATGGTACTAATAGACTCTTGTATATATAATTGGCTGCAAGTTCAGGATTACTTCAAAATATGTAGAGTTTTTGGAACTAGATAATGAGGATGTTTGCACAATTTATGGTGATACTAAAAACATGTATAAATATGACTTTTCATAGAAATAAATACTATTGGTCCAACTAGATTGGCATTGAAGAAAAATAAAGCACCACTGTACTTATTACAGCTAACTCATTGAAAAGGTATATATTGGAAAAATATCATAATATTCTAGACAACAAGGCAAAATATTTTTAATGATCTTGTTGTGGATGAGCTTTTTAAAGCATTATAGTAATACTCCAAACCAAAATTGGTAATTTAGATGACATAATTTGAAATCATTCTGTACTCTATAACAAAAATTTTTTAAGTACCATATAGAAAGTCAAGAAAAACAATGGAAGGGAAACAAAAACTTGCAGCATGTCATGAATGACTAATTTTTGTGACATTTAGAACTCACATATATAATTAAAAATAATCCGAGAACAACAAAACTATGACTGAACAATTTACAGAAATATCAGTAACAAATGAGTACAACTTTCATTTATAATTACAGAAGTGAACATCAACCACACAAAGCCAGTTTTTTCCTCAACATATTGGTAAACATTGAGATTTATAGTAGACAAAGAACATATTCACTTGGCTAAGACCTCCTTGTTCAAGCCTTGCTCTCACTGTTTACCAGCTGCATTAGACTGCAGGTAAATTATTTAATTTGTCTGAGTTTCCTGTTCTTTAAAAGAGAAATAATAATACCTAACTCATAAAGCTGTGAAGAAAACAGAATGAGACAATATACAAAATACATTCAGAGGATAAACTGGGACACAGAATACATTAAATAGGGCAGAACGGTGAAGAGCAGAGAAACAGCCTATCTGACAGTTGATGTCCAGACGCTGGAATATAGCAACATGAGGAAGAGAAGAAGAGGGAAATGGGTCCCTGGGACCCAGGAAGAATCTGAAGCAAAAAATAAAACCCACAGGGAGAGCGAAGAGAGAGACCTCAAGGCAGAAGGAGGTGGCAAGCACGCTTTCTCCCTGCGGCTGGAACCTGGGGAAGCTGAGTGACTCCTGGCGACCCCAGAGGCCTCCACAGAGAACACCAGCTGAGCAGAGCAGTGAAGGCAAATGGACTATAGTGAGTGGCCTGGAATCCACAATCTATTTTCTGTTTCTATGACTAAGGACTTATGCATAGAACCTGAAAATGCTAAACCCTTAGAAGGAAACATAAAGGAAAAGCTTCTTCAGGTTGGGTTTAGCAGTTATTTCTTGATGTGGCAACAAAATCACAGGTAGCAAAAGCAGAAATGAACCAGTAAAACTACATCAAAACTAAAAAATTCTGCACAGCGAAAACAACTGAATAAAAGGGCAACAACCTATGAAATAAGAAAAAATATTTGCAAACCATATATATAGGCAAAGGATTATATTTAAAATGTATAAGAAACTTGTACAGCCCAACAGCAAAAAAATAGATAACCTGAATTTTCAAAAGGGACAATTATTTTCTTCAAAGAAGACATAAAAATGAACATGTATATCAAAAGGTGGCCAGCATTACTAATCACCAGAGAAATGTAAATAAAAAGCACAGTGAGATAACTCTTCATAATGGTTAGGATGGCTATTACCCAAGTGCGGGCATGGACGAGGAAAAACTGGAATTCTGTTATACTGTTGGTGGAAATACAAATTGGGGTAGCTACTATGGAGATAGTGAGAATGTTACTAAAAAACTAAAAATAGGACTAACACATAATTCAACAACTTCTCTTCTGAGTATATCTTCCCTCTCACATTTGTTGAAACATCATTCATAATAGAAAAGATATGGGAAAACCCGAATTATCAAGGATCAAGTGAAGAAATGAAGAAAATATGGTATATTCATATAATGGAATATTATTTATAAATAAAATGAAGGGAATCTGGCTATTTGTAATAACATGGATGAACCTAGAGGACATTATGCTAACTAAAGTTCAAAGAACAAGTATTGTATGATTTCATTTATATGATGTGCATAAAATATATTTTTCTTGATGTGTCAAAAAAAAGAATACATTAAATAAACGTTAGACTATGAAAGAATGTAGAGAAAAAGATAGAATTTCAATTTGTTAAGAACATAGTCAGAGGTCAGTTATTAATATCTACCCATATTTTAAAAATACATACATCCTGAACAATGGCCTATCAAT
This sequence comes from Heterocephalus glaber, assembly GCF_053883595.1. NCBI lineage: Eukaryota > Metazoa > Chordata > Mammalia > Rodentia > Bathyergidae > Heterocephalus > Heterocephalus glaber. The sequence continues at coordinate 1,164,920 of NW_028258146.1, read as the reverse complement.
TCCACTCTTAGGATTTAACTACATGAACATGCTCACTAAAGCACCACAAACTATATGCATGGAATTGTTTCCTGCAGCACTGTTAGTAATTAATATAAGAAAATGAGAAGCAATCCTGTCTGTCAATATGGAAGTGATTAACTGAAAATGATCCAGCTTTCAGAAAGAGGAGGAGTGTTATACATCAAGTCATATAAAATACTCAGAGGTATTTTGAGTCAGACCAAGCAAGTACAAGGTTTTTACATGGGATGAGGATAAACTTATTTATTAAACTTCAATATAGATATAGATACGAAATATTAAGGAAACAGGACTAAATGATATTTATCTCCTTTTCTCCTCTTCTCTCACGTGCAAAGAATTTAGAGGTCTGTACTTTTCCTTCTAGCCTCTTCCTCAAAAGACTACTAAAACCATTTGAGTGTCAGATTCACAGAAAAGACTAAGGTAAGAGTCCAAGAGTGTTGAAGTAGAGTCCAGTCCTTGGAGTTTGAAGGAAAGTGGCCAATCCTAAAAATCAGAGGCTGATGGAAGCCTTCAGAGATTTTAAGTGAGGCTTTGCAGTTTCTTTAAATGAAATGGACTCACAGTTCTTGTATTAAGAAAGCCCTTTCATAGCTGGGACTTTTTATATAAGTTTCCAGGCAAACTGGCCAAAAAAAAAGAAGCTGCCAGACTCAGATTCTGTCTTGAACCTAAAGTTTTCAGGTGAGCCTAAAGTTTTTCTCATCTTTAAGAAAACACAGAAATATGGACAAAAACCATGTCAAAGTGAAGGCCAGAGGATCCCTCCCTCTAATATTCTAGGCAGCAAAAATGAAAGACTCTAATGTTATACAACCTAGGGAAAAGGAAGAATCCCCAAAACAAGATTTAGAGTTAGCATCTCAACCATAAAGGAGATGTCTTAAGTTTAGAAAAATTAAAATTCCTCCACCTAAAATGAGGGTGAAGGCTATCATGGACAAATTCTGTCACTGAAATCTGAATTTATTTTCTCTTCTTCTACCTTAAATTATGTAAATCTTGTGAAGGAAAATTTGTGACCTCGATTATGTGCGTAATTTTTTCAGAAAGATATAAAATCAACAGCTGATAACATTTATTTTTGGAGAAATTAATTGGGGGTTAGAAAATAGAAATTTTAAAAAGAAAATAGAAATTTTATACTTTTCCACATTTTTTAGAATATTCACATATAATAATTGCCAAGTAACAATAATATGGAATATTTATGTATTTGTAATATGTATAATTTACCAAGAAAGCAGTTTCATATGGATGAAAATATTATAAGGTTTAAAAATAGAGTGATGTCCTTTTAGGTGGGTAATTTCACCTTTATGAACCTTGGTTTTACCATCTCTAAGGTGAACATAGCACCTAACTTACTTCTGCAGGAGCTGTGTGATTGAATGAGATCTCTACAGCCCTGCATGTGGAAGATTACAAAGCACTGCTGGCTGTGTTCCAGGAAGCCACAAACAATTGGTAGTAAGGCTGGGGTCCTATTGGAATGGGGTGGTTAATACCTCATGAGTCTTTTTTCTAATACTCAGTCCCTGGCATCAGGACAGAGATGATGGAGACAGAAAAGGTGGAGTGATCTTAATAATGTTCATTTTCCTTTTCAAGAAAATTATTATTATGTGAAAATTTGACCTGGGTATTACTTCTTATCAGAAAGCATGTCCAGGCAACTCCATCTGACACTTTTAAATCATCTCTGAACTGACACTCCAGCCTACCTTGATTCACCCAGTTAAAATTGTAATGCCCTTTAGAAACTCTAAATCCCCACCATCTTGATCTAATTTTCTGCCACCCCTGTAGGTTTTATCATCTCCTAACAAAATGTCTTAAGTTGCACATTTTATTTGTTTCTTTTTTTTAGTTCACTGTTTTCTCCTCTACATGCTCATATACATGCAAAACATGGCCCCATTGGTCTGTAAGCTTCACACAGGGAAGGGATTTTGTTCTGCTGGGTCATGTATTCTAATCATTTAAAAATGTGACTAACACACAGCACATGCTAAAAAATTTGTGGACTAAAATAAATAGTGAATGTTCCTTTAGTGCTTCTACATGAAATTTTTTAATCTTCTAGAATCTTCACATTTTTGTTACCATTTTAAGATTAGTGATTTTGATCTTGACGATGGAAAAGAATCCCAACTAACAGCAGTGATAGAAAGAGCCTGACCTTTTGTCCAGTTTCTCTCTGATGTGAGCATTCTGTGTAATCCTGCAATTCACTCCACCCTCTGAGGTTGATGTAACGATCTAAGACTGTCTAACATCTCACTTTTAATAAGGCACATATAAGCGGAGATGCCAAATGCTGGCTATGTCCTTTCTGTGTTATTTCCTTGAGTGATGTTCATTGGGAAGAGCAGGCATAGATCTTCCTTCCTTGGGAAAAAAAGGGGATTGGACACCAAAGGATCTGGAGAGACCCAGAGTCAGCAGAGAGGTGATGAGGATGTGAACTGAGACCGAGCCTGGAAAAAAGCAAACAATCACTGATGCAATGCGGTGAAGCTTTAAAATTCCAGGGTGTTCCATTTGCCCTTTCCCATAAAAATGACAGAGTTAGGTTAAGGATTACGCAGTCCTTATTAGCCATTAGCATTAACAACAAAGATGAAAGACCTCAAGGGCAATTTTTGTCACTGAGATTTGAATTGATTTCTCTGGGCTGAATCTTAAATTAGTAGTTAACCGATGGCAAGACCTGTACCAAGGAGGTCATGTTTCCAGCCAACATTTCCTAAAGCCATTAGATATCAGTGTTTTCCTCCCATAAATCTGGAAGCTGGGGTCTGACAAGACTAACAGAGGGAGGAAGAAAACTTATACTCAATCACACTATCTTGTTTATCTTGGAAAAGCAGTTGCTAGCCTATCTCTTTTATTTATCCAATATGATGCAACATAGGAAAGGACCATGCATGGAAGCTTTAGTGGAGAAAATCCTTAGTTTTTGATCTTTTCCTTTTATAAAATACTGACAGTTGGTGGAAACCATTATCTGCTTACGGAGGTTTAAGTGTTGCTTAGATGTCCTAGATTACTTTTAAACTAAGATCCAGTTGAAAAGAGAGAACAAAGAAAGTTTGTTTGTTTGTTCTGCACAAAGAAACTGGGTGGAGTAGTCCTTAAAGACTTAGTGGATTCCATTTTTATTTCAGGGAAGGTCTTTATTTCTGTCTCCTGCTTCTAAGAGTCTCAGTATAGATAATAGTTTCTTTAAAAATCTCTCTTATTATGCTGACTTTTAAATAGCACAGCACTAGCTTCGGGAGAGCAATAGAGACTAAGGAAAGATACAAACAAGAATTGAGTACCAATTGTTTATAGGGTGCTGCACTTGCATACTTATATATAATGTTTCGATATTCTTAATAACATGCTGGCATAAATTATTCCCATTTTACAGATGAAACTACAAGTACTGGAGCAGCAGCAGCAGCACAAGTTGATCTATAAACCCCAACTTGAGAACCATTTGTTTAGACCTTGTTCAAGTCTTCACTACTTTTGCTTTGGGTACCATCATACTTTTGCATGGTTTATGCAGTTCACAAATAGTTGCTGAGTTTCAAGTATATTTCAAGTACTATATGAATCCAAGATGCAAAAATTATTAAGAGATTCATTCCTTATACTTTCTTTAATAGATGCTATTCAAATTTTATATTTCCTCCAGAGTTAGTTTCATTAACTTGTCTTCCAAGGTACTTCTTAGAAGTTGTCAAATTTATTTCAAGAAAGATTTTTGTAATATGCTTTCTATATCCTTTTAAATTCTGTAAAGTCTGTGGTAATGTCTCCTAGATCTTGATATTGTAATTTTAAAAATGTATAATTGATATTGTGCAATAGGGAGAAAAGGTCTAAAGGAGCAGAGGAAGTGGGAGGGGTAGGGGAAAGGAAAAAAGGGAAAAGAAAAAATATGAGAAAAGGAAAAAATGGAAACAAAGTCTTTGCAAATAGGGAAGTGGGGGTGAAGGGAGAGCAGGGGAATGGGGAAAAAAATAAGAACCAAGATACTCATGTAATGGTACAAGATCCCAATGATGAATGTAGCTGTATTTTATGCTTAAAATGTACCAATAAACTTAATGGGAAAAAAAAGAAAAAAAAGAAAGAGATTCATTCCTTGCTATTATACAGTGTTTAGTTTACAATTGATTGCATGATTCTGAAGTTCAGAAGAGAGCTCTGGACTGAATATGAATTTGGCTTTAAGATATGAAATTGGGATCTTTACCAATAAAGTACGATGATTAAGAATATGATTTAGGAGTCTTGTGTTTGAATCCTAGCTCCACAATTTACTATGCAACTTGGAACAAATTACCTTATTCTTCTGTACCTGTTTCCTTTTGTATGTAACAGATTATCAGTGTAGGAGTCACCTGATAAATGACTGAATAAGCTAATGTTGCAGAAAATTTGATAATAGTGGAAATAGTATTTTTATATAAAGGCTAAATACTACACAATCATAGTATTCTGCTTTATAGAGATTCTGTATTTTGTTTAAACTCATTTTTTTTATGTAAATCTAGATCCTTTCTCCCCTTTTTATTGTTACTGTTGTTTATAATGAATATTCTGGTACATATATTTATAGGACTGTACAAATTCTAAAAATGGAATTGCTAAGTTAAAGAATTTCAGCACTTTTCATCTGATAGGTATCCAAACTTCTGTCTAAAAATATCTACCACTCATAACAATAAGAAAATATAAGTTTCTATCTCTGAAAACCCTAAGTATTGGTAAGCTTATGAATTTGTGTCTCTCACAGGAGAAATATGACAGCTCACTGTTTAATATATTTGTTCAACTTATTGGGAATGTTTTAATTTGCCACATTTTTTTTTCCTCTGTAGGCTGCTTTTTTATCTTGTCCATTTCCCATAGGACAATTATTTATTTACTTATTGAGTTATAGGAGTACTTTATGTATTAAGGAAATTAGTTCTCTATCATTCTTTTTTCTCACTTTGCTATTTATCTTAGGTAAAGCAATCTGCAGGACAGTATGATCCCATTTGTATGCGTCCCTCTCTAAAGGTGACTACATGCTTACATGTGCTCACATTTTCTTGAATCATGCAGGAGAAATTCAACATTCATCATCAAAGTATAGGAAGAGATAGCCATCAACTTTACACTTTATGTCAATCTGTGCTATAAGTGTTAAATGCTATAACTGTATTGCTCTTATCATTATAAAGGTCATGCCTCTTTCTTTCTTTCTTTCTTTCTTCTTTCTTTCTGGATATTTTTAAATGATCAGAGAACATACAGTTTTGAAACAGAGATAGGCAGTGGCCCCTCTATTTCTCCCCTACCTCTCTTCTTGTTTTAAGCTACCAAGTTCCTCCTTGGGAGCTCTTTTGAGGTCTTGGAACCACAGTAAAATTCTTCTGTGGGCTACGATGATGGCTGATGTTACTGTGCAGCATTTAGGGCAAAGGTCTCTTGTGTTTCCACATCTGCAGCTTTGTACAGGCCTCACCTCTGAAATGCCTGAAAGTGTGAAGCCAGGCGGGGCCTAATGTGTATTAGCAAGACAAAGAGCTGATGAGGGGAGGAGCTGGGATGAGCTTTAATTTACTGAAGATTTATTAGACTTCATGAAATCTGCCCAAACCACCCATTTTCTATCTCATCTGCCCATGTCTAAATGGGATGGCTTTGTTAGGATGTGAAGGTCATTTAGAATTATCTAGCAACAAATCTCACTGCTTAAAAAGGCATCACTACAGAAGCAGAACATTGGAGAGAGTTCATGCTCTTAACACAGAACCCCAAATCTGGAAATATGGAAATGTGGGAATGTTTTGCCAGCCTCAGGGGCCTCCCCTTGACTTTTGCTTGTGGTTTCAGCTCTTAAGCTTGTTTACTTGAATATATGAATAATGCTTGAGAGAAGGCAGGGAAATGTACTTTAATAACCAACCCTGATAAACACTGCCCAAACCTTCAGACTCTAAAGAACATGGCCAATAATACTTTAAAGCTCAGCTCAAGAGCATGAGATCTCTTTGGGCCAATACAAATGACAAAATAGTTTCTCTATTTCAAATGAAAGGTAAAGTTATTGGAGCTTGTTTTTTCTGTTTAGCTTTGGGCTTGCAGCTCATTAATAGGGTGCTAGAAAATTCTCCTGGATTTTATAACCAAGAACTTCCCTTGGGTGCCTTGCTTTGCAGGTCTGACAAATCTCTATTTGCCCATCTTTGCAATGGGTAGATGTTGAAAGCTTCAGGGCAGAAATAGGATATCTGAAAAAAAATGTGAAGGCTTACTGATTTCTCCTTATGAAAAATGATCTCAACATTGAAACTTACAGGAAGTGAAGGGAGGGCTTTGTCCATCTTAATAAAATTTTCATCTGTCATTATTGTAGATGTGATGCAAAATAAAAACAAAGACAAAAAACACATTCTTAACCTTAATAAGAAGAGGAATAAATAATTTCTTCCTCTGATTTTAAAAGTAGTAAGTAGGGCTGATGGAATATAGTCAAACAAATGCAGAGGGTGGGAATATAAACCATCAAACATTTGAAATCAACACCAGGGTTGTGACTGAAGAGGAATATAGGCAGAGATGATGCCCCATAATGCCGAAAGCACTACGTTCTTGGCCTTTGATAAAGAATTTGGAGAAGGAAAGAAGACAGGCAAAGACTCTGCTTTAAGCTGTGCTTGATAATTCTGGTAAATTTCTAGGGCCCAAAGCAAATAGCTTTAAAACAACATTGACGGTATTTGTTTTCCCATCAATGTAATAATCATCTGACTCTGGGTTATAGATGTACATCATTCTTAATCTGTCATTGCCTAAATCTCCTTCTGTACAATGTGATCGCCCTCAGTTAATGCAAATTAAACCACAGTTGTCTTGTCTGTAATTGTCTAAACTAGCAAAGTGCCTTTCTTTGGTGAAAGGAGCCATCCTGAACTCCTCGCTTTGTCTACCCCTAAGGGCCCCGTACTTGTTCCATGCTTTATCTCTTTCTTGTGGCTTTTATCCACAAAACATTAAAGGGACTCTTTATCCTTTATGCAGGCAAATAAAAAGTAGATTTAGAGAAGGAAGATGAAAAGGACACATTCCATTGGTAGTATACTACAGAACCCAGCAGCATGGTCTGCAGACATTGGCTAAGTTAAAAGTTGCAACGAGTTCTTTTACGTCAGAAATTCAAACAAAAAAATGAAATCAAGCATGTGCCTGTAAGAACTTGTAGTACATTAAAATGAAGCTGTGTCATTGGCAGCTCTTGAAAAGGGATTTCCAGGCCTGTCTTCTAGCCTTGGCTAATGGGGAAGAAGAGCTCAAGAGCAGAATGCTTGCCGTTTGCCCTCTCAATCTGCTTCCATTTAAAGAATATTTTCTCTGAAGCTTAAAGCAGGTAACAGAACTTGAACTACAGTACATGGTTAGCTCTAAAATATCAGAGGCCACACCATTTATTAAGCAGATTTCAGCAGATAACATCCCACAGGAAACTTTGCAGGGGCTCGTATTGTTTTTCCCATGCAGATAACCACCAAACAAATCACATTTAAAATTTACCTAGGTCTCCAAATGAGAAATATCAGAAGGGAGGAGTTGATCTCTTTCTAGAACCAGCCAGACTTCAGAAGAGTACTGACGTGAAAGAGATTATGAATGCGTTTCATGGAAATAGCTGAGAGTCAGGATGACTCTTGGAGGCACAATCATTGTGCCTAAATAACCACTGGAATTGCTCCTGTGATGGCTATCCTGGTAAGTTGACATACTTGGGTACAGGTAATATACCTATCCTAGCTTCACTTCAATTTTACACAAATTTAATTGAAATTGTTTTTCTTCTGTTACCATACATTCTGATATATGTGTTGAGTAATCCCTAACCTGAAAATCCAAAATCCAAAATATTCCCAAATTTGAAACTTTTTGAGCTCCCACATAATGCAATTTTTGCCATAAGTGGAAAATTTCACACTTGACCTCATGTAATGGGTCTCAGTCAAAGTACAGGTGCACTAAAAATATTAATAAAATAACTTCAAGCTATATGAAATCAGAGTTCAGATGACATCTTGTACAATGATGAAGGGGGAGAAAAGCACCAAAGAAAGGAAATGTGCTGATATCCGGGAGTCTTAAAGCAGTGATCTGACTATGAAGATGATATATTTTAAATTGAATAGTACAAGAAACCATGGAGTCTGTGAAACAAGCAGAGAGAATCATTAATAGAGAAAAGGCTGGCATGAAAAAGTCAACTAATTCAAATCTAAATGTCTAGGGCTGGGGATTTAGCTCAGTAGTTCTGCTGCCTGCCTCGCAAGTGCACAAGATCCCGAGTTCCATCCCTGGTACCAAAAAAAAAAAAAAAAGTAAATGTCTAGCTGGGCGTGGTGGCACACACGTGTGTTCTGTAGTTCCAAGACCAGCCTGAACTACACAGGGACACCCTGTCTCAAAAAAGGAAAGAAAAGAAAATACAAATGTCAAACACTGGAAAAGCATTGGCTGGATGTGATGAGAGGTTAACAGCACTTCTGTGAAGATCTCACATTTACCAATATAAAAAGATGCCACAATAACACAGATTGAGCAACCCTAATCCAAAACCCTTAAATCCAAATGCTCTAAAACACGAATCATTTTGAATGCTGACATAACATCACAAGCAGAAAATTTTGCTCCATAAAATTTTATTTCAAGAACAAAATTATAAAATTATTAAAAACAAATCACCTTCCACCTATGTGTATAAAGTGTACATGAAACATAAATGAATTTCCTGTTTAGATTTGAGTCATCTCCTCAAGTTATCTCATTATATTTAGACAATTACTCCAAAATCTAAAAAAAAAAATTCAAAACACTTCCTCTCCTAAGTATTTTTACATAAGGAATCTTCAACCAGTAACTATATAAAGGATATGAATAAATATACACAGAAATAAAAGTTTAAATATGAAGGCTATTATTTTGGCCAATTACATTGGCAAAGATCTGAAAAGTTCAGTTCAGGTGAGGTTTGGAAAAACAGAAATTCTCACATGTACTTCTGTTAAGAATGTACAATGGGACCTTTCTGAAGGAAAATTATCAATATGTGTTTAAAAGGCAGATTTTGACTCAAAAACTGCAGATTTTGATTCAAAAATTTCAGGGCCAAATTTATCATAATTAATATAATATAATGGGTAAATTAGGGTACAACTATACAGTAAGATATATATATAATTTACATATGTATAAATCTTAAAGTAGAACTTAAAGTTCTATAGAGTGCAGTGTTTTTTCATTCTATTGGTGTGTCTATACATAAATAAGGTTTAGAATGATACATACTAAAATGCTAACATTGAAAGTTCTGGGTAACAGGAAAACAGCTAATTTTAGCTTTTGTTTTCTTTGAAGTCTGTGTATTCTATATTTTCTATAATAAGCATTTATTGCTTTATAATTTAAAAATTATTTAATATTTAATTTTCCATTGCCTGCAGTTATCTGTCTTCATGCTATGTATCAAAGTAAAAATTATCTTTTATGTACTGATACAACAAAAGTATTTGAAAAATAGTGCCATAAGCTGCAATATGATATGATTCTGACTATTGTTACTGTAAACCACATTTGAGAATCCAGTGTGAGAATCATTTTGTAGTAACATCTGTGAGTGACTGCTAGGAATCTCTGTTCATGGAAACCATTTTTGGCCTTACAGAAAAACTGTCATATAACCATTTATGAGTCTTTACTCACCATTAAATCATAGTAGATATATTACTAAAACTGTATTCTACATTTAAGATTATCATTTATAATATGAGGAAAATCTCTTTCAATAGAAATGTTTCTAGTCACTAGTGATTTTTTTTTTTTTTTTTTTTGGTACTGGGGATCAAACTCAGGACCTTGTGCTTGCAAGGCAAGTGGCAGCACCACTGAGCTAAATTCCCAGCCCTACTAGTGATTTTTTTAATTTAATATTTTTAAAAATTAATTTTATTGGTACATTTTAGGTATACAATATGATGACATTCATCATTGGAAATTTGTACCTTTACATAATCTCTCTTGGTTCTTATTTTTTACCCATTCCCCTGCCCTCCCTTCAACCACTCCATCCCTCCCTATTTAAAAAGACTTTGTTTCCATTTTTTTCATTTTCTCATATTAATTCCATTCCCTTCTTTACTTTCCCCTACCCTCCCATTTCCCCTTTTCTTCCTATTTCACATTATCTATTATACCTTTTAGTCCTTATTTACACTTTCAGTTTCTCACACTAGAGAAACTATTCAGTACTTACACATGTGTGTCCTATTTATTTCACTTAAGCATATTGCCTCAATGTCCATCCATTTAGCAATAAATGTCTCTAATTTCTCATTTTTTATGGCTGAGTAGTATTCCATTTTATTAAAAAACACATTTTCTTTATCTAGTCTCCAGTTGATGTGCAATTGGGCTGCTTCCAAGTTTTAGCTATTACTAACTGTGCTGCTATGAACATGGGTGCACATATATCACTGTGGTATGATTCTTTTAATCCTACTAGTGATTTTTAATTTGTATTGTGCAATAAGATCTTAGGCATTTAACGTATACCTCTGAATAAGGAAGACTGCTTTTATTAGTAGTAATAGGAAAGAACTAAAATTTCCTATTAATAAATATGTAATGTTTTGAGGTCATGTTTGAAAGACATGCCATCTTCCAGACATATTCATATGCATACACTTGAAAGCTCCTGCCTAGTTTATGGAACAAAATAGGTGATTAATACATGTTAGTTGAAAAACATGAGGTAGCATAGTCAAGCCAAGACACTTCACATTTATCCCACTCTGCAAAATTCAGCACAGTATCTGGTTTGCCCACTCTCCCCTTTGCCTTCCAGTCCTTTCATCTGATATTCAAAGTTCCTTCATACCACTTCCTTCTTATGTTACCAAGTTAGTTCAAAAGAATAGGTAGAAACTGCCCTATTAAGGGATTTAGAAAACTTTGTTCTGGTACTTACAAGTCCTGTACGACCTTGATAAATCAATTGAATTTTTGAGCCCCAAGTTTCCACATCAGAAGAATAGGAAAAACAAATTCTTCTATTTTCTTCATTGATGTACTGTCACATTTTGGTTAATCCATGTAAATGCCTCATATTATAAAGCCCAGAGAACTTTTATTAGTTTTAGGACTATATGGCATTCACTATGCTTTTTTTTTTTTTTTAACCTGGACAGATCTATAACTAACCCTGCCAGGGGCTCTATCTATGGTGCTTCTATAATTCTATTGCTCAAAAAGATTAGTCAGGGCTGGCTGGCATCAGCAGTCAAATCTACAAGGTTGCATACAGTCAGTCTTCTGTATCCACAGATTTTGCTTCTGGGAATTTAACCAAGTACAGATTCAAAATATTCAGGGGGAAGGGGGAATTTCATCTGTAGTGAACATGTACAGACTCTTTTCCTTGTCATTATCCCATAAACAATATAGTATAATAACTACTTTCATAACATTTACATTGTATTAGGTATTAAAAGTAATCTAGAGATGATTTAAAGTATATAGGAAGATGTACATGAGGTATACAAAAATACTACACGATTTTATGTAAGAATCTTGAGCATCTGCGGAGCTTGGAAGTTTCTGAAAGCAATCCTGCATGGACACCAAGGGATGACTGTATTTCACATTTTATCCCAGGCTACCCATCCAACTGCCCTTAAATGCTTCCTCCTCTTCCCTCTCAATTCTTTCCTTTATGGATGTTCTTGGCTTCCTTGAAGAAGCACCCACTGTGAAGCCCATCACTTAGGAAGCCTCCCCACATGTACAGTGTGGCACCTTCTTGTTTTTTTGTTTGGTTAGATGCATTGTTAAGGATCGATTTGTTTGCAGTTCAAACAACAGGCACCAGAATCAAAAGCAGTAGATTCAAGTCACTAAGTGTTTGAGCAAGCAAGGCATTAGCCAATAGTTACCTTTCCTATTTGAGGTTTCAGCTTAAAGGGTCACTCAGAAAGAGAATAAACAATTCTTTTGACAGGTTGAATGAAATCCAACACAAACAGATTCCTCATTGGTGTGGTCTGCAGACTGACATGTTCTTTGATCAGAGCATACAACAAATGTCCTCCTGATGAATTCTGAGAAAATAATGGGTTTCCTTTTCACCTGGCCCACTTTTTTCTTAAATGTCATTGAGTTCATGATTTTTTGTATACAAACATTTATCTCTTTTGTTCTGAAAAAACAAACAAGAAAATAAAAATACATCATCAAAAGAAAAAAAAGTTTATCTTTCATATATGTGTTAGTGTATTTTATGCATGTGTAAAACAGTATTTTAAAGTGGATATTAAACTTACCGTGGATCTCTTTTTAAACCTCCAATATTTATCTGCCACATTTTCATGGCTCCTGGTATTTGCGAGCTTTAAAACTTGTTAAAGTGGTTCATATTGTCAAGAATGCAGTGGTTTCCAGATTTTACTGTTTAAACCACACAACTCTACAGTGAACATTCCTATCACGAGATTTATGCTTATTTCCTAAAGGTTAAATTTCCTGAAGTGGAATTATTGAGTTGGCAGAAAGGACATGTTATATCTGTCAAACTGCCCTCTAGGTAAATTGTTCCAGTTTTTACCCTAACAACCATGTATGTACTCTTTAGAGTATTATAATATTCAAAATATATATAAAATGATAAGCTAAATAAATTTTCAATGTTTACATTTAAATATTCTTGTTTATCCAGTGATGAAGAACATCTTTTCCCATATTCATCTTCCTGGATATGGGTGGGTGTGTTTACTGCTTCTAAATTCTGGCCCATTTCAAATGAGTGATTTTTAAAAATTCATTCTTTAAGAGCCCTTATATATTAATGACATTAGCTTTCCATCTGATTGTGTTGCGTGCAAATACATTCAATATAGAATTTGGATTTATGTGGAATTGTAATGATGGTTGTTATTACTGTTTCAATATTGTCAAATGATTCTTTTTCCTTAAAAGTTTTGTCTGGTGAAGGCCAAGGCCTCTGTTTTGGAGAAAGTGCCAAATGTTCAAGGAAGCAATTGGCCACTTGGGGAGTGTCCTAGAGTTGATGCGGCAACCCTGTAACCTGTGTTCTCTGGTCTGTGGTGCAGGTGTCTCTGAATGTATTGATCTGCAACAGGAAAGGGTTTCTGGACGGTTATCCCTAAGCTTCTCTTTGCTGCCAGGACTAGCACCTCCAAATTAGAAAGTGTTGGTGGCCTTCTGCCAAGATTTCCTCCACTTATTTCCCTAGATACTACAGTTCTTTCCCATGAAGAATTATTACATAACTTTTGTGAATTCATTCAATCTAGTCTTGTCTTCCCTATGTTATATGTTAAAGTTTTTAAGTTTGAGTCATGTCTAAGACATGTCTCTCTAGTGTTTGCACTGATTCAAGTTTTGTGATTATGCAGTGTAACTTACTGGGTTCTTTTGTATATCCTTTTATTGGTACATTTTAGGTGTACAATGTAATGACATTCATCATTGGAAATATGCACCTTCACATAATCTGTCTTGGTTCTTATTTTTTACCCATTTCCCTGCCCTCCCTTCAACTCCTCCATCCCTCCCTATTTGCAAAGACTTTGTTTCCATTATTTTCATTTTCTCATATTAATTCCATTCCCTTCTTTCCTTTCCCCGACCCCGCTAACTTCCCTTTCCCCTTTACCCGTTTTCTTTCTATTTCACATTATCTATTATGCCTTTTAGTCCTTATTTACACTTTCAGTTTCTCACACTAGAGAAACTATTCAGTATTTACACGTGTGTCCTATTTATTTCACTTAAGAGTATCACCTCAATGTGCATCCATTTAGCAATACTTGTCTTTAATTCCTCATTTTTGATGACTGAGTAGTACTCTATTTTATTAAAAAACCACATTTTCTTTATCCAGTCTCTAGTTGATGGGCAATTAGGCTGCTTCCAAGTTTTAGCTATTACAAGTTGTACTGCTATGAACATGGCTGCACATATATCACTGTGGTATGATTCTTTTAATTCTTTGGGGAAAATCCCCAGCAAGGGAATAGCTGGGTCAAATGGGACTTGCAGTCCTAGTTCTTTGAGGTACCTCCATACTGATTTCCACACTGTTTGCACCAGTCTACACTCCCACCAGCAATGGAGCAGGGTTCCTCTTTCCCCACAGCCCCACCAGCATTTGTTATTGGTTGATTTCTTGATAGCAAGCATTCTTTCTGGAGTGAGGTTGGAATCTCAGCCTTGTTTTCATTTGCATCTCTCAAATGACCAGTGATGTTGAACATTTTTTCATATGTTTATTTGCCATTTCTACTTCTTTGTCTGAGAAATGTCTGTTCATTTCAGGTGCCCATTTTTAGATTGGGTCTTTAAATTTGGGAGGTCTGATTTTTTAAAGATCTTTATAGATTCGAAATAGTAAACCTTTGTCTGAGGGAAGGCTGGTGAAAATTTTTTCCCATATTGTGGGGTTGTCTCTTCACACTGTTGGTAGTTTCTCTTGCTGTACAGAAGCTTTTTAGTAAGAAGAGATCCCACTTGTTGATTGTTTGTGCTAGTTCATGGGCAACTGAGGTTTTGTTCATAAAGTCTTTTCCTACCCCAATGTCTTCAAGACTTCTACCTAACATCTGTTGCAGCCGGTTCAGCGTTTCTGTTTTAATATTTAGATCTTTAATTCATTTCAATTTTAGTTGAGTGCATGGTGAGAGATATAGGTCTAGTTTTAATCTTTGGCAAGTTGAAGCCCAATTTGTCTGGCACCATTTATTAAAGAGGCTATCTTTCCTCCAGTGAGGGTCTTTGGATCCTTTGTCAAAGATGAGGTGGCTGAGTGTGTCTGGAGGTGTTTCTGCATATTCTAATCTATTCTACTGTTCCTCAGGTCTGTTTCTTTGCCAGTACCATGCTGTTTTTATCACAGTAGCTTTGCAGTATAGTTTCAAGTTGAGGATTGTAATACCCTCTGCCATGTCTCTGTTACCTAGAATTGCTTTTGCTATTCTGGGTTTCTTCTTGTTCCAGATGAATTTTTGGATTGTTTTCTGAAGGTCTGTGAAGTATGCTGCTGGGATCTCAATTGGAATTGCATTGAATCTATATAGCAGTTTTTGAAGTATGGCCATTTCCACTATGTTGATCCTTCCTACCCAGGAACAAGGGATGTCTTTCCATTTTCTGATATCATCTTCAATCTCTTTTTTGAAGTGCTATAGTTTTCAGAGAAGAGTTCTTTGATTTCTTTTGTTAGGTTGATTCCTAGGTATTTCAGTTTTTTGGATGCTATTGTGAAAGGAATTGTTTGCTCTATTTCTCTCTCAATGAGTTTGTTGTTCATGTAGAGGATTCATTGATTTTTCTGTGTTGACCTTGTATCCAGCTACTTTTCTGAATTTGGTTATTAAGTCTAGAAGACTTTTGGTGGAGTTCTTAGGGTATTCTATATACAGTATCATGTGATCTGCAAATAATGACAATTTGACTTCTTCACTTCCTATTTTTATTCCTTTTATTTCTTTCTCTTGTCTAATTGCCATGGCAAATGTTTCCAGAACTATATTGAACAAGAGTGGTGATAGTGGACATCCTTGCCTTGTTCCTGATTTGAGTGTGAAGGATTTCAGTTTTTGACCATTTAGTATGATATTGGCTGTTGGTTTTTCATAGATGGCTTCTATCAGTTTGAGGTAGAGACCATCTAGTCCAATTTTTTGTAGGGTTTTTATCATAAATGCATGTTGGATTTTGTCAAATGCTTTTTCTGCGTCTATGGAGATAATCATATGGTTTTTGTCCTTGGCTCTATTGATATAGTGTATTACATTGATTGATTTTCGTGTATTGAACCATCCCTGCATCCCTGGGATGAATCCCACTTGATCAGGGTGTATGATCTTCTTGATGATCTTCTGCATTCTGTTTGCCATTAACTTACTAAGGATTTTTGGATCTACGTCCATTAGTGAGATTGGCCTATAGTTCTCTTTTTCAGTTGGGTCTTTCTCTGCTTTGGGGATCAAGGTGATGCTTCCTTCCAGGAATGAATTCAGGAGTATCCCTTTCAATTTCATTGAAGAGTTTAAACAGTAGTGGCAGCAGTTCCTCTCTAAATGTCTTGTAGAATTCAGCAGTGAAACCACCAGGACCCAGGCTTGTCTTAGCTGGTAAGTTTTTAATTACCTTTTCAATTTCATTGATTGATATTGGATTTTTTAGAATTTTTAGGTCTTCTTCATTCAACTTTGATAGTTCATAAGTGCCCAGGAATCTGTCAATTTCTTCTGTGTTTTCCATCTTATTGGCGTATATGTTCTCGAAGTAGATGTTGATGATCCTCTGGATTTCTGCTGGATCTGTTGTAATTTCACCCTTTTCATTCCTAATTGGATGGATTTGGGCCTTTTCTTTCTTTTTTCTGATAAGGTTGGCAAGGGGTTTGTCAATTTTCTTTATTCTTTCGAAGAACCAACTCTTGGCCTCATTGATTTTTTGTATCATTTTCTTAGTCTCCATTTCATTGATTTCTGCCCTGATCTTTATAATTTCCTCCTTTCTATGGGCTTTGGGTTTGTCCTGTTCTTCTTTTTCTAGAAGCTTGAGGTTGAGCATCAGGTTGTTTAATTGGGCTCATTCTGTTTTCCTAATATGAGTATTTACTGCTATAAATTTCCCTTGTAAGACTGCTTTCATTTTATCCCATAGATTCTGATATGTTGTTTTGCCATTCTCATTTAATTGAAGGAACTGCCTGTTTCTTCTTTAATTTCCTCTGTGACCAATTGGTTGTTTAGAAGTGTTGTTCAATTTCCATGTGTTTATGAAGTTTTTGAGGTTTCTTTTGCTATTAATCTCCAATTTCATTGCACTTGGTCTGATAATATACAGTTGATAACTTCATTTCCTTTGCACAAAGCTAAATATATTCTATGAGTGAGTATGTGGTCTATTTTGGAGAATGACCCATGTGCAGCTGAAAAGAATGTGTATTCTGATTTTGTGGGGTGGAAGACTCTGTAAACATCTGTTAAGTTCATTGATTCAAGAGTTTGATTGAGTTCTAATATTTTGTTGCTTGCTTTTGTCTAGTTGATCTATCTATTTGTGACAATGGGGTATTTAGGTGCCCCACTACTATTGTATTAGTGCTTATTTGATTTCTCATGTTGGTTAGTATTTGTTTTATATAGTTAGGTGCACTTGTGTTTGGTGCATAGATATTTATGATTGTCATGTCTTCCTATTGGATCGCTCCCTTTCCAAGGATGTAGTGTCCTTCTTTGTTTCTCTCAATCAGTGTGGGTTTGAAATCCACTTGATCTGCAAAGAGGATAGCTACTCCTGCTTTTTTTCAGGTTCCTGTCCCATGGAGTATTGTTTTCCACCCTTTAACTTTCAGTCTGAGTTTCTTTTTGAATTAAATGTGTTTCTTGTATGCAGCATATTGTTGGATCTTGCTTCTTGACCCATTCTGCCAAGCTATTTCTTTTGATTAGTGAGTTGAGACCATTAGTATTGATGGTTATAACTGAGACATATTGAGTTATCATTTTCATCACTTTTTCTTTTTTTTTTTTATTCTACCCCTTTGCTTTTAATTTCCTGTCATGTCCAATGGATTCATTCTGCTGGGCTTCCTGGGGTTGTGATTCTCATTGTCTTTTCCTACGATTTTGTCTAAAATTTTTTTGAGTGCTGGTTTGGTATTCATGAAGTTCCTAAGGTGCTCTTTGACATGAAAGTATCTTATTTCACCATCAATTTTGAAAGATAGTTTTGCAGGGTACATCAATCTGGGTTGGAGGCTATTTTCCTTTAGGGCTTGAAATACATCACTCCAAGCTCTTCTTGCCTTGAGGGTTTGGGTTGAGAAGTCTGCTGTAATTCTGATGGACTTTCCTTTGTATGTGATTTGTTTCTTTTCTCTCACTGCTTGTAGAATTTTCTTGCTGGAATCTTAATTATTATATGCCTATGTGTAGATTTTTTTTAATCAAGGCTAGTTGGATTCCTATATGCCTCACTTATCTGTATGTCAAGTTCTTTTCCCCTGCTTGGGAAGTTTTCTTTCATCACTTCTGTGAACAGTTTTTTTATGTCATCTGCACTCTCTCCTGTTTCTTCATTGACTCCAATCAGTCCTATGTTATTCTTCTGTGCATCATCTAGCAGCTGCTGGATTGATTTCTCATGGTCCCTTACTATTTTATAGAAATTTTTCTTTTCCTGGTCACTAATTCCAATCTTATCCTCTATGTCTGAAATTCTGTCCTCAAATTGGCTCATTCTGCTGCATAGTCTTTCAGTGGAGTTTTTAATCTCCTGGAAATCTGTTTGCATCTGTTTTATGGATTCCATTTGTTTCTTATGTTGATATTCCATCGTGTTCCTCATCTCCTCTATTTTTTTTATCTGTGTTCTCTCTAGATTTATTAATCATATCTTGCACTATGGGCACAATCTCTGCTGTTATGTGAGAAAGTATTTCTGATTTCATTCTTTCCAGATCCTCTTTTTTTTCTATTTCAGGTAATCCAGGTGGTTGAGTATCAGAGTGTTCCATCTCATTTCCCTTTGGGGTTGCTGTAGGTGATCTAGAAGTCTGACTCTGAGGCTTGTTTAGGTGTCTTCTCATTTTGATGGGGGTGGGGCTTGCTGATGCCTGCGTGGCTCACCTCCTCTTTGCTGGAAGCTGTGACAAGCTGACCCAGAAGCCTCCTCTGTGCCTGGAGCTGTGGCATGCCTACCCAGAAGCCTCATCTGTGCTGGGAGCTGTGGCATGCCTATCTGGAAGCCTCCTCCGCTCTGGGAGCTGTGGCACACTGACCCGGAAGCTTCCTCTGCACTAGGAGCTGTGTCATGCTGACCCAGAACCTCCTCTGGGCTGGGAGCTGTCTCTTACTGTTGACCACTCCAGACATGTACTAGTACTTTTTCTCATGCCTCATCTTTCCCTGAACATTAGTTTATATTTCAAACTATCCCTTACAAACGCATTTTCTCCCTTCATGACGGCTGATAAATTGGAGAAATATTGACATTTTGTTTATTAACAGACAATCTATTGAAAGCTTATTCTAGCATTTTCTCAATTGGTTTTTGGATTTCTCCAGTAGGCAATTAAAGCTTCTGAAAATAATGGTTGATCTCATTTTCCAGTATTTACCATTTTTCTATTTTCATGTGTACTTACCTTTGTTCAGAGTTTCACAATACTGAATAATGGCAATGGTAGGGAAAATAAAAAGTTTGTATAGGAATGTCTCTAGTGCTAAGTTAAATGCTTGTTTTATACTTTCTCTGTCAATGCTGAGACTATTACTGATACCTATGCATAGCAGCCGGGGGGGAATGCTTTAAATACTATAATATATTTAATTACTACAATAAAAATTTTACCAATATTTTTCTATCATCCATAAATTATTGTAAGTCTTCAGTATCTCCTCCTTTACTTATAAAAGCACAAGATACTCCTAGTAGGTTTTCTCACATGGAGCACTTCCAGTATTCTTAATAATGATGTACTAATATCTTAAAACACAGCTGTATTTGCTTTTTCCCATTGTTTTATGACTATTTTCTATGCTGTGCTACAAGTAAATTCCATTGTTATATTTTTTATACACTCTCAAATCTTTACCCTACCTGTAGCATGCCTAACTTTGGATTGAGGTCTCCCTTTATCTAAACAAATCTCTCAAACTGGTCTTGAAAGAAACTCAGTGACAAGACAAATATTGAATTGAAAAAGTTGCAATCCATCTCATCCTAATGAGAGTGCCTGACCCAGTACTCCTTAATGATAAAAATACTCAGAAAACTGGGATTACAAGAGAACTTCTTCAAGCTGATAATGAAAATCAATGAAAAACCTATAATTAGCATCTTCCTTAATGTTGAAAGACTGATGTGCATAACCTGTCCCTGTGCCATTCACCCTCCAGCCAACTCTGTGCCCATGAATTCTACACCCTGTTTTGTTTCCCCTCAGCACAGGGCAGCAGCAGTGCCTATCAACTGATCAACCTGATCATGGACAAGGCCAATACTCCAGGAGAAAAGGTAAGCCCCAGAGACTCAGCAGCTCCAGAGAGAAATAATGGACTGTGCCAGCAGAGGTGGCCCAAGAAAGGCTCACAGCTACTGTAAACTACAAAATCTGCATGGAGTTTTACTCCAAAATTGACTCTTTCATGGCAGACAGGAATTGAACAGAAAGTCAATGCAGTGCCTGAAATATTTCCAGAGTGTTTTTAATCAGGTGCCATTTTAAGAAAGGGTTAATTCTTTACAATTTATATTATAGTATTATTTATATTATAAAAAATAGGCTAAATAAATTCTCAATGTTTACATTTAAATATTTTTGTTTATCCAGTGATGAAGAACATCTTTTTGAAACCATATTCATCCTTCTGGGTATGAGTGGGTGTGTTTACTGCTTCTAGATTCTAGCTCATTTCTAATTGGTGATTTTTAAAAATTCATTCTTTAAGAGCCCTTATATATTAATGACATCAGCTTTCCGTCTGATTGTGTTTCTTGCAAATATATTCAATATAGAATTTGGGATTGTTTGGATTTGTTATAATGGTTGTTGGTATTGTTTCAGTGTTGTCAAATGATATATTTTGTTTTCCTGATGAACTTTTTCTGATGAAGGCCAAGGCCTGTGTTTTGGAGAAAGTGCCAAGGAAGCAGTTGGCCACTTGGGGAGTACTCTAGAGTTGAAGTGGCAACCCTGTAACCTGTGCTGTCTGGTCTGTGGTTCAGGTATCTCTCTTTTCTTTTTTTTTCTAGTTTGATCTTTTCTGTTACTTTTATCTCATGTTAGCCATTTCCCTTTAATTCTGAATGGAATCCTTTATCTCACTTTTTTCTCTTCCTTCTCATCTTCCATTGATTAATTTTTCAAAATCTGCTTTTCATTCTCTGGTTTCCCACTCCCTTTATCCTTACTACTATAACCATGAAGCTGTATCAATCTGTTCATAATATAATTGTAGATCTCTTTCTTGACATCATAGTCAAAATCCTAGAAGTATAACACAAGGGCTGAATTTTAAAAGCTGTTAGAGAAAAGTAATGAATCATTGATAATGGTAAACCCATTATAACTACAGCAGACTTCTCATCATAAACCTTAAAGGACAGAAAAGCTTGTAATGAAGTTTTCAAGTCCTAAAAGCTAACAACTTCAAACTCAGACAGATATACTCTACAAAAGTAATTTCCAGAATTGATGGAGAAATAATGCCTTTCCATGATAAAGAGCACCTTGAGAAATTCATGAGCATCAAACCAGCTCTCAAAAAAATACTCAAGGATATCCTAGAAAAATACAATGGAGCTAACAATGCCAAAAGTTCTAATAGACTGAATATACTAGTCCAGGTGAGAAGTTAAATAGGAGGAAGAAAAGGGAGAATCAGCAAGAGAAAAATATTGCTATGGCAGGAATAAATTAATACCTTTGAATAATAATTCTCAATGTGAATGGTGTCAATTCCTCAATCAGAAAACACAGATTTGCAGAATGGATCAAGAAACAAAATCCACTGATATACTGTATTCAAAAAAACACATTTAACCCAAAAAGAAATTCATAAGCTGAAAAGCAAAGGATGGAAAACAGTATTCCATGCATCAGGAACCTGAAAACAAGCAGAAGTAGTTATCCTATTTCCAGATAAAGTAGACTTCAAGTCAAAATTGATCAGAAGAGGAAAAGAAGGTCATACATTTTGGTTAAGGGAACAGTTCAACTGGAAAAGATAATAATATAAGCATATATGCACTGAACATTGGCGCACCCAACTTCATAAAACAAACACTACTATACATAAAAGATCAGATACATATCAACACAACTATAGTAAGGGATCTGAATTCCACAGTGTCACAAATAGAACCAACTAGACAAAAAAATCAACAAAGAAATATTGGAGTTAAACCTAACCTTTCAACAAATGGACTAAAAATACATATCTGTAGAATGATCCACCCAACAACAACAGAATACAGTTTCTTCTCAGTGGGAGATGGAACTTTCTCCAAAATAGATTAGATACTAGCCAATAAATCATGCTTAGGTAAACATAAAAGAATGAAAATTACCCATGCACATTACCATATTATAGCACAATAAAACTAGAAATATATGGCAAAAAAAACAAATTATGTAAACACATGGGAATTAAATAATAAACTCTTGAATAATCAATGGATCACAGAAGAAATTAGTTCCCAGGATCAAATAATACCAGTACAGCATACTAGAACTTCTTGGACACAATAAAAGCAGTCTTAAGAGAAAAGTTTATAAGAAAAACAGAGTGAACCCAAATAAATAACCTAATGATGTTCCTTATGGTAATAGAAAAACAAGATCCAAATCCAAAGCTAGTAGAAAGGAAGGAAACTATACAGATCAGAGAAGAAATTAATATAATTCAGATTAAAAAATGCAAAGAATCAATGAACCACACAGTTGGTTCTATGAAAGAATAAACAAAATAGAAAAACCCTTAGCTAATCTTTTTTCCCTCAGATAATCTTATCAATAAAAAAGAAAATATTTAAATCAATGTAATTTTTTAAAAAGGTGAAATAAAAATGGACATAATCAAGATCCAGAAGATTATTAACAACTACTTCACAAATCTGTCCTGCAATAAAATGGAGAATTCAGAAGAAAAGGATAAATTCCTAGATATACATCCTGGTGATTGATTGTCAGCTTGAGTGAGAACACCCAGCTGAATTGAGTCGGCATGGTTCTGGGTATGGAAGATCCACTTTAAAGAGAAGTGCATTCCTCACAGGACTAGAGAAAACAATACTAAAATTTACATGAAACCAAAATAGCAAATGGAATTCTAGGTAACAAGAGCAAAGAGACATTACAATCCCAGATTTCAAGTTGTTACAAAACCACGGTGATAACATCATGGTACTGGCACAAAAACAGTCATGTGGATTAATGTAACAGAACAGAGGATGAAGAAACCTCCAGGAAAAATTAGCTGATTTTGGATAAAGGGGCCAACAACATACATCAGAGGAAATATAAGTTGGAAAAACTGGATATCCACATACTGAAGACCAAATCTAGAACCATATATCTCACCATGTGCTAAACTCAAACCAAAATGGATCAAAGACCTAAATGTTAAAACAGAAACACTTAAATCTGCTGGAAGACAAAGTAGGTAAAATTCTTAAAGACACGGGCATAGGTAAGGAAGTTCTGAAAAGCAAATTAAAACAACACAGAGTCCATCTTACTCCAGAAAGAATGGCTATCATCAAGGAATCAAATAGTAACAAATTCTGATGACAGTGTGGGGGAAAAAGAGCCTTTGTACATTGTTGATGGAAACGTAAACTGGTACTACCATTATGGATATCAATATGGAGAGTCCTCAAAAAACTAAAACTAGAAGTTTCATTTGACCGGGTTATTCTACATGTGGGTATCTTCCTGAATGAGTTAAAGACATTATATTAAAGTGAAATATGTATACTTATGTTTATGCCAGCACAATTCAAAATAGCTACCAGATTTCTCTGAAAGTAAGACCTAACCAGAAAACAATCAGCCTTGAAAACTAGAGATCAAAACTCCAGCCCGAATCATTTTGCCTTACCTACTATTACTGAGTAGCCATCAAGCAAGAGAAGAGTGAGGTATAATCTGTATGACAGCAACCTTCACCACATAACAAACAATGCTTATCTTCTGGTTAGGTCTTATATCCAGGGAAACATAGTAAGTCTTAAAAATAGCCTATGTGTCCATTGTGGATAAAGAAAATGTGGCAGTTATGGAGTACTACTCTGCAATAAGAAAGGATAAATGAGAGTAATTTATCCTGGAAAACATAATGCACCTAGAATGCAACTAGAAAACATAATGTTAAGTGAAGTAAGTCAGACACATGAGATTAAATATCGCATAGTTTCTCTTATATGAGAAACCTAAAATATAAATATAGAGTGAAACAAAGATAGGTAATAAGAAATATAGAGCTAGATCTTTTACAAATAGGAAGGAGACCAAGATATGAAGGGAGAAGAGAAAGGTGGAGGAAAGGGGATGAAAAAAGCATTGCAATATGTTATGTAGATGTACCAATCTCCTATGAGAAATGTAATCATCATATATTGCAAATATGTACTAATTTTTTTTTAAAAGTTGAAAAAAAGACAATACTTTCCATTAAGGTCAAGAAAGGAGAAGAATATCTATTCTCACTACTTTTATTTAACTTTGAATTAAATGTGTTAGACAAAACAATTAGCCAAGTAAATGACATAAATTCATCTCGATTAGAAAGGAAGAAGAAAAACTCCCTATTTATAGATGAAATGATTTTGTATATAGAGAACCCTAAAGTATCTACTAAAAAATTAAAAAACAAAAAAAACCAAAAACAGAAATAATGAATGAGCTCAGCAAGATTGCAGAATACATGATCAGTATACAAGATAAATTGTATAATAGTTGTGAACAAACTGAAAATGAAATTAATTAAAATAATTCAATATAAAATAGTATTAAAAAACTAAGGAATAAGTTTAACCAAAGAAGTAAAAAAATATACTGAAAGCTGTAAAATTATTGAAAAACATCAAAGAAAAGCTAAATAAACAGACATCCCATGTTCATAATCATTCAATGCAAAATCGTGAAACAAGGAGAATGGAAGAACAGCAATTGGACTATGACAATTTTGAAATCCCCCTAGGCAGATGTTGAGGAGACCCTCTCTGGGTTATAGAATATTTCTGGATGGAATCCTATTATGTCTGGTGGCTGAGAACTCTTAGATGCCTTGGAGGCATTTTTCTTCCGGGAGGTTCCCCTTCTTCCTTTTGAAGTGCTACTTCCCACAGGGCACCAGAATAGATTTCCTCTTTGGGAGCCATGTCTTGATCATGGATAATTGATGTTCCAAGCTTATTTGAGGTCACAGTCATCTTTAGAAATATAAAAAAAAACTTGGTCAACATACTTCTTATTTGATTCAAGTCAACAGCATATGGCAATAGTCTATTTCACCTCTCTGTCTCTGTCTCTCTTTGATTAATTGCAATGAATTTGCATAGATTTTGGTCCAGGCCCTTGATCCCTGAGTCACAGGTTTAATAATTCCTCCAAACTTACACAGCTATATAGATTTGTCAACTATTACTCACATTCAAGACTGAATAGACTAAGAAAGATTGAGATCATTCCAAATGAAAAAAAGTCTATGAAATAGAATTTGTAATGATTTTCCCATTTGGTGGAAGAATGACTTATGCAATATACTTTTAAATAATTTTCCCTTTGCTATCTTACCAACTGGTATTTATAAAACAGGGTAGATTTAATGAATACTTTAAGGTTAAAGCCTAAGCTGCTTTGAATCTGGGAAAATTTTAAATTAACTTTATAACTGGAAAATTTTTCTAAACCTTTCTAAACATATCTAAGTTTCTTGCAGTCTTTTAATTAAAAGAAAATACCTAAAGTGGTTCAAAAAGCCCTACCTAGCTGAACTCAACATTTTTGTCTTAGTTTAATGTGGGCATTCTGTATTAGTCAGCTTTCCCATTGCTGAAACACAAACCCAACATCCACAACTTAGAAGAGAGATTTAACTTGGCTCATGGTTTGGGGATTCAGTTCATGCTCAGTTGGCTTTGAGGCAGTAACATCATTGCAGAAGAGTGTGACAGACAAAGCTGCTTAGTTCACGGCGGTTGGGAAGCATAACAGGGGAACAGTGCCAGAGAGGAACAGGCAGAGGACCAAGGCCATTCCTCATCACCTACCCAGACACATCTCTTCTAATCTGCTGAGTATTTTTTAATCCAATGAAGTTGACATATCAGAATTAATGCTCACACTTTCTTATACTTTGTTTTGGCAATAGCTAGCCACAAGTTCTGTGAATTGCAAGCATGGCATGTTCCATCTGAATTAATAGTGTGTACATGCTGGTCCTTCTACCTATACATCTCCAACCTCCAAGCTTAAACTGGTTTCCTCACTAACTCCACTTCCTTGAGATGATTTTTAAGTGTCACATTTTCAATGATGTCTTCTCTCCACTGCCTAGTAGAGTCTATTCTCTTCTATGCCTTCATAATATCCAGTTTTGCCTTTCCAGATTATTCATCCATGTAAATTCTGATTTATTTGTGTGACTATTTTTTCATCATCAACTCTGCAATTAGATTCTAAGCTTCATGAAGAATGAGGTAATTCCTGATTTTATATCCCCCAAACTGAGAAAACTTTCTAACTCTTCATAGGCACTCAAATATCTCTTGAAGTAAAGTGTAAATGTAAGTCTGTCTTAGTTTCTCGTTGTTGCGACATACACCTGACACTCACAAATTAAAGAAGGAAAGGTTTATTTTGGCTCATAGTTTGCAGAGGTTTCAGTTGGCTGGCTCTGAGGCAGGGCAGCATGGCAGGGGTGTGTGGCAGAGGAGGCTTGCTTATGGCATGGCACACAGGAAACAGAAAGAGGAATCAAGGAAGGAGGGCAGGAGATAGACCTTCCAGGTCCACCCCCAGTAACTCAACTCCTCCTACCAAGCTTCACCTCCCCGAATCATATTTAGCTGTAAACTCACCACACAACTGATCCACTGGTGAGTATCATGCCTTCATGATCCAATCACCTCCCAATAGCCCCACTTATGAGAGCATGAGGCTTTCAGGGGACACCTAGATATAAAAAGTAACAAGGTCACATCATAACATAAGAAATGGATTCAGTCCTTCACAGTTTAAATATTTGAGCATCCAGGATTATGGAAATAAAGCAAATCAGATAACTTTAAATTAATAGGTAAGTGATTTAGAATTTTATTTTGTTCTTATTGATTGGCCTACATAAAGGTAAATATCTGGCTTTAGATGCACTTACTTAAATTTACAAATATCCTGATGACTATTCTGCCAATAAATGTTTTACTCACTGACAAAGTATTGTGGTGTTTTGATGACTCAAGTTATTATTTTTCAAAAACTCATTCTTCAAGAATATCACAAAGTAGTAAAGCCTTTTAGTTTTTTAGTTTTGACTTGGATTTTTCAGAAATTTTAGTCTTATTTTTTCTTGTACTTCTTTAAAAATGTATATTTTTCCTTTAAAAAAGACATATGTAACAGTCTTCTGAAAAACAGAACTGCTTGTTAGGAAATCAAATGAAAAGGAAAAGGAAAGAAAGTATTTTTATCAGTCAGCTTTCCCTAACATGTACAATTTAAAGGAGGAGAGATTTTTTTTTATTATTAAATTCTTTTATTGGTACATTGTAGGTATACAACACAATTACATTTCTCATTGGGAATTGTACCTTTACATAATGCATCTTGGTTCTTATTTTTTCCCCATTCCTAGCCCTCCCTTCACCCCCTCCACCCTTCCCTATTTACAAAGACTTTATTTCCATTTTTTCCATTTCTCATCATTTTTCCTTTCCCTTCTTTCCTTTCCTCTGCCCCTCCCACTATCCCTACCCCTTTGCACCTTTTCTTCCTATTTTGCATTATCGATTATTCATTCTAATCATTGGTACATGTTAGGTATACAATATAATGACATTCATCATTGGAAATTTGCACCTTTACATAGTCTCTCTTGGTTCTTGTTTTTCACCCTTGCCCAGCCCTCCCTTCAACCCCTCCATTCCTCCCTATTTACAAAGATTTTGTTCCTATTTTTCCATTTTCTCATATTAATCCCATTCCCTTCTATCTTTTCCCCTAGCCCTCCCACTTCCTTCCCCTTTGCCCCTTTTCTTCCTATTTCACATTACCTATTATACATTTAGTCCTTATTTACACTTTCAGTTTCTCACACTAGAGAAACTATTCAGTATTTACACATGTGTGTCCTATTTATTTCACTTAAGAGTGTGGCCTCAATGTGCATCCACTTAGCTATAAATGTCTCTAATTTCTCATTTTTTATGGCTGAGTAGTACTAAAGGAGGAGAGATTTATTGTGGCTCACAGTTTCAGATGTTTTGGTTCATGGTCATCTGGCTCCAAAGCAGAAACATCACGGCAGAAGGGTACGGCAGAGGAAAGTTGCCTACCATTGCATCCAGGAAACAGAGAGCAGGGTAAAACCTGGAAAGGAAGGCCTAGAGATCAGATATAATTACCAACATCATGCCCCCATGACTCATCCACACATACTTAGATGTGTGCTTTGCCAATCTCCTTAAATTATTCAGTCTGACAGTCAAGGTTAAACATCAGAGCATTTAAAGAAAAGTTTAGTACAGCTGTAATATCCATAAATTGGAAGCCAAAATCCTTATTGCTGACTCTTGAAAAATCTAATTTAATCTACCCCAAAAATTACAAGTAGCATTTTATTTTTTATTTTTGTCAACCACTTTTTGGACAATAACCTGCTCACTTTATTGTAGATAGTTGACATAAGATTTCATGAAAAAACTTGATAGAGAAGGCCTATTCCTGTTTGCCAGCTCAACAGTAAGCATCAATAGGCCAGCCAAAGCCCCTAGGTGGGAAAGAATCATAAATCAAGTCTTTGAGTTCAAATGAGAAAAGGTATGTGACAGCATCCTCCAGGTGTCGAAGCATAATTGGCACTCAGATCTGTTCACTCACTTCCTTATTAGTTAAGGAGGTGGCTGAAGCAAATGTATCTCCTGACGTAGAACTACAGCTGGATGCCCCCTGAAGACTTATGCACAGCTCCACCCAGCCATATTCTAAGCCAGGGCTTCATTCCCATCACTACACACTCTACTTCCACATCATATTCATTGGATGCATATGCGTACAATAATATATTTTCATCAATCATCCCTAAATAAAATACTAAACTTTAGTTTTGGGAGACACATCCCCAAAAGTAAACTTTGAGAGAAACATTATTTAAGAAATGTGTATGCTTAATTGTCAGTGTAAACCTTGCCCTAGGTCACTAGCTGTCTTGGTCAAATGGCAGGGAGGACCTGAGATCTAACTATTTCAGTCCTCTAATAAAAAAGATAATAAAATGAATGTTTGGTGAGAAAAATGCTTTTATGGAAACTTGTGTAATCCAAACTTTTTGGTGGTGGTTTTAACATCAGATTTTACAACAGGGTAGTTAAATAGTTGGCTGAATCTTTTAAAGGACTGAGGAATTTAATAGCAGAAAGTATACTCTTTGTAGTTCAGTCAGCTCAGAGAACTGGCAGGTTCAAGTTACCGAGCTGTAGTACTTATGTATTTCTTTATTTGTGTAGTGCTTTACTCTGAAATTTTCTGTATTTTAGACAACAGATGAGGCAAGTGTTATTGTCAGAAAGAGGAGTTGTTTTCCAAGAGAGGAATATGTTAGTCTCCAGTCCTGGGGACCATGGCTAGGTCATTTGAAGTGGTATATTTAAGATAGAAGCTTAAACATCATCTGCAAACAAAATTACCTGGGAACAGAATGAAGCTTATCCTTAAGCCTCAAATCCATAACCCTGGTTATCTAATATCAAAACAGATTGAGCTTCTTGACAACAACCATTTCTTAATGAATGAGCATTTCCAAGGGCTACTTTCTTAGTCCCTACCAGGATCTTCTGGATAATAGGATGGGGAGGCTTAAAGGATGTTTTACTATACTGCCCTCAGAAAAGGGTAAGCATAAAACAATCTAGATAGAAACTCAATATCTACAACTTAGTATCTGAGGGAGTTAGTTCTAGATACCAAAATTATGAATGATCAAATCTGTATAGTATCTGAAATGCTATCATATTTGCATATAATTCATGTACTCCTCTCATGCACTTTAAATCATCTCTAGCTCTCTTATGATACTGAACACAATATAAAGGACAGCGCTTTTTAAAAAGTATTTTCCACCAATGTGAAACCTGTAAATATGAAAGGTGGGAAGGAGCTATTTTTCTGTCCGCTCTCTTGTTTCAGTAAATTGCTGCACACAAAGAATTACTGTTTGAAGCCCTGTGGATTAAGTTGTTCCAGAAAAGAAAGAATGACATAACATCAGTTTCAGACACAATGTAACTTTCTACTTTGAGGCAAGTAGAAGTTATGTTTTAAATTAATTATCCCAAAGGTTTTACTCTTAGATAAGTAGAATTTATACTTTTATAAGTATAAAGTGGAAGGATCTATCTTTTCTTGTTCCTTTGTAATTTTGCTCCTCAAAATGTTTTGTTCAAAAATCAACATTTTCAATAATTTAATGTAAAAACTCTAGAAACCATAGGCTACACCTTCTTCAGAGTTGTTTTATATTGTTCGGTGTTATTTTTTATTTGTTTAGTGATTGTACTGACCTAAACCATAAAGTTTGTATTCTTTGTTGTGTGTGGACATTTAAATCTATGCTTGGTTAGCTTGGTACTCAGGAATTGACTAAACTGGTATTTTCTTTCTTTCTGAAACTGGTTAGTATCCCAGGCTGTCTTAGTTACTTTTCTCATGGCTGAGACAAAATACTCTGCATCCAAAGTTAAAGGAGGAAAGATTTATTTGGCTTGCAGTTCTTAGAGGTTTCAGTCCATAATTAGCTGGCTCCAGGCCAGTGCAGCACAGCAAAGGAGCAACACAGAGGATAAACAGTCCATGGCAAAGCAGGGCAAACTGAAAGCAGCAAGCAGCAAACAAGCAACAAACAATGACTCACAACCAGGGTGGGGCAGCCTTAATCCTAGAATCACACCATAAATCAATCCCAGCATCACATCCTTGATCCCAACAGCACACATCCTAGATCCAGTCACCTCTGAAAAGCCTCACCTGTGACCACGAGGCTTTGGGGGTACATTTAGATACAGGCACAACCTATAACACAGTCTTTGCTGAGAAACATGGTATGATATGTTAGTTTTTAATTATCATTCAATTCAAAATATTTTCTAACATTGTAATTTCTTCTTTAACCCCTGAATTATTTAGATTTACTTAATTCCAAATATTGAGGATTTTTTGCAATACCTTATTATTTCTAATTTAATTCCATCTGGCTCATATAATCAAAATATTTTCATCTCTTGATATTTATTGTGAGCTATTTACAGCCTACCCTGTGAATATTTGTGAATATTCCATGTGCATTGAAAAGAATGGTTTTCATTGCAATTTTGGTGTGTAAAGCTCTGTAAGAGCAAATTCAATATACTGAATTGTCAGTTTTGGCTTTGCCACTTGTTCTATCAGTTACTGAGAATAGAGTGCTAAAATCTACAACTATGACTATTGATTTGAATATTTTCCTTTTAGTTGTGTCACTTTTCACTTCTTGAATTTACTACCATAACATACTGTATATATATATATATATATATATATATATATATATCTTAGCAAATTTCTCCTTTTATCCTAAATTTCCCTCTATCTTTTTGCCTTGAAGTCTGCTTTATCTAACATTAATATGGCCCATTCAACTTTATTAGGCTTAGTGACATTCTAGCGTATCTTCTATTTGCATTTGCCTTTCAACTTATCCATGGCTCCATATTTGAAATTTGCCTCTTGTCAACAAATTCTAGTTTGGTCTTCCTTTCTCATTCATTTGCTCAATATCTGCTTTCACTTATAAGCACTCAGGATATTTATACTTAATGTAGTAATTGATGAAGCTGGAGGAGTTAAGCCTTTCTATTTATTTCCCATTGGTGCCTTCTGTTTTACCCTTTCTGTTTTTGTTTGTAGTTTTTTATTCTTTTCCTATCTTCTTTTGAGTAAAGTAGATAATTTCCAGTTTTAATTTGAAATTTCTGCATAACTTCCATAGATATACCAGTTAGGTAGTATGGATATCATAGAATCAATTTAGAATGAATATTGTATATTTCAGACTTTATTTTTTTATTTTATTTTATTTTATTTTTTTGGTACCGGGGATCGAACTCGGGCCCTTGCGTTTATGCAGCAGGCAGCGAAACCACTGAGCTAAACCCCTGGCCCCAGACTTTATTCTTTTTGAAATTTATTTTATTGGTACATTTCAGATATAAATTGTGATAACACTCATCATAGAAAATTTGTACCAGTGTATGATATACCTTCATTCTTTTTTTTCCCCATTCCCCTTCCCTCCCTGCCTTCAACCTCTTCTCCTCCTTATTTACAAAAACTTAAGTGAAGTAAATTGGACACGTATGTATAAATACCACATTTTCTGGTGTGAGAAACCGAAAAGGTAAATAAGGACCAAACTGTATAAAAGATATTGTGAAATAAGAAGAAAATGTTCAAATGGGAAGGGAAACTAGGGAGAGGGAAGGGGGAAGGAAAGGAAGGGAAAAGAAAAAAAGAGAATAAAAGGAAAAATTAGAAACAAAGTTTTTGTAAACACTTTATATTTTTAACTTTTTTAACCTTAGTTCACACCGGACACTTTCAACAGTTTGCTTTCTGTTCTTATTTCATTAATAAAACATATTTACAACAGTATAGTTCTATGTATTCATTCCTCATTCCTTGAGAATAGTTAACTTCTTTTACTTCTCTCTATATTAAAATTCTCACAGTCTATGTCTAATTTTATCTGCAAGTTATTAAGAAAATTTTTTTAAATGGCATTTTATGTTTTCCTACTTGTGTATATTTTCCAATGCTTTCAACTCTAGACAGAGCCAGTTTCTAATCTAATGTAATCTCCCTTTGGCCTGAAAGACAATTTAGCATCTCTTACATAGCAAGTCTGCCTACAGTAAATTTTGCTTTAACTTATATAAAAATCTCATTTACTGGGACTATATGTGTGTGTGGTGTTTGTACATTTGTTTGTTTGGTTTTGTTTTTTTGGTGCTGGAAATTGAACACGGGGCCCCATGGATGCTAAACATATTCTTACCATTGAGCTGTATCCTTACCCAATTTTCCTCTTTTTTTGAAGTGTATTTTTCTGGGTATGTATATAATTTTAAGTCAATGATTATTTTCTTTCAATGTAGTAATAAATTATAATAATATCTTCCAGCCTCCATTGTTCTTAGTCAATGGCTATTCTTGTCATTGTCCCTTGTGGAGAGAGTGTTCTAGCCTTAATCCCTATTATTTTCTAGGTTTTCTCTTAATTTGATTTTCAGCAATTTGAGTGAGAGTCTAGGTAGTATTCTTTTTATATTTATTGAACTTGTCAAATTCACAAGTTTTAAGTCATTTTTTCTTTACATATTTTTCATTTATTTTTTCTCCCCAAATAACTCTCCTCTCCCCCAAGTTCTCTAACCACATGTAAATCAAATTATACTGTCTGCTTTGTTGAGACTTGTTCATTTATCTTTATTTTTTCTGATTGCGGATCAAATAATTTGTATTGCTTTGCTTTAAAGTTTACTGTGTATTTTTCTCCATCTCCCATGTATTAAGTGCACTCAGTATTTTTTTCTTTTATTTTACAGTGTTTCTAGAACATTTATGTATTTCTGTTTATATATTCCATTTTTTTCTCTCTTAGGATTCTCTATTTGTTAATACTCTGAAATCAAATTTTTTTCTTTACTTCTTTCAATGTATTTGTTTTTATTTCTTTGGACATACTTCCCTGTTCTCTATTTGGCATGGATCATGATTTCTTTGATGAAATAATAACTGGCATTCTAAATAATATGAGCATTGAAAATACCTAGTATAGACTCTAGATTCCACTAGCTCCTTCTGGAGGGCATGCATTTTTGCCCAGGTACACAGGCAAGTGGATGACGCTGCACGTGTAGGCTTTCAAAGAAGCATTAACTTATTAGGACTAGTCATTGGATTGTATCCATTAGGGCTTGCTTGTAGGCTTTATTAGAAGGAGAGCTAGATTAAATTTTATTCTGGAGCATGCCTTTTATACTAAAGCACAGATTTTCTGGCGATTCATCTGGATGTCAAATTACTAATGAATTATTAAGGAGATATTTCTGTTTTGTTAGCGCTGCAGCTCTCACATCCTTTGGCGCGACTGCTCCCTCTGCATTATGTGACTGCCGATAGCTGCTGTTATCTCAGCCCGAAGTCAGATGCTCTGTTTGAGCCCTGGGTGGACTCAGCTTCAAGTGTGTAGCAGACACACAGAGATTCCACTACACACACCTCTGGGCCTGCCTCTCCATACAGCTCCTTCTTTTTGCTGCTGTTGACTCTTCCGGTCGACACTTCCGCTGTCCAGAATTCTTATTTCTTCCTCCTCAACTTAGAAAACTACTAAAGTTCAGCCCAGAACCTATTCTCTGTCAGGACATTATCCCCAAGTAAAGAGCAAAGCAGTATGTACAGGCCTCTAGCAGGTGACCCTTTCCTCAGTGGTGCAGTCTTTTACAGTGCCTGAAAATAGCTGCACCTAAAATGAATGATACGCAAAAAACTGCAACACAAAATAAGTCAAGGACCTTTATGATACTGAAATTTCTCTTTCAATTAATATGATAAATATTAATTCTAAGTATTCTGAAAACTTAATGATATATATTTTAATCCCAGAGCAATCAGTAAAATTGTTAGAAAAAACATTTTAAAATACACAATAGATAAATTAAAAAAGAAGATTTTTAAATGTTCAAATATCATAAAATAAGAAATGAAAAAGTTAAGAGGGGAAGAAAAGCAGGAAATAAACACAAAAAAGTAATAAAAGCAAATACCTACATTCAAATATATCACTGGTTACATTAAATGTAAATAGTCTAAACACACTAATCAAAAACGGGATTGTCAGATGATTTAAAAAATAACACTGCTACATATTCTCTATAAGAAACTCACTTAATATAATGTTTTAAGTACATTAAAATAAAAGAATTGAAAGCACAGTTAAATATAGCCCATGCAAACACAAATCAGAAGCTTGACGTGGCTATGTCAATATTAGAGTATATTCAAGAGCAAAGAATTTTAACAAGGATCAAGAGGGACACTGCATATTAATAAAAAATCAACCCACCAAGAAAACATAAAAAATTTAAATGCATATACACATAGCATCAGATCTTCAAAAAATACATGAAGCAAAATCTGAAAGAAGAAACATAAATCCTTAATTAATACTGGAGACTTCAACGCTTACTAATATGTAGAGCTAGAAGAAAGAAAATCAGCAAGAATATCAAACAAGTGAACGAACAACACTGAAATAAAATGAGTTCTAACTGATGTTGATAGAAATTTCTAATCAATAACAGAATATGCATTCTTTTCTGTGAACACAAAACATATCCCAGATTGACCATATCCTGGGTTTTAATTAGAAATTAATCACAGAAATATAAAAGAAAAATTTCTAAACACTTGGAAATTAAACAGTATACCTACATAATTTATGAGTCAGACAGAAAGGTTTAGGAGAAAATTTAAAAATGTTTTTAAGTGGGAAAAGAGAAAATCTCACTCATGAAAATTTGTAGAATATGGGCGGCAGCGGCAGCAGGGGATGCGGGTGGTTGGGGCTCCGGGCCGCGGCTGAGGCGCCATCCTGTTCCCGGGGCTGGTGGGGAGGCCGGGGAGGGGACCCAGGGGGCGCAGTGGACTACGGGAACGTGGTGGAGTCTGAGGAACTGGAGCCTGGGGAGCTCCTGGCCCTGGGCTTGGCTCGGGAGCCGCTGGTAGCCAAGAGGAGGAGGAAGAGCCGGGGCTTGTGGAGAATGACCCAGGGGACGGCACCACTGAGGACCCGGAGCTGGAAGCGATCAAAGCTCGAGTCAGGGAGAATGGAGGAAGAAGCTGAGAAGCTAAAAGAGCTGCAGAACGAGGTAGAGAAGCAGATGAATATGAGTCCACCTCCAGGCAATGCTGGTCCAGTGATCATTCTATCGAAGAGAGAATGGAGGCTGATGCTCGTTCCATCTATGTTGGCAATGTGGACTATGGTGCAACAGCAGAAGAGCTAGAAGCTCACTTTCATGGCTGTGGTTCAGTCAACCGTGTCACCATACTTTGTGACAAATTTAGTGGCCATCCCAAAGGGTTTGCGTATATAGAGTTATCAGACAAAAGAGTCAGTGAGGACTTCCCTGGCCTTAGGCGAGTCCCTATTTAGAGGAAGACAAATCAAGGTGATCCCGAAACGAACCGATAGACCAGGCATCAGCACAACAGACCGAGGCTTCCCGCGTGCACACTATCGTGCCTGCTGTCGTGCCCGGACCACCAACTACAGTAGTTCCCGCTCTCGATTCTACAGTGGTTTAAACAGCAGGCCCCGCCCTGAGGTCGTGTCTACAGGGGCCGGGCTAGAGCGACATCATGGTATTCCCCTTACTAAAAAAAGTGTGTATTAGGAGGAGAGAGAGGGGAAAAAGGAAAGAAGGAAAAAAAATAAAAGAAAAAAAAAAGAAAAACAGAAGATGACCTTGATGGAAAAAAAATTTTTTTTTAAAAAAGATACACTGTGGAAGGGGGGAGAAACCCATAACTAACTGCTGAGGAGGGACCTGCTTTGGGGAGTAGGGGAAGGCCCAGGGAGTGGGGTAGGGGGCTGCTCATTCACTCTGGGGATTCGCCATGGACACTTCTCAACTGTGCAAGCTGCTGCCCATGTTTCCCTGCCCTGCTTCACCCCTTTGAGGGCTGCTCAAGGGTAGGTGGGCATGGGTGATAGGAGGGGT
Organism: Heterocephalus glaber; assembly: GCF_053883595.1. NCBI lineage: Eukaryota > Metazoa > Chordata > Mammalia > Rodentia > Bathyergidae > Heterocephalus > Heterocephalus glaber. The sequence goes on along the minus strand of NW_028258146.1, from coordinate 1,128,248 downwards.
TTTGTTTACCCAGGGCTCTGGAAGGACACCAAACTGTTCTGGTTGTTACCTTCCCTCCATCTTCTCCCTGCCTTTCACAGTCCCCTCCTGCCTGCTCCTGTCCTGCCAGGCCACCTACCCCAACCGACTTTCGGCTCCCTACCCTCCAGATTGCCTGGTGATCTATTTTGTTTCCTTTTGTGTTTCTTTTTCTGTTTTGAGTCTTTCTTTGCAGGTTTCTGTAGCCTGAAGATCTCCGTTCCGCTCCCAGTGGCTCCAGTGTAAATTCCCCTTCTCCCTGGGGAAAATGCACTACCTTGTTTTGGGGGGGGGGGGGGGGTTTCAGTTTTTTGTTTTGTTGTGTTTTTTTTCTTTGCCTTTTTTTCCCTTTTATTTGGAGGGAATGGGAGGAAGTGGGAACAGGGAGGTAGGAGGTGGATTTTGTTTATTTTTTTAGCTCATTTCCAGGGGTGGGAAATATTTTTTTTTAAATATGTGTCATGAATGAAGTTGTTTTTGAAAATAAAATAAATTAAAAAAGGAAAATTTGTAGACTAAAACAGTGCTTAGATGGATATGATAATACTAGCAGCTATTATTAGAAAAATGAAAAATGGTCTTAAATTAATAATTGAAGTTTTACCTTAACACTCTAAAAACTGAAGTGAAAATTCACACAAAGGAAGCAGAAGGAAGGAAATGGTAGAACAAATAATGTAAAAGATAAATGTTAATTTAAGAGAAAGGAACCACAATAAAGAAGAAGATATAATATTGAAATAATGACAGCCTCCAGAAAACAAAATCAATGCATAAATGTAAAATAAATACTAAAAACCATAACTCAAGAAATCTTTCATGAAATTAAAAAAAACATTTAAGGTACATAATGAGAGAACACACTACATATTTAACAGTATTTACTCAGAATGACTGAAATGAAAAGTCTAATAAAATGATTACATGTTGAAACACAGCCACTTTTCTTTAAAAACTTAAACATTAAATTACTATGTTTTTCATTAAGAATGTAGGAAAACAGAGGGAAAAGGGTAGAGTAATAAAAGAAATAAAAGTAGGTTATCTATTGACAACAGTTAAAAAAAGCAAGAATTATAAAAGAAGAAAAGTAGATTATTTAACTATTGACTGCAAAATTAATGTCACAATAAAATGATATATGGCTAAGAAATGCAAAGAAAAAAATGTGAACCAAAATTCTACATCTAACAAATCTATACCTTTAAGCATACAGAATTAGACAATCTGTTGTTAAATTTCAAAAACTGAAAGAATTTTTTTTTTCCCCATGAGTTCTTTCTAAGGAATAAACAAGAAAGCAGCCTTAGAGAGCCAAAGTGACTCAGGTATTATCAGCATAAGGATTGGTGAAAAGATAAACATGTCATTTCAGATGCCCAGTTTTGGATTGGGTCTTTAAATTTAGGAGGTCTGATCTTTTTAAGTTCTTTACAGATTCGAGATAGTAGACCTTTGTCTGAGGAAGAGCAGGTGAAGATTTTTTCCCACATTGTGGGTTGTCTCTTCACACTGCTGGTGGTTTCTCTTGCTGTGCAGAAGCCTTTTAATAAGAAGAGACCCCATTTGTTGATTGTTTGTGCTAGTTCACGGGCAACTGAGGTTTTGTTCATAAAATCTTTTCCTACACTGATGTCTTCAAGGGTTCTACCTAACCTCTGTTCCAACCGGTTCAGAGTTTCTATTTTAATATTTAGATCTTTAATCCATTTTGATTTTGGTTTAGTGCATGGTGAGAGATACAGGTCTAGTTTTAATCTTTGTCAAGTTGAAGCCCAATTTTTCCAGTACCATTTATTAAAGAGGCTATCTTTCCTCCAGTGAGGGTGTTTGGCTCCTTTATCGAAGATGAGATGGCTGAGTGTGTCTGGCATTGTTTCTGCATCTTCTAATCTGTTCCACTAGTCCTCAAGTCTGTTTCTTTGCCGGTACCATGCTTTTTTTTATGACAGTATCTTTGTAGTAGAGTTGCAGGTTGGGGATTGTGATACCCCCTGCCACGTCTCTGTTACCTAGAATTGCTTTTGCTATTCTGGGCCTCTTCTTGCTCCAAATGAATTTTTGGATTGCTTTCTCAAGGTCTATGAAGTATGCTGCTAGGATCTCAATTGGAATTGCATTAAATCTATATAGCAGTTTTGGAAGTATGGCCATTTTCACTCTATTAATCCTTCCTACCCAGGAGCAGGGGATGTCTGTCCATTTTCTGATATCATCTTCAATCTCTCTTTTCAGAGTGCCATAGTTTTCAGAGGAGAGGTCTTTGATTTCTTTCGTTAGGATGATTCCTAGGTATTTCAGTTTTTTGGATGCTATTGTGAAAGGAATTATTTGCCCTATTTCTCTCTCAGTGAGTCTGTCATTGGTGTAGAGGAAAGCTATTGAATTTGTGTATTGACCTTGTAACCAGTTACTTGACTGAATTTGGTTATGAAGTCTAGAAGACTTTTGGTGGAGTTCTTGGGGTCTTCTATATAGAGTATCATGTCATCTGCAAATAATGACAATTTGACTTCTTCATTACCTATCTTTATTCCTTTTATTTCTTTCTCTTGTCTAATTGCCATGGCTAATGTTTCCAGAACTATACTGAACAAGAGTGGTGATAGTGGACATCCCTGTCTTGTTCTTGATTTTAGTGTGAAGGATTTCAGTTTTTGACCATTTAGTATGATATCGGCTGTTGGTTTTTCATAGATGGCTTCTCTCAGTTTGAGGTAGAGACCATCTATTCCAATTTTTTGTAGAGTTTTTATCATAAATGCATGTTGGATTTTGTCAAATGCTTTTTCTGCGTCTATGGAAATAATCATATGGTTTTTGTCCTTGGCTCTATTGATATAGTGTATTACATTGATTGATTTTCGTGTATTGAACCATCCCTGCATCCCTGGGATGAATCCCACTTGATCAGGGTGTATGATCTTCTTGATGATCTTCTGCATTCTGTTTGCCATTATCTTATTAAGGATTTTTGCATCTATGTTCATTAGTGAGATTGGCCTATAGTTCTCTTTTTTCAGTTGGGTCTTTCTCTGCTTTGGGGATCAAGGTGATGCTTGCTTCCAGGAATGAATTTGGGAGTATTGCTTCCCTTTCAATTTCATTGAAGAGTTTAAACAGTAGTGGCAGCAGTTCCTCTCTAAATGTCTTGTAGAATTCAGCAGTGAAGCCATCAGGGCCCTGGATTTTCTTAGTTGATAAATTTTTTATTACGTTTTCAATTTCATTGGTTGATACTGGGTTGTTCAGAATTTTGAGGTCTTCTTCGTTCAACTTTGATAATTCATATGTGTCTAGCAATCTGTCCATTTCTTCTGTGTTGTCCATCTTATTGGCGTATAGGTTCTGGAAGTAGGTATTGATGATCCTCTGGATTTCTGCGGGGTCTGTTGTAATTTCACCCTTTTCATTCCTAATTGCATGGATTTGGGCCTTTTCTTTCCTTTTTCTGGCAAGGTTGGCTAAAGGTTTGTCAATTTTGTTGATTCTTTCGAAGAACCAACTCTTGGCCTCATTGATTTTTTTGTATCACTCTCTTAGTCTCTATTGCATTGATTTCTCCTCTGATCTTTATAATTTCCTCCCTTGTATGAGTTTAGGGGTTGTCCTGCTCTTCTTTTTCTAGAAGCTTGAGGTTCAGCATCAGGTTGTTTAATTGGGCTCATTCTGTTTTCCTAATATGCGTATTCACTGCTATGAATTTCCCTCATAAGACTGCTTTCATTGTGTCCCATAGATTCCGATATGTTGTATTGTCATTGTCATTTAATTGAAGGAACTGTCTGATTTCTTCTTTAATTTCCTCTATGACCCATTGGTTATTCAGAAGTGTGCTGTTCAATTTCCATGTGTTTATGAAATTTTTTCAGTTTCTTTTGCTATGGATCTCCAATTTCATTGCACTATGGTCTGATAATATACAGGGGATAACTTCAATTCCTTTGCACTTACTTAAACATGTTCTATGTGTGAGTATGTGGTCTATTTTGGAGAATGACCCATGTGCAGCTGAGAAGAATGTGTATTCTGATTTTGTGGTGTGGAAGACTCTGTAAACATCTGTTAAGTTCATTTGTTCAAGAGTTTGATTGAGTTCTTGTATTTCATTAATTATTTTTAGTCTAGTTGATCTATCTATTTGTGACAGTGGGGTGTTGAGGTTCCCCCACTACAATTGTATTAGTGCATATATGACTTTTCATGTCCATTAGTATTTGTTTTATATAGTTGGGTGCACTAGTGTTTGGTGCATAGATATTTATGATTGTCATCTCTTCCTCTTGGATTGTTCCCTTTACAAGGATGTAGTGTCCTTATTTGTCTCTCTTAATCAGTGTTGCTTTGAAATCGACTTGATCTGCCAAGAGGATAGCTACTTCTGCTTTTTTTCAGGTTCCTGTCTCATGGAGTATTGTTTTCCACCCTTTAACTTTCAGTCTATGAGTTTCCTTTTGAATTAAGTGTGTTTCTTGTATGCAGCATATTGTTAGATTTTGCTTCTTGACCCATTCTGCCAGTCTATTTCTTTTGATTGATGAATTGAGACCATTAACATTGATGGTTATAACTGAAACATTTTTACTTGTCATTGCCATGACTTTTTCTTTTTGTTGGGTTCTCTCCCTTTACATTTAGTTTCTTGTCATGCCAGATGGGTTCATTCTGCTTTGCTTCCTGGGGTTGTGATCCTCAATGTCTGTTCCTAGGATATTGTGTAAAATTCTTTGGAGTGATGGTTTGGTATTCACAAAGTTCCTAAGGTGCTCTTTGTCATGAAAGTATCTTATTTCTCCATCCATTTTGAAAGATAGTTTTGCAGGGTACATCAATCTGGGTTGGAGGCTGTTTTCTTTTAGGGCTTGGAATATGTCACTCCAAGCTCTTCTTGCCTTGATGGTTTGTGTTGAGAATTCTGCTGTGATTCTGATGGGCTTTCCTTTGTATGTGATTTGTTTCTTTTCTCTGACTGCTTGGAGAACTTTGTTCTTCTGTTGTGTTTCTGGAATCTTAACAATTATATGCCTATGTGTAGATTTTTTTGATCAAGGCTATTTGGAGTCCTATATGCTTCACTTATCTGTATGTCAACCTCTTTTCCCATGCTTGGGAAGTTTTGTGCCATTATTTCTGTGAAGAGATTTTTTAATGTCACCTCCACTCTCTCCTGTTTCTTCATTGAGCCCAATCAGTCTTATGTTATTCTTCTTTGCATCATCTAGCAGCTGCTGGACTGATTTCTCATGTTCCCTCATGATTTTGAAGCAATTTTTCTTTTCCTGGTCACTAATTGCAATCTTATCTTCTATATCTGAAATTCTGTCCTCACATTGGCTCATTCTGCTGTGTAGACTTTCAGTGGAGTTTTTCATGTCCTGGAAATCTATTTGCATCTGTTTTATGGATTCCATTTGTTTCTTATGTTGGGATTCCATCATGTTCCTCAGCTCCTCTCTAGATTTATTAATCATGTCTTGCACTAGGGGCACAATTTCTCCTGTTATCTGAGAAATTATTTCTGATTTCATTTTTTCCAGATCCCCTTTTGTTGCCAGTTTAGTGGGTCTAGGTGGTTGAGTATCAGAGTGTTCCATGTTATTTCCCTTTGGGGTTGCTGTAGGTGATCTGGAAGTCTGGTTTTGAGACTTATTTATGTGTTTTCTCATTTCAGTTGGGGGGCGGTGGTGCTGTTGGCACCTGCATGGATTACCTCCTCTCGGCTGGGTGAGGTGGGCCAGGGGCCAGGAGCAGCAGTCGGGATGGTGACCGAAAAGCCCTTTCCTGTGGGCTGGGAGCAGCGGCAGGGATGTTGGCCTGGAAGCCCCTTCCTCTGGGCCAGAAGCAGTGGGATGGTGGCTCAGAAGCTCCTCCCTCTGGGCAGGGAGCAGTGGGAAAGGTGGTGACCCAAAAGCCCTTTCCTCTGGTCTGGGAACAGCTGGAGGGATGGTGACCGGGCAGCCCCTTCCTCTGGACCAGGAGCATTTGGATGAAGGCTCAGAAGCCCCTACATCTGGGCTAGGAACAGCGGGACTCAGTACCTTGGTCTGGTGGTCTGGTGTCCTCTGCGTCTTTGTAGTATGGAACCAGGTGGCTGCTTGTCTGCAGCGGGGTGATTCAGTGTTTTCCTCTAGACTCAGGACCTAGATAGGGCGTGCACAGACCTTCCTGTGTGCCGCAGGCTGATTTGGCGTATTCTGCGTGACTGGGTACCTCGGTAGGGCATGTGCAGACCTGTCTGTCTGCAGTGGGCTGATTTGGGGTGTTCTGTGCTACTCAGGACCTCAGTAGGGCGTGCACAGACCTGCCTGTCTGCAGCGGGGTGATTAGGCATCTTCCGCTTGACTCCTCATTATGGAATATTACAACTCCATCTATCACCTTCTGTGTCCTTAAAACTTATTGTTCTCAGTATCAAAAAACATGGTAACATGAACTACAAATGAGTTTTTAAAAACCTGTACTCTTAAGTTTAATTGTAAATGTTGGTATAAATCTATCATATATATATTTTTTCTAGTTTTAGCTATGCAAGAGTTCTGGAGACAATGACCAATGCAGTGACAGAGAACATCCTTTGTGCCCAAATCTTAGTCTTGAAATATTCTTTCCTACCCAAAGAAATCAGCTAATAAATGAAAAATAAAATGATAGTTAGACTTTTGCCATTTTACAACCACAATGAGTTAACAGATCTAAGTATTAAGTATCAGATTTATCAATATAAAAAAGAGATGGAGAGATCATGTCCTTCCCGATACAAGAACCCAGTACCACTTAAAGTCTTGCACAGGAATCAGGTTGATTCAGTCTTTGAGTCCAGGAGACAACATGTAGGACCTGCACAGGGCATAGGGCACACAGAACTGTAGCAGGCAAGGGCAAGAGAATGAATAAGCTACACAACTGGTCCAACAGGCTAGGTCCTTCAACAGATAAACCGTAGAGCAAGATTACTGAACAGGCAACCTGTAAGTGCAAGAAATGTAAAAGGCATATTTTTGATGAACAAGACTAAACTATTTGGTCTAGGGATGAGCACATGGATAGGAAAACTAAAGTAAAACAAGAAAGAAGCCAAAACAAAAATCAAGATAGGAGTAACTTAGTGGGTGACTTAGTCACTTTTTTTCACTGGGACAAAATATCCAATACTAGCAACTTAATGGAAGAGAGATTTATTCTGGCTCATGGTTACAGTTCATGGTTGGCCATCTACAAGACAAAAACAAATGGCAGAGGGCTAAAATGGAGGAAATCTGCATATGTCATCATGGCCTGGAAGCAGAGTAAGAAAGAAGGAGCTGAGAAGGGGCACATATCCTTCCAGGTCACATCCCCAATGACCCGCCTCTCCCAACCAGACCCTATCTCCTAACAGCACCCTCAGTCATGAACTCATCAGTGATGCCACTGCTGAGTTCAACACCCCATTTTCCAATCACCTTCTAGATGCCCCACCTCTGAATACATGAGTGGGGGGAGGGGGCATTCCAGATCTAAACTATAACAGTGGGGAACATGGAGGGGCTTGAGATTAAGGATTTTGTGTTAAGTGGTAAAGTTGCATTTCTATAGTCAGTGATTATTAGGGTGTTCAGCTCACAAAAACTCATTCTGCTATATATTTGTTACTTGGTTTTCAATAAAAATAAGCAAAAATAGCATCATGTTTTCTATTATGAATTTTATCAATTATGGATTACTGTGAAGATTTTCCTAAGATTTTATAAATATTTACCTATATATTCTTCAGCACACTTTAAATGAGTAATTTCATATTTAAATTATTAATCTAACCAAGAATTTATTTCTAGTGGATGATGTGATGTAAGGGTTTTATTTTACTATTCTTTTACTATCCATGAATATTTTCAAATTTGTTTTGACTATTGAAAAGGTAATGTATTCACATAGTGAAAAAAACACAAATGAGACATAAAAGAAAGGGAACCCTTCATCTCATTCAGGATTCCATCTCTCTACCAAAGGCAATGCCATTAATATTTCTTGTGTCATTATGTTGTGTATCTGTAGTAAGTAATTGTGTTTGATGCCAACATCTTTAATAATTTTACCTTGCAGAAGCCATCCCTCAAATTTTATAACTATTTCATTAAAAATTGAACAATAAACCATTATGTGGTCCAAAATTCCTTCAATGAGAAGCTTGGTTAAAAGTTGTTTTTGTTGTTGTTGTTGTTGTTGTTGTTGTTGTTGCTGCTGCTGCTGCTGCTGTTTCCTATATGACATCTATTTTGGGAAATATTTTGCCCATGATATTCAAGGGGATCAAAACCCATTCACATGCTTCCCTGTACTTACTTTCCTCCTGTCCATGGTGAAGCCTAAATACAGCCCATCAATCATGAAATTGGCTGAACATACTGATATTCATTTTCGTTCCACTAGGACTGTCAAACTGGTAACATTAAAGCTCAGGCTGCTTGGTGTCATTTTGTGGCCACATTGAGAGACCCTGTCTGACAAAGACAACAAAGAGCAGAGCACAGAAAGTATTTTACAAAAGTTGATGGAGCCCGGGCTCCAGCTGAATCTGAAGCTAGATGTGCTTCTGTCCTTCTATTTTACAAACCCAATGAATTCCATTTGCTTAAACAAGCTTGATCTTGATTCTTCTCTTTTGCCTCTCAAATTTTTGATTATCATAGAAATTAATTTGCACTCTACAAAAATGAATATGATCAAATATACTCTCAGCAATGAAGTTCAGTGCACTGATTTGTGTGCTGAAGACACAGGCTGCACACAGGAAAAAATAAAGTTTACTCTCTGCTTCTTGAGCTTTTGTTGCCTATGGGGAGGAGAATCTTGCTGATTTTTCTAAGAGTACATGATATTATTAGAATATACATCTTTGATACGGCATATATATATTGGAACAGGAACCCAATTCATAGCAAAGTCAATAGTACCAAGGTTATCAATGTCTCAAATCATTAGGCCTCAGAAATTTCACAGGGGCCCCAGAGCTTTCAGACAAAAAACATCAATCATCCATGCAGTAATGCCAGATTAATTCACACATTCAAAAGCATCTAGTCATGACAAAGTTCTGCCTTTGGAGGATGACTTGTTTGAAGCTCATCCTCCAGCAAGGCTTATTGAGATCAATAAACGTCCCAAAGCACTGAGGACTCACTTGTCTCTTTTATGTTTTCCTTTACATAATGACAAAAATAAATCTAGGGGCATTTGGAGCAGTTGTTCCTACATAGAAACAGCCTTTGGGGCCCACTGGGTAAATGCCTTAAATAGGTAAGCTTTGAATTAAATGGAATTTTCCTGTTCAGAAGAGGAAATAATATACATTTTAAGGCTGAAGTGCAAAAAGTAAGAATCAGGGAAAAAAATCAATTGAACCTTTAAAAAAATGCTAGGCCAAAAATATCTCAGATCATGGAAGCACTGTCATTTCTATCAATGCAGCATGAAGTGTCTTTTCTTTCTTAAAATTATGCAACTAAGAATTTCCATTCCCCAGTCAAAATGCAAAATCCATCAAGCGATTATTTGAAAAAAGTTGTCATTTAACTGAAGGGATCACTTGACTGAACCAGACTCATACTTCTCTGTGTTTGCACATGTGTGTGTTTGCATGCAGGTGTTTGCAGATCAAGACTCTGAAGGTAATTTGTAAAACCTTCAAAAGTTTACAGAAATCTTTGAAACATCCAGTACATTTTTCTTTTATTTTGGAGTAGTTTAGAGGCCTACTTCTCTTTATCCACATCATATTTTTCCTTTCGCACAGATATATCAAGTATTTTTCCCTTAAAGGAAATGAAATACATTTTTTGAGAACTCCAGTCTGTTCACAGTAGTTCACAGGACCAGGAGTAGAAATATGAACTCCTGGAAGTGGGTCTCTCTGCAAAGTATTAAGGAATGATTTCCTCATTTCCTTTTAACCTTAAGCCCTATGCCATAAATTTAATTTTTTGTAATAAGGTCAAAAGGGTGACACGTTAATTGAAGTCCACAAAAATAATCTACAGCCACTGAAAAATCAGTGTGTTTGCAAAATTCCAACTGAGTCAGCCCAGGAATTGATGTTCAGGCGTACAAATCCCAGCACCTTCAGCTCAGTTTTGCTGAGATTCCAGTGTGTAGATCTTACAAGTGCTGAGGAAAAAAGTTGACTCAGACAAACTTGTGGTGGGAATAATCCAGTCACTGTTGTGAATCTTTCAAGGGATTATGTCTTTAAGTCGTTTAGACTTCGAGCTCCATTCTCTAAACTGAAGGGACATCTTTTTGGTTCAAACTCTACTAGTCTTTCATTGTATAAAAAGAAGTATCTGAAATCTTATAGAAGACACACACTATGTGAGAAATATGTTAGCTATCACAACTTCCCCTAAATTTGGATAAAACTGCAAATAAAGGGAAGGGATTTTTGGTTTGTTTGATTTGGAGACTTGGAGAGTTTTATTTGACAAGGTGTTGTTGTTGTTTAGACCTTTGAGTTTTCTGAAGTCCCAACCCCTGCCTGACCCGTGACTGGCAGTGTGCCTCAGAGACTTGCTCATTACGCACTGTGAATAGCAACGTCCTCTGGCTCTTGCAATCAGTGTCCATCAGTTAGAGAACCATGCAGAGGTAATGGCTGATGAATTACATTTTATGATGCAAATGGCCCTGAGAGGAATTGTGTCCTCTGTATCCCAGGTCCTTTCTCCTTTCTTTTTTTAAAAAAAATCTCATTTTCAATGTCTTGCATGTAACATTTCGAAAGTTATTGTTATTGTTCTGATTCCTTTAGAGAAAAGCCTCATTGTAGGTATAAAGAACTTTGCATGACCAAATCACAAAAGAGGTTTAGTTCTTAAAAGTAACAAAATAAAATGAGTGAAACTTTTTATTTATTTATTATTTAGTTTAGTTCCATTTTAGGAAGGAAAATACAAAAGATTTCATTAGATTACACGGTCCCAAAATCTTTAAGGAAAATAGGTTTTTGAAGTCAGTTCACTAAAATGAACATTTTACTTTATTAAAAGCTTATCATGATATCACCTACCACTATTATATATAAGAAACAATTTCTTGTAAGCCTATCAGATGTAAGGGAAATTGATTAACTGAAAATATACAGGGGAGAATGTTATAGTAGAATGATTTCTTTTTTGCTTAAAATACATGAAGAAAAGATTTTCCATTTATTTTTTCAAATTATTTTGATGCTATTGATTCTTGATAAGAACAGATACCTTTTTACGAGGTAAAGTTCATATACAGAAAACACATCTGGCTGAGGATCATTCCTGTAAGTTCTTCCAAAGTTTGTGCATCACAAGGCAGTTTGTGATACCACTTAACGCCAAGCATTTTAATTATTTAAAAATTCTCAGTATCAACTCAAAAGAGTCCTTTTCTCTCGGTTTCTGTCTGTCTGCTTCTAGCACCATTTTATCTTTCAGTCCGTCATTCTCTTTCCCTCTTTTTTTGTCATATTGTTAGTGTATTGGAAACAATTGGTAGATTCCTTTTTCTGAAGTCGTCTGTCTTTATCATCTTAAAAATACATTTGTGAATAACACATCATTAGTAAACTGTTTTCTTCATGATCTCACTTTCTCATTTTTCAATAAACTGAACTTTTATCAATTTTAAGCACCTTTTAATTATGGTAAAATAGGCCACCTTAAAATTTAAAAAGATCTTGCCACTAGCATTTTGACTACTTCAGAAGCTAAGTTTTACCCTCTGCCACCCATACTTTTCCAGAATTTGTTACACAATAGTTATTTCTCTCCATTCTCTCTTTTATCCATAGACAATAGTCTGGTCTTAATTTGTGGTAACTGAGGTTTTCTGAGTATGGTAAAATACAATGTGCTGTTTCCCCCAAGACTCTCTTGTCTCTTACCTGATGTATGATTTCAAAATCTAACACTTCCCAAGACTAACTACAAATCTCCATATCTTCTTAGGACATGGTCCAGCTAATATAGGATTAAGCTTTGATAATATCCACCAGTTTTACAATTAGAAATTGTTTTCTCTGATTTTACTGTCAGTACTATGAGCTAATCCTATCCCAAATTTTCCATAGTTTAGATTCAAAAGGCTAGCAAAGACTAATCCTCACTATACACTTCCAATGTATTAGAAATTGGAGAGCATATACATGACATCAAATAAAGCCATCTGGTGCCAGACTGGCATTACCGCACGGAGACGGTAACTGTGCATGTCACCTAACCTCTGGATTCTGACTCCCAATACCCTCACAAGCTGGCTTCTGGAGGACCGTGTCTGCCTTTCTTCTGCATTTGACTCTTCGTGTGAATCCAGTTTATTTTTAATTTTTCTTAAAATATTGAACTATTTATATTGTCTTTGGGGAGCTTCTTTTATTTCAGAAGGCAGAATTTAACTTTTTAGCCCTACAAATTCCAAATATTAGATACCTAAAATTTTTCTCTGTAAGTATCTTTAACTAAGTATACATATAACAAAGGAAAACAGCAAGTATTACACAGCTTCTTATGTTTTTGGTCCCTAGCACAGTACATTATACACAGTAGGCAATGATACTGTTTGACTAATTTTAAATCAAGGATGTTACTTTTCCTTCATTACTGGCTTCTTCTAGTGGCAGGGCACAGGCCAACAGCCAAAACAGCTCTGTACAGAGGGATGGAGGTTCCCAATTACATAATGTAATAGCAAAAACATTTGAAGGATCCCTCTCCTGCCTTTTTTTGTTTCATTATGCTTGCATGGCTTGGTTTCTTTTAAGATCTACTTTCATGAAACCCCTCCTGAAAGGCACAGATGAACTGGAAAGAGAAAGAGAGTCTTGCTACTTGTCTTCTACCATTTACCTGCCAGCCATCATCAGTATCTGAAAGTCTGGGTATTATTGTGTCTAATAAAGAAATGAGATGTTATTTCAAACAGATTTACGTTGAGTCATCCTCTAGATGGACAAGAAACATACTGAGTAACATGAATACCCTAGATCGGTAGGTGTGGAGATGTTTGAGGAGAAGGAAGAGTGAAGAGCTGCACCAAGAAGGTGAGAAAAGAACAACACAAAGAAGAAAGTTTATAAAATTTTAGCCAGGAGGGAAGAGGACAGAAAAAGAAAAGATTTCCAGACAAGACCCAATCTGGTTTGTGTAATAGAGCTCAAAGCAGCCAAAGATCTCACAAAAGTGGAGAGATCCAAAGTAATAAAACCTAGAAGGATGAAGTCTCAGATGGCTTCAGAGAACTCATTTGTAAATAAATCCAGTGCATCTAGATCCAGTCATTTCCTATATTTCCCCTCTCAAAGACTAGGACATGACAGAAATGTCCAGATGATATAAACCAAGTTCTGAATGAGAAGCAATCTTAGATATTGAGCTGAGCAATGCAGGACTCTAAGTAGGCATAATATCTACAGTTTTTCTCTCTTAATGTGAATTAAATATGAGTTAAGGCAGTGTAGGTATAAAAAATAGTCTATGCTCTGTAAATGGAAAGTGAAGTGTGAAATGGATGAATCAAGAGGTTTTCAAGAGTTTGAAAGTCTACACCATTATTTCACAGTCTAAAAATAAATCTCTCCTTTTTATGCCTTGGGTTTTGCAACAAAAGCTGTAGTAATCTTCCTAGCCAACCTGGATTAAGTGATCAGATTAACCACTTGAATACCAGGAATAGTGCAGAGGTGCATCTTGATGTGAGCTGAAGATAAGAATGAAAAGTCCGACACATAAGTGAACTGAATGAAACAGGATGAGGCGGGTCTGTATTAGGCAGGCTGTGGCTGTGAGATCACATGAGGACACCAGATTCAGGAAAGGGAAGTTCCACAAAAAAGTTCCCTGAAATAGCTCTCATAGAACAAGGTTATATTCTGATTATAAATACTTGAACTCTGTAACTGATTTTGTTGTGTGAGAACAAGTGCTTTTTATCTATGGCACAATTTTGAGAAGATAAATTTTTACCCCCATCAAACCCAGAGCCAAAGGGAAGTAAAACAAGATTCACCCCAACTATTTCCTCAACAAACAGCACGTCTATTGTATGTGTCTTCTTTTACTAGCTCTGAATGGAATTTCACCTTTTGGCATTAAATGAATGTGCTTTTTTTCCCACTGTCTCCACTGGTTTAATATTTACCTCAAGATATGAATACTAAGCTTTGATTGTGAAATAAACAGAACATCAATGTAGACTGATCCAGAAAGAAGACAATTCCTAGATAGTCTATATATTTAAAAAGCTCATTTGACAATTACTCAAATTGTTTGATCTAATGATGGACAGATGAGAATATGTGGACAGCATATTCTTGGAGAGGTTGGTATAATTCTATTACCCTGACATTTTCAATTCAGCCTTACAGATTACTCTTTTAGGTTTTATTGCTTTGGCTTCTGTTGCCAGTAATTGGAAAGGGCCAGGAAAGGCTGTATTTATGTACATTATGTCCAAAATGAATTTCCTGTGATAGCAGATCTCAGAAAAAGGCTATTTTTGGGAAAGCAGAAGGGTTCAGTGTACTTTGTGAGAACAGAATTGTCACAAATGTTATAAATCATGTCCCTGGAAATTCATAATCTATCAACTTCTATAGTTAAAAAGAGTAAGAATCTTACCGCAAACAAAGGATCATGGGCTATATTTCTAGAAAAAATATATTGAGTACATAGAAAAGTTTCTCAATATTTTTCATGACACCATACAGTTCCCTTTCAGTATTTATATCTGGATTGGGGCAGAAATTTGTGCATTTCTTCTGTAAAATTGTCTGGAAAAAATTAAATCTTCCTGTTGCACTTAGCCAGAATACTGACATATTTCCTATTCGGACTACATCCTCACTCCTGAGAAGCTGCAGGACCTCTAAGCTAGTCAAAGAAAACAAAAGTAAAACTAAATATCTCACTGTTCTCCTCTTCCAAACCTCAAAAACTCAAATGAGGTCCTCGTAATTCATAATAGAATCCACCCCAACTTCCAGTAGTGGACAAGCATAGACTGTCCTCTCCAAATGTGAGCAGTCAGACAGTCACCAGACAGAAAGTAACTGAAATGGGTTTAAATCTAAAACATCTTATTAAATTCTCCTTGGAAAAAAAATCTCTAATTTATCTACAATTTATCAAAAGGATACCACATCTCTGATGTTAAAACAAGTTATCTTGGTGTGGCTATAGTCTCATGTGGCACTTATCAAATATCCCATGTAAATCCCATGCTGGGGCCCATGACCAGCCTGGCCAGTGAACAGGACCAACATGCTCAAGTACAGAAGAAAATCAACGTTCTGGGTTCTCTCTTCATCCTCTGCAGCCACCCTGGAAGTCACATGTTAGGACAGTTAAACCACAAAATTGAAGCAATCTTGAAAATCTAAATCATCTCTTGAATACACCAGGCTTTGCTTGAGCAAAATATAAAATTTAAGCCACTGAAATACTGAAGTTTGTGTAACAGCATCATAATTTAGGCATGACAATAAAACAGGTCTTAAATATTATTTATATATTTTATAATATCTATAATTACCAAAATACAGAACATAACAACATAACAAAAAGAGTAATCAGAGAAAGAATTAAAAACTTTCTTGAGGCCAAAATATTCAATAATGTGTAGGTAGAAGTAACAGATGCATAGTAGCCCATATTCCAAATCATTTATTTTTTCTAATTGTAAAGACACAACAGATGGATGGGAATCCAAACTAAAACAGACTGCCTAAAAGGGGGGAAAAGTGGCTTGGCATGAAAACTCTCTTCTCCAATACTAAGCAGAATAATATCTTGTGTTTTGCTTTGCTTTTCTGTACTGGGGATTGAACACAGGACCTTGCGCTTGCCAGGCAGGTGCAGCAACTCTGCGCTACGTGGCTGGCCCTAATATCTAGTGTTGTGAGAAAAAAGAAAGTATGACTAAGAACTTTATCAATACCCTAACTATAATTTGTATGACAACAATAAAATAATCTCAGACATACAACATGTGTTAAATGAAAAAACTTTAGACAATGTAAATTTAGCAACTTTGTTTGAGCAAAGAATAACACGTGAATTGGGCAAGACACAGAAAAGTCAGAGAGCTCTGTATCACAGCATTGTGGGCAGCAAGTTTTCACAGGCTGATGTGAAATTAAGACAAAGAAAATATATCAAGTTGGAAAGAGTGAAAAGACTCTAGTTAAAGAACAGTTGTGGTTTCTGATTAGTTGAAGTCTCTAGTCTTATTTTGTGATTTATGTTGGAATTCAGTTTGCAGACATAGGAGTTTAAGGGCAAGGACCTGCCCAGCATAACGGCCTCACAACTGAAGAAAATTTTTTTACACAAAACACACAGTGCATAGTTTTTATCTTGCCTGAAAACTTTTTGACATGTAAGAGTACTAGGGTTCAAATATGTTCCCTATTCATTCAGTGTGCAATAATCCTGTAGCCAAGCATGATAGTGATGCCTGTAATCCCAACACTGGGAAGCTGAGGCAGGAGAATTGCAAGTCCAAGCACAGCCTGGGCAACTTAGTGGGACCCTGTCTCAAAATAAAGAATAAAAAGGTCTGGAAGTGTAGCTCAGTGGGTTTAATCCACAGTGCCACAAAATTAATTCATTAATTAATAACCATTATGAAGCTAAAATGAATTTTCGCTATTACTATATCTCCAGTGCCTTCCATAAATACTTGCCTTATGTTAAATGTTCAGTAGATATTTGCTTAATTAAATATCAAGGTGATTAAAATTATTGAGAAAACATTGAAACTAAAACTCTACAGATACAACAGTATAAAAGAAGTGATGATGAGCAACAAAATCAGTAAAATCGTTACATCTTCAAAAGGGGATGTCTTAGTTACTTTTCTCTCTCATTGCTGAGACAAAATACCAGACACCAAAGATAAAGAAGGCCACAGTTTGTAGAAATTTCAGTCCATAATTGGCTGACTCCAAGGCAGGATGGCACATGGCAGAGGGGAAACAGTTCATGGTGGCTGAAGACAGCAAAAGCAAGGAGGGAACATTGGCATCATCTTTCTTCCCCTTTTATCTTATGCAGACTACAGGGCTTAGGGTGGTGCCAAACCAATCAGTGTGCTAGTTTAGTAATCTCACACTCTTAATCCCAACATCACACACTTTAGATTTAGCCACCTCTGAAAAAGCCACCTACGCCCACATGTGGCTTTGGGAAGACATCTAGACCCGAACCATAACAGGATATATGATTATAAAATTATGCATATCTATCCTTTTAAAAAATGAAGATCAAATTATGTTATTCCAAGATAAACAATAGCTGAAGGGTCTATATATGCCTTACAAAAAATACTAAAGCGTTTTTTTTAAGGACAAAATAAAAAGACACTAGACAGTAACTCAAAGTCATATAATGAAATAAAGAATTTGTTAAAGATAACTATATGGGTAATATGAAAATAAAAAAATTGAATATAAGTAAATTGAAAATAAATAAGTTGATTTATTAACTTGTAACTCCTCTTTTTGTTTCTTATATATTTAAAAGACAAAGACTTTCAATAGAATATTCAGAGGATTAATTAACATGACCAAGAGAGAGCTATTCCAGGAAAGTTAGTTCAGTGGAGAAAGGGTAGTTCAATAAAGAGAATAAATTGATGGAAAGCATCACATTACTATAACAAAGAAAAGAATTTCAAAACTGATGTAGCAAAAGCATTTAACAAAATCCAACACTTTCATGACAAAAAAAAATGTTTAGAAATCTAGGAATTGAAGAGAACTTCCACAACATGAGAAAGAGTATTTATAAAAGCTCATCACCAGCATCACACTCAATGAAAGACTAAAGTCTTTTCCCTTAAAATGAAGAACAAAAAAATGTTGTCTACTTTCACCACTGCTATTCAACATTGTACTGGAAGTTCTTACCAGAACAATTAAGCAAGAAAAAGAATTATAGAAGTCATCCAAATTAGAAATTAAGAAAAACTATCTCTATTCTCAGATATGATCTCATATAGAGAAAATCCAGAAAAATTCACACACACACACACACACACACACACACACACACACACACTGTAAGAGCTAATAATAAAATTCAGTAAAATTTCAAGCTACAGAATCAACCACAAAAGTAACTTCTGTTTCTATAGACTAGCAATGAACAACACAAAGAGGAAATTAAGAAAACAATCTATAGTAGCATCCAATAGAATAAAATTTTTTAGATTAATTTAACCAATGAAATAAAAGATTTATACAGAGAACTATAAAATGTTGCTGAAAAAAGCAGACAAGACTAAATAAATGGAATGATATCATAAATACATAGATTAAAAGACTAAACACTGTTAAGATGGCAAAACAATCGACAGTTTAAATGAAAACTCTGTCAGCATTCCAGTGGCTTGAGATGGTGTGGAAAAGACAATCTTCAAATTGATAAATTATTGCAAAAGGCCCTGAATATCCAAAATTGTCTTGAAAAATAGCAAAGCTGAACAATTCACACTTCCCAGTTTCACAACTTACTACAAACCTTACAGCAATCAAATAACTGAATACTATGCAGCCTTAAAATTGAAAGAAATTCTGTTGATCATGACAACATAGATGAAGTTTGAAGACACTACTTGGAGGAAAAATAAGCCAGGCATAGAAATACAAATACTGTGTGATCTTATTTATATGTAGCATTTAAAAAGTTAACCTCATAAAAACAGAAGAGAGCAGTTACCAGAGGTTGGGAGTGAGAATAAGAGATAAGAAAAGGGAAGATGTTAGTCAAGTTTAAATTAGACTGGAAGAATAAGTTTTAGTGATTTCAAGCATTATATGGTGAGCACAATTAATAAAAACTTATATTTCAAAATTGCCAAAAGAATTAATCTCTTAGACTCTCATCACAAAAAATGATAAGCTAGTGAGATGATGGATATGTTAATTAGGTTGATCAGATCTTTCTGCAATGTATACATAAATCAAAACATTACATTGTACCCCCAAATATACACAATTATTTGTCAATTAAAAGTAAATTAATAAACATTAATAATTTTTAAATATGATATTAGCATAAAGATAGACATATATACCGATGGAATAGAATTCAGAACCCTGAAATAGTCTCATACAGCTATAGCGAACTGATTTTTGACAAGGATGTTGAGATTACTCAAAGGAGAAAGAACAGTTTCTTCAGCAAATGATGTTAGGACAAGTGGACATCCACATGTAAAGGAATGAAATTAGATTCCATTCTTGAATGGTTTCACAACACATACAAAAATTCATTCAAAATGCAGTAATAATCCATTTATAAGGACTAAAACCATCAGACTCTTAGATGAAAATATAAGTATAAATCGTCACAATTTTGGATTTGGTAATAGATTCTTAAACAAGGTAACAAAAGCATAAGTAGCAAAACAAAAACATAAATTTATCACAGTTCAAAACTTCTGTACAAAAATGAAAAGACAACTCATAAAATGAAAGAGATACTTACAAAACATATCTGATAAAAATCTAATATCCAAAATTCATAAAGAATTCTTATAATACAACAGCAAAATGCCTAACAACCCAATTAAAAATTGGTTAAATGACTTAAATAGGTATTTATCCACAGAAGATATATCAAAAATTACATGAAAATATGTTCAAGGCCATTAGTTACTAAGGAGAAGAAAATAAAAGTTATAATAAGGTGTCCCTAGAATGCACAATACATGGAGGTACCATATCCCTAGATGGCTATAACAAAACAAAACAAAAATGGAAAATAGTAAGTTTTGGTTTAGTTGTGGAAATTGTAACCCTCATGGATTGCTGTGTGAATATAAAATAGTACAGTCACTGTAGAAAAAGTTTGGAAGTTCTCTAAAAATTTAAAAATAAATTATCTTGTAATCCAATAATTTCACTCCTTTTCCTATGTATAGAACAAAAAGAATTTAAAATAAGTGCTTAAGCAAATATGTGTACTACAGTGTTCATAGCATCACTATTCACAATAATAGAAAATAGTAAAAAGTTGGAAAGCCAAATGTTCATCAATACATAAATAGAAACCCAAATTACAGCATAGTGATCCCTTGGTACCCGTGGAGTACTGATTCCAAGACATCTCTCCTCCCAATACCAAACTCTACAGATGCTAAAGCCCCATATATAAAATTGCATAATATTTGTATATAACTTGAGTATATCCTGCTGTATACTTTAAGTCCTCTATAGATTATTATAATACATAATACAATGTAAATGCTAAGTAAATTATTGTTGTAGTATGTTGCTTAGGAAATAATTACAAGAAAAAGTCAATATGTATTCAAGGCAGATGTAATTTATTATTACTATTTTCTATCTGTGGTTGGTTAAATCCATACCTGCAGATATAGATGGCCAACTATATATACATACAATGGGATATTACTTGACTCCATAAAGGAATAAAATACAGATGCATTATACAACATGGGTGAATCTCAAAAACATTGTGCTATGTGAAAAAACTTCAGATACAAAAGGTCAAAGATGGTACAAAAAGTCAGATGTTTGGATTCCATTCAAATGAAATATCTAGTATAGGTGAATCCATAGAAATGTAAGTCAGATTGGTGCCTGGAGTGAGGGAAGGAGTAGGGGAAGATCTTGGAGCAGGAGAAGGAAAAGTGAGGATTAATCATTTAAGAAGTATGGATTTTATTTTAGGATATGAAAATATTTTGGAACTAAATAGTGGTGATGGTTGCATAATATTGCGAATGTATTGTCACTCACTTGTTCTCACTAAAATAATTAAGTTTATGTCCTGTGAATTACCCTTCAATCAAACAAAAATGCAGCAAAATTCTCTGTCAATCAGGATGACTTCAAACTATAATTCATGTCTTCCATAAACTCTCAAAGGTTCCTCACCATTTTTACTACGTATCTTCAGAGCTGATTCCTGGGGTCACAGGGATGTCAAGGCTAAAGCATGGTGAGGGATTAAAATGAATCTGCCATGTCTCAAGTATGAATGCTAATGAAATAAAGCATTTATTGAGCAATTTTTTTCCTCCTTGGGACATGTGGAAAAACACAAATGTACCCTCAGAGTTCCTTATTTACTTTTTTTTTTTTTTTAACTCAGGGGAACGTTCTTATTATATTCAGTTTGAAGAGACAAAACTAACAACAAAGAAAAATAAGAAGAGACTGACCGGGACAGGCTCCTTTCTAAACTACCTCAGCCCATCTCAGTGGTTTAGGCAATCCTCAATCCTGTCGTTGAGTGGCAGAGAATTGGATACTAAAAGGATGAGGAAAAACATAAAACAAAATATTTTTTCTCAACTAATGATGTCATTCTTCCTTGAAATCCTGCCTTTGCAGAACAAAGATAAATAAACAACCTGCGGGAGGGGATGATATAAAATGCATAGTTGAAAGCCAAAAGTATCCTTTTTCCTCCAAAAGCCAGGGCTCTCCATTTGGAATAAAATGTTTTTCTTAAAACTTTCGATAATTACAAATGTAAAGAAGAGCTTTTTTTTCACAGTGGGGCTTCTTATCTGCACTGACCTATAGCTCCTTCAGAAGGGGGCCCCGATTCTCAGGATTTCAGAAAAGAATGCGTTAACAAGAGGGTGGGAGTGGGCGAGAGGAAGCTGAAATGTGTGCAGATGGTTTAACATGCAAATGTCCACACTTTCTTTTAGGTGGAGGATCAAGGTTTGGCTATTTTCAACTTCTTTTCCACTCCCCCTCTCTTCCCATCCCAGTCTAGTTTCAAGAGGATTGTAGATGTGACAAGGGCTTTGTGTAGGGAATTCAGGCGCATGAAAGGGCCAAGGAGACCCAGTTGAGGGAACAAACTTTTGGGGGTCAGTGGGGTCACTTTAGAATAAATGTGTGGCATTGTTGGTATTAAGGACATGCTCTCAGCAGGGCGTCCTGAGCTGGGCACACAACTCCCAGGCCTGTTTATTCAACACTGAAATACCTAAGGACGGGACTTGGGGAGAAAAGGGAAACTACGTCTGCAAAGGCCTGCACCTTCCAGCATCAGAACATTCCCTAGAAGCACAAAGACCTGCTTTTTTTCTAATTATAGAGAAGAAAGTGCCTGTTCATAACCCAAAATTAATTGATTAATTAACGAATGCGTTAAAAAGAAGAGCTTCTCCTAGCATTCTTATTTCTTTCTCTCTCACTCTTACTTTTTCCCCCCTCCACTCATGGACAATCCAGGTCATTGAAAGCCTAAGATAGAAACAGTTTCTTAACAGTGTTTGAAAACAGCCTTTGTTTCCATGGAAGTGGCACAGGCCCTCTGTGGTTTCCTTCCAGAAAACATTTGCCTACGTCAGAGGCATTTTTTGGGGGGTGAGAATTAAATGAGAGAAAGTGTTTAACACAGTCTGAGTACATAGTTAGAGCTCAATAAATATTAGTTATGGTTAGTATGTATTGCTCTTATGTTACTCAGTCATGAAGGGGTCAGGAAGAAAGATGGGAGGCTGTAGGAAGAGGCTGTCCCAGAGGAGGGGGAATCAAATTAGAGGGGAAGGGGAGGGGGTCACTGAGGTCACTGTCAGTGATGTCATCCTTTGGGCAATTGAAAGGTAGAGAGGGGATATTTCCAAAATCAGAGTTAAAGAGAAGCTCAAAAGATGAAAAAAAGGAATGAATTTACCTATAGATGCTCCCGTTCTGAATTTTTAAAAAATCCAGTGAATCTGCCTGGATCTGGCTTAGGGCAACAAGACCAGAATACACAAAACATTAAAGAATGCAAGTGTTAAATGATGTCTTATAGACTGCCAGAACTTTTGGACACCAGTGAAGGAGACAGACAAGATTAATATGCAAAATCCACTTTGAAACATGGAAAAAGAAAATAAAGACATCATGTGAATGGTTCAATAAGAGGAGAAATGAGCATTGGTTGGCACAGTCAGGAGGTCCTCCTGAGATGATGTCTTGTAATAGAAAAAATTGGGAAGGGAGACAATGGTGTGAGGTCATGGTAGAGTTAGAGTGTTTGAGTTTGCAAAAGAAAGGTTTCAGGAAGCGAATTTAGGAGTAAAGTACAGAATGGCTGGGCATGTGAAGAATGTACCAGCAGGGAGATCAGCTAAAAACCTAAGGCCATAATCTAAATATTAGGTGGAGGTCATGATATGGTGTGTGTGTTTATGGACTCGAGAAATTACAGAATTGGTGATGAAAGAGAAAAAACTCAGTGAAAGTTCAAGAAAAAATACCACAAATGACAGACTAAGAGCTATTGATTACTTGCTGTTTCTCTTAGTCTCCCCCCCCCCACACCTAGCAATCCAGATGGGAAGATTGCGTCTCCTGGGTTCAAGTGCTCAGAGACCTGTGTAAGGGATCTAGAAGCATGTTTGGAAAGTCACACTGAGAGAGCAACCTAAATGTCCACCAATAGGGGACTGCTAAGTAAGAGTGGAAGCACATACTGGATTGTGTGAACTACAGCAAGGGTGAGGCTAAACAGGGCTGGGAAACTGTGGCCTTGAGCCTGGTTTGTTTCTGCACATAAAGTTTTTTAGCACTTAAAAGAAAACAAAAAACATGGAGAGTAACTGGAAATGGAAGATACAGAAAAAGGAAAACGGGATAACTTTATTATTGTCATAGCAAATTTCAGAGTAGGAGTATCATTGGAAGGATTATGGAATTTTGGAAACGTTTCTCTATCAAAGGTAAAGATAGTTTTAATTAAACTCATGTGGATTCAGAGGTGATAAATATTGGATAAGTAGTATTGTACAGAACAGGGATCTATTATATTGGAGGAGGAAAATCTTACAAGGTTTGAGTGGTAGGAATACAGTGAACTATTGGTACCGAAAGGGAGCATAGGACAGGTTATTAATAAGACTTCTTGGAAAAAGCAAAATAAATGTTTTCACCCAATCGTGTGATCCTTGGACTGAGATGACCCAAGAAGACTTGTAGTTGAATATTTTTCCTTGGTTTTCTGCCTACTGACTGCTATGCTTGCAGTACTCTGCCATATTCCTTCGTCATGGCTCCCCCTTAAGATGATGGGAAGAGCCACATGCCAAATGTGAAAAGGAATCACAAGAGCAATGAGAGCCCAGCTGGTTTCATCTTGCAGAGAGATTTGAGGGAGGACAAGTTTGTAGCACAAATTAAAGATGAAATTGTGAGGGAGTGAAATTGAAATTTTGTGTATAGAAAGGAATAAACTGGCCCTGCTTGTCCAAATGTATAATGCAGTTTTCAGTCTTGTTATATTACCATTGACTCTGGTTATAATAATAAGCTAATATATTTTTTGGAATCCATATAATCTTATCTAATGCCATCACTTCAATAAAAAAAAAACTAGAAAGGAGGGTGAGCAAGTCAACCCAAAGGCCATCATATAGGTAATTGGAAGTACTACAAGGAAGCCTGAGTCAGACCTTAGGTTTAATGCCCCCTGAGGGTAGAAACTGAGTCTCACCATCATTACATCTCACCTAGCACAGTGCCTAGCATGGAGGAGGTGCTAACTAAATGACTGAGAAGAAATTTAAAAGACTTTACCCCAAAATGAACAAGGTAGGAGGGAAGCATGAATCCAGCCTGCCACTTCTGGAACAACTGAAGAAATTTTACTAAATGATAGTTCCCAGATATCCATGTGGCTAAATAAGAACCCAGAGTTACACAACAACTTTTCCCAGCCATAGAAAGACTGGAAAGTGACCATACACATGCCCTTGGTTGGTGAGGTTGAGGTAGGGTACAGAAGTAAGGAGATATACAACATAAGGCCACCTAGAACCTGATGTTGAAAGTGACCATTGTAACCACCTCTGACAATATGCTGCATCAACAAACGAATTCTCACTGTCAATGGATAAATAAATCTTACATCACTTGTGGTGCTTACCTTGAACTAGCCTGCCTGTACTGCCTTCATATTGTTCAACTATTTCACAAATATTGCTTGTATTTCCATGTCCTAGGAATGAGTGTTAGTGATGCAAGACAAATAAGGTCCAAATGCCTATTGAGAAGCAGAAGTACTTAGATAGGCAGTGTGGAATTGCTCTGGTCTCAGGAATCCCAAGAGGCCATGGAGCCAAAGAGCAAGCAGCTGTGCCAGTCATTGTGGCCCCTACCCCTCCTCCCACTGCTGGTAATGTTGGTGGTGATGCCTGATCCACTGTCAGTGTGGTGACAGAGAGCAATACAAAGGGAATAACAGCTCTGGCATGTGTCTCCATCAGAAGAAAGGTGAAGGCAAAAACCCATGGTGCTATAGAGTCCTCTCCCTCTCTCTCTGTCTTTCTTAAAATCCCCCCAACACATGAAGGCTTGGCTGCAAACCCAGAAAGAAAAGCAGCATCCCAATTTGCAGAGTAATCTTCTGCTAACAGTGTAGCTACCAGGGCTCAGCCAAATCGATGTCCATGGTTAATGATGGTACTGCAAGTGAGAGGACACCTCTACTGAATGGGTGTTGACTTTGAACAAAAATCTTTACTCACCTGAAAACCAACCAGAGGGGTGGCCAAGGTAGAGTGTCCCAAATATCACAACATGGAGTGACAACAGGGAAGCAAAGCAGAATGTCAATTCAGGGTTGTAGGTGGAGGTAGAATTTGATGGGAGAGAAATGACATCATCATTGGGGGAAGTTTCGGGGATTTTCCTTCATTATGGAAAGTACATGGGTAGAGAAGTCTCAATGTTTAGATGCAGAAGACTAAGGCCTGTATAGAAAGGAAAAATTGTTCTTTAACACAGGTAAATTGATGGTAGAACCAGGACTAGATCCAGGTCTCTCTCTTCTATGCACCAGTGTTTTCATATAGGTCAGCATGACCTCATGTCCAGGTAGCAATACTCACTTCCAAAGTCTGAAAACTCCTCAGAGGTATGGGTAACTTTCAGTTTTTGCATTAATCATTGGTTACTGAATTTTTATCAAGTAAGGATTGGTTTTTACTCAAGTAGAAGACACGGGTAGATTACTTTCTAAATTCTTTCATGTTTAAGAATGACTAATTACTGCCTCCATTCTTGAACAATTTAGCTGTATTAAATATTGTTGGACCATGCCTCCTTAGACTTGTAGACATTGCTCCATTTTCTTACAGTAGTGAATGCTATTTGTGGAGAAACCTGAGTACTACTTGATATTTTTTTCCTAGATACATTTTTTCTAGTTTTTCTTCTTTAGCATTGAGTTTTATTAGCATAATTTGAATATGTCTAGTGTTAACTGCATATGTCATTTTTTTTCCTAAAAGTGATTTCTTTAATGTGCAGGTTCAGTTCTTTATTTAATGAAGTTTCTATTTATTTTATTTTTATGTACTTTTTTCTGTTGCTTGAGGTCTTTATTCTGAGAATAACAATGACCCTCCCCAACTTGGGGATCCAGGAAGAATAGTATTACATGGGGGCTTTGTCATCTAAGACTTTGGTGAAGGGTGGGCTGCAGGACAGGGTGAATAATCCACCTGCTTCTTCTGTCACAGGCTGTCCCAAAGTGAAATCTTTTACTGTGAATTTGCATCGAGTGACTGATACCAGAAACGAGTCAAAGAACAGAAGGGCCAGGACTGATGTAAAAACAACAGACGTCACTTTGTAGAAATTCTGCTAAGGATGAGATCATTTTCTGGCAAGTTAAAACAAATATAGACAATGGGGGGTTACAAAATATTTTCTTTTCCATCAATTCTAATAATAAGCTCTCTAAGACAAAGAAGTAATACTGTCATGTTGATCTTATCTACTAGCCTATTACTGTACAAGTGTCCAGCATTGATCTAAACATCCATTCTAAGGGCCTAACATTTGCCAAAAAAAAAACCAGAAGTAGTAAACTTGAACTAAAAAAATAAAGATATGCACTATCTTCTATCTCCATGAAGACTGCATAGCCATTTTAAATACCATGCACTTTAATCTGAATCAGTGTTTTTGTATAAGTAATGGTGAAGCTCTAGTGACCCCTTAAGATTCTTCAGTTTCAGAAAGTCCTAAAAAGTCATTGCTCATAGAGAGAGAGACATTCTGGTGGATCTGGGGAATGCAGAACAGAGGAAGGGTACAGAGTACTAGATGTGCACCAAGTCTTCATTTGCACTGTGGCTTTACCATCTGAATGGCCTTGAACATGTACCATAAACATCTCTGAGTCTTCATGGTCTTACCTGAAGAACTGGAAACTAATAACTCAGAGAGTAACTGTGAGAATTAGGTTGAGCAAGAATGTAACAGACATCTGGTCAATGGTATCTATTATTATTTATGAACTTGAAATACCCACTTCTGTCACCTTCAGCTTATCCAGAGCCTCCAATGCTATCTTTGTCACTTAGTGTGGAATTGGGAAGGGGAGGGCAGTAATCTTCATGACTGAAGAGTTATGTGTACTACAATTTCTTCCCACTTGACCCTCCCAAACTGCTCCTGACACCCAGTTTAGCTACATCAATTGTACCACAAGTGTAAGATATAAAGCAGAGAAAACAGAGTTACTCATTCTACCAAATGATAGAAGGTTGCTTTCTTTTAAGAGACATGGAGGGGACTTTTTAAACTTTTCTTCCCAGAGAATTTAATTACTTCAATGAGTACATACCTCATTACACATCTTGGAGGTCTCATGAGGCTGATTCAGTAAGCTGCCTTCACTCCGCCCTTTAAAACCAATTTCCAGATTTCAACATCTCCAAAGTCCAGCTCCTTGTTCACAATTTGCTTACTCTTTAGAGGTGACTTTGCCCAGAAAGGGCTTTATAATAGAGCACACCTTGGCAAGGGGGTCATTGAGCTCTGAGGGTGTCAGCCAAGGCAGGCGACCTGTGCTCATTAGGCACCCAGACAGCATTATCCCCATGTTCAAGAGGAGGCTGATGAAGCTCACAGACATCTAGCCTTAGGTTAGAACCAATTGCAACTTGAAGCTTGCTTCAAAAACTTCCTAGAGTCATTGCTTATAGAGAGGGAAATTCTCGTGGTTCATAGTAGGTGTGGGTGCAGGATGGTGTCCTCCACTGGCCACAAAGATGTTCAGTTCCTTCTTGCATTCATCACTTTTCCATCACCAAGACAAAATATCCCCAACACTGACAACTTAAAGGAACTCATTTTGGCTCAGAGTTTCAGAGGGTCCATTCTATGGTTGGCTGGCTCAAAAGCAAAAAGGACATGATGGAAAGGCATGATGAAAGAAAGCTGTCTAATCCATGGCAGCCAGGAAGCAGAGAGAGAAGGGAGGAGCTGGGAAAAAAATGTACCATTCCAGATCACACCCACAGTGACTCACCTCAAACCAAGTCCTACTTCTTAGCAGCATATGGAGCTACTGAACCATCAGTATATGAATCCACTGATGAATACAGCACTCCTATCATTCAATCACCTTCCAAATAAATGACACATTCAGGGGACATTTTAGATTTAAACCATATCACCTCTAAAGAGAAAGAAACTTGCATGCTGTGTTCCAAGATTAAGGAAAGGCCCCCAAAGCCCAGACTGTCATTTCCCTGTAGTTTTTCTTGGATATCTGTCATGATTCAGGGATTGTCCAGCAGAATGGGGATGAGAGGATTAATGCCCAAGCCAGAACCATGTTGTTTGGACTTTTAGCCTCCAAACTGTGAGATAAAATAAACCTCTTTTCCTTATAAGCTTGGCCAGCCTCCAGCATTTTGTTAAAGCAATAAACACAGGCTCAAGCAAAGGACAAAGAAATGAATGAGAATCAGAAAAGCAAAGGGGCTACTAGCATTAGAACCAACCTACACTTTAGTTTCAAATTTAATGCAGATGTCTGCATTTTTGTGTCACCAAACCTTCTTAAAAGATCTTCATAAATAGATATACTTGCTGCAATAGATTTTCAGTGGTGACCTGGGTCCCCTGCAGTGCTGGCTACAGAACAGTTTTCTAATCACAAGTGGAAATGGGTGGCTTGGGGGGAGGGGGATAGTTAGCAGCTGGGGTTTGGATCCTGTTCTTCTCTTAATTGGGGTATCTTGGTCAAGGCCTTTGCCTCCTTGGGCATTAATCTTCTCATCTGTTGTGATCAGTGTGTACTATATAATCTCTAGAGTCCCTAACAAGAGTTTGGATTTGTATAATTCATTCATATCACATCTGGCCCAAATTCATACTGCCTGTGTTAAAGAACATTAAGCACGTTTGATATTTTTTACATATACAAGTTTATAAATAGCTCAGAAAGCCACGTGTCCATCTATGAATTGTGATGGATGAAATAGGTAAATATGCCAGAATTAACAACTTCCCATATATAATTAATTCCAAGCATCTGTGTGTAGGAAAAGCCTTAGTTTCCTCTTGCAGTCCCCAAATCCCCACCATCCCAAATCCAGGCAGACGTTCTCATTTTCACAATTCCCAGAAACTGCAAAGTGGAGAGAAAATGGGTTTGCGCATTCTGTTAACTGGCAGCCTGAATATGTATAAAATAATGAAACTCCTGAACCCATTAGGGAAGTTTCAGACTATTGCTGAGCCTTAGGCGCCCTCTACTGGTAGACCTCACAGAGAGCCACCAAAAGCAGGTTTTTATTCTGGGACGCTTGCTTCCTAAGGTCACCTAGAATGCAGGTGTGTGTCTTCAGGGATTTCCTAATAGAAAACAAGTTCAAAAAAGGCCAAATTTCCTTCAAGAGAAATCTTTTCATGCCTCTCGGAGGATATATTAAAAATTTTATAATAGAGGTGAGCACAGAGCACCCTGAAATCAGAGATGAAAAATGTTTATAGAAGTTTTTCAGGTGGAACGTTAACATCTATTTAAAAGTAAAATATGATTAGAATTTAAGAATATGGATTTTAAACACTGTGGAGTTTGGGATAGTATGGAAGAAAAGAAGTGTGGAATTCCCATGATAAAAGTGGGAGTCATTTTAGTGATTCAGGGAACATGTATGCGATGAAGTCTTTGCCACCTGCTTTTTGTCTGTGAACTAAGCCTGAAACCTGGAATTGAGCAGTAAATGATAGCATAGAATTCAGAGTGACATCTAGCTTTGAATTTCAGTTATTTCCTCACTGGAGAAGTTATTAAGGTCCCTACTTTACTTTATATGACAATAAAATTCAGTCTCCCTCTATGAGCATCTTTGTACCTATCCCATAGAGCACAGAAGACATGTAAAAATATTAGAATAAGTTAAAGAATTTATCTTTTCATTTTTCATTTATATTTATTGAGTGGCCACTCATCGGAACTCTGGATGGAGTGCTTAGAACAGTAAATTAGACATAAATTCTGTTCTCAAAAAGCAAAAAGTCCAGGAGAAAGAAAAAATATACTCAGACACATAGCTGTGCAAAGGCAGAAAGGTGTCAGTGATGAGAGAGATACATAAAATTAATGGGAATTCCAAAACAGAAATGACTCCCAGTTCTGAGGAATCAGGAAAAATTTCTCTATCAGTATTATACCATTCCTATGATTTCTGAACTTGTCCAAGCACCTGTCCTTGACCACCAGAAAAAATAAAATTCAATGATTTAAAAATTTTGTTACATAGTTTGGGAATGTTAATAATAATGACATTTTAATATATGACAATTATCAACTTCCAGAGGAGGGGAAGAACATTATATAAGAAAGAAAATAAATTCATAGTACAAACATTACTTGACTCAGTAATCAAAAATATAATAACATAAATGCAAACTATTGAATTACTCAGAAAGTATGATTTTACTACACTGGGAGCAGAAAAAAAGAATGTAAATGCATGTGAATGTAGAAGAGAGTTGAATGTTTTCAATAAAGGTTAACAATGTCTAAAATTATGATGTTAATAAGTATAATAACATAAACATATTACTTGGTAATATGGAAGTTTAAACTTGAAAAATCAGCTAAAAATGGATATGGCAGTAAGGTTTAGAGAAAGGGTAGGACTTGGAAATGTTGATTATATCATGGCTGCTTAACTTTTAAGGCATGTAAATGTATTTAATTAAGTGAATTTTTAATGATAAAGAACAGGTAATAGTGTAGTGAATATTTTATTCATTCCTTGAGTTGGTTTCTTGTTGGTTGGTGGACAGTGTTCTATCTATCCAGCTTCTCCTAATGGTTATTCCAAAAATGTACATTCATTTGTCTCAGAACATTTTATTCTTTTAAACATGTGGAACAGCTTATGTTTTCTTTGATAACATTATTCCTTAGATGAAATCAATCGGTCCAGATTTGGGATGGAAGGAGACAAAAACGGAAAGAAATAATGTCACACAAAGAGGATGAAAAACAAGAATCAGTGATGTTAAAGTGATGCACTCCCAGCCTGAAATGGCATCTGAGTATCAACCGCAGTGTCTCAAATGTCCTCAGGGGACACGTATGGTGGCACAGTGCGCAGCTTGAACTGTGG
Organism: Heterocephalus glaber; assembly: GCF_053883595.1. Lineage (NCBI taxonomy): Eukaryota > Metazoa > Chordata > Mammalia > Rodentia > Bathyergidae > Heterocephalus > Heterocephalus glaber. The sequence goes on along the minus strand of NW_028258146.1, from coordinate 1,096,826 downwards.
TCTTTCCTCTGCCTAGCAGACAGTCTCTGAGATAAATTCCTCCACAGGGAATCTTCAATTGTAAGGCAGGTGGAGTTGGACTGAGAAAAGACCTCACAGGTGGAGAAGAGACCCTGCAAAGGAGAGGGACATGTTAGCAGCAACCCAGGATTCCTGCATACCAAAGCCCCAGGCAGCATATGGAGAATACCAAGACTTCCTTTGAGACACCAAGACTGCAGTTCCCCGCCCTTATCTCCTCCAGCCAACCTCACCTCCTGTCTCTCTAAAATTTATTTGGAGCCCATATCTTCATAAATATTGGCCATGAAGTCATGAAGATGACTCGTCACTGCACGTACATTCTAAGATGAAATGCAGAGAAAAGGGATGTCAGATGTGTGAAATAGAGCAGTAGTGCATGAAAATTTGAATATTACTCCTTGGCAAGTGAAAATAAAAGGGGGAGGAAGAAGAGACATAATTGATGCTGTAAAAGGAATGAAATTCATGTTTTAAGATGCAGATGGAAGGAATAAAAGAAAACATTAAGAGAGACAATGACAGATGTGGAAGAGCAGGAGTGAAGATCAAGGGGAAAAAAGACTAGAATAAGTGAAGCATAAGTAATTATCAAAGGAAAAATATACACATCAGTCCCCAATTCTCCAAAGTTTAAAAAATGACCTATATATACAGCTTGCAACTCTTCGTGTTGTTCTAGGTAAAATAGAATATGTTCATTTAGTTCTGGAATAATGTTTAGATTAAAGAAAACAATATGCCATGAAAGCACTTCAGCAAAAAGAAAAGTTTTACATAGGAAAGAGAAGGGGGAAAAAAAAACAAACTGACTTTTAACTTCCTCTCTTGGCCATTTTGTGTTGCTATAACAGAATACCATGCGCTGGGTTCTGGAGGTTGTGAAGCCCAAAACCAAAGTGCCAGCATCTGACAAGATCCTCTGGCTACATCATCATCCCCCGCTGGAAGGCAGAAGACCAATGGAGCATGACAGCAAGTGAGCAAGAAGGAACCAAATTCACTTTTATAGAAAGCCCACTTCATGAGAGCTAACCTACTCTCAAGAGAATGACATTGATCTTTCAAGATGTCCTGATCACCTCTTCCTCACGCTCTGCTTCCCAACATTGAAGATTACGTTTCCAACACATCAACTCTGGGGGCATATTTACACCACAGCATTCCTCACTAATGCCACACTACACTGTTCCAACACTTACAGAGTTTACAGCAAAAACTAGTGAATACAAGTTTTCTTTTATAAATGGAAGCAATAGAAAGATATTCGTATTAAACAAGAACTCAAACAAGATCCATGGAAAATGACTATTTGAAGAGTGACTCCCACCACCTGGGGAATACTGAAATATAACAGGCTCAAAAGTGGGGAAGTCATTGTATTAAATTTGATGGGGTTCAGCAGTAAATTTAAGTAAACAAGGCCCATATTTATCTAGTTCTTTCTAGGAAAAATGTAAATCTAGTTATAAGGATGAATCTAAAATCAAAACATCTGTTCCTTTAAAAATAATGTAAAATTAATGATTTCATGAAAAAACTGTTTAAAATGTCAGCTAATATTAACAAAGACTAAGAAATGAGAGGAGAGGGAGGACTGTGTACTCAAAAGGTGGTTTCCCTCTCGACTCTGTGAATGTCACAGTGAAGCGATAGAGAGCTTTTGAAACTTGAAAAGGTAAACATTGAAAAAGTAAAAGCAAAGAAAACATGGCCCATAAAACAACAGAAATCACACATGAAACAGCATAAGAGTATTTAAAAAGTGTAAAACTATATGTTAGAACATGAAATAGGCCTTTTGTGTTAATAAATGGTAATGTCAAACACCTCTCTTAGAAGCCAAAACCCTCAAATTATTTTCCCAGTATCCAGCCAAGTATTGTCTATAAGGCGACACCTAAAACAAAGGTATCCAGAATGATAAAAGTAAAATATTGAACAATATTTATCAATCAAAACCAAACAAAGGGAAAGAGAGCAGTAAGCATAAATGACAAACATCAAATTCAAGACAAAAATATTGAGGGCAGCAAAAGTTCACATCTTTGGGTAATGATGTAAACATTTATAAGATGAATGAAATAGCCAAATTTTTTAAAAACTTCTCTCAAGTGATCATGCAGTAATACTTGGAGTTGTCTTGCAAACAAGCAAAAATTAAATGCATATAGAGAAAAAACAACATTAATTTAATAAGTTAACACTGATACCTTTATGAATGAAGAATACACCTTAACATTCAATGAAATACAATTTTTAATTGAATGGTTTGGATCACATACAAAAATCTCAAATTCTGGAAAAACAGTAATGCAGCCTCTTCTCATATCACCTTTCCTGACCAGAGTAGAGTAAAACTAAAAAAATATTAAGCCATGGAAATAGTAATTTTAAAAATATTCAACTAAATAGCTCAGGGTAAAAAATATATACTGCAATTATAAAATATTCATAATATAAATGAACTACTACATATTACTGTCCAATATTTTTAAATATGTCCATTCAGTTTGTGTGACTACTCTAAAATGATCTGTAAGAGATGCATCAACATATTAAGAGTAATTTGGTTTGGGTCATGTTTGTGTACATAAATCCCCTTACAGACATGTATTGCTTTTCTATAAGGAATAGGTATTTCAGAGAAGCCGTTTCAACTTTTTTGAAATTGAAAAACATTTTTGGTGTGCTTTCTGCCTTTCATATAATTTTTTTGAAGTAGAAGACAGAAGTTATCATGGGGAAAGATAAATAAATCCCTCTGCCAGAACAGATTTGGAACAAATACATAATCAATATTCTCCATGAGCCAGTGAACTAATCTAAGCATAATTTGTTAAGACTGAGCAATGTTAAGGGATATGTTCAACTGTATAAATTGTGGATATCTTTCAGGGATGAGATTCACCTAGAATAGGAGAATTCTTTCCCTTAATTTGAATTTAAACTACTCTGTGACTAAAATGTGTGGCCGTTCTCTAACAAGACATATACAGCCATTCCTTGGTGTCTGTAGGGGATTGGTTCTGTAATCCCAATGGATACCAAAATCTGCAGATGCTCAAGTCCCTTTGATAAAATGGTGTTATTATTTGTATATAACCTATGCATATCTTCCTGTGTACATTAAATCATTTTTGCCATTACTTGTGATACCTAGCACAATGTAAAAGGCATGTGAATAATTGTTACATTATACTGTTTAGGGGATTATAACAAGAAAAAAGTCTAAACATATTCAATACAGATGCTCATTTTTCTTTCTGTGGTTGGTTGTATACATGGATGCAGAAACCACAGATGCACGGCACTCACTCTATGTTCTTAGCTTAGCCAGACCATTTGTTCAAATGCCAGCCTCTGGGAGGTCAGGGACCTTGGCCACAGCAGAGCTGTTCAGCTCTGGGACGGGGTAGAGGTAGAAGGATATGTCTCTACTTGTGCCCCCTCCTTGACTGAACTCAGGACCCTGTGCTTGTGAGGCAGGCACAGTGCCACTGAGCTAAATCCCTGGCCCCTTCTTGTGTCCTCTCTGTGACAGTTGAGCAGTGAAGGGAAAATGGTAATTGTAAGGACTACGGAATTGGGTAGGTAGGACTGAACACCACTGAAGCTTTGAAGAGAGAAAACGAGAGGATTAGGATAACAATCATTAATTCAAAACAAAATGTGAAAGCCAGAGGACCTTTGGGCACAAAAGAGACTCATTTTTGTAGTTGGAGGACTGGTCCTTCTGAGGATGAGGCTCAGGACCTATTTGTCAGAGTAGCAGCGCTTTAGAAAAGGTTGGATTCTCAGGCTCAGCAAGTTTTCTACACCAGAGTTGAGGCTTTCATAGAGAAAGATTGAGATGCTGAGTCTTTAGAGAGGACAATTAGCTGGCTGACTTGGGGGAGCCCTGAATTGTCTGGGCCTGTGGAAATGGACTGTTCCTCCTTGTTAAAGGACAGCACTTTCCCCTATTAGTCTGGAGCTGTGCAGGGGCCTCAAGTGAGGGAAGAGGAACTGTTGTACTGAAGTAGACTCATTGGAAATGAACTGAATTTGATGGTGGAGGCCCTGATTAACAGTGGCCCTGTCAGGCTGGTCATGTCATACTGCATGAGAACACTGTCGGAGACTGAGACTGGGCTTACTGTGCTGTGGAAGCTAGACCACAGTAAGTGAATAGGGACATTTGCCCTGAATTAAATTTAAATTTAGTAATAGTTTGATCATGCTCTGATAAGTTAAGGAGAACAAGGATCTCCAAATGCTAAGAAAGGGTTAGAATTAGGGGGTCATCAATGGAAGAGAGCGGTTCTTGTCAAAGTTGAAGTCACATTAGCATCAGTAGCAGCTAAAAGAGAAAGAAGAGAGGGATAGTCACAGGTGTGAAACTTTAGCCACAGTGCCTGCGGCCGCCGAGGGATAAATTCTCTGGGTAGTAAAGGGACTCTGGGAGAGGTACTAATAGCATCTACTACAGTTTACCCATTTACCTCTCAGCTCTGTGTCTTTGGGGTGCTAAATTCTCTCCATCTGAATACAGCTTATTTTGGTTTCTGATTGGTCACAATTTCTGGAAAAAACTTGTAAGAACAGTGTGAATCACACCCCTAGTGTACCTGCAGCCATTGGTGTTGTACTTGATCTCAAGACTTAACCTCATGGTATAATTTCCCTTCTCTACTGCCTATTTAGGTACAACTGGATATCCCAGTGGATCAGCTCCCCACCTGCACCATTTAACAGCAATTCTACTTCCTCATGATGATTAAGCCAAAACTCTTCTCAGTGCACATGGCAACTATATTTTTGGCTGGTAGTCTACTGGCATAAGGAACCCAAGGTGACCACATAATAGTTGTGGCTTTAAATTAAACTCAGTAAAACTCTTACTGTCTCATTTGATGGAAACATAAACCTGCTGGAAGCCAGGACTGGAAATTGATAGACTCAGAGGTAATGCTGGGGATCAAACCCAGGACTTTGGACATGCTAAGTAAACACTTTACCACTGAGCTACCTTTCCAGCTCTATGCATATATTCTTTAAGAAGATCACTGGGAATGATAGTTGAAGAGATTTTTTTGTTTTGTTTTGTTTTTTCACTTCTACTGCTTAGCTCCTAGACCCATATGTTTTATCCATTGGGGACATAGCACCAAAGAAATGCCCATTTTTAGAGAGTATCATCTAAAATTTGATGCCTCAGCTGCACTTTGAAGAAGTCATTCTACTGGTCTATTGTGGAAACTTCTGCATTGTACAGCATGTGGAAGGCATGCCTTCTTTTCCAGCACCCTAGACTGAAGAGATGCTACACAAGACCATCTACTGGAAGATCAAGTCCTCTAAAGTAAGCTTTTAAGTAATCATGCTAGCTAAGGGACTGTGGAAAGAAAAGGAAAACTGTTATTCAGTTGAGATACAGATAGATAGATAGATAGATAGATAGATAGATAGATAGATAGATAGATCAATCCTAGTGAAGATGACTCACTCCTTCCTGAGTAGAAGGGGGCCAGGGTAATGGAATAGCCAACTGTAGCTAGTTGATGGGATGGTTCCATACAAAATGCTTTAATTTTTACTAGTACTTCTATGTTAAGCAGTAGAACTTTAGTGTGGCATATGTCAACACACAACCTCCATTTCTATTATCATAGCAACATAATTCATGGGCTCATTATTAGATAATGGAATGGCTAAGGACAGAAGTAGGCTGCCATTAACTAGCTGCACCAATCTATTCAGTTGAGTATTAGTGCCTCTTCTTTAGCGGTTGATCTATGGTAGGCAAAAATGCTATACAAAGATCTTCACACTCAATTCTATCTCCACATGTTCACTTATACACTTCCCCAGACTTTGTCTCATCTTTCAATTTTTCATCTCCCATACCATTAACCAACTACCTAAGCATTTGCCTTGGCCATGAGTCCATATATATTCTAACCTCCAGTCAATTTTCTCTCCACACAAGATGGCTGGTCAAGAACATCTCCTGGAGCTCTGCCCACTTGAAAGATTTCCCCTCATTTCATTTTTCAGAACTTCCCTTAAGTAGGACCAGAATACAAAAGTTAATTTGCAGTTTACACAAACCTATTGAGCCAACTCCGTTTGTATATTTAGTGCAATTTTTCTCCTCTGCTAGCTTCATGTAGGAAATGATCCATAGATGACAGGTATGAGCTGAGGGAGAGGTATTCGTACAACACAAGGAGGTGGTGTGTGGATCTGTTGTCTGGCCCACCTGTGCTCTTGGACCTTTTCCAGCTCAATACAGAATAGAATATACCACTTCTATCTCACCATGTCCTCTTCAATCTTATGACTTGGTGAATCTGATAATCCCTAGTTTATTATGTGCAGTTTTGACTTCATGGCCAATTGATGTCAAATGTTTAGATATTCTATATCTATGTCTAGCAGACAAATATGTGTGTGTGTGTGTGTGTGTGTGTGTGTGTGTGTGTGTTCCTCTAAGCATTTTCTGCTGCAGATGGTATGGTTTTGTTCAGGAAACAGACTTCATAGGAAATTCTGAGTTTTCTGTTGGGCTTGCTAGAGACTCTGCAAAGCATCCTAAGTGGCGGGGCTGCTTGTGCTGAAGCCTGAATTTGCTTCAGAATCCTTTCATGTAATCAACACTATTATAAATTTAGCATTACCAAACAGTCCAGAGTAGTATTCCCAAGTATGTATGGCTGTGTCTAAAATCTGAAGAGACTATTCACATGCTGAGCTGCTCAGTGGTAGGTAGTTTACAGAGCAGTAACCTGTTGTTCACATGAAAAACAATGACCCATTTTGTTCCAGAACACAGAGTTCCTGAACATTTAAGTAATTTATCAATCTAAATCTTTATAGGGTTTATCTTTCTCCTTCTAGAGTACTACATGTGTCTTACCATATCTCACTTACCCAGTTCAGCTCACATGATGTCAGCAATGTGGGCTAATGTGGTCTTCTACAAAATGTCCGGATGGCCCAGATCCTTTCAGACAATATAGTGACATAGAAAAAGAGAATTAACATATCTCTGGGGTAAGACCATAAATGTACACTGGTATTCAACCCTTATGAATGCAAATTGCTTCTGTCTCCCTATTTGATGGGTTTTGAAAAGAATGCATTTGCCAGATCAATAGCTTCATGCCACTTACCAGAGTATCAAATAAAGACACCACTTCCAGCACAGCAGCTGTAATTGGTTGTACTGTTTGGTTAAGTTTGCAGTAGTACACTATTATTTTCCATGGTCGGTCTGGATTTTTCAGGAGTATTGCCACTGAAGCCCTTAAATCATTGTGAGTGGCACAAATCTACCATTTCCCTAAAGATGTGATCATAGTTCTACATTTTACTATCTCAGCTGGAGGTTGGGAGGGTAGTGATTCAGGGGCTTCCATCTGGCCTTTCTTATTAAATGCCGCTGAGTTTATAGGTTAATGAATCTATAAAGATTTTGCCAATAACTTAGTATGTTCATTTCTAGCACATGTTTAGGACCCAGAAAAATGATCATCAGGTATATTGGATGAAATGATTATGGTGGTGGGACCCGCATCAAGTCTCTATCTGATTCCCTCTATTACAGGCTGCCCTTATATGTTTTGGGTTTCTGGGTTCAGCTTCAACTTGAACCTTGTCCTTTTTTCCCCTGACATGGTATTGTCTGAGTAAATGGTCAATGATCTCTTAAGGAAGAACTGAGGAAATCAGTTCATCTTCTATTGCTGTCACAGAGTACCTGAAATGAGAGATTTATGTAAAATAAGCAGCTTAGTTTAGCTCACAGCTCTGAGAGTCCAAACGCATGGTGTCGTCATCTGCCCAGCTTCTGGGGAGGGCCCATGGGTGTTCACTCATGGTGGAAAGCAGAAAAGCAACCAGGCACATGCAGAGAGAAAACCCATGGGCTAACCTGGCTTTATATCAATCACTTTCACAATATGCCACTCTCACGAGAGCTACATTGATCCCTTCTTAAGGTTGGAAGTCTTATTATCTAATGACCTCTTAAAGGCCCCACTCTCAACACCATTGCATCAAGTAATTCAGCCTCAACATGAGTTTTGATGGGCTCAAACCATATTGAAACCACAGCACATATTTTCCATGGGTTCATACAGTCTTTGCTCTTAGAGATCTGGCTTGTCCTTTAGATAGCCACCAATACTCCCTTAAACAGTCCTGATGCCCTGCACAAGTGCTTGCTTTATCACCTCAGTAAACGGCACGTCCTCCAGGCCCTCTTGAGTAGCACAGCCAGGATAGCCAGTATATTTGCTGGCCTTATGTAGTAGAGCTATTCTAGCTCACTCACTTTTCTGGATTTTTGACCCCTTCCTCTAAATTTGCTATGACAGATTGTTTTATTTAATATGAATCACTGCTTTTGCCAAGCTTCCACACATCGCCCAGGCAGAGTGTTAAAACTTGCTCCCAGCATTTGAAGATTCCACTTTTACCTTATTTAGCTTTGTATTCTTCTTCACTTCACTCCAACACTCTTAAAATTCACTACCAGGCATATCTCCCAGGTCCTGTCAGCAACTTATAGCCAGGTCTGACGGTTCCCTTGGTTTCTGAACCCTTCCTACTTTGAAAAGCTAGCACTTCCTCAGTTGAGTCATACTGAGATTGACTTTGGTCATTGATCTGAATATCAGGATAAGAGCCAGCAGTATATTGTGAGAAGAGTCAGCATTAACTTAATTTTCTCATTTGAGACCTCTACATAGCCTTTAGCAGAAGCATTGTTCTTTAACAGGAGGAGAAGTGCACTTCTACAGGCCCAGAAAATTCAAATCTCTCCAGGACACCTGCTGAAATGTTCCCTCCAAATTCTCAGTGTCCCACTCTTTCTCTGTGAAGACCTTGATTCTGGTGTGGAAGACTTTCTAGGGCAGATAATTCAATCTTTTCCAAAGTTCTTCTACTCTTAAAATTGGTCCTGGCCTTGTCCTGCAAAGGACAAATCCTCCAAATACAAGACATGAGAGTCTCTTTCAATGATAGCAAAAGGTGCTCTGGCTTTCACATTTTGTTTTGAATTATTGATGATCATCATAAATCATTTTCTGTCTTCAAAACTTCAACAATGCTCAAGCTTAGATGCCCAATTTCACAAACCTTATAATTAGAATTTTACTGGTACCATTCAACTGTCCAAAACAGTGTACAAGTGGAAACATAACATTTTACCCACATCCCATCCCAGATGACTACAGGAAGGGATCTTAATAACTGACTATAATACTCCAGGGACTGTCAATTCTCTACCTACTACAATTTGAGCAGTAGGTTCTAAGTGACCCAGCTCCAGAATTCTGCCCTTTGACAGAATGCTCTTCTGATACTAAGTGTCTTAGATCAGGTTTCATAGAAGCAGACCAAAGACAGAGATTCATGTAACCTTATTTTACAGAGGGAGTGTGCTAAACACCTGTGAGTGAGGGAAGGGGATAAGACAGCAGAGGGAGCTAAGAAAAATGTGGTATGCAAATATTATTAATTATTAATATATGAGAAAGAAAATTTTTCCTTTGCCTAAAAATGAAAAATAAATATTAGCCCCTGAAAGACCTCTGTGTACCTTTGCCCCTGTACAAAAGCAGAAGCAGATGATAAATGAAGACCGGTGTGATGGTACAACAAAGCCCAGCATAGTGTAGGTGATGTCAAGCCGTGAATTCTAACTGCATCACTTGCTAACTGTGTCACTTTGGAGAGATTATTTCTCTTTTTGCATCAACTGAAAAATTATGGATGAGAAAGATACCTAGCTCAGAAGATTGCTAGGAAATTTTATTAAATAGCACATGTGAAGGGTTTTCTGGTAAGCCATCAGCAGTGTCATCACTATCATCATCACTATTTTTCAAGTCAGTTTAAAAGTGAAAGAAGTTTTCTTTAAGAAGGAGAAAAAGGTCATAGAAATTAACTCTTCTTCCTAATCCTTTACAAATGCAAAAAAATTTCTAAAGAAGGCAGACAAAGGAAATAGATTTATTGAATATGAATCATGTAATCCGGTGGATGAACTCAATTTGACTGATTTATTTCCATGAAAACCAAGTATCGAATACTCTCAAATTTTTCTGTAATCGAATTTCCACAATCTTGTAAGATATGAGTGTCTGAGTCTTGACTCTGAATTTTGACTGACTTTACATTTGCCTGAGGCTCAAGCTGAGATAACCACCAACATATTCGCTGAGGCAAGCTACCTAGCCAAGTGAAAGGGCGAATTGACACCCACTTACTTTGATTAGTCCAAAACTAAGAAAATGGATGTGGATGTAGTAGAGCAGGAAGGCTACTGGGCAGGAATGCAGTAGATACGGGATCTAGTTTCAACTTAACTACATTGAGGTCTTCTAACATGTGTTATGAGGGAGAATATGTTGGAGGGAGAAGAGAAGAATTTTAAGTACCTGGGATTAAATCCCAGCTCCACTTCTTTGCAGCTACATAAATTTGGAAAAGTATTTAGTTCTTCTGTACTTCAGAGACTTCATTTTGAAAATAACAATAGGAGAATTCTCAACCTTGAGTGTACATTAGTCACCAAAAACATTTCTTTTTCCAGGTTTGCTGACCCCACCATAGATCAATTAAATTAGAATCTCTGGATTGATGTCTGGGGATTTGTCTTTTTAACTCTCCCCAAGTGATTCAGATCCATGGTGAAGGTGGAGAACCACAAATGAGATATAAGTTCCAAGGCTATTTTCATTTCTAAAAATCTCAAGTTATTCTCTTTTAAAAATCAGAATGTAAAGAATAGAACTTCAAAACTCTCCTTTGAGGGTTCATGGTTTATATGAAAGCCCCAACTGGATTCTGTCTTGCTGATATTCTTATTCTAATCAATCAAATTGCCTACGTCATTGTTTTACCTCCAGGTTGCTCAGTCTGAACTGACTTGGTTTCTCTCTGGACAAAAAATTTCTTGTAAAGGGCCAAAAGGCAGGTAAAATGTTTTAGGTAGAAAAAGTATGAGCAGAACAGAAAGCTAAAAATAGCCCAATCTAGTTAATATTTAACACTTTGCATTTTCAGGCAGCAGGTTGAAATCCATCATTGGCTAGGAAAACTAACCATCCTTCTTTAATATTTCAGTCCCTGAAACCACTTAGCAGTAAGAGCAAAGCTGCTTGTTATGAAATGTGTTTAGTCATCGAAGACAAGGCCAAATTTCCACTGTTAGAAACACCAGAGCCATTCTGACTATTAACAGGAACACGAGCCAAAACCATCAAGTTCAGGAGGCTTGTGAAGCTTTGGTACTAAGGACTTCCCTTTTCTTTTCCTTCCCAATCTTACTTGCATTAAAAGGGTTTCCCAGTGCTTATAGATGAATCCCTAATGATGTCTGGACCACACCTTTAGGGCCCTGATGACTGTTGATGGATTTTTGAGAGGCCAAGGACTGGTCTTCATCCTGTGTGTCTAGGACCTTGTTCACTACATGCTGTAATTGATGTCACAGCCTGCTTTTCTCAGTGCTGGCACCTATTTGCTGTCTTCCAAACTTCCTCCTAACACCTAATGCCTGGCCCATGTGTACTTAGATCTATAAGTGGAGCTGAATCACTTAGCTCTTAAACCCTCCTAAGTTGTCCATTTTAAACCAGAAATATGGCAACTCTAGAATTTCATGCTACTTTATATTCTACTTCATCCTGTCTTCTCTCAATGTATAATCAATCTAACAGTCAAACAAATAAATTTTGTCTTTGTCCCTGTTCCAGGCACAAATTCATAAAACTCTTGGAATTTCCTGAGTGATAGGAGTATCTTTTGTTATACATAAAGGACCCCTTTGAATCATAACTGGTTTATGCTAATGAGATAACTCTTGCAAAGGTTCTTGGGGGAGTCTAATAGCTCCGACATCAAGACTGGTCACCAGAAAAACCCAACAACCACAATAATTCAAGGGTTAAGACCATCAGTCCCTCGTTCTTCCTTGGGGGAGAAGATTTGGGGATTGAGCTCAGTCATCAATGGCCAATAATTTAATCAATCATGTCTATGCAATTAAACCTCAGAAAACGCAGCTCAGAATGACAAGGTTTAGGGGAGCTTCCTGGTTGGAACAGCTGTCTCTTTCATCCATAAGGAATTTGTTCCAAGATCTCCAGTAGATGCCTAAAACTGAAGATAGTACTGAACTCTAAGTATACTATCTTTTCTATGCATGCATGCCTACATATGATGAAATTTAGCTTAAAAATTAGGCACAGTAAAAGAGTACCAATAAGTAATAATAAAATAGAACAATTGTAACAAATATAATATAATCACAGTTATCCAAATATGGTCACTGTCTCAGAGTATCTTATACTGTAGTCAATCTTCTTTTGGGGATCATGTGAGCTGATATGTAACCACACTTTGGCCTATCTGGATTGCCAACATCTTCACTACTTTTGTGCTTTGGGGACAGTATTAGATAAAATAAGGATAGCTTAGATACAAGCACTGTGATATTATGCAAGTGTATCTGATAACCAAGATGGCTACTAAGTGATTAAGGGGCAGGGAGATATATAGTGGATACTCGTGACAAAGAGATGATTCATGGTCCCAGGATGAATAGAATAGGATGGTGAGCTGTTCAGAATCTCACTATTTAGAATAACAAGGAATTTAAAACTTATACATTATTTATTTCTTGAATTTTCCATTTAATATTTTTTAACTGAGGTTAATATTTTAGATGCAAGTGACTGAAACTGCAAACTGAAACTGAGATAAAGTGGAAAGACTGTAAATATTTTAAAGTGCTGGGAGGGTGGAGTACAAAGACTGTGAGGAGCTCTGCTCCACCTCTCTATATATACCTTTTGTGCATCTCTTCCGTTTGACTCTTCCTACAGCTGTCTGGGATAGAAGAGTGTGTACCCGGGGACCCCATCTGTGGCTGACATCTGAAGTTGGTACAGTCTTGTGCAGTTGAGCCCTTACCCTATGGGTTCTACACTAACTCTGAATAGTATGAGAATTGAATTGAGCAGTAGGATATTCAGTTGATGTCAGAGAATCAAGAAATTGATGTGCAAGGATACATTTCAATTGTTGTAAAACATACTGAAAAAGGAATCATCCTCTCTCATCGTGTGTGTGTGTGTTTGTGTGTGTGTGTGTGTGTGTGTGTGTTTAAGAAGTGTGAGGGCTGAGTTTTCCCCCCTCACTGCCTTTGGACCCTGAATCACTGCTATGGAGAAACAGGATTACTAGACAGCAGCACACTCTATTTTGGCCATCTAAAAGGAAGCACAGTTTAAGTGTGTTGCTTGATCAAATCGTTGCCCCTGGAATATCTACTTTGTGGGAAACCAATGTGAAAACCAAGTCACTGCCACTATGCCCACATTCTTGGCTTTGAGACAAAGAAAAATTATGCCTTGGAACAATGTCTGGCACGTTGAGGCTGAGGTTAACTGAGCTTGGTTATGCCTTGAGGCTCTGTCGCTGCTTTGATGCCGTGACTCATTTATTGATCTTGGTTCCACCACTTATACCCCAGTATTAAAATCTCACAGAGCATAACCACAAGTAGTTTCCAGCCTTCACCTACAAGACAGACTTGGAAGATCAAATAAGACTTTCTGGTGTCTTTGTACATGGAGAGAAAGATACAGGGATGATATATAGGGAATTCATTGGTATGGCCCATATGTCAACTGGGTGCCCCTTACCCATTAGAAAGAGCATGTGATGGGCTTGAAATGCCCCAAATTCTATGATTCATGAAAGCCGATGGTGCTCCCAGCTTCTTCTTTTTCCCAAGGACTTATATATTCCACTCCTGATCCTACTCTGCACATGCAGACCCAGAAATGAGCTTTAGTTTCTGTACAAGGCAGATGAGCAAGAAAGTGTTTTAAAAGTTTTTCTCCAGTTTAATATTTATCTTAGTCTGTTTCTTGTCACCATAATAAAATACTTGATACAGGCCATTTATGAAGTAAAAACTTTGACTCACAGTTTGGAGAGTCATGTTCAGGATTGGGCAGCCCCCTTGATTTGGGCCTCTGGTAAGGATGGTGATGGCCATGGTGGGAGCATGTGGCCGAGTGAATAGTCACATCTCAAGCCAAGAAGCAGAGTAGAGCAGATAGTTGGGGTCACACAATCTCCTTTAAAAACATGCCCACAATTGACCTAAGGTCCTTCCCAGGGTCCTATATCTTTAAGTTCCACAGTACCACCCAGTGGCTCCCAATGGAGCCTCTCTGAAGACCAAGTGTTTATATATGAAACTTCTTGAGGGGCACTCAAATAATACCTAAGCAGAAATGATGAGGTCATGGGCATTGCATCACTCCCCCCATATCACCCTTATCCTTCCTTTGGTCCTCCTTCTCTCCATCCCACCACTGCCATCTGTTCTCCATACACCTTTCCTCCCAACTTGACCTCAGAGACTATTTATATTATTATCACGTAACCTCAAAAACACTATTCAGTGAATAGGAGAAATTTAGAGAAGCGTGTGCATTGTTCTGAAGTTTATCTTTTTATTTATTTGTTTGATTGTTTGTTTAAATTTTATTAGTACCTGTGTGCAGTACATAATGTTTATATTCCTTGTGGGGAGTAGGTACATTTACATAATACATCTAAATTCTTTTTTATCCTTTTTCCTTCCCTCCCCCTCATCCTTTTCTATACATATTTATAGTACATCTTTACATTTCTGATATGTAGTTGGCATATGTACATGACACATCTTAATTTCTTTTTCATCTACTGTCCATCCTTGTCTCTTTTTTAAAAAATAGATATCATTTATTATTAGAACAATGAAAGACTAAACTATAACTTTTTATTAAAATGATTATCTATCTAAAAGGAGAGAATAGGGTGGAGGATCTAAGGTTTATATGAAATTGTCATGTTTTATAGATGTAACTTTAGAGTCATGTAAATACTTTACATAACTATGCACTTAAAATAAAAAGCATTCCTTAAATATCGAAAGTAAAGTGAGATAAATGAATCACAATATATATGTTGGTGACTTAGCCACTCGATGGGCAGATATTCTAAGGGATTTTTTTTTTATTTGTACATGTTTGCAATACATAATGAATAGATTCATTGTGTGGACTTGGTGTATGTATACAGTGCATATTAATTATTTTTACCTTCCCTTCCCCACTCCTTTACCTTCATCCCTAGGTCTACCTCCTTGTTTTCTATAATCTATTTTTATTTTGCTCTTTAAATCATTTATACTTTGCATTTCTCATATACGAGAAACCATATGATATTTAACCTTCTGTGTCTGATTTATATGACTTAGCATTATAGCCCCAAGGTGCATCCATTTTCCTACAAATGATTCAAATTTATTCTTCTTTATATCTAAATAGTATTCCATTGTATATATATATCATATTTTATTTATCCATTAGGTCATAAGTTGCACTGCTATAAAACAGCAATGTATCACTGTAATATGATGTCTAGCTCTTTCCGGGAAATACCTAAAAAAGATAGAGCTGGGCTGGGGATTTAGCTCAGTGGTTCCCCCACCTGCCTCGCAAGTGCAAGGACTCAAGTTCGATCCCTGGTACAAAAAAAAAACAAAGAAAGAAAAGAAAAGATATAGCTGAGTCGAACAGAATTCTATTTTTATTTATTTATTTATTAGCATTTTTTTTCATCACCAGTGATCGAACTTAGGACCTTGCCCTAGTGAGGCAGGCACATTGCCACTGAGCTAAACCCCTGACCCATCTATTTTTTATTTTTTAAGGAATCTAAATATTGATTTCCACAGTGGTTGCAGTATTTTATATTTCCAGTATCTATATAGAAGTGTTGTTTTTCCTCGCAAACTCATCAGCATTTGTTGCTTTTTGTTTTTAGTTCACAATGAAAGCCTTTCTTTCTGGAATGAGCTGGAATCTCAGTGCTGTTTTGATTTTCATTTCTCTAATGCCCAATGATGTTGAACATTTTTTCACATGCCTATTGGCCATTTGTAGTTTTTCTTCAAGGAAGTGTCTATGTATTTTCATTTCAGTCACCTACTGTTTGATTAGGTCTTTTATTTTCATGGGCCTATTTTTTTTTAGTTCATTATATATTCTAGATATTGGTCTTCTGTCCAAGGGTAGTTGACAAAATGTTTTCACATTAAATATGTTGTCTCTTAACTCTTTTGGCTGTTTCCTTTGCTGTACTTTCTTCCTTTGCTGTACATTCCTTGCTGTATATTTAATATAATCCCATTTGTTGATTGTTGGTGTTATTTCTTGGCTAGTTGGGGTTCTATTCATAAAGTCGTTGACTATGCCTTTGTCTTCAAGGATTTTATCTATTTCATCTTCCAGTAGATTGTTTCCATTTTAATATCTAAGTCTTTGATCTATTTTTATTTTATTTTAATATTGGTTGAAAGATGTGAGTCTAGATTCATTCATTTGGATGTGGATAACCAGTTTTCTGACTATTTGTTAAAGAGGTGGTCTTTCCTCTGATATGCTTTTGTCTCACTTTTCCAAGACTAGATAGCCGAATGTACCTGGGATTCTTTCTGCATGCTCTGTTTTGTTCCCCTGATCCAGATGTTGGTTTCTATGGCAGTACCATGCTATTTTTACCACTGTAGCTTTTTAATATAACTTAAAATCCGTGATAAGATGTATATTGCTTTGTTCTTGTTATATAGGATTGCTTTTGCTTTCTGGGACTCTTACTTCCATATGCTTTTTAAGATTGTTTTTTCTAGTTCTTTGAAGAATGCTATTGGTATTTTGATTGTGAGTGCAATGCCATTTTGACAATATTGGTTCTTCCTCACCAGGAACAGGGGATCTCTTTTCATTTCCTCATCTCCTCATTGACCTCCTTTATTGTAGTATTCTATTTCGTATTATAGAGATCTTTCACTTCTTTGGTTAGGTTAATTATTTAGTATTCAAATTTTTTAAGGTACTGTGAATGGGTATGATTTTCTGATTCCTTTCTTGGTGGGTTCATTGTTGCTGTACAGGAATGCTACTGATTTGGAGGTGTTAATTTTGTATGCTTCTACTTTGCTGAATTTATTAGTTCTAGAGGTCCTCTGGTGGAAATCTTTGGGGTCATTCATGTAAAGGATCATGTTGTCTGCAAATAAGGACAGCTTGACTTCTTGTTTTCCTATATGTATCCCCTTTCCTTCTTTCTCTTGCCTGATTGTTGTGGTTAAAGTTTTGAGTACTATATTGAACAGGAGTGGTGAGAATGGACTCTCTTGTCTTGTTCCTGATTTTAGAGAATAAGCTTTCAGATTTTTCCCATTTAGTATGATGTTGTCAGTGAGTTTGTCATAAATGGCTTTTATTAGTTTGAAATAAAGTCATCCTATATCATCCTATACCTATTTTTAACAGGGTTTTAATCATGCATGAATTTTGGGTTTTGTCAAAGGTTTTTTTTGTGTGTCTATTGAAGCAATCATGTGACTTTTGTCTTTGCTTCTGTTTATGTGACGTATTACATTTACTATTTGTGTATGTTGAACCATCTTTGCATCCTTGAGAAGAGGTTAACTTGGTCATGATGTATGATTGTTTTAATAATTAGTTGTATTCTATTTTCTAGTAACATCGAGGATTTTTGCATCTATATTCACTAAGGAGATTGGCCTGTAGTTTCATTTTAAGTACTTTTCTAGTTTTGGAAACAGGGTGATGCTAGTTGTAGTTGTACTGTGGCTTCTGATTCCCAGAGTAGCTCAGTCTGAAGCAATTAACCCCTTTCCACAATGGCACTTGATTAATCACTCCCCAAATGGCTGGCACTCCATTGGATTTCTTCTCCAACTGTAGCTTTCCATGTGGAAAGAGTCACTCTCAAAGAAAAATCACACGTTGTGTTTGTGATTAACAATAATTGTGTGCTTTTCTTGAGGCTAGCACTTCCAGCCCAGTCCATTCTCCATTCTTTCTCAATGGGACAGAGACTCCTTTCTCTGCTTACCTTGTATTTGTGGAGTCAGGTATCAAGTTCCCCTCTCCAGAAGCTGAGGGTGCCATTTGAGGCTCTTTCTCCTCCTCCTCCCTCTCCTCCTCCTTCAAGTCCTTCTCCTTCTTCTTCTCCTTCTTCTTTCTCTTCCTTTTTCTTCTTTCTCTTCTTCTTTTTGAGATAGGGTCTCTTTTTGTAGCCTAGGCTAGCCATGAACCCACAGAGACGCTCTGCCTCAAACTCCCAAGTGCTGGGGTTACAGGCCTGTACCAGCACATTGGGCTCTGTATTCTTTCTTTGCATTGTCTGATTTCTCCAGTTTTCTGTGATTTCTAGTTTTCCTGTTGTCTTTTTCTTTATTCCCAGAGCTTTTCCACCTTTCTTTTTGCTAAGTTGAGGTTTTCTAGATGCACATTCCAGGTCTTAGAGAACTTGTGATATGCAACTGGGCTTTACTCCTGACTTCTAATTGACTTTAAAAGACAGTAATTTAGGTGTGAAAGTCTCCAGTGATGTCACCTAAGGAAAAGAAACTAGAGAAAAAAAGATTTTTAAGAATTATAGTTTTGACAGTAAAATTTGTATTTATTGTCATACTGGGGGGATTTGTCAAATGTATAGTAATTTTGGTATCTTTGGGAATTGAGGATCTTTGTATAATTGAAAAGACAAACAGACATAAGATTAATAAGAAAAACCACATAATTTTTAATTTAAGTAGAAAGTATGGTTCTAAATTCATGATATATTTTAGCTTAATGAATATTCCCTATTTCTGTCCAATGAAAAGGCCCAGAAACAATGAAAACCCTATTAGCAATGAGCACTCAAATCAAGGACTTTAAATATTGTTCCCATTACAAGATCCTCAGACAAATAGCTGATTTCAGGATAGAGGCAGGAAAAATACAAGATTAGCTAGAAATAACAGGCAACCAAGGACAGCACATAAAGCTAGAAAGTTGTGGTTTAGGTCCCAACAGCTAACAAAAACAGTTTGAAAGATAATATTAGCTGGGATGATTTGAAACATTAAATTCATAAATTCATAACCAAAAAATCAAAACAAACAAATAAAATACAGCCACTTTAGACTCCTTTGGAAGATTCTGGGTGTCATGGCTTATATCTATCTTCTTTAACCTTGGATGTCAGATAATTTATCTCAGCAATGAGAAAAGTAACTAAGACACTAGGTAACAGCCTTGTGTTATGTACAGATATCAACTCCCTGTGATAAATTTAATCATTATGTCCTGCAAACCTATATTAATGTAACCAGGTCCTGCTCTCAGGTCCTTGTTTTGGGGCAATGAAGCACGTCAAATGAAGGCGTCAAAACAGCAAGCAGCACTATTGGGGAATGGCCAAATACGTCATCATTAGAAAGAATAAAAGAGAGGCTCTCTGCTGTTGTGTTCAGATAAGGGTGTTCCGTACAAGGACCATAGATGCTTAGGTCCTTTGGGTTTTTATACAGTCTTTGGCACTGGTGTAGGTGACAGAAAGCAGAAATGCTCCTGGTTGCAGGTAGACCTTTGATGTCTGGAAAGCAAGCTGATTCATTTGGATTTTACTTCCTCCAAGGTCTCTCCCATTTTGTTAAAGAGCTATTGTTTGTCCCTTGCCTTTCACTAGGTCCACATTTGTTATGCTAATTCACTTAGGCCTTGACTTCTTGTTTGCTTTAAATTATCTATTCTGGACCTGTGGCCTATCTGCCTAACTTTTCCTATCCCCTGACTTCACTAATAAAAAATTTTTTTAAAAAAAGCTGAATTAAAATTGCCTATTTCTCAAGAGGAGCATTCAGAGATGTTACAAAATTAGCCCCATCTGTGAAAGATGCATACTGCCTCCCCAGTGTTACAGGAAATAATACCAGAGATGAAATATGGAATATTGTATCTCCCAACCTGTTAACTGTAGGATATGCCAAGTTGTTGTTCTCTAGAAATCAAAGAATGAGTCCTAGGAACAATGGAGGTTAAGAGTAGGAAGGTATTTATTGATAGGAAAGCTCCTGAGGGGCAGGAGGGGTCCCGAGTGGGTAGCCTGGGGAACCCCACTTCACAGAAGAATTTTGTAAGGTAAAACCCACATGGGTACAATTTGGCCCACAGCCATGAACATCCGATAAAGGTACAGGTATAGTCACTTAGGTAATGGTGGTTCAACTGGGAAACAAGTGGAGGATGTGTGGATGGAAAGAACAAAGATTCTCATAGGAAGTGGGGGGTCCAGAGGTCTCTGGTCACCCACAGTGGTAGTTGATATCTATCTAGACTTCATTAGATGCAGGATTTGTTCTTTGAAGAAGTATGTAGATCTGGTCATCTTGTCTTTATCTTGAGGCCTGGTTTTCAGCTGATGTGTCTCTGGTATAGCTGTGGTGTGTTTCACCTTTGTCCTGACCCTCTTGAGGACCTAGCCCTATCTGACTGCCTACAATATTTCTACCTAGCTCATCTATCTATAATACCAGGAAGACACTTGTATATATAAGTTTTGATAAGTTTATTTTAAAACCTTAAATACCTCCTTATGTTGTCATTTACAGAAGTTCATCAGAGAAAACATCTCATTTCACACAGGTTAATTTCCCAGATAACTTCAAGCTTACTCTTTTAAGTATTAAAATTTACTTTGAAATTAAAAGAAAAACATTTACAAATGAGCCTGAAATAATCGAATATTTATGCTCTTTCCAACATTTTTCGTCTGCTACATTGTTTAGTAACTAATATTTGACAGAGACTTTTTATAAATAGAAATATTGTAACTAATAGATGAAGAATGAATGACAAGGTTTGAATGTCACCATTTCATGTCTCCATAATTAGTGGATTTAGAACCAGGATTAGTAAACATTTTCTGCCAAGAATGAGGAACAAATACTTTAGGCACATTGTCTCTGTTTTAACTGGTCAGCTCTGTTGTTGTAGTACAACAGCAACAAAAGAAAGAATGTAAACCAATAGGCAGGGCCATGTTCCAATTAAACTTTGTTTACAAAAACAGGAATTGGCCAGATTTGCTTCTTGGGTTCCCCAACCGTTGATCAAGGTAATGATTATCAATGGCTGATAATATCATTTAAAAAAGGAACATTCTGTACCTCCTAATGGAAGCATATACCACCTCCTATGAAGTAGACTCGAGGGGGAAAATAATAAAACCTGAATCTGAGGTCTCTAAGTCTCTAAATCTCAGTTCTTAGAATTAAGTTTCAAGGAATTAAATAGATATCTGTGTTAGTCTGTTTTGTGTTGCTATAGCAAAATACCCAAGGTTGGGTATTTATAAAGAAAAGAGGCTTTATTTCATTCACAGTTCCAGAAATTCAAAGGTATGGTGCCAAGTTACTGACAAGGACTCCCTTGGCTGTGTCACAGTAGGCCAAAGAAATGAAAATGGAAAAGACTGCATGCAGAAAGGAATAGTGCATAGGGTGGCCCATCTTTATAACAACCCACAGTCATAGTGTCACCAGAGAAAGAACTCTCATGAGACAGCATTAATTCATTTATGAGGTGGTGCCCCTTAGCTTAATGACTTCACAACAGACTATCTTTTAAAAGTTTAACCATCTCAACATTACCATATGGGAGACTAAGCTTCCAGCACATGAATCTTTGGGTGGGTAGAGGAGGAAATCATATCCAAACCACAGAAATATCTAACACCACATGGGTACGTTACATCAAATAAAGATTGTGGTAAATTATTCAGGATAAAAGAGCCAGTGTCCTTAACATATGCTTACAAGGGAAAACAAAGAAGGTTAATTTATAGAGTAAGAGATTTAATAGGCATAACATCCAATTAAACTGCACATAAAAACAATTGTTCTCAAAACTAAATTCTTTTTTTTTTGTATTAAATTCTTTTATTCGTACATTGTAGGTATACAAAACAATTACATTTCTCATTGGGAATTGTACCTTTACATAATGCGTCTTGGTTCTTATTTTTGCCCCATTCCTAGCCCTCCCTTCATGCCCTCCACCCTTCCCTATTTACAAAGACTTTATTTCCATTTTTTCCATTTCTCATCATTTTTCTTTTCCCTTCTTTCCTTTCCCCTGCCCCACCCACTACCCCTACCCCTTTGGACCTTTTCTTCCTATTTTACATCATCGATTATTCATTCTAATCATTGGTACATTTTAGGTATACAATATAATGACATTCATCATTGGAAATTTGCACCTTTACCTAGTCTCCCTTGATTCTTATTTTTCATCCTTGCCCAGACCTCCCTTCAACCCCTCCATTCCTCCCTATTTACAAAGATTTTGTTCCTAGTTTTCCATTTTCTCATATTAATCCCATTCCCTTCTATCTTTCCCCCTAGCCCTCCCACTTCCTTCCCCTTTGCCCCTTTTCTTCCTATTTCACATGACCTATTATACATTTAGTCCTTATTTACACTTTCAGTTTCTCACACCAGAGAAACTATTTGGTATTTACACATGTGTGTCCTATTTATTTCACTTAAGAGTATTGCCTCAATGTGCATCCACTTAGCTATAAATGTCTCTAATTTCTCATTTTTTATGGCTGAGTAGTACTCCATTTTATAAAAAAAACACATTTTCTTTATCCAGTCTCCAGTTGTTGGGCATTTGGGCTGTTTCCATTACAAACTGCACTGCTATGAACATGGGTGAACATATATCACTGTGGTATGATTCTTTTAATTCTTTGGGGAAGATACCCAGAAGGGGAATAGCTGGGTCAAATGGGACTTCCAGTCCTAGTTCTTTGAGGTATCTCCATACTGATTTCCACAGTGCTTGCACCAGTCTACACTCCCACCAGCAGTGGAGCAGGGTTCTTCTTTCCCCACAGCCCCACCAACATTGGTTATTGGTTGATTTCATGATAGCAGCCATTCTTTCTGGAGTGAAGTGGAATCTCAGTGTTGTTTTCATTTGCATCACTCGAATGACCAGTGATGTTGAACATTTTTTCATGTATTTATTTGCTATTTCTACTTCTTTGTCTGAGAAATGTCTGTTCATTTCAGATGCCCATTTTTGGATTGAGTCTTTAAATTCAGGAGGTCTGATCTTTTTAAGTTCTTTATAGATTCGAGATAGTAGACCTTTGTCTGAGGAAGAGCAGGTGAAGATTTTTTCCCACATTGTGGATTGTCTCTTCACACTGCTGGTGGTTTCTCTTGCTGTGCCTTTAAGTAAGAAGAGATCCCATTTGTTGATTGTTTGTGCTAGCTCACAGGCAACTGAGGTTTTGTTCATAAAATCTTTTCCTACACCGATGTCTTCAAGGGTTCTACCTAACCTCTGTTCCAACTGGTTCAGAGTTTCTAATTTAATATTTAGATCTTTAATCCATTTTGATTTTAGTTTAGTGCATGGTGAGAGATACAGGTCCAGTTTTAATCTTTGGCAAGTTGAAGCCCAATTTTTCCAGCACCATTTATTAAAGAGGCTATCTTTCCTTCCAGTGAGGATGTTTAGCTCCTTTGTCAAAGATGAGATGGCTGACTGTGTCTGGCGTTGTTTCTGCATCTTCTAATCTATTCCACTGGTCCTCAAGTCTGTTTCTTTGCCAGTACCATGCTGTTTTTTTCACAGCAGCTTTGTAGTATAGTTGCAGGTTGGGGATTGTGATACCCCCTGCCATGTCTCTGTTACCTAGAATTGCTTTTGCTATTCTGGGTCTCTTCCAGTTCCAAATGAATTTTTGGATTGTTTTCTCGAGGTCCATGAAGTATGCTGCTGGGATCTCAATTGGAATTGCATTAAATCTATATAGCAGTTTGGTAGTATGGCCATTTTCACTATATTAATCCTTCCTACCCAGGAGCAGAGGATGTCTGTCCATTTTCTGATATCATCTTCAATCTCTTTTCAGAGTGCCATAGATTTCAGAGAAGAGGTCTTTGATTTCTTTCATTAGGATGTTTCCTAGGTATTTCAGTTTTTTGGATGCTATTGTGAAAGGAATTATTTGCCCTATTTCTCTCTCAGTGAGTCTGTCATTTGGGTAGAGGAAAGCTATTGATTTTTGTGTGTTGAGCTTGTAACCAGCTACTTGACTGAATTTGGTTATTAAGTCTAGAAGACTTTTGGTGGAGTTCTTGGGGTCTTCTATATAGAGTATCATGTCATCTGCAAATAATGACAATTTGACTTCTTCATTACATATCTTTATTCCTTTTATTTCTTTCTCTTGTCTAATTGCCGTGGCTAATGTTTCCAGAACTATACTGAACAAGAGTGGTGATAGCAGACATCCCTGTCTTGTTCTTGATTTTAGTGTGAAGGATTTCAGTTTTTGACCATTTAGTATGATATTGGCTGTTGGTTTTTCATAGATGGCTTCTCTCAGTTTGAGGTAGAGACCATCTAGTCCAATTTTTTGTAGAGTTTTTATCATAAATGCATGTTGGATTTTGTCAAATGCTTTTTCTGCGTCTATGGAGATAATCATATGGTTTTTGTCCTTGGCTCTATTGATATAGTGTATTACATTAATTGATTTTCGTGTATTGAACCATCCCTGCATCCCTGGGATGAACCCCACTTGATCAGGGTGTATGATCTTCTTGATGATCTTCTGCATTCTGTTTGCCATTATCTTATTAAGGATTTTTGCATCTATGTTCATCAGTAAGATTGGCCTATAGTTCTCTTTTTCCATTGGGTCTTTCTCTGCTTTGGGGATCAAGGTGATGCTTGCTTCCAGGAATGAATTTGGGAGTAATGTTTCCCTTTCAATTTCATTGAAGAGTTTAAACAGTAGTGGCAGCAGTTCCTCTCTAAATGTCTTGTAGAATTCAGCAGTGAAGCCATCAGGGCCCAGGATTTTCTTAGTTGATAAGTTTTCAATTACAGTTTCAATTTCATTGGTTGATATTGGGTTGTTCAGAATTTTGAGGTCTTCTTCGTTCAACTTTGGTAATTCATATGTATCTAGGAATCTGTCCATTTCTTCTGTGTTGTCCATCTTATTGGCATATAGGTTCTGGAAGTAGGTATTGATGATCCTCTGGATTTCTGCTGGGTCTGTTGTAATTTCACCCTTTTCATTCCTAATTGCACGGATTTGGGCCTTTTCTTTCCTTTTTTCTGACATGGTTGGCTAAACGTTTGTCAATTTTGTTGATTCTTTCGAAGACCCAACTCTTGGCTTCATTGATTTTTTTGTATCGTTCTCTTAGTCTCCATTGCATTGATTTCTCCTCTGATCTTTATAATTTCCTCCCTTGTATCGGCTTTGAGGTTGTCCTGCTCTTCTTTTTCTAGAAGCTTGAGGTTGAGCATCAGGTTGTTTAATTGGGCTCGTTCTGTTTTCCTAATATGCGTATTCACTGCTATGAATTTCCCTCATAAGACTGCTTTCATTGTGTCCCATAGATTCTGATATGTTGTATTATCATTGTCATTTAATTGAAGGAACTGATTTCTTCTTTAATTTCCTCTATGACCCATTGGTTATTCAGAAGTGTGTTGTTCAATTTCCACGTGTTTATGAAATTTTTTGTTTCTTTTGCTATGGATCTCCAATTTCATCACACTATAGTCTGATAATACACAGGGGATAATTTCAATTCCTTTGCAATTACTTAAACATGTTCTATGTGTGAGTATGTGGTCTATTTTGGAGAATGACCCATGTGCAGCTGAGAAGAATGTGTATTCTGATTTTGTGGGGTGGAAGACTCTGTAAACATCTGTTAAGTTCATTTGTTCAAGAGTTCGATTGAGTTCTTGTATTTCATTAATTATTTTTAGTCTAGTTGATGTATCTATTTGTGACAGTGGGATGTTGAGGTTCCCCCACTACAATTGTATTAGTGCATATATGACTTTTCATGTCCATTAATATTTGTTTTATATAGTTGGGTGCACTAGTGTTTGCTGCATAGATATTTATGATTGTCATCTCTTCCTCTTGGATTGTTCCCTTTACAAGGATGTAGTGTCCTTCTTTGTCTCTCTTAATCAGTGTTGCTTTGAAATCGACTTGATCTTCCAAGAGGATAGCTACTTCTGCTTTTTTTTGGGTTCCTGTCTCATGGAGTATTGTTTTCTACCCTTTAACTTTCAGTCTATGAGTTTCCTTTTGAATTAAGTGTGTTTCTTGTATGCAGCATATTGTTAGATTTTGCTTCTTGACCCATTCTGCCAGTCTATTTCTTTTGATTGATGAATTGAGACCATTAATGTTGATGGTTATAACTGAAACATATTGACTTGTCATTGCCATGACTTTTTCTTTTTGTTGTGTTCTCTCCCTTTACATTTAGTTTCTTGTCATGCCAGATGGGTTCATTCTGCTTTGCTTCCTGGGGTTGTGATCCTCAATGTCTGTTCCTAGGATATTGTGTCAAATTCTTTGGAGTGCTGGTTTGGTATTCACGAAGTTCTTAAGGTGCTCTTTGTCATGAAAGTATCTTATTTCTCCATCCATTTTGAAAGATAGTTTTGCAGGGTACATCAATCTGGGTTGCAGGCTGTTTTCTTTTAGGTCTTGGAATATGTCACTGCAAGCTATTCTTGCCTTGATGGTTTGTGTTGAGAATTCTGCTGTGATTCTGATGGGCTTTCCTTTGTACGTGATTTGTTTCTTTTCTCTGACTGCTTGGAGAACTTTGTTCTTCTATTGTGTTTCTGGAATGTTAACAATTATATGCCTATGTGTAGATTTTTTTGATCAAGGCTATTTGGAGTCCTATATGCTTCACTTATCTGTATGTCAAGCTCTTTTCCCATGCTTGGGAAGTTTTCTGCCATTATTTCTGTTGAGAGATTTTTTAATGTCATCTCCACTCTCTCCTGTTTCTTCATTGAGCCCAATCAGTCTTATGTTATTCTTCTTTGCATCATCTAGCAGCTGCTGGACTGATTTCTCATGTTCCCTTATAATTTTGAAGCAATTTTTCTTTTCCTGGTCACTAATTGCAATCTTATCTTCTATATCTGAAATTCTGTCCTCACATTGGCTCATTCTGCTGTGTAGACTTTCAGTGGAGTTTTTCATCTCCAGGAAATCTATTTGCATCTGTTTTATGGATTCCATTTGTTTCTTATGTTGGGATTCCATCATGTTCCTCAGCTCCTCTCTAGATTTATTAATCATGTCTTGCACTAGGGGCACAATTTCTCCTGTTATCTGAGAAATTATTTCTGATTTCATTTTTTCCAGATCCCCTTTTGTTGCCAGTTCAGTGGATCCAGGTGGTTGAGTGTCAGAGTGTTCCATCTCATTTCCCTTTGGGGTTGCTGTAGGTGATCTGGAAGTCTGGTTTTGAGACTTATTTACATGTTTTCTCATTTTGACTGGGGCAGGGGGCTGTTAGCACCTGTGCGGATTACCTCCTCTGAGCTGGGTGAGGTGGGACAGAAGCTAGGTGAGGTGGGACAGGGGCCGGGAGCAGTGGTAGGGATGGTGACCCAAAAGCCCTTTCCTGTGGGCTGGGAGCAGCGGGGGGGGGGGGTGTTGATGGCTGGGAAGCCCCTTCCTCTGGAGCAGGAGCAGTAGGATGGCAGCTCAGAAGCCCCTCATTCCGGGCCGGGGGTGGTGAGAGGAATGGTGACTTGGAAACCCCTTCCCCTGGGCCAGGAGCAGCGGGACAGAAGGTGGCCCAAAAGCACTTCCCTCTGGTCTGGGAGCAGTGGGAGTGATGGTGACCAGGAAGTCCCTTCTTCTGGACCAGGAGCAGTGGGACAACGGCTCAGAAGCCCTTACCTCTGGGCCGGGAACAGTGGGACTCAGTACCTTGGTCTGGTGGTCTGGTGTCCTCTGCGTCTTTGTAGCATGGGACCAGGTGGCTGCTTGTCTGCAGCGGGGTGATTCGGTGTCTTCCGCGTGACTCAGGACCTCGGTAGGGCATGCACAGACCTGCCTGTCTGCAGCGGGCTTATTCGGCGTGTTCTGTGCGGCCCAGTACCTCAGTAGGGCATTCAAAACTAAGTTCTTAACTAATGCAGCTCTCTACTCCTAGTCTTAAATTCCAAATACCATTCAGGTTCTTCCTCAGTAATGATCCATCCTCTATAGAAGGCAACTGGAAATATTTTATTCAATTCCTGTAGGAAGAAAAAATTTTCCAGGAGACCTCAAAGAGACCTTATTCTCTTATTTCATTAACATCCCACTGTTCATTTTATTTAACACATATTTCCCTAGTAGGAGGTACAAAAATAGTGTTATAGTTAGACAAAATATAAATATTTTAATATTTAATATTTTTTCTGACAACAAATGAGAACACCAGAAATCATTGGAAAATGCTTTATTTTGTGTATACCATTTGGTAAATTGGTTACTTAATGATTACTTTATCTTTCGCTTTATTTTCTCATAAAATAATCATTGCATGGAGAATACATAATCATTTTTTGTAGGATGCACAATTCAGAGGCTATTAACTCCTTGAAAAATGGTTGTTAATATATACATTTTTCTTGTTTAGATTTATTTCTCACCAGAGAAACATAAAGTATACCAATTAACTATGAATCTTAGTCTGTGATAAACTGAAACATCCACAGCCCTTCTCAAGCTTGAACACATTTCAGTCCCCTGCAGGCCAGAACTAAATTACTGTCTCTGTAATGAAAATAAATTTGCTAATTAGTTCATTTAATCAAATCTGACCAAACTCTGTTCCTGAGCATCAAACACCTGGAAGAAGTCTTAAGAAATTGAATTTGTAAAGTGCTTCACCAGAAGGCAACTTTTTCCACTTTTTGCCAGGGAACAATCAGGTTCCTCTTCAAACCTTCCTAGAAGTATAAGACAGTATAGTCCCTTCAGCCCCAACTGGGATAGATACTAGGCTGAGTACAGCAACTAAATAAAAAGTAGCAAAGCAAAACACCAGGGAAGAGAAATTAAGAGATATAAATGTAATATGTTTCCCATGATCTATGAAAAATAGAACCACAAGAATTGCTTGGCTCTGACCAAAATGTTAGCTAAACTCATTTTCATATTCCCCAGTCTGTGACAGATGGCAGAAATTCCATCACTCCAATTTTAGTACAATATGTATCCCTTTTCTCTAATTGTACATTCATCAAATCAAAATTTTGCTAGTTATTTAGGTTTCTAATTATTTGAATGGTACTGCTAGCATCTCCCCCATATACCTGCTCTTTATATGCTGCCACCTCACCTCAGGTGCAATGACTGCTTTGAGTGAGTTTCAGGTGTATTAGCTCCTACACTCTCAGACAAAACCTGACCTTGAGCAGAAAATAATAAAGAGAGATCAAGCATTAGAAAACAATTGTCTCAATATTCAAACTCCAGCACTGCTGCTGAGATCCTTGGTCACTTGCTAAAAGCCTATGTTCTTATCATGCATAATCTGACCTAACTTTGTTTTTGTGTTTCCCAGAACTTCTACCTGATTTCCTACCTTTCTCTTTCCTGGTTTCTAAACATATTTCCAAAGCTCTAATACCTGAGCTCCATGAATTATTGAGCTTTTTCTTACCTAAAATGTGCCTATTTCTTCTTTCCTAAGCCCATTTTGCAGAACTTGATACTTCTTACTTGTCTGGTGCTCTAGTCCCTACCTGACCTTATATAGCTTAATTGGCTTCTTTGGATTTTACATTTACCTCTCTTTATCTACCTATCAATGATTAAGTACCTAGACAAACTTATTAAGAGATGACTAAACACAGCTATTGTCTCAATAACGCATGATATTGTAAATTAAGCATAACAAGCCAGCATGTTGGAGTAGCTCCTGCTGAATAGACATTGTTTTAAAATAAAACAGGCAAGTTTGGAAGACTTAATATTTTTGTCAGTTAATATGAGCATTTCTTTAACAGGCAGAAAGATTATGGCGAGGTGGCTAAGCAAATGAGCTATTAGCTTGACTAGATGATTGTTAAAAGCCTGTTTTGTAGATTTTGCTATCAATCAGCTCAGTGACTTGGGGGAAGGTTATCTAGTCTCTCTGATTTTTAGCTTTCTTATCAATAAAATGAGGATAAAATTAATACCCACCCCTTTTATCAAAAAACAAATAGATAAATTTGGTCTTTGTCCCCAGTGCCTGGCACAGAGGCCCTAAAATGTTTGGAATTTCCTGGGTTATAGGAGCATCTTTTGATCTAATGAGATGATTCTGAGCAGACCCTTAGATAGCAGCAAGATAGTATAGGGGTTAATCTCCAAAAAGACCAAATCTTTATTAGAAGTTTCAAATTTTCACCTCCCAATCTCTGTTGAAGAGAGAGAAAACAGAGATTGTGTTAATCACCAATGGATGATTATTTAACTTATTCTACCTACATAATGAAACATCCATTAGAGCTCCACAACAGAGTCCAGAGAGCTTCTGGATTGATAAACACCTGGCGGGTATGAGAAGGATGATGCACCCAGAGAGGGCAAGGTAGCTCCATGCTGTTTCCCCTTACCTTGCCCTATGCATCTTTTCCATTTGGCTGTTTCTGAGTTCTATACATAAAAATAAACCAATAACAATAAGTAAAAGTGATTCATTGACATAAACAGAACCTGAGTTCTGTGAACCATTTTAGCAAATCATGAGGAGGAGGTTATGGAAACCCCTAAATTGATCACCTATTGGTCAAAAGTACAGGCTACCTGGGACTTGTCACTGGAATCTGAAGTAGTGTTGTCAGATTTTTTTCACTTTTAATTCATAAGATCTGATGCCATTTCCAGGTAAATTATGATAGAATTGAATTGGAGCACAAGACACACAACTGATGCTGGAGAATTGGAGAAGCAGTGTGGGGAAAGACACTACACATTTGGTGTCAAAATGCTGGGAGTAAAAACAGTTTGTTTCTACCATGTAGAGTTATTGTGGAAATGCAAGCAGATCATATTTGTAAATATTTAAAACAGAGCCTGAGTCTTGGTATTTACTCTGTAAATTGTTATTGTTTCTATTAGCATCATTACTGCTATTATTGAATAATATTGGCTGACAGGCCATTACATAGATCCACGGACCTGACCTGAACATAGATGTGAATCCTTAGCAGCCCCTATCTGCATACAAATTTTCTTTAGGACTTTGGAGTCTTGGTTCGTCATTTACCTATATATTGGAATCACAATATTTCTTAAATTATATGCTTAATTTTTATTAAAATATAATTAAATCATGATCTAAGACAGTAGTCAACAAAATTAAGGAAAATGTTTTCAAGCTGGAACCTCTAGTACATGTATTTCTCTTCAAAAATCTTGTAAACATACCTTGTAAATCCCAACACTTAATAGTAGAAATTCATTTCCAAATTATTTAGACACAAGATGGAAAGAAGTTCTACTGGTTTATTTTCTTATCCAAACAGATCATCTAGCATTTGCTCTGAAGGGAGTGAATTCTATTTACACACCACTATTGAAGGACTTATGCCAACAAGAGCTCCCTAGTCAATGCTTTGGGAGGGTGGATAGGTGGGGTCCCTGGATAAGCCTGGCTACAATTACACTATTTGAAGTCCTGGGCCACAAATAGCTCTCAGCCATTGTTGTGAATGAGTTGGTTTGCTTGGAAAGAAGTGATCTGTAAGTAGCTTATTTGCTTTTGGTTACCTGGGAAGAAGTAAGTAAAGTGGAGAGGACAATAGCATGTCTACCTATTACTCTGACTCCAAGAAGCAGATCTTAGCTCCACAGAGAGAAGATTAACAGACAAGCTGAGATTTTTCAATCTCCAATAAGTCCTGGGGGCAATAGGATACTGCTAAATATTGGATACTGTCTTCTCTCTGCTTATGATCTGCTACTGGTACATTGAGAAAAAATGCAGGAATTCATTGGTATCTTAAGGACTAGGAATTTTGGAAACCTTGGCAGACAACACCCAAATAGAGACCTTGTATATCTGAAGGAAATATAAAGGGTGAAATCCCACTAAGTGGGATTGCTCCAGGAGCAATTTCCATGTACAAATATACTGAAAAAAGACTATTGTGAATATATTCACATCAAGCACTGAAAAGAATTCCCAAATAATTGATTTGGAGGGGGCTTTGATTCCCATGATAAATCAATGACAAACAGTAATACAATCAGATTTACATAGTCATTGGTAACCTATCCCAGTACCTCCTTGATTTTATATTTTTGTCCTCTAGACTAGGACCTAGAGCTGGGTCTTCAGGATGTAGTGGACAGTCTATGGCATGGACAAACATAGAAACATCTGGAGTTCAAGGCTGTGGATACCTGGTAGCTGTTCTTCAGCCATCCAGCTTTCAAAGGGCAAGTTTGTAATCCAGAAGGTCACGAACTCAAATAAAAATACCATTTCTTTTGCTAAGGAGAAATATCAGCAGTGATAAGTTTCTTATGTGCCCATACCAGAGGTTGCAAACTGTCCATAGGTGGATGACCATGAGTTGATTAACCTAGAGTTTTAAAATTTTGAATACAAATATAGTAATCCTCCCTTATCTGAGACTCCTAGTGTATGACTACAATTGAGAATAACCTGCAACTTATATACACATTATTTTTCCTACACATATCTGTGCATGATAAAGTTTATGGCTCAGCCACAGTAAAAGATAATAAATAATAATAAACTAGAACAATATTCTGTAATAAAAATGATGTACATGTTGTCTTTGACATGGGACAAATGTGGGTAGCATACAGTGCAGAAAGAATGCACAAACAGATGATAATGTCCCATGTCCCATGTGAGATGCAACAGAACAGTGCAAGATTTTATCATGTTACACAAAGTAGTGTGAAATTTAAAAAGTGAATGGTTTATTTCTGGAATTTCTGATCTCATTTTTTTAGATCACAGTTGACCACAGGTAACTGAAAACATGAAAAGTAAAACTATGGAGAGGGGAGGATGATGAATGCATCTTTAGATGATGAAGGTGCTCTGTCTTTCACCACAACTCAATCTACTTCTCTTATGCTCAGCCCATCTAAGTGGTTTTAAGTGGTATGTTTGTTTCCTGAAATCTCTCGTACTTTCATAACCTTCTTCTTTCTAGACCCCATGTCACCATCCCAATAATGCAAACATGTTGGTCACGAGAAAGTAGCCCAGTTAGGAGACAGAGCTCCAGACTAATAATCCAAAAAACATTCTCTTAAAGTGTTCATTCTTTTATCTGGAAGGAACCACTCTGAACTTGTGAGTCTCAGTATGTTCAAGGGTGAAGTGAGAGAATCAGACGGGCTGTTCTAGAATGACACCCCTCCTTCTTATTCCTAATGTGGTGTCATCTTAGAGTTTTTGATGAAAGTCAGTGCTCTGTTTAGCAAAATGAAAAAGCACTAGTGCAGGAGTCAGGATCATGGCTCTCAGTGACTGCTTTGTGACTCGTTCACACTTCAGCCTTACAAAAAATGCTTTGCCTCTTTGAATCATAAAAAGAAAATTTTAAAATGAGGGCTCTGTGTTGGATTAACTTCAAAGATCTTTCTGTTTCTTTCTATCACTGATTTATCATTTCTACATATGTAAGGAGAAAATATTTTGCTGATGAAGACCTTTGTGTCTGAAGAGAATTATTGTTACATGACCCTGGTATGAAATTTATTCTATTTACAGATCTTGAACAGCTTCTGCCAGATTTATGCAATTTTTTCTGGCTCAAGATTTTCCATGAAAAATAATTTCCTGTGAGATCTTATGCAATCTATTCAGCATGTCTCAGTCTTGGAATATGAGCTCTCCCACAAAGTGAGGGTAGAACTCTTTGAAATAGGAGCTGTCATGGCCAAATAAAAGGATGGTAACTGCAAAGGAGCAATCCTCTACAATGACCACTGCAGAGAGATGTAGTGAGCAAGTGTTAGTTCTCTTGACACAGTATTTCCAGAATGACCTTGCAGAGCTGCTTGTACCCAGCAGGCAACTGTCCACTACAACTTTTGTGAAGGCCATGTTGGCCTGCTAACAGAGAATTTCAATCCTTCTCTCCTCATCAAAATATCTGGTCCCTGAGTAAATACATACAATTTACAAAGCCCTATTATGACAGCATGATATATAAGAAGCATATCCTACACACCTCCACCTCTGTATTTTAAATCATCCCTAAATTACTTATAATATAGTACCTAATACAATTAAATGCTGTGTACATAGTTGTTATTCTGTATTGTTTAAGGAGCAATGACAAAAGAAAACCCTGCATGTGTTCATCACAGATGTAATTTTAAAAATAATTTTGATCCACAACTTTGGATCTGTGGATGGAGGAACTCACACATATTAAGGGCTGTCTCCACTTAGCTGTGTGGGCCTGTAGCTCCCTTTGTAAAATCAGGTTAAGAAATAGTACATATCTCAAAATGTTGATATGCAAGATGAACTAAAATAATACGTGTGCTTAGTAGAGTGACTGGCCCCGCCTCCTCGGCTCTGTACTCCTGCAGTTCCAAGGTAGTCTGACAGCAAGCAGAGGAGTAATTCGTGGCCAGGCTGCCTACCTGAGTCCTGTGCAGATTCCTAACCCACAGAAACTGTAAGAGGAAAGAATCACTGCTTTTTTTAAGGCTTATGGTAATTTGTTACACAGCAACAAATAACTAGGCGAAACTCCTATTACACAGGAAGAGCTTTCCTTTAATTATTTTTCCCTAGAAGAGAAAAACTCTTGCAGAAGAGCTTGTTGACAGCAGAGCCTATTCTAAAATATACTGTGGGGCTAGGAGTGTGGCTCAGTGGCAGAGTGCTTGTCTAGCATGAATGAGGCACTGAGTTTTCTCCACAGCACTGCAAAAATAACAAGATCAATAATAAAATATAATATATTAATAGAAAATATGAGGTGGAGTAAGGAAAGCTAATGAAGACTGCTATTGAAAAGAGAGTTTGTTGCTCAGAGCTCCAAAGAGCAACATGAGACCATGCAAAGGACATCATACCAGAGGTGGCCAAGGGCAGAAGGAGACAGGGAAGCTATGAACAAGGGCCTTTCTTGTTTGTTTCTGCAGGAAGGCACAGGTGAAGCAGGGTAAGCAGGTAAGTACTGACTAATTTGAATAATTTCAGGCATCTCTGGGCATAAAGTCTGTATCTAGTTGTCTGATACCTGGCCTTCGATTAAGTAGGATAAAGGAATGTGGCCTTGTAGGTGAGGGTCCCATAAAGAAAGTGGTTGGTATG
Organism: Heterocephalus glaber; assembly: GCF_053883595.1. Taxonomy (NCBI): domain Eukaryota; kingdom Metazoa; phylum Chordata; class Mammalia; order Rodentia; family Bathyergidae; genus Heterocephalus; species Heterocephalus glaber. Next base: position 1,061,710 of record NW_028258146.1, on the reverse strand, counting down.
TGGGTCTTGGATTGGTTGGTTTGCCTTTGAAAAGTCGACAGTTGAGTATTATAGAAACTGACTAAATGTAAGAGCGACAGTCTCTTCAGGGTTAACAAGCCCTAGCTGTCAAATATGAGAACACAGAAAATAAAAGAAATGGGTGGTTACAGAGCCTACCCACCATTGTAAAGAAAACTGTCTGGCCCTGATGTTCCTGACTTCCTGCGAGGTTAGAGTCTGGTCATGATATATTTGTGGCCTCTGGGACCTGAGGAGGGAGAGAGCTATAGAAAGGAGAGGGAAAAGGGATGAGGGTGAAGAAGAGATTTTGGTTCTGAGAATAATTTTCTTCCCTGATAAAAGAGAGAGAAACTTGCACAAGAAAAAGCTCTCTCCTCCCCTTTCACTTTGACAATTTTCACATGAGGACTCCAAGCATGGGGCTGTAACATTAGCATGTGACCATGAGAGGACAACTAGGAGAATCACAAGGAAGGCAACCTGAGGCCTCACATCAGTGAGCTCCTGAACAACCCTAGACTCCTACAGTTCAAGTCAAATTTCTTCTTTGGGTGTTTGGCTACTTGCATCTACAAGTGTAACTTCCCTACTGTGTTGGCCAGCAATGAATGGCACCATGAGACAGTTGCTTGCTTCTAATTCCTAGTTTTCTCCTCTAACTGCCATTTGGAAAGGTAGGAGTCTAGTTACCTCCTCACAATTCTAAGAAATGCTTTGAAACTTCCTGGTTGAGAACTGTCAATTTGAAAACATGAGGAAGAACTCTGGTGAGTGTGGGTTCACTTAAGCAGAAAGCAGAGAGACAGATGGAGAGTAGTGAGTCCTAGAGACCCTGTCTGCAACATGAGGCCTCAGGCAAGGACTGCCGGCTGGCATCCACACTAGCGCTCACTGTGCTGGACATGTGGGAACAGAAGGAGATATTTCATGCGGTCCATGGATGCATTGCACACAGTTTAGTGGGAACATGTAGGATGCATATGTACACGCTTCTGGGGGTCCCAGCCACATTCACCAGTGGAATGGGGTGGAGTCCAAGTAACATGAAATAAGAGGGGCAGAAGGAGGATGACTTATGTGTCCTTTTAATTGGTGAAATAAGGATGCAGGATGAATTATTTCAATCTACCAAAAATGGGTGGGACATATGTGGTCTCAACCCTCTAGATTTCGTTGAGTGTATGTTTGCATAGAACATCTGTACTCACATGAATTTATTTAAAGCTTGTATTTCATGTGAAATGAAATATTGTACTTAAGGATACAATCTGTTCAGTGAAAAAAAATGTGTAAAGAAAAAGGGAAATAAAAGCAGAATCAGTTGTTTTTTTTTTTAAAAAAAAAAGAAAAAACATCCACTATGACTAGAATGCCCATGTCTAGATCACTGTCGGAATTCTCCCTGAAGTCTTTTATGATTGTGATGGCTTTATGTGAAGATAGTTGGGCTGATGGGATGTGTTTTTATCACATTCTAGAGGATTTTCTTCCCATCCATACTGTTAAAGCTATTGGCTTATTTCATTCTTATCTCTATATGTATCTTGCTTCCTCCCTCTCTCTAGGATACCTCCAGCATCCCTTCATTCTACACACTTATTTCCAATACATGCCAGACACAAGCACCGGGAATATAGCAACAGATAAAACAGGATTGATTGCCACTGGGAAGCTATGCTTCTGGTCCCCTATGACCAGCTGTTTCTTGCCAATGTGTAGATCAACACAAACACAAAAAGACTATCATAACTACTACTTCAATCCTGATTGCTTTGGTAGTGTCATGCAGCCCAAGCCCCTTACCCCTCTTTATCTAGCAGGTCCTGTTTTTTCTCTTTCTAGTTTTTTCTCATTCTAGTTTTTTCTAGTTCTAGTTTTTTCTCTTTCTAGTTTTTTTCTTTCTGGTTTGACTAGAATGTCCCAGGAATAGAAGAGATCATATGGGACAGAAATTCTACTATACTATGTACTATTGAAAAATTGAACAAGATAAAACTTTTAAGTTTTCTTAACTCCCTTTATCCTATTATACATTATGCATCCTTGCAGTTTTTTTTTTTTTGACATGTGACCTTGGAATTTGTGTAGAGTAAATGTCACCTCAATGATGTGTCATAGACTTCCCAGCAAAGAAATGAAGCAAGACCTTCAGAAGGAAAAAGATCTGAACTATAGGGGGGATGAGGGTAAAGATATGAGATTCAATTGTTTTCACTTCTTTCTCTTCTAGTATGTAGCTTTAAGGGATAAGCAATAGTGTCAAAGAAATATCCCTATAAGCAATGTGACGGCCTCAGGAGAAACCACATACTCTGCTAGTTGCCATATTCAATACAGCAGGACTGTGGCAAAGAGGAGCCTGAGAGTAGGGTATGGGCAGAGGGAGGGCCAGAGGTAATAACTGCCATGTCCCTTCAGAGCCCATGTACTTGTTGTGCAGAACTTCTTATAAGGGCATTACCATGGAAATCAGAGGACCCTGTAAATGGCACAAAGATACAGAGTAGAGGAAGATAGAAGGCCTGCAATGGGACCATCATGGCTTGGGGCAAGGTGATTCAAATGAAGAAGCGGAGAGGTGAACAACTCAGACCAAGTTGTGGAGAGAGGAATAGCTGGAAGCCATCAGGGTCCTTGGCTCAGAAGTTTCAAAGACCAGAGATTATATAGATACTGGGAATGGACTGGGAGTGTATCAGCTACTACACCCACAAAAGACATCTTCATAAAGATGGTGACGCAAAATCAGCTCCAGAACCTGGATGTACTTGGAGACTGACCCCCTCAGTACTGTCACTTCGACCACCACATGCCATCTGGGGAAAGAGTACAAAGAGGAAGAAGAAATCTGAAAGACTGGGAACATTTCTGAAAGACAAAGGCATCCTCCAAGGACTATTTAATGCAGAAGCCACTAAAAAGAGAATAAGTACTGAATGTAAGTCTTGTCTTTTTGCCCTTGCTCTCTGCCTTTAATTGGTGGAATGGATTTGGAATATGTCATAAGATTTTTTTTCTTATCTGAGTAGGATGTTAAATTTCAACCATGTTTCATATAGACAGATGATCCTAGATTTATAATAGATCAGCTTAGATTTTTTAACTATATGATAGTGTGAAAGTATTATGCATTTAATAGAAACCATACTTCACATTTTGAGTGTTGATCTTTTCTGGGGCTAGCACTATGCAATGCCATACTTGAAAAGTGTTGGCAAAGGTTAGTGAGTTGAAGCTCCCATATGATCACCAGGGAAAACAATCAATAATCTAATGTACTGTGTTGTTAACTTACGATATCTAATAGTTTAGGTGTATGAAATGATTTTCACTTGCTATAGGTATACCAAGACATAACTTATCTGAAATCAAGGAGCTTCTGTTATCAGTGATTGTTTATCACAGCCAGACACTCCAAGTGTAGGCCTTGAGCAGCTAGCAGGTATTGCTGAGAGTGTTTGTAAGGGGACAGGCTTTGGGGGGTCACAGTGATAGAATGCTTTAGTCAAGTGAGTCTCTAAAACTGAGCTGATCTGCATTGGGTAACCTGAAAGCAGGGTAGACTACCCATCATCTGTGATTTACCCAGTGTTATGACTTCTACCTAGATGTATACCCAAAGCCTCATGCGTTCAGAGATGGAGAGTTGAGAAGGTGGCTGCATTAGGGTGTGAGACAGAGATTAAGGGTATGAGGCTGGGATTAAGGAGGTAGACAAGGGAAGGCCCACCCTGGGTGTGGCTGGGATCACTCAAAAGGCTGGTAACCTGGATGGGATAAAAGGGAAAAGAAGGTTTTCTGCTGCTTTGTTGCTTGCTGCTTCATTGCTTGCTGCTCCCTGTTTTACCATGAACTGTTTTGCCTCTGCACTGCCTCTGCCATGCCACCCTGCCTTGGAGCCAGCCAACTATGAACCAAAACCTTTACAAAATATGAGCTGAAATAAACCTTTCCTCCTTCAATTTCTTGATGTCCGTTATTTTTGCCTCGGCAATGAGAAAAGTAACTAAGACACCCAGAGATCACTTCTTCTGCTCATTGGGGCTCTAATCCAAGATTGAAGCATTAATAGGGCCCTAAAATTTCAGTGTAATTGCAGTTCAGCCCAGAATCTGTGGCTGGAAATAATAGTAATGACAAATTAACCCCAAGCCTAAATTTCCACATTTGCTCCATATTTTATGTTTTACTAGTCCTTATACAAAAAAAAATCCAAAGTTGTGATTCATAAACACACAGAGTACAAAAGCCAGATGAAATTCATTTACCATTAGGTCAGCATTAGTTATTCACTCTATGGAAAGAATCAGAAATGTATTTGGTTACACCAGACTAGGATAACCAAGTTATTTATTTTAAAGACCTAAAAGAAATGACACCTTCTAGCAGCACTGGAGATCTGGGAAACCAGATTTTTTTGGTAAGAATGAGATGCAGCTTATGCCTTTGGGTGGGCAAGAAAAAGAGCAACTGCAGAATCCATGGTGTAACAATGGAGGGAGGATGTCTTCATCCATTTGTGCCTCTGAAACACAATATCTTTATAAATTTTTATAAAGAACCTAAATTTATCACTCATGGTTCTGGAGCCTGGAAGGTCTAAGATCAAGACACCAGTGGTTCTGTTGCCTGACTCCAAGATGGTGCCTCAAATGCCACTTCCTGTGGAGGTAGAGACATGCTATGTTCTTACATAGCAGAAGGCAGAAGGGCACAAAAAGGGATGAATTCCATCTGTCAATCTCCTTTATAAGTCATATAATCTCATTTGTGGGGCAGAGCTCTCAACCACTCCCAACACTGTTGAACTGGGGATTAAGTTTCAATATGAATTTACAGATGACAAAATTTTTCAAACTATTGTAGGGTGGTTTTGCTTGAAGTAAAGATTTCTGCTTGGAGAAAAAAGGCTGCAGCTGTGGTGGAGTTCCAAAGGAGACCCAGAAAACCACAAAGAGCTACCTGGTAGACAATCAGGGTGAAGATATATGACAGAGTATCTCTTTATACTACCATTTCTCAAGGATGCCTGAAATAAAGCCAAGCCACTCATAGGCATGTGTCCAAGCACCAAAGAAACTTGTTGAGAGGCCAGACTGGTGAGGTAGGAAGGATTCCTCCATAGATCCTTGCTGCTCAAAGCATGGTTTGGAGACCAGCAGCACTGCCATATTACCAGGGATTTTGTTAACACCGAAGAATCTCAATCCTCATCCCAGACTACTGCATCAGCATCTACATATCAACAAGGTCCCCAAGGAATTAGTAAGCACATGAAAATTTGGTGCTCATATGTCAGCTATATGTGGTAACCATCTGGCATGTAAAAAGAAAGAAGTGTGTGAGGGAGACATGTCTATGAGTAAAGCCTACTTACTTTACTTGTGTATATGTGTGTTTGTGTAAATGCTTCATGATTTTAATGTGTAGCTAGGATAACTAGTGGTTCTTAAACATCAGCAAGCATCACAACCCCTTGGAGAGCTTGTCCCAACACTGATTGCTGGGCTCCACCCCACAGACTCTGACAATATCTAACATGTTCCTAAGTGATGCTGAAGATGCTGGCATGAGGACCACACTTTCAGAATCATGGATTTTTTTTTCTAGCAGTGGCAGATTAAACCTAGGGCCTCACACATGCAAGGCAATAACTCTATGACTGAGCAGCATATTTTTTGGGGGGACAAGGTCTTGATAAATTGCCCCGGGTTGGCCTTGAACTTGTGATTTTACTGCCTCACTTCCTAGGCAATGGAGATAACCAATAACAAGTGTGGTTTCCAAAGTTTCCAAACTGGTATTATAACGCTCATTTGGGAATAATTATACATACAAATATTCAGCTCCTCACAACCTACTGAAGCAGAAACTCTGAGGGGAAGCCTTGCAATTGCTTTCAACAAGCCCTCCAGGTGACATTACCAGGTGATATCAACTAAAGTTTTATGAGCACTAAACTGTATTGGGTGTTCAGTTACAAGCTGCAGATGAATCAGCAACTGAAAATGGATGAAAAACTGACTGCATTTTCCAAATGTGTTACAATCTAAGTAAATAGAATCTTCCATTGTACTTGACTTTGCTTAATAACTGAGAACCCTGAGCTCTGGCCAGACCCCAGGATACTTGTCTACTGAAGGTAAAGAGAATAAGAACAATCATTCATATTTTTATATCCAAAGCTATGATTATAAAAATATGTATACAAATAAAATTGTATACACATAATAGACATATATACATATATATATATATATATATATATATATATATATACACACACACACCTACACACATGTACTGGGGTTTAAATTTTCACAATAAGTCACGTCAACCTTAAAGATAATCAGGAAAAGTGTCAGTTTGTATTTAAAGGTGTGACTCTCAGAAATTAAGTAAAGGAAATAATTCTGATTCCTTCAGTATTATCCATTTCCTCATTTCTCCTGCCTACCAGAAACCCAGTATTGCTCAACAGTCCCTTTTCTTTATAACGTAGGGGAAACTTATGAGTGGATTCTAATCATTATTAGCCAATGGCTCTCAACATCAGCATCCTGAGGAATTATTTTTTTAAAAATACTGATGTCAGGTTCCACCTCCAGAGTTTGATTTGACTGGTCTGGGGTGTTCCTCTGTCATTGTGATAATTAAAATTCTTTAGGTAATTCCAGTATCCAGCCAAGGGTCAATCCAATTGTGAAAATCCCATCTTTTTCATCTGTGACTGATTTAAGAGAGACTTGTGGGATTCTGGACAATCAGTCAAACTGTGGTGCTGCTGGGGAAGTTTTTTGTTGCTATGTAGAGGAAATGGTACATGTACTACCTCTGGATGTAGTTGCAACTAAATATGAGCACTGGAGTCACTGAAGCCACCTTGCTGCCATCCTAAGGATTAACCCAACACTTGAAAAAGGACAAAGCCAAGGAAACCACAGAAAAGCAGATCCAGCATCCAGGGCCAAAAGTTCTAACCCTGGTCATTTCACATAACTTGCAGTGCATTGGCTGATAAACCTTATTGTTGATGTTCAGGTGATTTTGAGTTATCTATTACTTGCTTCCAAAACATCCTAGCAGAAGTATGAAGAGATACGGTTGAAGTCACACACTTAAACCATAAAAGATCTTATTCCACCTCCAGGGATCTTTCCACAAAAATCACTGTTCCTCTAGAACCTTGTCTCTCTGTTTTCTCTTAAGAGTGTCTAAAAACTCACTTTACCTAGTAGCTGAGAAAGAATTTCTATCACAGCATCTTAGGAATTGGTTTGTCTTGCTCTTACAAAACTGTTTTTTTTTTTAATTAGTTTTATTGGTACATTTTAGGTGTACAATATAATGACATTCATCATTGGAAATCTGCACCTCTACATAATCTCTCTTGGTTCTTATTTTTTACCCATTTCCCTGCCCTGCCTTCAACCCCCCCATGCCTCCCAAATACAAAGACTTTGCTTCCATTTTTGCATTTTCTCATATTAATTCCATTCCCTTCTTTCCTTTACCCTACCCCTCCCACTTCCTGTTCCCCTTTGCCACTTTTCTAATATGAACTGGGACAAAACTGTTTTGAGATAGTCCACACCAACTTTCTAATCAAAGACATTAAACTGGGGCTCAGGGTGGGGGAAATCACGTACATTTCATTTGTCCAGAACTGAAATTGGCCATATCTCTATTTAAATTGAAAAATAACTAAATCATTTAACAGAATTAATGAGGAGAGAAGATTGTTGTAAGCCAGATGATAATGATGTTCATAGTTTCCTGGATACACAAGAAGGGATGGTTTACTTTGGAAGGATCAAGTAATTAGAAAAGGCTGTGTTAATTTCAGGCTCTCTTAGAAACACCAGGGGGTGAAGTACACCAATGGGTAAAATCAGTAGAAAACAAACACATCGGTGGAGGGAATGAGAGCTATGGAGAAATATAATTGATCTTTCCTAGGAGTAGGAAGGGGGAAAGTCTCAAATAGAGAGGCAATTTGTCAGAGGATGAAGCCAGCTGAGGTAGGTGACATCTTTCTCTCATATGAATAAACTATTGTGTCCCAAGAGACACAAATTGAAGTTAGGATTCTTTTTAAAGATGAGAAATTGATTGTTTAAAAACATGCAAACCACCCACCCAGTGCTGTACTGAATCTATCATCAGGGAAGAGTGTGCCATAAGATAAAATAAAAAGAGTTTATTCATGCAATGAAGAAAATGAACTAACCAAGTAATGTGTGTTTCTATTTTGAATGACAGTGTGGTTAAGTAAAAAAGACAATGGAGCAAATTGTTGATCATTTGACTTGTTCTAATCCAGTAAGGCAGTCAAAAGAATCGTATTAGTCATTAGCCATTTGGTGTACTCATCCGTTTACTATTGCTTTGGTTATTCATTAATCTAGTTCACTGTTTAGGACTGTACAAATACATAACTAAATAGACATCCCATCTTCTCTACATTCCAGTTTTCATCCTATGAGGGAATTGAGTCCAACAAAACCCATAGAGCTATGGTTTATAAATGAGAAATATTTGGTAAAAATGAATACTTCCAACAGGATGGTGATATCACAGATCCAGTTTTAATTGCTATGATTAGCCCATAAAACTAATTTCAAGGTTAAGACCATCCATTAGGCTAAGAAATAATTTATCTAATGAGCCCTTACTTGGGGAAAACAGAAAAGCTACCCCTGATGTCTGGGAGTAGGCTGGATTCTCTAGGTCTGGTTCTTGTCAGGAGCTTGCCTAACAATAACAATAACCCAACTTATTCACCTGCAAGTGTGCTCCTGGAGGTCTCTTCCTGGAGGCTATTCATACTGGATATACAAAAAAATAAAGAAAAAACTCATTCAAAATGCCAAATACTTCTAAATAACTCTTGAGGGCCTTATCAGGGAAAAGCATCTGGATTTGTGAGAGAATGTTTGCTTCCCTGTTGGGTTAAGGTGGAGTGGTTGTCCTTGCTCATTCTTTCTGATCCCATAGCTATCACTGTAGAAATATCTTCTTCTGACCCTACTGCTATCGCTTCACAAATGCTCTACAGTTCAACCAAAACAGTTGATTTGGAACCTATCTCACCAAACACCTTACTGAATTGACTTCTCATTTGCTCAGACCCCAAACTTAAAGAAGCCCTTAGTGTATGTATTATTCATACCCACTAACCCTCAACATCCAACCCTCTACCAAATTCTGTCAGCTCTATCTGGAGAGTGTAACCCATGTTTGACCATTCATCACCACCTTCATTGTTCCCATATGGCTCTCACCTGAAATTTCAATACCTTCTAAATGTTCCTTCCACTTATAGCTTAGTCTGTGTATAGCAGACAAAGTCTTAATGCCTGCCAGGTAATATCAGTTTTCTGCTTCTGAAAGGCTTCTTTTTTTTTCAGATTACGTTTTAAATTTCACTATTAGTTACAGGGTCCTCTATAAACTTGCTACTGGCTCTTCTCTGGAATTTCAAATTCCACAATTTCTCTTCCTGTTCACTATATTCTGGACACACACACACAGCAGACTATTCCTGATGGCACTGTCCCATGTCAGGAATATTCACTTGCTCTTCCCTCAGCCTAAAACCATCTTTTCTCAAGTGTTTGCAAGAATTTCTCATGATTCTTAACCATTTACCTTCTAGTATGTTTGGGGGAAGTGGTAGTGGGATGGATTTTGGGGGGCATTAAGATCAATAAATACTGACTCCGTAATCATAACATCTTTAAGGAACTTAACAACCACCTTTAAGATCATGTCACCCTATCATTTTATCTACACAAGAGGGAGTGAAAGGAAGCTACTGGGTCAAACGCACTTCTAAAGTCACCCAACTAAGTAGTGCCAGATCAGGGTCTATAATTCAACCTCCACTATGAAGTGTTTTCTCCGTGAGCATTCAGCTGGTCAAATTTGCTAAATTATGAAGTAGCATTTTTATTTATTCAAACAAGCCAATTTGATTAGCATTACTTGATATGTTCCTTATTAAAATTTAGAGATGCATATGTTGTTTTTATTTTCTAGACATAAAACTTATTCAACAAGATTTTACTTCCCCTGAAACATTCTGACTTCTTATATATTTATTTAATAAATATTTAAAAAGTAACTGTCTAGAAAGGAGCCTAGATGTTTACACAAATAATAAAATTTTTATGGAGTTAACTAGTAACTTTGGTCTATGTGGGAGCAGCATTAGAATTGGGGACCGATGGGAGAGAAAATGTTCCTCGAGGTATGAAAATAAAGGGAAATTCCAGGGGAAGAAATAACCTGTGTACAGACTGATGACCAAGATCTGACTAGCAGGTAGGTGGAAGAGCCACTCACTTGCACAGAAAATCCTAAATAGGAGCAAAACACAGGTGGAGTGTCCCTCATTTGAAAACTTAATATTCAAAATGCTTCAAAGTTGAAAACTTTGCAGCACCCACAATGCTTAAAAGTTTAGTATTTTGGACTATTTCGTATTTCAAATTTTTGGATTAAGGATGCTCAACTCGTAGTCCTTGCAAATTTCTCAAAAATCTGAAAAACTGAAATCCGGAACACATTTGGTCCCCAGCATCGCAGATAAGGGATACTAAACCTGTCCTAGATCATGTTTCAACAGTTAATAAACAGTCTAGTGATCTGAGCGTGGTGATACATGCCTATAATCCCAGTGCTCGGGAGGCTGAAGCAGAAGGATCACAGTGAATTCAAGGCCAGCCTGGGCAACATATGGTTCATGCCCAGTCTGAACCATATAGCAAGACTCTGTCTAAAAATAAAAATAAACACTCTAGAAACAGGAAGTGGTGAAATCGGGAGCCCATATGCTCCCCTTATGACTTGCCTCAGGGAACTCTAGGAGGTATTTAGATTTCCTAACTATTCTCCTAGCCCACAAATTGCTGTTTTCTTAGACTCCTGGAAATAATTGAAATACTAACTTCAGTATTGTTATGAATTTTAATTTAAATAAACTACTAACACGTTTAAGTGATTTCATTACAAATTACTGAGAATTTGTATTTCTACCTGAAAAACAGAAAAAGGGAAAGGAACTGCTCTCACCCCCATTAGAGCCATTTTCTGTTCCCTGGAGGACATAGATGAGGAGCTAGAGGCCCCTGATTTCTTCATTCAGGCCATTTGGTTGTCCATCTTTCCAGAACACATCTGAATTTATTGCTGACAAGCCCCACACCACACCGGGACATCATCTGTGACCCAGGAGCCTCCCGCTCTCTCTCACTTCAGGAGAAACTAGGGCCTAGGAGCAGGAAAGCCTGAGGCTCTGACCACCCAAACTGTTCCCAGCATTTACCTCCTACCTGTCTCTCTGGCTGTGTTGGGGAAAGGAAATATCTTTTTTTCCCATCTTAGGGAAATTCTGAATCTCCCATAACAAAATACAGTTTAACAAGAGAAAAGCACACAAATTTATTTCATTTAAGGTTTACATGATGGGAGAGCCTTTATAAATGAAGACTCAAAGAATCACAGACACCTGAGTACTTTGTGCCAAGGTGTGATGAGAAATGGATTGTCCTGGGGAAATAGGACTGACAAAGGAGATGTGATCTAATGGTAATAAACTGGGGAATTTAGCAAAGCCTGTTTGTTCAGATTCTTCTCTGTGTCCCTATGTCTTCAGAGGAAGGATGTTTTTTCCCTCCAGGAGGACATCTTTCAAATGAGGGTCTCATTAACTGCTTCAGGGTCAGTGTATGAGCTGCTTTCAGGGAGGAGAATGACAACAAGGTGAGGGGGACCTTCATCCCTCTGCTGTTTTCTCCGTTATCAAGATGCCATGTTTGGGGATAGTATATCCAGAATCCCATTGTTTTCTTCCCTCCATGCTTGTTTTTCACCCAGTTACATGTTGATGGAACCCTCTTCAGTATTACCAAGAAAGGAACAAGACTAATAATTGCTATTTTGCTTTTCCTGGACCCTTGTGACTGTTTTCTCCCTGTGGCTGTGCTTACTGAAGATCACCATCATCTTCCTCTGTTGATTTCTGCCTTCAGAGGGCTCTTTTCTTGGCCCTGGCCTCTTCAGTACATCTTCTATTATGCTGCTGTTACAACAGGCCAGTGCCCTCTTCTGTCTTTGATATGCATGTTTGTCAGCTTTCCATCACTATGACAAATCCCTGAGATAATCAGCTTATAACAAGAAAAGGCTTATTAGGCCTCACAGTTGTGGAGGAGGCTCCAATCCCTGATGGGTTGGCCCTTTTGCTTTTAGGCCTATGGCTGCACAACATGGAAAGAACTGTGGTAGAGCAAAACTGCTCACCTCATTCCTGGGAAGCAAAAGGGATAATGAAGAAGGGATCAGGGTCCCACTATTCCCTTTGAGGGCACACCTTCATTGATCTGAAGGCCTTCTGCTGAGCACCACTTCTTAAAGCATGGGTGTCCACCTTTTTGGCTTATCTGGGCTACTTAGAGTGAAGACAAATTGTCTTGAACCAGACAGGAAATATCTAATGAAGTTATGTATGCAAGTAACAAAACTTCTGTTTTTATATTTTTTCTAACATTAAAAAGGGGGGCAACATAAGATAAAAATAGTAGGATATTTGACCTTGCTTTTTGTATCAATGTCTGGTTCATGGAAGTGGTTGCAATTCTTAGTAAGTTCTCAAGCTGCTCATCAGAAACTTTTGCTATATTTTGCTCTCTATGTGCGTCATCCTTGAAAGTAATTGTTCACAAATGTCTATACTTCCCGAAATGTGATGCCATGAATAAGCCATGATGGTGAAGCAAGGGATATTTTTCCCTGGGAAGATAAATTTTATTGATTCTAGTAAAGGTAAAATTTTTCTTTGAGTGGGATGATTGCAATTCTATTCATTCCAAAAAATAATAAAAAGCAACCATTTATTTATCTAGTATTACTGTACAGAAATTATGTCATAAGCAAAAAACTACTTGATACATTTTCTACTTTCTATATCACAGCTGCTATAAAACCATTTTAACTTATTAAATTATTTTATGAAATAACCCAAGCCCAAGTTTAATCAACAAGAAAATTTACATGTCTGCTTAATAACAGTAAATGTCTTTCTTCACCCACCCAAAAGATTGAAATACTATTATCAGTAATGCTGTGTTTGCTTGCCAAGTCACGCAAGCGGGTGTAACATTTGATACACACAGGTTCTGATTTGACTGAGAGTGTGTCTCAGCAGTGGGAGGTAGAGTTAGCACTGTGCTCTCCCCTACATAGCCATCCATTGTTGCCTATTTAGCCAGCACCACACAAAATATCACTAAAAATCATGGATTAATGTTAAAATGTTACTATCTTGTGGGGCTTCACTCTTAGCTGTCCAGGGCTCCATGTAATGTTTTAAAGGTTCCATCACCACCCAGTAGTATCACCCAGCAGACTAAACCTTTAACACATGGACCTTTAGGAAACAATTATTGAAACCATAGCAATATAATTATTGATACAAACAAAGCTTCATTCCTATATCTTCTCAGTTTACTTCTTGATCTTTCTTACTGCTTCCTTGGGTTTCTACCCAGGCTCTTCCCAGCCTTGGAAGAGAGATGTGTAAGTTGTGAACTTTGGTTTGCAATACAGAAACATGCAGAGGAATCTCATGAGTTCCCAGGCTGCCTGCCTTGGCCAGCTTAGGGTCCTCTGTAAATGTTTTTAAGTCAAAGGAGGACTGGTACCGGGGATCGAACTCGGGTCCTTGTGCTTGCGCAGCAGGCAGCAAAACCACTGAGCTAAATCCCCAGCCCCATGAGCCTCTCTGATTGCTTAATCAACCTGCTTAAAATTACTTGTGAGCTCATTTTCTTTTCCAATTTTGTCAATTTTTTTAAATCAATAGAAATGTGTGATCTTTTGAGCAGACCATAGACGCAGGCCAAATCTAGAGAAAAAGAAAGATTTAAAAAGTTATGTGATTCAGAAGCATTATCTTTCCACTGAACTAGATCTGATATCTCAGTGGCATACACAAGTAGAAAAATTACTGAGGAAAAGGTTGAGATTATTGAGACCATTTCTGGGCTGTTTTAACTTTCCAGACATATGTGGAGATTTTTATATCTAGCTTTCTCTTTGTCTTTCTAGTTTTATAAGATAATACACATAAACATCTAAAATGGTGTCTAACATGTGCTAAGTGGGCAGGAAATGTTAGCTATTAAGGTAGTCTGCACTGCTGTTTAGATGGGGAAGCAGCAACAAGAGAATGTAGGAATACAAGACCCTTTCTTGTGTTTGTTTTATTTCTAGAAGCAGGTAAACATGTGCCCAAGTCTGCTCAACAGGGATGAGTGAGCATCCTATGGAAGTCAGGACTTTGTTCACTGTTGTTTGAATATGATTTCCCCTAAGCACATGGAAGTCTGATCCCCAGTCCAGCAGTGTTGGAGGTGGGGTTTAGTGGGAGGAGTTTGGGTGGTAGAGGCTCCACATCTAGCAGTAGATTAATCCTTTCTCATAGGAACAGATTTGCTCATGCAGAAATGGGTCCTCTTTTTCTTTTTCATGCACTCACTTCTTTTCTGCCACACTGGGATGCAGCTGATAGTGCTCACATGATACAATAGCCAGTCTTAGACTTTCCAGCATCCAGAAAGATGCACTAAAATATAGTGTTACCAAGGACCCTGTCAGAGCCTGAAACTGGACCCTGATCATCTGTATTCATTTACCTGCCCAGCATCAAAACGATAAGAAAAGCACATAAAAAAGAGAAAAATGAATTTATTCACAATTTGGCCAATTGGGAGGGTACCTAGTCCAGTTGCCCTTAACCCCCATGCACAGAAGCACTCCAATATCTGAACAAAAGCCAGGAAATACATATATGTGGCTTTAGCTAGACTTAGCCCCATTAAAGGGCCAAGGAAATGTTGAAGATCTGCTTCTATTGAGACCTCTTTGGCACCAGGGCTGGAGGCAAAAGTTTCATTCTCAGTATCAGGAACCTAGAGAAATCACTTAACTTTAAAAATCCTAAAGATCTGTTTCAGCCTCTTGGTTTCAAAATCTCTTTCTTTAAAAATTACTTAGTCTCGGCTGTTCTATTTTAACAACAGAAAACAAAATAAGCCATTCATCCTTCAGGATCCTTGTGCTCAAGAAGCAATGAGAAGGGTTCTCTTCCCTGAGTTGGCAGTCACAGCCTCTATCTGAAGTATGAAAGGATGACTTCCAATGGTCAGTGAGAAGGAAACTGGGACAAATGAATGAAATTTTAATGTCAGGTTATTAAATAGTTTTTCATCTCCAAGTAGACTTTTGAACTCCTGATCTGCGCTTTCTAGCCATAACAGAAGGCCTCAAAACCCTCCCTTTTTTTTTTTGTCTGACACTTCCCACACTTTCAAGGTTAGGGAAGTGTCTAATTGAAGAATGTAGACAAAATGCTACTATCTAATTGACAGTGTTTTTAATATCAGTGGGATTGTTTATACCTGCATTTTTCATGGAGTTGGTCACTTAATTGCAACTCTTAATGTAAAAGATCACTGCTTCCCTCTCCCTCATCTGTTGCATCTTATTTAGCAGGCAAAATTCATTTCGAAGCACTTGGCCAGACATTGGAATCTGCATAGATGATTAAAAAAAACTAAACTAAATCAGAGATGACATAACAAACATTTGGTACCACTCCAGTTTTCATTTTCTTTCTTATTTGTAGTAAAGAACATGGAGTACTTTGGAGTAAAGGAGGTGGACATAGATTTTGTTTAAGAATTCTGGTGTGGAATGGCTCTGTACAGTATTAGGGGCCTAATACCAATCATAGTCTCTAGGGTAGTCCAGTTTTCTCATACCACTCGTGTGTGTGTGTGTGTGTGTGTGCGTGTGTGTGTGTGTGTGTGTGTGTGTATACCTGCCTTAAGCCAAGAATTTTCCTTAATACATTTCTTAGACATTAGGACTCACCATAGGAGGGATAAGTCTATTTTCCCATTCACATAAAAAGGGTTTCAAGATTGAAGACTCCAGCAACCATGCTACTGAACTTAGAGTAACAGCAAACTGAACACAATCAAGGGAAAAAGGTTGTTGGTCACATTCGGTTTTGCTCAGCTATGTTGGTATTTCGCCTCAGTCAAATTCTAAAATGTTGCATTTCTAGCCATGTCCTGGAACATTTTGCTCAGTTTCATCATTTCTTTTTTTAAAAATCACACTGAGTTCTTATCTCCTCTCCCCCCTTTCCTCTGGACTTGAGCCTCCCCCACCCCATCCCTGGCTGTTGCACTGAGATAAGGCTGCCGTATTTTCCCTGCCATTCCCCGATCATACATTATCATAAAAAAGTGCCAGCATCATCAGCCTACAGCCCCTGATTTATACTCAAAGTTCGGATTATCTATTCTGCTCCAAATCCCTTCAAAAAGCCAACCTGATCAAAGAGAATCACATCCACCAGATAAAATTCGAATATAGCTCCGCGCAATAGAATGACAGGCAGGAAATTTTTTTAAATCTTCAAAATGCTTCAACCTCCCCATTTTGTCAGGGATTGTTCATTATCCACAGAATAGGGCACACTGAGCAACCTGATTGTCCTTCCTGCGACTTTCCTGCTAAGTTCGGTGTAGGGAGCCATTTATGGAATTTGCTCCTGGGGAAAGAGTCATTGTCTACCAGTACTTCCCTGAATGCAGCACATGGCAAAATGTCTGTCTCAGCCCAGAGCAAGATAGAGGAGAAACATCACAGTACATGGATCAGTCTGACTTATCAACCAGTTGCTAACTTTGTCAGTGGGCTACTGGGAGGAAGGCAAGATAGAAAAGTGTTGTCCTCACTATTGGGGGCTATCTCAGGGACTTAAATTTAATACCCTCCAAATCCAATCATTCAGTTCACTCACTCAGCAAATATTTATTGAATGCCTGATGTGGAAGACTATGGTAAACTAAAGTACATCACTGAGGAATTTAATATCTAGAAAGGAAACACATATATGGCTTATTAAGTAAAATCATAGCAAAGATTTCTAGTCCAAGTGGAGAATCTGAGCCCAGTGAATCCAACTCTGCCCTCCGCCCACTTTCCATGCAAATTCCTAGTGAACTGACCAAAGAATTTAACATGGGTTTAGGGGAAGAAAACTACATCCAAATCTAAGCAAGGATTAGATCCACTGCCAAAAACTGAGAAATTCCTGGAAAATATAAAGTAGGTAAGATCTCATTAACATGCATGCACCATACTTGAAAGGATAATATAGTGAAAAAAGAAAGAAAAGAGACTCACCCACAGAAAAATAAAGCTAAGTAAACCACAGAGAAATTCGCTGGAAATAAGAGAGAAAAGCAGAAATCTAATGATATTTCTGACAACACACTGAGGTTGAATATCTGTGTCTGGCTGAGATCCCACCTTAGTGACCTTTGCCACTCTGGGCATGGTGTCATACTAACAAAAGAAAAGTATGATGGAGTTCAAGACATACCCCAAAGTAGGGCACCATGGCATTTGAGAAAACAGGAATAACATGAAGGTTATTCTCATCTTCCCCCACCCTTTTCCCCCAAAACAGGTCATAAAACCTAAGAAGGTCACTCTTTGACTTTGAGATGCCCTCACTACACCCGGAGGAAAAGAGCATCCTTATCTCTGAAGACGCAGGCCTTTCTAATTCCCCCTTTAGTTTATTACCATTAGATCATACTCCATCCACTTCTTCATCAAAATTCATATAAAATACACAAGTATAGCTGTTTATTTGAGTCTGACTTTCCTTGTACAGGCTCCCACGTCACATTCAACTTATATTAAATAAATATATATGGTTTTCTCTTGTTAACCCATCTTTAATGATAGTAATTTCAGTCACACACCCAAGACAGAAAGAAGAGATTTTTTCTTTTCTCTGAAAGAGTAGTTGGTGATACTGGTCCCTCTTTTTCTATCAGCTGTAGATAACTATCGCTACTTCTGGGCTCAGCTTCCTCCTCTCTTACCTCCTCTTACCTCTCCTGAAGAATGACAGAGTAAACCTGCAGAAATCCACATGGTTCCTCCCATGTTTCTCTGGGCTTGAGAGATTCAAACAGCAACAATCCAAACATACTCAGTCCATCCCACCTCCCAGTAAGACCTGTGATGCCTGGGCAAAAATCACCAAAGAAGCAGCATACAGTAGTATTTCAAAAGCCAGAGAGTGACTAAATGCCACAATAGTCCAGTGTTCTCTTTGAAACAGATTTCGTAAAAGAAAAACAGTTAAAAATAATCATAGTTTAAAGAATGAATATTTTCAAGAAGATTTTAGGGAAGATTATATTTCTGAACCAATAACAAGCATACTAATTCTCTTACCTTCCACACTGCAGATAATCAAATGCTATTTTACTCTTGATACATAAATTCAAGTTCAGTTTCAAGGTTCTTTTATTTGAATGTTACCAATACAAAAGTGAAAATGTTCTCTAATTATTTTCTTAAGCCTACTAAACTCTAAAATGCTGTTTTCCAAATCACCAGCTCAGTTTAGAATGGTGGGTGAAAGCTACACCTCTGCCCACTTCTCTCTCATGAATTTCACTGACATTGACCAAATCAGTGACATAAGGAAAACTGAGTGTCTTCACGGGAGTACAAGGAATGATTCTCCCATTAGCTGGAATCCTGTAGTGTTTCAGTGGCAAAACTAAGGGTGAACAATCACTAAAGGGGAAAGGCCAAGCCATCTAATCTTCAAGAAAGACAAAGATAAATGAATTGAAGAAAAAGATAAGAATCCATTTCCAGTAGTAGCATTCAATGACCAAATCTTGAGCTTATGTTGGTTATTTGAAGCTTCACTCAGGTGTGTGAGAACACAGGGTCCTGAAGTGCTACAACCCACATACCTCCTCACATGAGCTGAAGGGACTAAACTGCTAGGTGACCAGTGAGCAGTGGGGTCTCCATGGAGAAGAGGCTGACTCCTGGCATAAAATAATGTTTCCCAAAGGTAGGACCATATACAAGCAATACAATTATAAAATATTTTGATTGAATTAAACAACACAAGACCAGGGGAAGCCGTCAACTAATTCAAGAACTGTTTCCAAACTAATTAAACAATGAATGTATTTATTATCATAATCAGGAAATGAAGACAAAAAAAAAAACAATGTGAAGTTAAAATAAAATATATAAACACAGGGCCGGGGATTTACCTCAGTGGTTTTGCCACCTGCTGCACAAGTGCAAGGACCCAAGTTTGATCTCTGGTACAAAAAAAAAATATACACACACACACACACACATATATATATACACACACAAAAACACAAAACCAATACAGTGAAAAATTGAAAAATAATAAATAGCACAACACTGAACTGATATATTTTGAGATATGAATAAAATGGGTAATTTTGTAATAGAATACAAATTCCAAAAATTATGTAAAATGAGATTACAACTCTAATTATACTGAAGAAAACTTAGAATGTGCTGCAGTGCTGTCTTTCATAACAGCATCAGCTCAATAGCATTCATGGATATATTTTTAAATTCATTTTATTGGTACAGTTTAGGTATACAATATGATGACATTCATCATTGGAAATCTGCACCTTTACATAATCTCTCTTGGTTCTTATTTTTTCCCCATTCCTCTCCCCTCCTTTCAACCCCTCCATCCCTTCTGATTTACAAAGACTTTGTTTCCATGTTTTCATTTTCTCATATTAATTCCATTCCCGTCTTTCCTTTCTCCTACCTCTCTCACTTCCCCTTCCCCTTTGCCCCCTTTTCTTCCTATTTCACATTATCTATTATATCTTTTAGTCCTTATTTACACTTTCAATTTCTCACACTAGAGAAACTATTTGGTATTTATACATGTGTGTCCTATTTATTTCACTTAAGAGTATCATCTCAATGTGCATCCATTTAGCTATAAATGTCTCTAATTTCTCATTTTTTATGGCTGAGTAGTATTCCATTTTATAAAAAAAAAACAAATTTTCTTTATCCAATCTCCAGTTGATGGGTAATTGGGCTGCTTCCAAGTTTTAGATATTACAGGTTGTGCTGCTATGAACATGGGTGCAGATATATCCCTGTGGTATGATTCTTTTAGTTCTTTGGGGAAGATCCCCAGCAGGGGAATAGCTGAGTCAAATGGGACTTGCAGTCCTAGTTCTTTGAGGTATCTCCATACTGATTTCCACAGTGGTTGCACCAGTCTACACTCCCACCAGCAGTGGAGCAGGATTCCTCTTTCCGCACAGCCCTGCCAACATTTGTTATTGGTTGATTTCATGAATAAGAACACATTTCTTTTTTTGGTACTGGGAATTGAACTCAGGACCTTGCACTTGCAAGGCAGGCAGTGGAACCACTGAGCTAAACCCCCGGCCCCAAGGATATATTTTTCTTTAAAAAGTCAGGAACTAGATAATTCATTTAAGTTGTTTACAGAAGATATTATAAAAAAGGAAAAGCCTTGGCTCTCTTCCAGATCTACTATAACTCCAATTTGACAGTTTGTAAAACAGAGAAAGAGAAGCTTTTCCACAGTCTCATCTACAAATACAAATGTAAGCATTCTAAATCAAACAGCCTCAAATTGACTCAGGTATGTACTAGGACAAATATATATCATCATAATCAGGCAAAACTAACTCCAAGATTCTAAGATACTATAATTTGAGTGTGATCCTCAAAATTGATCTGTTGAAACTTAATTACAATTAGTAGGTTGACATCACCATAACAAATATGTGGACTAATCAATTTAAAAGGGGAAAAGATCTGGTTTGGCTCATAGTTTTGGAGATTCAAGTCCATGGTCAACTGGTCAGTCCTGCTGTTTATGTGCCAGGTCAGCATATAATGGTGGGAACACGTGGCAGAGCAAAGCCACTCATTCACCTTTGGTCAGGAGGTAAAAGAGAGAAGAGATGAGAGCCCTAAAATCTCTCCCAGGACTTCCCTCTCTGAACTAAATACCTCCCACTAGGCCCCACTTCTTACTTTCCACCGTCTCCCAATAGCACCAATCTGGGAATCAAGTCTTTAACATATGAGTCTTTGGGGGACATTTCAGATCCAAATATAACAATCAACAAGGTGATAGTATTAATAGAGAGGGCTTTGGTATAAGAGTGAAGCCCTCATGATGTGAATTAATACACTATAAAACATCAAATGGGGACTTGCTATGCTCTTTTCTGTCTTCTGTCTTCTGTCATATGAGGACATAACAACAAGGTGTCATCTTGCAAGCAAAGAGAAATCTCTCACCAGACACTAAATGCTACTTCCTTGATCTTGGACTTCCCACCCTCCAGAACTCTGATTAATAGATTTCTGTTATTTAAAAGTTGCCAGTCCTGGTCAGAAGCCCACCTGAACAACAGCAGTGTGGTACACAGGCCCCACTCAGCCCCTGCCCAGACACCAGCAGCTTGGGCACACAGGCCCCAGCCAAAGGCCCACCTGGAAAACAACTGCACAGGTGCACAGACCCTAGTGAGAGGCCCACTTAGATACCATCAATAAGTGTGCACATGCCCCAGCCAGAATCCCCCCTGGACAAGGGCCCAGTGTGGGGATCCAGAAGTCAATGATTCTGAAACCAGGAACTGGTGCAGTGGTGAGCAGCAGAGAGGCCTCTCTGAGGCTTGTAGAGAATTGAAGGCCACTGGGAGAGCAAAGAGTCACCTCAACAAAGGCACAGTAGCCTGCATTGCTTGAAATGAGAAGACACCTAAACAAACTCAAAACCAGTCTTCCAGATCACCAAAGGCAACTGCAAGGACCAATGAAATGGAACAATATGAAACTCAAACACCTGGACTCCCTGAACTGGCAACAAAAGAGGATCTGGAAAAAATAAAATCAGAAATAATTTCTCAGATAACAAAATAGATTGTGTCAATAGTGAAAAACAGGATTAATAATTCTAGAGCAGACACAGATTAAAAAATAGAGGAGCTGAGGAACATGATGGAATCCCAACATAAGAAACAAATGGAATCCACAAAACAGATGAAAACAGATATCCAGGAGATTAAAAATTCCAATGAAAATTTACACAGCAGAATGAGCCTATGTGAGGACAGACAATCAGATATAGAAGACGGGATTGCCATTAGTGACTAGGAAAAGAGATTTCTTAAAAATAGCAAGGGGTCATGAGAAACCAATCCAGCAGCTGGTAGATGATGCAAAGAAGAAGAACATAAGATTGATCGGAGTCAATGAAGAAAAAGGAAATACTGTAAATGACATTAAAAAATTGTTCAAAAAAGTAATGGCAGAAAATCTCCCAACCAGGGGAAAAGAATTTGACATACAGATAAGTGAGGCATATAGAACACCAACTAGCCATGATCAAAAAAATCTACACCTAGGCCTAGAATAGTCAAGATTCCAGAAACCCAACAAAAGAACAAAGTACTATAAGCAGTTAGAGAAAAGAAACAAACCACATACAAAGGAAAGCCCATCAGAATCACAGCAGACATCTCAACACAAACCCTCAAGTCAAGAAGAGCCTGCAGTGAAGTATTTCAAGCCCTAAAAGAAAGCAATCTCCAGCCCAGACTGATATACCCTGCAAAACTATCTTTCAATCAATGGAGAAATAAGATACTTTCACAACAAAGAACACCTGAGGAGCTTCATGAATACCAAACCAGCACTCCAAAAAATTTTAAACAATATCCTAAGAAAAGACAATGAGGATTAGAATGCCAGGAAGTCCAACAGAATGAATCCATCAGCACAGGAAACTAAATGCAAAAGGGGAGAATCCAACAACAGGAAAAGGTCATGACAAGGATAAATCAATACATATCAGTTATAACCATCAATGTCAATGGTCTCAATTCACCAATCAAAAGAAATAGATGGACTGGATCAAGAAGCAAGATCCAACAATATGCTACATATAAGAAATGCACTTAATTCAAAAAGAAATTCATAGACTGAAAGTTAAAGGGTAGAAAACAATACTCTATGCAAAAGGAGCCTGACAAAAAGCAGGAGTAGCTATCCTATTTGCAGATAAAATGGATTTCAAACCAAAATTAATTAAGAGAGACAAAGGGCACTACATCCTTGTAAAGGGAACAATCCAACAGGAAAAGATGACAATCACATATATATACCCACAAAATACTAGTGCACCCAACTATATAAAACAAATATTAATGGACATGAAAAATCAAATAAGGACTAAAACAATAGTAGTGAGGGACCTCAATAACCCACTATCACAAATAGAAAGATCAACTAGACAAAAAATCAACAATGAAATCCTAGATCTCAACCAAACTCTTGAAGAAATGGATTTAACAGATGTCTACAGAGTGTTCCACCCCACAAAATTAGAATATGCATTCTTTTTAGCTGCACACGGGTCATTCTCCAAAATAGGCCACATACTTGTTCATAGAACATGTTTAAGTAAATTCAAGGGAATTGAAGTTAACCCCTGTATATTGTCAGATCGTAATGTGACAAAATTGGAGATCAATAGCAAAAGGAACCACAAGAATTTCATAAACACATGGAAATTGAACAACACACTTCTGAACAACCAATGGATCACAGAGGAAATTAAAGAAGAAATTAGACAGTTTCTACAATTAAATGACAATGCCAATACAATATATCAGAATTTATGGGATACAATGAAAGCAGTCTTATGAGAGAAATTCATAGCAGTAAATGCTCATATTAGAAAAACAAAGAGAGCTCGAATAAACAACCTAATGGTGAATCTCAAGTTTCTAGAAAAAAAGAGCAGGACTAACTCAAACCTCATACAAGGGAGAAAATTATAAAGATCAGAGCAGAAATTAATGCAGTGGCAGCTAAGAGAACGATACAAAAAATCGTTCTGAAAAAATATCTGAAAACAACAGATATTTCTCAGACAAAGAAGTAGAAATAGCAAATAAATATATGAAAAAATGTTCAGCATCACTGGTCGTTCAAGAGATACAAATCAAAACAACACTGAGATTTCACCTCACCCCAGAAAGAATGGCTGCTATCAAGAAATCAATAAATAACAAATGCTGGCAGGGTTGTGGGGGAAAAAGGAACCCTCCTCCACTGTTGGTGGGAGTGTAGATTGGTGCAACCACTGTGGAAATCAGTATGGAGATACCTTAAAAAGCTATGAATAGAGGTCCCATTTGGCCCAGCTATTTCCCTGCTAGGTATCTTCTCAAAAGAATTAAAAGAATCATACCACAGTGATATATGTGCACCCACGTTTTTAGTGGCACAGCTTGTAATAGCTAAAACTTGGAAACAACCCATCAACTGGAGAGTGTATAAAGAAGATGTGTGTGTTTTTTAACGGAGTACTACTCACCCATAAAGAATGAGAAACTAGAGACATTTATAGCTAAATGGATGCACATTGAGGCCATACTCTTAAATGATATAAATAGGACACACATGTAAAAACTGAATAGTTTCTCTGGTGTGAGAAAGTGGAAGTGTAATTAAGAATCAAAATGTATAATAGATAATGTGAAATAGGAAGAGAAGGTCCAAAGGGGAAGGGGAATGGTAGGGGTAGGGGAAATGAAATAAGAGAAAGGAAAAAATTTGAGAAATGGAAAAAAGTCTTTGTAAATAGGGAGGGGTGGAGGGGTTGAAGGGAGGGCAAGGGAATGGGGAATAAAATAAGAACAAAGATATATCATGTAAAGGTACAAATTCCCAATGATAAATGTCATCATAGTGTATACGTAAAATGTAGCAATAAACAATGAATAAAAAATGTTACCAGTCTCAGGTATTTTGTTACAGTAGCCCAGTTAACTAAGATAGAAATTTATCAGGGATTCAGTAATATGAACCATCCCATTACTAAAGGGAAGAAGGGTGTATTCCATCTATACAGAGGCTGAAGCACATTGATAAGATGCAAAATCTATTTGCAATAGAACAAAACAAAACTCTTAATAAACTTGATATGATTGAGAATATATGAAACTACATATGCTGAGATCATCCTTGCTGGTGAGACCCTGGATGTCTTTCCAGTAAGTCAAGAGATAACACTTGCCTGCTATCACCTCTATTTTATCAGTTTGAGAGTGAAAGTACAAACAGACAAGAAAGTAAATAAAATTTGGAGTAAAAATTCACATTATCTGGTAATAATCATTTCTTTCTGTGGAATTAAACACTTAATTTAAAGGAAATCTATCTCAAATCTTTTCAGCATTAACTTGTATCATGAATCACTTACTAAAAAGGTCAGTTATTTGAGAGAAATTGATAAAGGTACCTGAGAAAGAGAATACTAAAGAAAGCATAGAAGATTGTAGCCATATTCATTCGCAGAATCTGTCACTCTAGATTTTTCAAAATAGAAACAAATTTTTCCTCCTCTTATTCAAGGCTGTCATTCAACTGCCACCTTACTAGACATTCCATATTGCTACATTTAAAATAGCATCCTCCAGGGATGGTTCAATATATGAAAATCAATTAATGTAATACACTATATCAATAGAGCCAAGGACAAAAACCATATGATTATCTCCATAGATGCAGAAAAAGCATTTGACAAAATCCAACATGCATTTATGATAAAAACCCTACAAAAAATTGGAATAGATGGTCTCTACCTCAAACTGATAGAAGCCATCTATGAAAAACCAACAGCCAATATCATACTAAATGGTCAAAAACTGAAATCCTTCACACTAAAATCAGGAACAAGACAAGAGTGTCCACTATCACCACTCTTGTTCAATATAGTTCTGGAAACATTAGCCATGGCAATTAGACAAGAGAAAGAAATAAAAAGAATAAAGATAGGAAATGAAGAAGTCAAATTGTCATTATTTGCAGATGACATGATACTCTATATAGAAGACCCAAAGAACTCCACCAAAAGTCTTCTAGACTTAATAAGCAAATTCAGTCGAGTAGCTGGTTACAAGGTCAACACACAAAAATCAATAGCTTTCCTCTACCCAAATGACAGACTCACTGAGAGAAAAATAGGGCAAATAATTCCTTTCACAATAGCATCCAGAAAACTGAAATACCTAGGAATCATCCTAACAAAAGAAATCAAAGACCTCTTCTCCAAAAACTATGGCACTCTGACAAGAGAGATTGAAGATGATATCAGAAAATGGACAGACATCCCCTGCTCCTGGGTAGGAAGGATTAATATAGTGAAAATGGCCATACTTCCAAAACTGCTATATAGATTTAATGCAATTCCAATTGAGATCCCAGCAGCATACTTCATAGACCTCGAGAAAACAATCCAAAAATTCATTTGGAACAAGAAGAGACCCAGAATAGCAAAAGCAATTCTAGGTAACAGAGACATGGCAGGGGGTATCACAATCCCCAACCTGCAACTATACTACAAAGCTACTGTGATAAAAACAGCATGGTACTGGCAAAGAAACAGACTTGAGGACCAGTGGAACAGATTAGAAGATGCAGAAACAACGCCAGACACACTCAGCCATCTCATCTTTGACAAAGGAGCCAAACACCCTCACTGGAGGAAAGATAGCCTCTTTAATAAATGGTGCTGGAAAAATTGGGCTTCAACTTGCCAAAGATTAAAACTAGACCTATATCTCTCACCATGCACTAAACTAAAATCAAAATGGATTAAAGATCTAAATATTAAATTAGAAACTCTGAACCAGTTGGAACAGAGGTTAGGTAGAACCCTTGAAGACATCGGTGTAGTAAAAGATTTTATGAACAAAACCTCAGTTGCCCATGAACTAGCACAAACAATCAAAAAATGGGATCTCTTCTTATTTAAAGGCTTCTGCACAGCAAGAGAAACCACCAGCAGTGTGAAGAGACAATCCACAATGTGGGAAAAAATCTTCACCTGCTCTTCCTCAGACAAAGGTCTACTATCTCGAATCTGTAAAGAACTTAAAAAGATCAGACCTCCTAAATTTAAAGACTCAATCCAAAAATGGGCATCTGAAATGAACAGACATTTCTCAGACAAAGAAGTAGAAATAGCAAATAAATACATGAAAAAATGTTCAACATCACTGGTCATTCGAGAGATGCAAATGAAAACAACAATGAGATTCCACTTCACTCCAGAAAGAATGGCTGCTATCATGAAATCAACCAATAACAAATGCTGGCGGGGCTGTGGGGAAAGAGGAACCCTGTTCCACTGCTGGTGGGAGTGTAGACTGGTGCAAGCACTGTGGAAATCAGTATGGAGATACTTCAAAGAACTAGGACTGGAAGTCCCATTTGACCCTGCTATTCCACTGCTGAGGATCTTCCCCAAAGAATTAAAAGAATCATACCACAGTGATATATGTGCACCCATGTTCATAGCAGTGCAGTTTTGTAATAGCTAAAACTTGGAAACAGCCCAAATGCCCACCAACTGGAGACTGGATAAAGAAAATGTGGGTTTTTAATAAAATGGAGTGCTACTCAGCCATAAAAAATGAGAAATTAGAGACATTTATAGCTAAATGGATGCACATTGAGGGAATACTCTTAAGTGAAATAAATAGGACACACGTGTAAATACCGAATAGTTTCTCTGGTGTGAGAAACTGAAAATGTAAATAAGGACTAAATGTATAATAGGTAATGTGAAATAGGAAGAAAAGGGGCACAGGGGAAGGAAGTGGGAGGGCTAGGGGAAAGGATAGAAGGGAATGGGATTAATATGAGAAAATGGAAAAATAAGAACAAAATCTTTGTAAATAGGGAGGGATGGTGGGGTTGAAGGGAGGGCTGGGCAAGGGTGAAAAATAAGAACCAAGAGAGACTATGTAAAGGTGCAAATTTCCAATGATTATGTTGTATACCTAAAATGTACCAATGATTAGAATGAATAATCGATAATGTAAAATAGGAAGAAAAGGTCCAAAGGGGTAGGGGTAGTGGGAGGGGCAGGGGAAAGGAAAGAAGGGAAAGAAAAAATGATGAGAAATGGAAAAAATGGAAATAAAGTCTTTGTAAATAGGGAAGGGTGGAGGGCGTGAAGGGAGGGCTAGGAATGGGGAGAAAATAAGAACCAAGATGCATTATGTAAAGGTACAGTTCCCAATGAGAAATGTAATTGTGTTGTATACCTACAATGTACCAGTAAAAGAATTTAATACAAAAAATTAAAAAATAAATAAAATAAAATAGCATCCTCCACCTCCAGTACTTTCTACCCTCCTGTCCTACTTTATTTTCTTGCATAACAAATATCATTACTTGACACAAACATACAATTTCTTTTTATTCATTAGTTGTACTGTCCAACATACCTTGGTCGATCGCCACCCCATACTAGACTGAATCTCCATCGAGATTATGAGAAAGCAAGCCCTGAGCTACCTGAGATAAAATGGTCTCAGGCCAAGGAAACAGCAAATAAAGGTCTCTGAGGTGGAACAATGCCAACAGGGATTGAGGAAATCTGGGGCATTGGTGCAACTAGAACAGAGTGATCCAGAAAGAGATTTGTGAGCAGTGAGGTCCACAGAGGTAGCCAGCAGCAAGTTCATGGAAGATCTTGTAATCAATGGTGAGAAAGATTTAGAACTTAATCTAAGTATAATGGGAAGATTTTGGGGAGCCAAGACGTGACATTACTAGCAGGCATTAACACTCTGCCTTCTGTACAAAGACCAGGAAAGATAGGAAGAATATTTAGAAGATTATTGAAATAATTCAAGTAAAAACTATATGGTAACATTGGAAGTAGTGCGAAGTGGCCAAATTTGGAGTGTACTCTCTACAGAGCTGGTAGAATTTGCTAATGGGTTGTATGCTGAAATACACAAATACACACATACACACACACACATACACACACAGTCAAGTACTACATACTGATGAACTCCATATATCACACTGGTTCCACAAGTTTATACTGGACCTGTAAAACTTCTATCACTTAGTGATGTCATAGGTATCAAAAGTTCATAGTGATGGTGGTGTAAACAAACCCACTGTGTGGCTGGTCATACAAAAGTATACCACATGCAATCACTTACAGTACATAATATGTGACAGTGATAGCAAACAACTATGTTACTGGTTTATGCTATACTTCTTTTCATTATTTTAGAGTATTTAAATTTACCAAAAAAATGGTTTATTATAAAACAATGTGACTTCAACAGCAGCCTCATGCATCTCATCACTGCCTTTCTTGATCACCTCATGATGCCACCCCCTGCGATTGATCTAGGAGTCCACTCTATTATGCTCACACAATGAGAAAATTACCTAATGATGTGTTTCTTAGAATGTACCCCATCATTAAGTGATGTATGACTGGAGAGAGAGAGAGAGAGAGAGAGAGAGACAGGAGACAGAGAGAGATCAAAGATGTCTGTACATTTGGAATGTAAGAAACTGATGTATCATGCCATTTTCTTAAATTTGAAATGAGAAAATGAAAGTGCATATTTTTCTTTTGTTTTTGTTTGGGAGCAGGTAAGCAGGCAAGATTGAGGTTTGAGGCATGTCTAGCTTGACATGTCTGTGATAATCCTAGTGAAGTTGTATGTAAGACAATTGGATACACCAGTCTCAAGTTGAGGGAAGAGGTTAACATAGAGCAGACACAAATGTCATTGTTCTCAGGTAATAGGTTAGAAGAAATGAAGTCCCCCGGGAAGGAATATGACCGGTGAAGAATCCCAAGAACTAAGTCTTGAAACACTGTCCCCTTTAAATAAGGAAGAGGAGGCAGCAGCATCAAAGAATACTGAAAATAAAGGACTACAGACATCCTGGAAGCCAAGGAAAGTGCTTATCCCAGTGCAGCAGAAACTGATTAACTACACTGAAGACTGTGAGCACATTAGTAAGATGAAGACAGAAAAATGGCCATGGCATTTAGCAATGTAAATATCAGCAGTAGCCTTACAAAAGAAATTTAGTGGAGTGGTCTAAGTGGAGTGGATTCCAGAGAGACCCGGAGCGGGGGGCGTGGATACCGCAACCACACAAAACTTCACAAAGGAGTGTGGCTCGTGCTGTAGGGAAACAGGACAGTGGCTGGGGAAGTCTGTCTGGTTCAGGGAGGCTTTTATAAAATGAGAGCTATGTAGAGTGTTTTTATTTGCTAAAAGGAATAAGCCAATAGATGGGAAAATAATAATTCAGGAAAAGGAAAGGGAAAGGTGGGAGAAGCAAAGCTCTGAAGCAGGCAAGAGGACCTGAAAGTCAGTTCATAGGAGAAGGAGAAAACCTTTGATCAGAAAACAGTTCATCCATCAGAAATGAGGGTGGGGCGTATGGGTGGAAGTGCAGGTGTCTTGGCAAAGTGGGCAGTGGAAATGCGTAGGCATCTTGTTTGGTTGTTTCTCTACCCTAAGAAAAAGGAGGAAATAAAGGCTTGGGAGGGAAAAGTGAAATGCTACTTTGGAGGTTGGGATCTAGAATAGAAATGTAGGGGCCTTGACCTATTTGGTCTTTATGGTTCATTCTTTAAAAAGCACTGAGCTGGCACTGGGTCTCCAGCTGCATTGGTTTGCATAGGAGAAGGTATGACATCATTTCTTCTTAAACGAAGGTTTCATGTGTATATTGTTTTTATTTTAGAAATGTCATAAGAGAGGAAAGAGGTTAGGGAGCATGTCCAAGTCCTACACAGTCAGTTGATGGTAGAACTTGGCTTTTCAATCTTCAGTTTGTGCTTTGCATAACACTTAAATACCGTAGAATTGTTGCTTATATATGCTTTTTATTTTTATTTCATTTATTTTACTATTTTAATGGATCTCCTTTTTTAAACTGAGGGAATAGAGAGCAGAATCTGGTCCTTCAGAGTAATGATAGTTTCTGCATCATTACCATCACTTTCAACTTTCTTTTGGATTGCTTCATGTAGGGCAATTATAATATATAGTATAAGCAAAAAAGAGCCTAACCACCATTTATAGTATTACTCTAAATTCCAAGTTCCAAATGACTGGCTCTGAAATAAACTGTTGGCATTAATTTCATGGGTAGCAGATCTCTATATATGGAAATCCAGTTAAACACTAGTAGTACCCACTATACTACATCATAGTTCTGGCTCCTTTCCAGATAATTATCTGCATCCATTCCAGTAAGTATGTGTCTTTCCACATCCCTGAGTAGTCCAGACAAATCTGGGGCCCAGATACCTGAGACTGTTTAAGATTCCTCTTTATGGCTCACTTGTAGTCAGAAAAAACTCATTCACTAAGCAGTCCTGAATAATCAATATTAATTCAAGTGCCATTAAGTATGTTTCATTAAACTTTGTTTTTTTTCATTTTGAAACACACACATGTCTATCCCTATCTGTATCTATATATAGATATAGATATATTCCAATATAGATATATAGATTAAATGCACACAAAAATTACATATCTATATGTGTACTTTTTGTCTCACGAGTGCCAAAAGTATTCAGCTCGGTCATGGTTTAGGATAAAGATGCTGCTGCTGCTTCTAAGTACTAAAATTGATTTTTAATTATAAAAATAACTTCTGCTTGATATAGTGGCACCTGTAATCTCACCCCTTGGAGGTCAAAGCAGGACAATCATGAATTTGATCCCAGCCTTTACTAGAGTGAGACCCTGCCTCAAACAAAAAACAAAAAACAGGGGCCAGGGATTTAGCTCAGTGGTGCCGTTTCCTGCCTCACAAGAGCAAGGTCCTGAGTTTGATCCTCTGAAAACAACAACAACAAAAATCCCTTGAACTTCTGAGTAAATATACAGAATAGATCACAGGGTTTGTGATAAAAACATACAGGATAACATAAGTTTTCAGATACAATGCTGACAATAAAGGAGTATTTTAGGCAAGGATATATATTTCTTACTTCCTTTCAGAGTGAAACTTTCACACTCACATGGCTTCCCAACCTCATCAGGTAAGTTCAGTATGAGCAATGAGCCACCAGAAAGTCTTCATAAAATGAAATAAACAGCACATCCCTCAATGGCACCCTTGTCATAACCTTTCAGTTTAACTATGACAGACAGATTTATTTCCCCTCTTATCTAGTATCAACAGAAACAATTAAGAAGCTACAGACTTAAAAGATAAAGGGTAGAGCTGGGGTGACAAGGAAAAGTTTAGATGAAAAGACTGCTTGGTTACACTTTGACTCTGAGGAGACAACACTCCCTATTTCATCCACAGGAGTTCACTCTCTGCAGCAGTACCTGTGACAGTCTTTAGAAATGGTTTTAGGAGAAAAAAACTCCTTAAAATTAGGTTTTACACCATCTACAATACATAAAATACAAAAAGCAGCATTCCTCATTACATATTTGTAAGTTCACATTTATATCATGTATAAATGAAAGAATGAAGCTATTTTGATAAATAGAAATATTTAAAATCAGAGATTAAGGTTGAGGACTACAGTCACATATGAGCTTTTGCAACCAATTCCCTATCATATTTTAATTGGTTATGTAGAAAAACACAAGTACCACATTTTTTCTTGTAAGTGGTTGCCAAACAAAGTCAGTCTCAATGTAGAATAGTTATTACTAAAGGTTCGGAAGGGTATGTGTGGAGAAGAATAGATGAAAAGAAGTTGGATTTGCTCTGTGCACACAGTACGGATGCATACAAATATCTTTACACTGAACTCCATTAATATGCACAATTCATACATGTTAATAAAAAATAAAATATTTTTAAAGGGACTTTATAACTCCAATAGAATGCCCTTTAGGAAATTTACATTTCAAAAAAGTAAGAATTTTTTAAATCTCCAAAAACTATATTAATTAGTCGTAGGTTGCCCTATTGTTAGTTTATTTTTGACATTTTGGACCAACTATCTCAAGACAATCTTCAAAGAATCAGATCCAGAGGGCTGAATGAGAAGCAATGGAAGATAAACCAGTAAAAATAATTAAAATTTACTCACATTTTTAATTTTTTTAGAAAAAGTACAACAGTTAAATGAAAAGCACCTAAAACATACACCCACAAAAAATCAGGGAGGTAATATTGCTGTTGACCTGCCGTCCACAATTGATTTGAGAGTATCAATGAACACATGCAGCATGAGACCTTCATGATATGTGTGTTCCCTATTTTTTGCAATCTTACCCCAGAGGCCATGTGTGAGATTGATTCTTTTGCCCCAGGCTCAATCTCAAACACAATTTATCTTGTCAAAACACACCTACATCCATTCACATATTGTGCTCGCTTCGGCAGCACATATACTACGTGCATTCACATATAGTCAGTAAGACAATAGGAATTTTCCCATTAGTTTGAAAATAACTAAATCATTAAGAAGTGAATCCCAAGTCATACACTTGGAAAACAGGCTCCATATAGTACAGTTGGGAGAGCCTCTTGCACAAGGATTTTGGCAATAGAGTTAATACTCCAAAGCCAGAATCATCTCAGGTGCTCGAAGCAGATGCTCCTCCAGTCCTGGATTAATAAAGGTTTCTTTTCTCCTCACCACTCTGTCCACTGCCTTAGCTGTGTCACTACTAGAAAAACACATCAATCAAAGACACACCAGAAACCAGGTGAGAAGACAAATGCACTTGACCAACCAACACACAACATTTCCTAATCACAAGAAGAAAAGAAAAAGAAAAAAAAAGAAAGAAAATGTCTTAAGCAAGGTACTCAGATAAAAGTTAGCTTTATAAAAAAAAATTTGATGAAATCAAAACCAGAATCTAAGCTGTCTCCTATCCTAATCTAATGCCAACACAATAATTTTCGATGGGCAAAACTACCAGAGGTTGTATCTGCAGTTTGTCACCATGTTAACTGGAACATCCTCCTTGTCTCAGTTTGGATTTTCCCCAAAACAAAACTTGAGACAAGGTAATCACATGGTAAGCGATGCCAACAGGCAAGAATGAGAGAGCAGGAAGACTGATGCACAGAAGAAGAAAAACAAGACAAAATGAGATAGAGTGGGCAAGGGGAACTAATTGAGCCAGGACTCCATGAGACATATACTTAATTTTTCTAGAACATCTCATCAGCAGGATGGCAACTAGAACATTTGTGGGTCAGCTTCTGTCTGCCATGATGGAAAGCTAGCTGCCATCGGGATTATTTGCTTATGTGCATTCTCACTGCACCTGCCCAAATCTACCAAGCTCTAATGCATAAGAGACAGCATTAGGGCGGAAAAGGAAAGACCCTCCTCAGTGCACTTGAGATAGCAAATTTGAGCTTGTATGGAACTGAAGCTTGGCTGAAAGAGAGGTGGCCCATAGAGCTGTGCAGGGGGTGTCAGATGTGCCTGTTACCACACCTAAGTCTACTTATGCTCTAGAGAGCACAGGAGAACATCAATTGGGCTCCCCATCATAAGTCAGTTATTGGCCTTGAAGCCTGTTTTATTCTCGATGCCTTCTGACAGAGTCATTCATAACTTAGTTCTGTTTTGAGTGTTAGCTATGTACCTGGAACTGTTTATTTGAGATGTAGCAGTGAGAAAAATAGACAAATCTTTATCATCATGGAAAATGACAAACAAAGAAACAAATATGAAATATATACTTTGTCATATGGTGATAAGTACCAGGGAGAGAAATAAAACAGAAAGGGGGTCATGGGGAACTTTAAGATAGTCCAGGATGGCAGGAAGATGACTGGTATCTCATCAAAGTTGAATCTATTTAACTCAGCAAATGACCCCCATCTGACTGCTTCTCAAAAACCAATAAGCAACTTTATAGAAAAGTATAACTCTTTCTATATTGTCTCATTTAAAGATATTGACTTATGTTCAAGCAGATTCTGCCCACAGGAATTGACACAACTCTGAGTATGAATCCAAGGTGCAGATTCTCCAAAGAGAGCCAAGAGGTCAAACAAATCCCTGCATCTTCAGCCAGCTGAGCCTTTTCTGCATTTTTCAAATTAAAGATTTCAGTTATTTGTACAGTATTTTGGTATCAAAGGCCATACTACAAAAATAAAAAATAACGCTCTCATATATTAATCAATTATTTGTAAACACTGAGCTTTCACTGCGTGCTCAGGTCAAGCCTAGTTACTGGTTTCATGTTCTCATGAAAGTCACAATTCAGATGTAGCAACATGACACACAATTGTAAAACAAAAGTAAATAATACAAAAAGAGCAATGTTAAAAGTAAATACCAAAAAGAAAAAAGGATGAATGAAAGCATATTGTGCAACAAAGGATTCCCCAAAGAGCTGCATTATGAGAAGGATCTGAAAGGACAAGAAATTTTCAGCATAAACAGGCGGATGATCACATATTCTGCTATGGGGGGCAGTGGACTGAACCTCAGAGAGATGGAGAACAGGCAGGACAGCTGCCCCATTGAGACAGCTTCTCCTGGGGAAGTTGCATAAATTGGGTAAGGTTGAGTTTTGCTAGGTCCTGAGAAGTTCTATCAGTCCATAAAGTAGTACGCAACAGGCACTGTGCCTAGATCTAAGAGCACTGCTGTGATACGGGATCAACACTTGCTGCCAAGGAAGAGGGGCTGATGATGGAGAAAAGATATGGCATATGTGTGGGCAAGAGGCAGCAAGGAGTCTGAATGGGCCATTCTGGTACATTCTGTACAGATGGAGCTGCCAGTGTGGCAGTGGCGAGAGGAAAAGTGCATATTAATCATTTTATATGAAAAAGAATTCAACTGAATTTGGTAACTAACAATACATGGGGATTGAAAGAAAGATGTACATTGACCAGAATTAAAGTTTTTACATTTGAGGAAAATATTGGTACAATCAAAAGAAAAATGAAAAATATGGAGACAGTATGTGTTTTGTGAAGAGGCCTGAAATTGTTTCTAGAATCACTCAGAAGAAAATGAGCACATGTTCCTTTGAAATTGTACTTCTGGAAAGCTAACATTTGTGGCAGATATTAAGATGGATACCTAAAGCAAATTATCAAACATTTTCACAATGATTAAGGAAGTTAGTAGTTGTTTTTCCATTTTACAGATGAGGAACCTTGTGACTGAAAAAAAAATTTAGTCAGTATCATTCAGCTAGAAAAGGGGAGGCTAGGATTCTATACTAAGTCCATTTAACTGAAAAACCTGCACTCTCTAAGAACTACTACTAGTAGGTAGGTTTAAAAAAACACTAATTTTATTTGTATTTTTAGTGTTTGTATTTGTAATTTATTAATTTATATTTGTATTTTTCTGCAAATCATAGTAACGCACATGACTTGTAAAAAATTCAAAGATACGAGATAAGGTATAGAAAAGCTCCAATAAACTTACCTCCCAAGAAAAATATCATGAACAGTCTTTTACGTACTGCATTACTATAAATTGAATTCTCAATTCAATGTAGTTTTAAAAGAAGGCTTATCACCTTAATACCACTTCTTGCTTCTTTTTATAGTAGATCATTCGTGATCGAGAAATGGTGCCATTTATCATATTCATGGAATAACCTGAGGTATGTCAAATAATTTCACTTCTTTATGAGGGGAAAAGGACTCCCTCCAAGCTCTCTTCCTTTGGATAATCTAACTCTCCAGGTTTAACTTATTTCTACTAATTTTCATATATGCAGTCTTCAAGACAAAGTAATAGCCTCATAGACTCTGACTTGTCTAGTCCTCGTGGAGGGTCATTTCTTTACTAATATTTGACATAACCTAAATTTTTATAGATTTTCATGATCAACTTTTTTAATTACTATCCAACCTATACCATCAGACTTTCAATCTCAGAAAAGCAGATTGAGATCCAGAATTCCAGATGGGAGAAATGTGTCAACATGAATAAGGTGAATGTCAAATAATACTGTTGTTGTTTTAGAGATGAACACAGTCTGCTAAGACAATATGGCAGCAAGGCTGGGGAAGGCTGTATGGTTCATTCAACCCATAGTTGATGCCATTTACAGGCGGTATAGCAGTAAATACAACAGACAATCCTGGAAAGATTCATCTTAATTTTCATGGGTGAGACCAAATAGCGAGTTAAAAAGCAAGATAACTTCAGATGGTGATAATACAATGAGGAAACAGCTGAGAAAAAGGAATGTGTCAGGGAGACTTTTTGGAAACAGTGATCAAAAATAGCTCCTTTGAACTGAGTCTCAGAAGACATGAAAAAGCTTGGTCTTCTCACCTACCACCTACTCACTTGATCAATCTCTATCACAATTTAACCTGAGTTGTTTTCCGTCCCTACAAGAGTGCAGTTGAAATTTGCTAGATAAAATCATATTTTCAGAATACCTGGCTTTTCCTTAAATGCGTGAATACAAACATCAAAGAGAAACCCAAGGCTCCCTAGAAATACTACTCCAAAGATTGTTAATGCTAATTCAGCTCCTCAAGAGATTAGCAGATAATAGTGGCCAACACAGATGGCTGAAAGACTTTAATAAAAACATCATTCTCAGAGGTGTGAGCAGATTTAAGGGAAGTAGACAGGGATGTTAAGATACCCAGAGATGAGCAAGAGTGGGAAACTTTCTCTTCCTTCCATCTGAAGGGGCAAGAAGAGAAGGAAGCAGTGTTACTGAGTCTCTGGGGATGCAGGAACCATAGACAAACCCATCTGGCAAGAGCATTTTGGAGAGACTGAGCCATTGGCATGGAGGAAGCAGGAAAGAAAAATCTAGATGACTCTCTCTCCTGCCACCAATCTGCTGCTGGTCCCTTCCATTTGCAAATTCCACCAGGATCCAACCAGTAGGGAAGTTAAGGTGATGCAGTCAGTAAGAGTCAGTCTTTTAGGGCACAGAGCAGAGCAAAGGATAGAGGTGGGCATAAGGACGCAAACAGAGATTAAGGAACATTACATTCTTAGGCACAGATTTCATGCCTTCATCTTTCACCTCAAAAACCAACATCCATGGTACTTGGGAAATCAGTTGAATAAATTCTTATAAATGCACACATAAATTTACCATATAACTCACTGATCTTATTCCTTAGCATTTAGCTAGGAAAGATGAAAATTTATGTTCACACAAAACTTGTATAGGAATGCTTAGAGTGGTTTACTTAGAATGCTTCTAAACTGGAAATAGTCCAACTCCATACAATGATATACCACTCAGCAATAAAAATGAATGAGCTACCGATATATGTGAAATGGAGATGAATTGTAATTGTATCATGTTAAGTAAAAGGAGCCAGCCTCAAAAAGGCTACATACTACAGGTGTGACTGAACAATATAGTGAATGCTGCTGCCAAGTACCACCCAAAGTGAAAGACAGGGAAATTTAATACAAGAAGCAGCACATCCAACCTTGTAACTATGTGTAACAAGTTTCAATTTGTTCAGTTCAGTTGGTTGTAAGCTATGATTAAGAGTTGTATTTTAAAATGTTCAATAAATCATGAATCACAAACAATAACTGACATGAAATTTGGTCACTTTCACTGGTATTTCACAATTGTGCAGCTTCAGATTCCAGCTTTTTAAGAAATGTCATCTAGGGAGATGAAATTTTGGTCTATGGTTATGATTCTGAGACCAAGGTCCTTAGTTCTCAATGGAAATAACTGTTCTATGGGAATAAAAAGCACACCAGTCAAGATCCAACATTAAAGTGATATTGATTGTGGTTTTCTTAGCTTGATGGAATTATACAAGCTGAGTTTGTAAACAGGGCCACTACACTGAACTCTGAATATTATAAGCATTTCAGTGTTTAAGAAACCATGTGTGTAGAAAATGCCCTGCAAAATGAGTGGAGCTTCATCCTCCATCACGATGATATTCTGTGTCACACTTTGTTTCTGGTATGGGAATTTCTGTCAAATAAAAACATTATGGTCTGTCCTAATCTACTTTATTCACTGGATCTGGCACCATGCAACTTCTGGATGCCATGAATGGCTGAGCATGGTGGTGCATGCTTGTAATACCAGCACTCCGGAGGAGGTTGAGGTAGCAGGATCACTGCGACTTTGAGGCCAGCCTGGGATATATAGTGAGCTCAAGGCTAGCCTAGACTATATAGTGAGACCCTATATTTAAAAAAATATCATGAATTGATCAGGACATTGAGGTAGCCATGACAGCGCAACTAAAGGCATTCATGAAAGAGGACTCCCAGAACTGCTTCAGAAAGAGGCCAAAACAATAGGATATGTGTGCTTAGAGTGAGGGGAAACATTCTGAGGGGGATTAATAGTAATGTGTCTCTTACTGTAATAATTTTTTTTTAAATTAATGTTAATCCTTTCAGTCTTGGCTCCTTCCCTGAGCTCCCAAGCTCAGTCTCTTTCTGTCAGATCATTTCTTTGTCAGCACACAAAGTAATCTCCATCCCACCCCAATTTCTGCCCCATAACTCTGCTTCTTCACAAAATATCTTAAATATCTACTCAAAGCCTTCTCTACTTCCTCACATCTAATCCAGTATATTATATGATTCTGCAAAATCTCAAATGTAAAGAAAATGATAAAATAACAAACTCCATATTTTCAATACCTAGACTTAACAGATGTTAAC
Source organism: Heterocephalus glaber (assembly GCF_053883595.1). Taxonomy (NCBI): domain Eukaryota; kingdom Metazoa; phylum Chordata; class Mammalia; order Rodentia; family Bathyergidae; genus Heterocephalus; species Heterocephalus glaber. The sequence goes on along the minus strand of NW_028258146.1, from coordinate 1,022,289 downwards.
ACTTAGCTATATTTGCTTAAGATCTTTATCTTTTCAAAGAAATAAAACATTACCTATATAATGGAATCCCCCTTTGGCCTCCTTCCCAATCCTATTATCCCTTTATTCCCTATAGGTGACCTTTATTCTGAATCCAATATTCATCATTCCAATAAATGTGTGTATATTTTTATATCTTATTGATTTGCATGTGTTCATAAATGATACATGGCACTGTGTAGTATGTATCAAAACTTCTATATGATTAATATCTTACCATACTTTGCCATTTGCATCTTTAGTTGATTCTTGCATGCCTTTCCTTCTTTGTTCTTTCTGCCTTGCTTGAATATTCTCTTCTGTAATTCTTTCCAAAAAACTCCATGAGTATAATTGTGTCCAAAAATGTCTATATTGTCCACACATTTTCTTCTGAATAAAAAACCACATTTTCAAGTTGTTCATTAAATATATTATTAAATTGTCTCTCCATATCCAGTGTTGTCAATAATACATGGGATTTAATTTTAATTGCACTTTAGGTTCTCTCTGAATATGTATGTGTTGTGTGTATTTGGCTCTTTTTCTCACATTTAGAGGTTTTTCTCATTGCTCTTCTGTTCTGAAATTTCATTTGTGAAGATGAAAATCCTTTTTTGTTATCCTACTCTAAATTTGAAGATATCAATCTCTCTTTGATTTGCAAACAGTTATACTGTATTATTGCTTAAGAATTTCTTCCCCTGAATTTTTGCTACTCTTCTAAAACTTCTATTGGAACTTTTGAATCTATTTTTCTCTTTTTTTACTTTCTTGTTACACATTTCATTCCTTTGGCCTCATATCCTGTGAAAATCCTTTAGATCTATTCTCCACTTCTGCTAATTCTGCTTTACAACTGATCTATCAAGCTGGGTTTTTTTTTTAAAAGTTTTGATAATCTAGCCTTTCAATTCCAGAATCTTTATTTCATGCTGTAGTGAATAGAACATTCTCTTGCATTTTTATGAAGACTATGTTACACTTCGCAGCTGTCTTTGGAAGTGTTAGCTGTTCTCAAGTGTGTGATGATCTCCTAGGGTTTGCATGAGCCTTAAGGGCAAATCCCCGATTTCAGACTTTTTAATGGAGGAAATGTTGGGGCCTACTCCATAGTGGGAAGTACCAGTATCTGTTCTTCCACTTGGAGAGGCTATTTGTCCTGAGTGTTACCAACATCTATGCACTGGACACTCCCTCTCCTAGGCACACCTGAGGCAGACTATCCTGCACCCATTGCCTGACTCAAAGTCTTTTGTATCAGGTACATGATGCTGGAGAGTCATCCCACCTGGCCGTTTAATCCTACCCAAATGACAGTCTTGCTTCTGATGTCTACACTTATAGACTCTTGCTTTGGCACATAACTCTTTTTGTGTATTTGGGGAATGTGGCTTTTTTAATCCAAACTGAACTCAGCAACTTTTTCTATCTTTCAGCACTCAACATAATTTAAGCTAAAAAAAAGGCATTGCTTTGGTTTCCAAACTACAATGAATATGTTCCATGTACTTTTTTTTTACAGTGTCTACAAATTAAGGCAGGAAGGGAAGAACTAGACCACGTGCTTATTGTATCATCTTAAATCAGAATTCTATACATTAACTTTAAATGATCCTTTAACAACTGTCCTATTAGAGTTAAAGGCTTTTTTCCTATTGAAATATTTCAGTATTCTTCAGTAATGTGTATCTTCATCTCTTATCTTTAACATCTCTTGGTTTCCACTTCCAGATCTATTTTTAAAAATAGTGTTCATGATAGGTGGCCTACCCAATCTCCTCTTTTTCTAGTAACTTCATCTTCCTCATCAGCTACAGGCAATTAGGGAGTTTCCCAATAGCCACTGTTTTCCTTGCAGTAGTCTGCCTCTGAATGCAGTTGGTTAGGCTCAGGAGAAACATGTGATAGGAGTTGCGTGTGTCAGAATCTCTTTTCCAGAAAGTTGTAAAAGCAATCACACAAAGACCTAACTACAAAATGCAATACAGGAAGTGAAGGACAATGTCAAGGAGCTGTTGAGGTCGAGTTCTGAAGAATGGAGAAGGGGTCTGGGCAGGAGAGAAACAAAGAAGGAGGGCACATAACATGACTGAGAGACTGAGGGAAGGCAGAATGTCCACAGGGTGAGCCCCGGGGAAAGTGCCTTTCTCCTTGTTGCCCTCCTAACTTTCCCTTTTCACTACTACTGTGAATTATCTATGCCCCCAAGCACTTTATAGCTATCAAACTTTTAGATGAAGAAAAAGAGCTGGAGTGAGGGCACATCTTGCAAGACACAGAAGCCACATAAAAAAACTTTGGTTCTCACTCAATGGATAAACGGCAGCATGAAGAACAGGAGCATGCACAGATGTTCACACTAAAAAAGTGCTCTGATCCAATTCAGAGACTGGGAGGAAGTGAGGGGCTGTGACAAGCAGGAAGACCAGTCAGGAGACTCCGTTCAGGGCAGACCACTTATCTTATTCCTGACTTTCGTGAGAAGACCCTTTTGGTACAAAGCCAAATGTGATGGTGTGCTGGTGTGCTGGTGGCTCCACTTCAGACAGTTCTGTTAATTCTGGAAGTGAAGGTCACTTTGTAAACCACTGAGGATTCTTTTAAGTGAGAAATTAAATCAAATTCTGTAAAAAAATCTTTTTGAAATTTTGAAATAATGTTTTTTCTCTTTTGATACTAATATGTTAAAATAGTTTATAAATCTAGGAGAAAAATATATCTGGTCTTGTGGTGTATTTTATTTGCTGATATGAGAGTGTTTTGTGTATATAGGTATATGCATATATACGTGTATATGCATACATATATACACACACTAAGATTGAAAAATACAGTAAATATTTTAAATGTATTACAGTAAAAGACACATTGCTATTAATTCCCCTCAAAATACTCTCCCTCACTATGAACACACTTTGACATCATTGTTGTCATTTTCTGAAGCAGTCCTGAAAGTCCTTTTGTGAATGTTTCTAGTGGCACTGCCATGGCTGTCTTGATGCCCTGAATTGATTCCAAAAGTTTTGCCTCTGGGGAAGAACAAAACGTTGCATCGTGCCAGTTTTGGTAAATGAGGTACACAAAGACACAGCATACTATTTTTACAAGCCTGACTCAATTGAATGACACTCAGCAGCAATCTTCACAGAATTTTTGATCACACCTCATAGAGACATTCACAAAAAAAGACTTCCAAAACAGCTTCAGATAATAGCAAGAATGATGGGACAATTGTGTTGATAGCAAGGGGGAGTGTTTTGAGGAGGACTAGTGACAATGTATCTTTTACTATAATACATCTTTAAATTTTAAACATTCACTCTATATTTGAATTGCACTTTGATCAAAATGTATATTTTATATATTTTTAAATGTATTTTTAAAAAATAATGTCTCACTATGTTGCTTAGGTTGGACTCAAAGCCCTGGGGAAAGGTGATCTTCCAGCCTCAGCCTTCCAAGTAGCTAGAAATGGAGGCATGTACCACTATGCTAGGCTTGTAAATGTATTTATAAGAGAATATGATGTATTGTTTTCTTTTAAGAAGTATTCTCTGTCCAGTTTTGCATTTATTGTAATCCTAGCTCTTTAAAACAGATTCAGTAGTCTTCATTCTTTCTCTCTGCCCAGGAGAAAGTTAAATAGTAAAGACATTTTACTGAGTCTGAAAAGGAATCTATCCTACAAATTGTCTAGACTCAGACCTTTGGTGGGGAAATGGTTCCATGACATTTTGCCAAATTCCCCCTTTGTAATTTATTATTCTTTTCTTTAATAATATTGGTATTTTTTGTAAATTGCCCATTTCATCCAGCTTTTACAAATTAACATAGACTGAGCTATAAGCTTCTTTCTTAATCTCCTCTGTAAACATAAATGCCTTCTCTTTCCTAATTTGCATTTTCCATAGATTAATCCTTCAAGAGCTATTTCTATCTCATTAGTGTTTTGAAAGAAGCCAGTTTTTAGAAATATTTATCAACTATGTGCTTTTCTCTATCTTAAATGTTTTGATTTTGCTTACCTCTTATTTTCAAACATGTTGAGCTGAATATTTATTAACATTCATTTCCTATATCTAATTAAATCATGTAAAGCTATGCATTTACCTGTGATTACTGCCTTAACTATACCTCATAGTTTTATTCGCAGTATATTAAATAGCTCTGTAAAATCTCAAAATGCCTACTGCTTTTCCTTAATATGGTAGGCAGTATTGATTTTGTTACTCTAATTTTTTGATTCCTGATCCCTGAACTTTTGATGTTAAAATACTATAACACTTAAAATACTGTATACGATAAGGCTCTTTACTTTCCTTTGCTCTTTCTTGTCTTCCTTTCTTTGTCTTTCTTTCCCTTTGTTTTCATCACATTACAAAAATTATATCTTTGTACTGACTTCACAGGCTATTGGTTAGAAACCACAATGCCCTCATCTTTCCAGCTCAAAGGCAAAGCATCCCCCATAGAGTAATAGCCAGAAACATACCTTTTTCTCATCAGCTGCTATTAAAGTGCTGAAACCCATGATTTAAATAGGTAACTTTTTTTAGGCTGCAATTCTCAATATTCTTAGAATGACTTGACATCAGGGAAGTAATTGCTATAGTGCAAGATGTTGAAAGGGTGAGTAATAAAACTCAGATGGATTTCTTGGAAGGAAAATCAGTTTATAGTTCAAACATACAGCCAGGGTGGAAACAGAATCAGGGGAAGAAATTGAAACACACAAGTCAAGGGTAATGGTCAGAACAGCTTTGGAATATGGTACTAAAGAAGCAGGTGAACAGGAGTGTCCAGCAAAGCAGGATGCCCAGAGTTGGGCTAGGTTCATTAAGTCTTTTGTTCACCTGCAGCCATTATAAGATTTGAGGTTAAAAAATGTATCCAAATTAAGCCTGTTTGCTTTTTGCATGTTTTCTTCTATTTTCATCATTGCTTGGTAGCTTTTTGGTCTTTAGAATACATCTGTTGAAGCTGGATGAATGCAAGCTATAAAAGTTTCTCGAAGGAACAAGGGGATAGTCACCAGCCATGGGAATAGGCAGCCATATCCCAGAGCCAGAAAACTTTCCATTGGATGGGCTTGTGCTGTTTTGTTGTATTTTACTTTCCATCTTCTTGGTAACTCATCTCAAGGTTGCATCATCCATCAGTCCTCCCATTTTGGTTCATCCATGCTGTTTCTTCAATCATGAGAAGTGTTCCAATTCCTCAGGCTTAATCTTGGTTGACTTTATTACATTATTTACCCAATACAATGTTACACAAGCAGTGTTACGTCTATCACTTCCTAGGCAGAGGCATAAGAAACCATGCAGTCACTGAAGGAGAAGGCTGCTGAGTCCTGTCAACACACAGAGCCATGAAAAATAACAAATTGCTTTATGCCACCAAGTTTTAGGTAGTTTTTATATAGCAATAGATAACCAGAATAATCCCCTATATTTCAACGACCCAGAGAAATGTTCTTCTGAGGAATACATACATATTTTACTCCTTTATACATGTAATGCCTTTTCTCAGGTTAAAGTCAAACCATGCTGAGTGGGAGCAATTATATTATCAATATTCCTGCTTTGATCTATTACGATATTTACTGCTTACAGAGCAATGTCATTTCCAGTTCTTATTAAAGGCTGGGACACCTCATTTTTATTTCTATTAATCATCTCATAGTAATTATGGTGAACCTCCAGGCTCTGATTTTAGTAAACTGCTGAGTTCAGTGTTCAATTGAGTTCTTGTTCAATTCTGCAGATAATTATCAATTGTCTTTTGGGTACTGTGTTAGAGACTGTGGGAATTACAAAATGAATGAGTTCCTGCTCTCAAGGATCCTTTAGTTCAGAAGAGGGGATAAATCAAACATAAAGACAGTGTAATTCAAAGAAGAATGCAGTGTGTAAACATAAGAGGCACAAATAATGTCACAGTAGGGCTCAAAAGAGGGAGGAAATAAGGGAATGAGAATAGGAGAAGGCAGAGAGGAGACAGAGCTGGTTTGGATCCTGAATCTGCTATTGCCTGGGACAAGCTATTCAGACTTCCATATTTATAATACAAGTGGAAACATACTTTACTAACTGATATTTGGGTTTTAATTTTTGAGCAACTATTTTAAGAGATTGTAAGACTTAGATAAAATAAGGAAAAGAACTTAGAGCTTAACCTATAGTACTTTTTACTATGATTGTACAACTTTAAGTCAAGAACAGGAAGATGATGCTTAACTGATAGAAATCAAAAGTCAGGAAAAGAAGCTGATTTGGCAAGGTGGAATGGTAATTTAGGCTTGTACAGATGTAATTGGGTTTAATATGTATTGTCTTATTTTCTCACAAAGACTGCCCTTCACATCCTATCTGCAAAATGAGCTTTAAGAATGCTTACCTCACTCTGGCAAAATTTTGTTATTGTTATTGTTTAGTTTTGTAGGTAGTTTGGGGATGGATAGATTTGAGAAGAGACTGCATTTATTGTTTACTATGCATCATCTCTACTTCCTCTACTATTACTCTACTAAGCTTTTTAAAAAATATGCATTGTTTTATTTTCTCCCTACAACTCCATGGGGTACATATTACTTCTGTCACCCTCAGAATTTGATTAATGAATTGTGAATCATATTAATGATTGTGTCTCTGCCCTTTGTTGTAAACTATAACTGAAGCTCCATATCTGAGAGCCTAACTTAGCATCTGACCTCATAGGTGCTCAACAAATAACTCTTTTTCCTTCATTTCTGTAGCAACCTGCTCTCTCCATGGTTGCTGACCTTATCTAAAAACTAGGATTTAAATTTATTAACCAGTCTCTCCCTCATCAACTCCTTTAGTGTCATGCAGTGGTACCTTGAAGCTTCACTTCTCTGTCATGGGTAATTTCTTCATCTCTGACCACTCAATTTCTTGTACACCCACACCTTCCCCTGCTTCTGCCCAACTTCAGATTCCATAGGCCTTTGCTGCACCGTGGGGTTTAATAATGACAGATATGCATTGGATTTGAGGCTACAGTTAAGTGCTTATTGGGAATTTGGTGGAGGCCCACCCACACATCCATCTCATTTGTAACTTACATCACTGGAATCAGGACTGCTAAAAACAGAAAGATTAAGATCTCCCACCATCCCCTCCAACTAATCTCAAGCACAAGAGAAGAAAACTGCAGAAGGCTCATCTCTGTGAGCTTTTACAACACTAAATTGTAGCTCATCAGAGCCAATTCCTCAAGCCATTTGCTTTAATCTAAACCAGAACTCCTCCTCTCCCCTTTTATGATCCCATTCCTGGGCTTTGTGAAGAGGTTGAGCAATGTGGCCATATGTTATCGTTCTAATGAAAACAATCGGAGACTGTTGATTGTTAAGCACCTAGCCTTATCATCCATTACAGAAAAGCCTTATGAACCAAAAGGCATATGTTTTATTCCTAAATTCCAGAGATAAAAACTCATAGGAAAAGTGAAATAAAACTTCAACTGTATTGGAGTTTTCAAACTGAATTTTATCTCCTCAAAGATTTCTTTAATTAAGTATTTGTCTGGAGTCTGAAATAAATATTCAGCACTGGATGTGCTTGTCTTTGTTTCTCTTTTTGTCCCTGCCATTCTTATAGTTTAACATGAATTCTGAAATTTCAGAATAACTAGTGTAGCTTTAATCAGCTTTATAAATAGTGCGCAGAAATCACTAGGCCCCTAAGTTGCATCCCATGACTAGACTTGAATTGCTCATTATGACAAAACCATTGTGTAGCATTTTTTAAACACCTAGTTATGTTTAGTTTAAAATTGTTTATAAGTGGAAAACAATGTATAAATCATTTAAGGAACATGGTTAGATTAGAAACCAAGTAGATGAATTCTAGAATGATGGTAAACAATTTTACAATGCCAATTTCCAATGGCAGAGATTTGAAAGCAGAACAAATGAGTCTCATGCAAGGAAGCCTCTCAACTGGAAAGAAATCATCAGAGCAAAGCCATTTTCACTGCCTACTTCTGTGGCCTCTAGCCCTCTATCCACCCAGATAAAGAGACATTTGGGAAAGAAAACTTACATGGAAAATAATTTGAGCATCAATATACTATTTTGTTTTGCTTGTTATTTTAATGGAGAGTGTGCCGTGTTTGAATCAGCATTCCTTCAAATGAGTTCCACAGAGCACGAGTATAATGCGATCATCTGTGGGAGGGAAAATTGGGGGGCAATCCAGTTTAAAATGTTTGAAATACTGGAATGCTACATTCTTTACCCGATCTTATAGTTCCCGCCCCCATTCACATTATAGGGGCTTTTAAAAGCCTTTCAGTAGAGAAAACTCACATTGATTTAACTCACCTTCTCACAAAACTCATTAACTGAGGAAAATTTTGATCTTGTAAAGTCTACTAGGATTTTTCTGGAGGTAGTGAGTGTTCTACCAGGCATACTGAGAACGACATCTGCCTTTCCAGTGAGCTATGCCTAGAGAGAGGTTAGAGACTCGGTCCATGCTCCATAGTCAGGCACATCTTCATCCTGCAGCAGTTATTTTATTTTCAGGAGTATCTTAGGGAGATGGGCATATGCAAGCACTTAACAAATATTCATTTATTGGGATAATACTCAAATTTTAAAAACTATTTAATGACTCAGACTACTCACTGGCCCCAGCCAGGTTGCTCCATTCTTCACAACATATGTAAACTGTGTTTAAATTGATGCCTGTTATTTGCTAAAAAGGACCTCAGTCCCCAAATCTCTGAGACACTAGCATTCTCCACTAACTCATTGCGAGATTGAAGTGTTAGAAATCTTATCACAGAGCTAGAGGATTATCAGTGCAGGCCTTGACCATGCTTAGACTTGGCATCTTCACACATTTGGATCAATGTGTGCACCCTTCTTGACCCCTCTCATTGAATAATGGGGAAACAGCACATGCTGACTTCAGGTCTTGTTATTTATAATTCTGTGAGGCTGAGCAAATTACATACTCTGAGCTTCAATTTCTTTATCTGCATAGAGGGGGTGTAAAAATAGAACCTACCTCAAAGAGTTATGATGAGGGGGGAGATGAAGACCATCTGGAGAGAGCTAAGAACAGTGCCTGGAATCCACTCTCAAACAATTTTAGATGATGATGGCTATGGTGAGAGTGATGACTCTTACTCTGCCTAGGGATGTCATGAAATCAGATATACCAGGTGGACTCTGAGACCTAGCTAGAATATTATCCAAAAAAGCTGTGTAGGTTTCTACCTAATATCACATAGCATTTCAAAAATCTCTACCCCTCCAATTAACAAGGACTACAGAATACATGAAGGTTCAGGGAAAAGATAGAACCAAGGGAATGCAGAGTAATCCTCCTAGGATTTCTAAGTTATCTGGGATAAGAAAGTCAGAAACTCTGGCTCAGAAACCAGAATTTGACCCCAGTTCTGAAGTATGCTCAGTGGTACCTCCTGAGTCTCCCCTCAGTTTTACTGGTCAACAGTAAGGCTGGTTTGAGATAGCTTTGGGATGATGGGCATAAAGGATAATGGTGCAATGCGCTTGAAAGGAGGGATAAAGAAGCTATTAATCCAGAGACCTGGAGACTGAGCTTTCCCTTAACTGGTCACCATTCTCCAGTAGATCTGTAAGGGAGATATATACTGTGTTGCGTAATGACAGACACACTCTGAGAAATTCCTTATTAGGCAATTTTATCACGGTACAAACATCCTAAAGTGAAAATCTAGATGGCATGGGTCAATTCCTCTGTATGGACTCTTGATGCAATCAAGAGAAAGTAAACTTGGGTCTGGTGAGGCTCTAGTGGTATCTAATGCAGTACTGTTTTATGCTAAGCTTTTCTAAGCAGAAAAATTACACTATAAAATAACAATAAAATATATAGTATAGTAAATGCTCAAACTTTTAATATAGTTATTTATCTTCATTATCAAATATTATGCACTGTTCATAACTGTATGTACTATGCTTTCATACAACTGGCAATGTAGTAGGTTTGTTTACACCTGCATCACCACAAACACATGAATAATGTGCTGCAGTGTGACATTCCCAAGGCTACCATGTTACTGGATGATAGGAATTTTTCAACTCAATTATAATCTTATGGGATCACTGTCCCATATGCTCCTCATTACTGGCTTTTTGTTGTTACTCAGAAGCTAGATGTACATAGTTACTTCTCAGTGTCCACAGAGGGTGATTGAGAACCACTAGCAGATACCAAAATCTGCAGATGCTCAAGTCCCTTTTATTAAATGGTGTGGCCTTTACATATAACCCATCCACATCCTTCTATATACTTTAAATCACCCCTAGATGATGAAATATTATGATTCATAATACCTAATATAATGTAAGTGCTATTTAAATATTTATTGCACTGCATTATTTAGGGAGCAATGAAAAAATTCTGCACATGTTCAGTACAAATGCAGTTGTTAAAAAATATCTTCTATCTGTGATTGGCTGAATCCAAAGGATGGAAACCATACGTACAGAGGCACAACTGTACACAGGAAAACAGCTACTAGCTTGGCTCTGACCCAGACCCCTGTGAGGAACCAAGCGGACTTTATTGGCTCCCTTGAACAGAGTCTTCAGGTAAATAACATCACTGTGAGGTGCCAACCAGGAAAAGAGGCACTGCCCACTTCACCACAAAGCCCATAGACCATCCAGCTGCTCCCCGGGAGGAAGGGCATGCCTCACTGGAAGCCAGAGTATGAGAGACTGAGAGTAGGCAAGAGAGAGCCAGAGACTGGTGCCAGGCCCGGAGTAGAGTCACCCAAAGGACCATTTCTGGAACGGATGGGGAGAGGGCCAAGTGACTTCCAGTCTCCACTTAGGTGCACATATTAGAGAAGGAAGAACATCAAAAGAAGAAAAAGTGAGAAATAGGACTAGGCCTTTTCTGGGAGCAGCAAGTTCTGACATTTCTTCATTTCCTCAAGAAATTTATATTGAATACCAGAATCAGTTCTAGGCTCTGCAACCATAATGGTTAATACAAAAGTTCCCTAAAAGTCTTCAGAGCTGACATTCTGGTGGGCAGGGAATACCACAATAAACAGACTATGTAAATTATATAGTGTGTGACATGTCATGTGTTGCATGTAAATTATATTTTATGTTAGAGGGGGCACACATTTAGAAAAAAAACATGGTAAGGTAATATTGGAAAATACAGTTAGCATTTCTGTGTTTATACAGTTCTGGGGATAAGATCCAGGGCTGTGCTTACTAGGCAAGCACTTCACCACTGAGCTACACCCCTAGATCCTTCAACTGGCAATTTTTAATAGGATAGTAGCATAGACCTTACTGAAAAGGTGACAGCTGAGCAAAGATATGAAGGACATGTAGATTTGGGGAAGAATGTTCCAGGCACAAAGAACAGAAAAGGCAAAAGCTTCAGGTCAGGAACACCCCTGCTGGCTATAGGGAGGCCGATTATATAGGACATGGACTAAAGAGAGGTTGGCTGAGTAGGGAAGGGCAGAGAAACAAGGCAGCTCCCTTAGCTCCAGTGAACCTTCCTGGTCCTGCCCAATCCACAGCAGTTCTCCAGGGTGGAGATAAGGGGCAGGTGTCAGGGAGCTGGGGAGAGGAGCCACAAGGCCTTGTGGGGTCCAGAAGCAGAGATGAGGACAAGGAAACTTTCCGCGAAGCAGCAGAATCCTTGCCTCTGACCCTCATGGATATGGGCATTTGAGTTTTTGTGTACTTTGTGAGGTTGAAACCAGAGTCCAACTGTGAGTGGGACAGGCTATCAAGAGTGCTGTGTATGAAAGTCACTGACCCCAGACGACAAATCTTTGCTTTGCTGTGGCTAGTTGCAACATTTTGCTCTCCCCATGAGTTAGGCAACACAAGCTCCTGCTTAAAATCTGAGAATGTTTAAAACCCCTTCCCTGGACATTTGATTCAATGATTCTAAGATAAAACCCAAGAGTCCTCATTTTTAAAAAATATTTTTAATTAATTTCATTGGTACATTTTAGCCATACAATATAAGGACATTCATCATTGGAAATTTGCACCTTTACATAATCTCTCTTGGTTCTTATTTTTCCCCCTTCCCCTGCCCTCTCTTCAACCCCTCCACCCCTCCCTATTTACAAAGACTTTGTTTCCATTTTTTCATTTTATGAAGGGAATGGAATTAATATGAGTCTTCATTTTTTAAAAAAATCCACTAGGGAATTTCATGTGCCTCCAGGCAAGGAGTTGTGTGTCACACCCCCTGGTGGGCTGTGGAGGACCCCAAGAAAATCATTTCTAGCCTGCCACCAGCTTAGAGTGGGTCATGTCTCTTCCTTCAGTAAAAGGGTTTGACCCTGAGTACAGAGGAATTTTATATATTCTAGAAGATCCAAGGACTTTGCCTTTTATTTCCTTGGCTCTAAATAATTCCCATACGCAGGATATTCAAATACATATTATATTTTCCTGTGGTTCACCCTTTGTATTTTAACTCACAAAATTTCTTTGCAGCCCTTGTTTATTATTTGGGTGACGATATGTTTCTCAACACTTAGACATAAGTTTTCCACAGCCATTACAACCATAAAATACTACCGCTACTAAAATCAAAATGGATCAAAGATCTAAATATTGAAACAGAAATACTAAATCTGGTGGAAGAAAGAATACATAGAACTTTTGAAGACATAGGCATAGGCAAAGACTTTATGAACAATCGTATGGGAAATATTATAAGAAACTCAACAACTGGGACCTCATCTTGTAGATAATGTGAAATAGGAAGAAAAGGTCCGAAAAGAAGAAGTGGAAGTGGGGAGACAGGCGAAAGGAAAGAAGGGAAAGAAAAAAATATTAGAAAAGGAAAAAATAGAAACAAAGTCTTTGTAAATAGGGAGGGGTGGAGGGGTTTGAAGGGAGGGCAGGGGAATAAGGAAAAAAGTAACAAACGATATGTCATGTAAAGATACAAATTCCCAATGATGAATGTATACCTAAGGTACAAATTCCCAATGACAAATATTGTATACCTAAAATGTACCAATAAACTTAGTGAATTTTTAAAAAAGCTTTTGCACAGCAAAACAAATCACCAACAGTGCAAAGAGAAAACCAACAGAGTGGGGAAAAATTTTTACCAGTTGTTCCTAAGACAAAAGACTGATATCTAGAATATATAAAGAACTGAAAAAAATCAAACCCCTCAAATTTAAGGACCCAATAAAAATTGGGCATCTGGGCTGACTAAGTTCTCAGATAAAGAAGTACAAATGGCAAATAAATATATGAAAAAATGTTCAGCATCACTAGACATCTGAGAGATGCAAATTAAAACAATGCTGACATTGCATCTCACTCCAGAAAGAATGGCTGCTATCATGAAATCAACCAAATGTTGGCAGAGCTATGGGGAAAAAGGAACCCTGCTCCACTGCTGGTGGGAATGTAGACTGGTACAACCACTGTGAAAATTAGTATGATATTCTTTTAAAAACTAGGTCTAGATAATCCATTTGACCCAGTTATCCCCCTTCTCAGTATCTTCCCAAAAGAATTAAAAGCATCATACCACAGTGACATATGAACACCTGTGCTCATAGCAGCAGAGTTTGTAATAGCTAAATCTAGGAAATAACCCAAATGACCATCAACCCATAAATGGAGATGCATCTAGAGATCATACTCTTAAGTGAAATAAATTGGACACATGTAAATATCACATTGTTTCTCTGGTGTGAGATACTGAATGTGTATAAAAGGACCAAAATATATAATAATGTGAAATAGGAAGAAAAAGTTCAAATGTGGAGGGGCCCTAGGGAAAGGGGAGGGGAAAAAGAAGAAAGGGAAAGGGGAAAAAAAGAGAAAAGAAAGATAAAATAGAAACAAAGCTTTTGTAAATAAAGAGGGGAAGGAAGATGGAAGAGAAGGGAAGGGAATGGGAAAAAATGTGAATTAAGATATATCATGTACAAATACAAATTCCATATGATGAATGTGATATAGATATAAAACCAATAAACTTAATTAAAAATAAAAAATATTGCTGCTAATAGCATACAGTCTAGGTTTTCCAGGCTCTCAGAAAATAGCAAAGTTTCCACCGACAGAAATTATAGATGGAAAGAAAGAGGGAAAGGAGCCTTCTGATCCTGCATGTGAACTGAGCAATGGTAGTGGGTGGGATTTATGACCTATGAGTGAAGGCCGTGGGCGCCCATAGGGCCAAGAGTGAGGTCATCAAGAACAAGTGTGTGGCTCCCCAGCAGGTGTTTGCAAAGGAGGCTTTCAGCCTATGTTCCACTGCTACCTGGAGCAGAGCGGTGCAGCTGTGGAGCAGAGGAATTCTCAGTAAATAGTGTTAGATCAACACAAATGTTGTCTTCAAGGAAACTGCTAAGACTTAAAGTCATCATCATGTGATTAGGAAATGTATTTCAGGGAATAGCATGAATTCAAGTGTGCAAAGTCTGAGGTGTGAGAACTTTATGGAAACAGGGAGAATTCTTCAAACTACAAAGAACAGATTTCTTTAAAAGTGTGGTCTTGTTGCTGTTGCCTTCTTTGTGGTTAGGTTATGGGTGTGGGAAAGAATATAAAAGTTTAAAGGACTGCTTGTGTGAGTAAGCACTTTATTTCTATACCAAACACCTGAGATAATTAACTTATAAAGAGAAAAAAGGTGTGTTTTGGCTTCAGAGGTTTCAGTTCATGATCACTGGCCCTGTTATGTTGTGCCTGTGGTGAGGCAGCACATGATAGCAGAAGATCATGGTGAAGCGGTGAAGTAAAACTGCTTACCTCCACCTCTTAGCCAAGGAGATGCAGAAGGAGGAGGAAGACAGAGAGAGAGAGAGAGAGAGAGACTGGGTTTTCACTCTTCCTTTCAAGGGCATGTCCCCAGTAACACTAGGAATTCCCTTTAGGCCAGTGATGGCAAACCTATGGCACTATCAGCACACAAGCCAAGTGTATGAGTTGTTTTTTCTAAACTAAAACCTCAGAATTTGGGTTTAATTGCATTATTGGCACTTGGCAATAAATAAGTGGGTTTTCAGTTGCAGTTTGGGCACTTGGTCTCTAAAAGGTTCACTGTCATTGCTCTCAGCCCTACCTGTTAGTTTCCATCACCTCTCAACATGGTCCAGCTGGAGACCAAGGCTTTAACACACTGTCACTTGGGGGACAGTCCAGTCCCAAACTATAGCAGAATCCCATCCAAGAACAGAGCTATGGTTCCCATGTGATTTACTCTGCCTGACCCATCTTTGAGCCATCAGTTCTCTCACTCTAGGGCTGAAGTTTCTGGGGAGGAGGCTAACCCCTCACCTCTGCTCCAGGCTTAGACATACAGCCTGCTATGCAACCAAAATCCTCCATGCATATTTAGAGAATCACTGGAAATGGTATACTCTCTATTTGAGGCTTGCTGAGCCAATGGGAATGGAAGCTCAAGTTACCTGGCTGGGTCCACCTTTTGTACCATGTAATAAAAGCCAACTCAAGGATACTAAAGGCAACAGATAAAGAGAGAGAGCAACCCAGTCATGACAGCATGTCCTGGTCCTGGCTATGCCTGAAGATTCACCTATGAATCTATTTCACCTATGAAATTCCCTTCTTTGTATAAGACCTTGTTTGTGAACAGAAAATGCATCAAGTCTCCAATAGATAAAAATGGCCAAGTAATTCATTAAAAATAATGCACCTGTGAGTTTTTGAAAGCAATCAGGAAATCTAGGGTGGGGCTCTGTGGCATATCTAACTAATCACTTATATTTGAATGCATCAGGTATTCTCATCTATAAAACCAGAGGGCAGACCAAGGTTAATTCTCAGTTCTTGAACTTCATTATCTTACTATAAAGTTGATGATCTTACAAACAAGCACCATCTTGAAGTTCATATAATTTTTTCTCTAAATATAGTTGCCTAATTATACTGCTCACTTTAACTTTGTTCATGTATAGAAGCAGGTATTTAAAAAAAACCCTTGACCTCATAAGTCTTAGTAACATTATTTTTTAAATCTATAGTTAATTCTAATTCCTGATAGCCAGTAAGAGAAAAAAGAGGATGCTTCCACTGGAATGTCCCTGAAAACAATGTCATCTAAGAGGAGATGGAATGTATTTGGCGATGGTCAAGTGAGCTCCCTCCATCCTATGCCTAAATTTAGAACCTCCTCATCCTTAGACTCCAATCAAACCTTCATTCTTCATGTATGTTTCAGCCAAGTTGGAACAAGAATTCCCTGCAGACAAATACAGAACAGCCAGGAAAACTCTTGGCTGCAGAAAAAGATATCTTGTCTGTCTACAGCTTACGAAGGATTAGAGCCTGCATGTTCCTTCATCCACTGTTTCTAACCCTAGAATCCTAAAAATACATCTGTATTGGATTAGTGGCAGCTAAATATCTGAAACCTAATACAATTACTCAGATAGGAATTGTTTGTAGGTAGTTTTAAAAATGAAGATGCCCTAACATTGTGCCCCTTGTAATTAGACAGCTAGAGACAAACGGCCTAGATTTTTATTTTAATAACAAAAATTAATTTCTTGATGCCTCTTACTACCCTCACAGGAGGAACTCAACAAGCCTGTAGACCAGCAATAAATGTGGATGTACCTCCCTGAATTGGCCTTCTTCCACCTATAAATCAGGGCTAACAACATTTGCCACGTTTCTACTCTAAGCTCTAAATGGGGATAGAACTGAAGGTCAGAGAGTAAATTGCTGTACAAATGCAATACATTGATTTGTGAGACTTTTAGATTTGTTTAGGGGAGGGGAGAAAAGAGTTAATTCAATTTTGTCCTAAATGTTTTCTTTCTCTTCCAGGTTGTTCATTGTAAGTTCTGATAGCTGTAAGGCAAAAATTTGGTGGCACTAAAAAATCCACCAGAAACCTAAAGTAAGGAGTTGCTGAACCCAGGGAACTTATGTCTGATGATTGACTGTATAACAAAAACACATGAGGTTGAAGTATTTATTTTCTGCTGATTTTTGGTTTGGTGATGACTGTGTGTCACTACCTATAGACTTCTATGAAGTGGCCTCTTTCCCATGTAATAGCTCCCTCACTTTACGTCCTTGTACCCACACATGCTAAAGCTTTTGGTTATCCCTGGCCTACTACTATCATTTGTTGGTGCATTAGTCAACTTTCCCATCATTGGGACACAATATGACTATAGCTTAAACTCTTTGGGGACATTTGGACCACCACAGGTAGGCCAACACATATTAATAACATCAATAATTATTGTGAACCACAACCCTACCATGTGGAAATTCAAAAGAGCTACCATTAATATTTTCCCCACTATCTTAATTAAGTCATAAATGAATCTCTTACAGTCATCTGTATCAATAATTAGCATTGTCAAAGACAGTTTGTCTTAATCCTATGTAATTTGATTCTCAAAACCTCTGTGAACACACACATACAAATACTGAACATCTCTAATTCAAAGTTGATTCTGTATCTTAGGGTTTTCTGTGACACTGCTCACCTGTTTCCTACAACCTACAAACACCGAAAAGCAAATATTCTGTTCATTTCTAATCTTCTCAAACTTTACATTAGGCAATCTTTCTGAGGATCCCCCAGTTGGTCTAGGCTTCATCCTTTTCCCAGAAAGGTTGTGAGAATTGATTTCAGGTGTCCACTTGATTGAATCATAGGATGCTCAGATATCTTGTTAAATATTATTTCTAGGTGTAAGTCTAAGAAAGTTTCCTGGAAAGATTAGTTTTTGAATCAGCAGCCTGAGTAAAGCAGGTTGTGCTCCCCGGGTGAATGGCTTTACCCAAACCACTGAGGGGCCGATTAGAAGGAAAGATAGAGACAGAGAGACTTCACCAAAGATAGAGACAGAGAATTCACTGGCTGTTTGCCTGTCTGAGCAGGGATATCTATGGACCCTTGGTTCTCAGAATTTCAAACTTAGATTAGAATCAAAGCCATTGACTCTCCTGGCCTCAGGCTGGGGCACACTGTGAGACTTCTATGCCTTCATAATCATACTAGCCAATAAATCTCCTTTAAATACACACACACACACACACACACACACACACACACACAGGGAGAAAGAGAGAGAGAGAGAGAGAGATGTTCAACTTCCAATGGGGCTATGTCCCAATTAAATCTACCATAAGCTGAAAATATTGTAGTCAAAATACATTTAATACAACTAACCTACCTAATCTTTACACTGCAGAGTTATGTTTTCTCCCCCTCATGATTGCACGGTTGACTGAGAGCTGTGGTTTACTGTCACTGCCCAGCATCATAGGACAATATGATGCTGTGTACTGCTCGTCTGGGAAAAGATCAAAATTCAAAATTCTGAAAATATGTAACTTTTGCACCATCATTGCAAAGTTGAAAAATCATTCTCATAACATTCTAAGTTGAAATATATATATATTTATTATAATTATATATATATATATATAATCTTTTGATTGGTTCTGGTTCTCTGAAGAATTCTAATACAAAGACCATACTTGCATCAGGACTCAAAGGACCTGAGGTGGGTGGCAGTACGGACTGTGGCACTGCACTCTAGGTGGCTGCACAGGAAGCATTGGAGTGTTGGGGCAAGAAAAGAGATGAGTGAGGCTGAAGAAAAGAGATAAATTAACAGGAGATCAGTGGCCCTAGGCCCAGGGTCCATCAAAATTGCCTATGTGTGCTTGGCATCAAGATTTGATGCAAAACAATGCATGCAGATAATGTCTTGTTATAAAACATGAAATCTGGATAGATTTCTTCTTAGGGGCCAGAAAATCACATGGCTCCCAGGAGCTGTGGTCTGTGAAAGAATAGGATGAGAAAGGGTGAGGAAAGCTGCCTGCAGAGATGCACCAGAATCTGGATAAGCCCTGAGAGTTTTAGCCTTGGATTCCTATACTTAAACATCTTTCCTACATCAACACAGTATTTTGTTTGTTTCCCTTAGCTTTGTTAGCTCCATTTTTATAGAACCAACTGAGCTACACTGCGGAATCATCCCAGAGGAAGATTTAAAAATACTGATGCCTTAGTCTTAACCATCCTACCCCCAGATTTTTATTGATTGTTCTTGGATGTGGCTTTGGAAATATGAGTTTTTAATAGTTTCTCTCAGGTGACTCCAGGAAAAGTTGAGAATCACTGTGTTAGAAAATGTTAGTCAGGGTCACTTGTACTCAGGGAAGGTTTCTTTGCCTTTGTGTGTGTGTGTGTGTGTGTGTGTGTGTGTGTGTGTGTGTGTGTGTTGGGAGGGGGTCAGAACAGGAATCATAACCTATAAGCAAGATATAGTAACAAAGGAATCAAAACCATAGCAGAAATATAACACAGTCACATGCCACAAAATGGTGTTTCAGTCAATAATGGATCAGGTATACAATAGTGGTCCTGTAAGATTATAATATAGCCTACATGTGTGTATAGTAGGCTTTACCATCTAGGTTTGGGTAAGCACATTCTACAATGTTCAGACACAACAAAATCAACCTAAAGATGCAGTTCTCAGAACACATCCTGAAGTCCTGTAGCTAAATAGTACATGACTGTACCTGAAGAGCTCTAATGAGGTTCTTTCCCATCTGGACACATTGTTTTCTTTTGAGCAGTGGTTCTCAAACTCTAACACATCACCTGGAGGGCTTGTGCTTGTTGCAATACCAACAGCTGGGCTCCACCCCAGGAGCTTCCAGTTCTGTCAGCTGGGTGGGGCCCTAGAATGTTCATTCCTTACAAATTCCCAGGCCATACCCATGCTGCTGGTTCAAGGACCACACTTTGAGGGGCGTTACTCTGGAGAAAGTTTCTGTCCTTTCATTGCTCTGTCTTCCTTGTTCTCTGGCAAGAAGAAAGCTGTTTCTTTATAGCCCCATGAGGAGCCTTCCTACTCAGTGACCACACACAAGGAAATATCAATAATTTCTGGCCAGAAAGGGCAACAAAATATTATCTATTCCCTACCAGGTGCTAAGGCTACTCAGACCCCTGAGGCCAAGCAAACACTTACTGGGAACTTGGATTTTACATGGCTGTCATTAAGCTTGGAACCTACACAGCAAGGAACGCCCATATGTCAGCAGGAACATTTCTTCTTATGATCACAAATCATTTCCAGTCCTGAAGAAAACCCGGGAGACATGTGGGAAGAAAACTTACCAAGTCCACATCTATTGTCTCAGTCCATCCCCAAAATCAAATTGAAAAGAAAACCGTGGAAATAGTTTGGCTTCTAACTACTCATTTTTGCACTCCTCTATGCAATAAATGGATTTTTCTTATATTTCCTATTTTCAATATTTGCAAAGAAACAGCCCCTTGAGAGTTAAGTGGAATATTTAGAGATGATTCAAACACTTGTATGAATATCTGAGTAGGCAATCTTTTTTCTTTTCTCACAACCACAAGCATCTCATCATTCACATTCAATGATTGCCTTTTCCTTTATACTTTAAAATGTACTTTACAGATGGAAAAGTCAGTACTTCTAATTTTCCTCTACCTCAGTGGAAGAAAGTATGGTAGCCTGAACACAGGTATGAATTCCACTGGGCTCCTCCTCAGTCACCTCCTTACTAACACTCAGCTTAGCCATGTGGATACTCCAGCATTATGAAACGCCAAGATCTGTTTGCATCACATGCCCATACAGAAGCTCTGGGACACCAGCAGCCTGGTTCTAAAAGCTATGACTTGCAAATGACTGGCTACATTCCTAGCTCACTAGAACCCCAGATGCAGATTTGCCAAGTGCCTAGCATAGTGAGCACGGGACAAGATGAGACCCGATTTTCCCAACCACCACTTGAATTGGCAGTAGTAGGCATGATGAATTATCCCAGGATAACTCAAATTCTACCCTGTAGAACATGGATTCCATGAATGTTAGCTATCACTGGAAGGAAAAGAAAGAGAAACACTGAATTACAGAAAATGGGTCATACCAGTTTATTTCAGGAGTCCCCAGAACTTATAATACACTAATATGCATGGTGAGGTTTCAAGAAAAGGGAGTTTATTTGACCATAGGAAATGATTTGGTCATAGGAAAAAAGTGGAGGAGCTTCCCTTGGGATATTTCCATACAGTTGCTTTGGGAAACAATAGATTAGGCAATGTCTAGTCTCTCCTCACATAAATTCTACATTTAAAGTCCCAAGTCCCTACCACATAGGGGAATGAATCTTAACCAAAAAGATGCAGAGTTGAGGTCTCAGCCAATCGTAGTGTCATGTACCTGTGATCTAAGAAGCAAACCACTGTGAAGCCTTTTTAATACTTCTTTTCCTCTCTCTCCAACTCCTTACTAGGGTAAGAAAGTAATTCTGATTCAAAAAGAAAACCAAGAGAGGACTTTAAAATAACAAGCTCCAACTTTTATAGGCACATTTTAAACATTTTCTTTCATTGCTTTACTTATAAAATATTTGGGTCAGAATATTCTTACCAAGACTATTTTGCCTAGAGATCCTTACAAGAGGGAAAGGCATCTTGGTGGAAATCACTTCTTCTTAAAGAACTGTAGCTATTAAATATGTTAAAAGGTATTCAAATACAAAGTCCAGAACCTAGTTATCTCCCTCTTCTAACCTCTCTTATCTGCCTCTTGTGCTATAGTAACACAAGATCTAGCTTGACATCTGACTAAATCCACCAGTATGAGATGTTTTTGCTATTAGTGGTGTTGTGGTCTAGCATTATAAATGTATTAGTGTTCCAAGACTTTATTGAATTACATTATACTATATTAACTATATAATATTACTATTACTATACTATATTACTATTATGTTTTATGATTTAACAATATAGTTATATAATTTAACATTCCCAATAATATTATACATATGAAGTAAGCATTGTCAGTATTACCGCTTTGTAAATAAAAAGGCCACATTTGAAGGAAGTGAAAGAATTATCTCAACTCATACAATTTATAAAGGCCAGAGAGCCAGAACTTGGACCAAGCTCGATTTGAAACGAAAGTATATTCTTCACATCCACCTGATTCTCTGCTTACAGGAATAAGATTGCGATGAGGAGTTCAATCCCTGGTATAAAAAAAAGATTGCGATGAGGAAAAAATTAAATGGTTAAGCTAATTTCTTAAGTATAACCTCAAAATGGTTTTTGAACATGATCTATTATTAAAAACTGGAAAAAATGGATTTTCATGACACCAGAACCGCAGTTAACAGACAAGAATAGTTTGTAAGGAGGAGGGCCAGCATTTTCATGATGTGCACATGATTATATCTCACTGCTAAAAGCATTTACACCAAATAAATAAACAGATCTATAGATGAAACCTCACACACTGGGGCTATAACTCCTCAAGCGTTTACTTTTAAAGACTTACTCAAACTCTCATAGTCAAGGGATTAGATTTTTTAAAGCCTCTAGATTAATGGAGATACAAGAGAATGTAACAATTAGCAAAATGCAATTAATCTTCAGGTATTGTTTTTAAGGCACACTTATTTGTACCAATTAACTTCACTGTTCTATTTTTAAAATTTTTCTCCCTCTCCGGATTCCAACCTTCTTTTAAGATTTTAGTCTGAGCAATCTTTACTGCCTTATTTCTAGTTAAGATTACAATAATTTGTCACTGGTGTGCAGACACTTTCTTAACTATTCCTGTGTTAGAAATAAAAGAACAGTATTGCTCAGGAGGTTATCTCTAGGGCCCTGCAAAGCCAAGCACTATAAAATGGTTAGACATTAAAGATGCGAAGAAAACTCATAAAACAACACATAAAATTGTGTCTTACCTTGCCATTTATATGGAAAGATGGTGCAGTTCAATCTTTCAAGCCAAAGACTATTTTAGAATTAAAGTTTCAATCAGAACAGGAATGGAGAGAGGTTTCACTGTTTCTCTTTGACCCATTTTTGGTTGTAAAACTGCCAAAGTAAAAATCATGTGTTTCCTTGGCTTTCCCACTGGCCTTTTGATCTCTCTCTCCTCCTTCTCTGACATATGCATGTGCACATGCACATTCTAGCTCATGTGACTTCAGGAAAAGACTTTTCTAAATCAGACCCCACCTCTTGGAGAAACACCTTTCATTTATTTGTTTAGGCCTATTAATGAAAAAACTTAGAAAATGTAGCTCTGTTCTTACACCCTGGAAGAGCCGTTGGCCCAACCATTTGAGGAGTTGATTCTTTGTGTGTGTGTGTGTGTGTGTGTGTGAGTGTGAGTGTGTGTGTGTGTGTGTGTTCTGGTGGGAGACAAGGTCTCACTATGTATTTCAGGCTCACCTTGAACTCACTATGTAGCCCAGGCTGGCCTTGAACTCATACTTCCTGCCTCTGTCTCTCAAGTGCTGGGATTTCAAATATGCCTGGCAGATTGATCTTTAACTGAATTTCACTGGTAATATAAGAGATGGTCATGCCACCCTTCTTGCTGGGAGGGTAGATGTAATTCTGCAGGCAGCAGCTGTTAATGAGTGCCAGAAGAATAGTAAAGGATGGTATCACCAAGCAGGTAAGAAACCAAATCTCAGATATCCTAGATTTCATTACATAGTGTCCAATGAAACTGTGCCAAGAGCCAGATATACCATCTGGAAAGAGCAAATGATGGGAAGAGAATGTCTGCTTCCTATCAAAGTCTATGCTGCATTTCCTGCTGATTAGGCACACGGTTAATGGTAGCAGGCTGAAAAATAGCAATTGTTTTCTGTTGTATTGTAACAGATGCTATTGGTGTCCTCTGCTCCCTATTCCCTTAACTAGACCCATTATTGCTGCAACAGTCAGCTTCTAGCTATGAACATCCCAATGTTGTGGTGGTGGTAAGCAGTTGTGGACCATAAAGAAGGAAGCCTGTGAAAAGTCATGAGGTCACTGAGGAAATGTCCTTAGAAATTAACTAATTAACATAGTAATTAACATAGTTGTCCCAGGACCTCAGTCTCTGTCAATCTCTCTCTCTCTCTCTCTCTCTCTCTCTCTCTCTCTCTCTCTCTCTCTCTCTTCCTGTCGCACCAAGTAACCTCTCCTTCCTGCATATATTCCCACCATTGTGATGCTATCTCCCATGAGGTCCTCACCAGAGCTGGCACTAGGCTGTTTAGAATTTCAATCTTCAAAACTGTGAGCTCAATAAGCTTCTTTTCTTTTTATAGTATCCAGCCTCAGGTATTTTGTTGCAGCAAAGGAAAACAGACTAATACACAAGTTAACCAAGATGAGTCATTCACAGGATCTCACCCAAGGAATGAATGCATACTTCAAGCTTGGCCAAACAGCATTCTCCCTGGGATATTTTCCTAATTAAATTGGAAGAGACATGGGGGTGTTAAATATGGAGATGCTGGAAGCCTGGTAGCTGTGTTGCATTGGAAGAAGGTAGCTGTAGATAGAGGGAGGCAGAGAAGTGAACCAGTTTCCTCATGGCTCTTAACTACCTCGTTATAGTGATTACCACCTCTCTTCTGGGTTTGTTCATGTGAGGCCCTGAATTTCTCTTCCTTCTTTAAATTCATTTAATCCTGACTAAATCCAACCTTTTGTGGAATAATAAATAATTGAATTTAAAAGAAAATGGAAAAAAGAGATCTATACAATGAGGCACCATGACCATAGAAATGACAGGCACTAGTCTAACACCAACAGAAAAAAATTGAAGAGCTGTAGAGCAAATATTGGGTATAACTCCATAGTGAAGTCCTAAATGCTTATATTACTAGCCCTGAATCTTTGCCGATAATTCAAAAAACTCTGATTAGGTAAGGGATGAAATAATAGATTTTAGAAATATTTAAATTCAATTGTTTTTAAGCTCAGGAGTTGGAAGGATTGGATTTGACTATTAAGAAGTACATGCTGAATCCCAGATTAAAATATTTAAAGTGGATTTTTACCATAGCACATGTATAAGTTTTCCAACACTCTAAAATTATTTTCTTCTATAGATGCTAGCTTCTATTCCAAATACAACTCTTGAATAAACATAGATTTTCTTTCTTTTCTTTCCCATTTTCTTCTCCTTGTTAATTACTTCATTTTTCTTCTGTCTGGGTTAGTTGTCCCCAATTTTCCCTACCTTTAGCACTGGCCATATCCCATTCCTCAGGAAAGAGTTTTTTGTTTGTTTTACCAAAGATGCTTCAATTAAAAATGCAGGGACTCTGCTTTCTAGCAGTTTATCTTCTGTGCTTTCCCAGTGTTAAAACTCCACTGGCAGCCTAGTTGCTGAAAAGACCAACCAGAGAGATAGTAGTCTCTTTCATGAGTCAGGTTCTAATCAATAGTCAGTCCTCTGGAGATCGAGCTTCTACCATGCTCTTGCCAGCTTCCCACGGGAAAGAATCCATTTGGTAAATTCCAGTTCAGCATCAAGAACCTTACTACCAGACTTCCCTACCCAACCCCATAACTATCTGATTATGCTGCCCATTGATGGATTCTGTGGCATCGTACACACTCACCTACCTAACAGATCCTGCCCCAGCCCTGTTCATCTCCTTGAGCCCAGTTAGCCCTGTTTTGTCCTACAATGCTGTGAGGTTACTGCTCACTCGTGCCAAATGTCTTTCCCTCTGCTACTTGCCTCTCTTTTTCTTTTGCTAATTCCTATTGGGTCTTGTCTTGTTCTATACTGTAGCTCCTGCTACTGATACCCTGGCTTGCATTTTCCCCTCTTGATCCTGTTCTCCTAGATTTTTAGAACTGTGTGTATTTCTACCATTGCACTCATTCCTGAACAGCAATATCTCTGATGCATTTCTAATCTAGTATTCAGCTTCTTCCCTCCCTCTATTTTGAATAATACATATCTATCTTTATTAATGCAATTTTATAAGTACATGATTCTCATACACTTTGGCATGTGACTCTCCAAGGTTGTCTTTCCTAATTTGTCTAAACTCTACATGAAATTTCACGAACATGTGTACTTCACATTGTATTATGTCAACATTTATGCCACTACCTTCTTAACATCTTTTCATAACATGACCTTCCCATATTTATTTTATGCTTGTGGGGTTTTTTGTGTAATCCCTTTGCATATAACTTTCACTCCATTTTTAAACATTCTTTGCCAAAGTATTGCCACTCTTGCCAAATTATCCATTTCATAATTCCACTTCCTTTGCAAAGAAGGACTTTTGGTCTTTAGTGTTTTATCCTGGGCAAGAGGATTTAAACTTTCTGAGGATTTAAAAACTCACTGAGAATCTTGTCTTTTTCTTCTCAATCAAAACATAATATAATAAGGGGAATGGGGAAAAAATAAGAAACAAGAATCATCATGTAAAGGAGATCCCAGTGATGAATGTAACTGTATTGTATACCTAAAATATACCAATAAAATTACACATTTGCTGTTTACATTTTGCTGCTATTGTAATGGTAAGTATGGGAACTGTTTTTAAACTGTACTGTCCTTATTATTTCATAAAATATAAAAAATAGTGTTCATAAACAAATCCATCTGACATCCAAAAAGTAGCTCAATCACGTGATTTAAATGGTCTCATACTTTCAAAATCTTCCACATATTAATTGTTCCTCTATTTCAACTCCCCAAATATTTTTATGCCTTTAAATATTAAAACTTTTCAATATATCAGATACTGTTCATTTCTGGGATATTGTACCTGCCCCATCCAGCTACTGGCCTCTGCATCTGATTCCTCTTTGCCCCAAGTCATCTGCTTTAGCTTTACTACTCAGTCCAGCAGGACCCACAGTGACAGTCCCTGGGGGGTACATTTATGTTGTAGTTTAGATCTAGAATGTCTCCTGAAGACCTGTTTAAAGGCCTGGACCCCAGTACGTGGCATATAAGGAGACTGTGAAACCTTTAAGAGGTGGGATCTATTTGGAGAAAATCAGCTTAATGGGCATTTTTTTGGAGGAGATATTGTGACTCTGTGCCCTTCCTGTCTCGGTATATGTTTGTTTCCCAGCTGCCATGGAGTCAGCAGCTTTTCCTTCCACTTACTCCTGCTTTGATATACTGCCTTGCCATCAACCTAAAAGCAACAGGGCTAACCTCCAAAAATGTGAGCTAACAATGTCCCATCTGAAGCACACAGTGCAAGCTTCTTATTTTCTAGATACACTTTTGTACTTAGAAGTACAAAGAAAAAAATGGTTTTCCTTAAGGAAAACAAAAAAAGAAAATTGAAATAATGAACAGGAATGAAAAATGGTCAAAGGATGGAAAAGAAAGTTGAAAGAAATTCAAATGGACAATAAACATCTGGGAAGAGGATCAGATTTAAGAGGGGTTTTTTTCTCCTTTGTACTTTTCTGTTTTTCAAATTGTTGATGATACATAAACCTAAGTTTTAAAAAGAGCCACCCTTTGGAATTATTGAAAATATTTCATAATTCAACAACAGTACTATATCTTTCCTCTTTCTTTTAACTCACCTTATTCTCCCCCAACAGCAATATTATGAAGGGACAAAAATCATTATTACTTCTTTTTTCTTTTTGTTCAGTTGTTAATCTTGAACCAGTATTACTCTCTAATCATCAAAACATAATGATTAAAAATATTGTAATATAATTCAAATAGAATCAGTACCTTTTCAGTTACTAGAATGATACAACAATGATAGCAAACAGCCACACTGGTTTAGGAACTGTTGTAGTGGATGTTCATGTGTGTGCTTAAATTCTTACATGAGAGTTCTATGAAATACATCTTAGTATTCCCCCTCTTGTGGATGAGGAAACTGACCAACAATGATGAAATAAGTATATATCCAAGGCTTGATTCATTTTTTACAAAATATTTAGTTGACAAAAATAATCATATACATTTATGGGGTACTATATGATATTTTAATATGTGTATACATTGTATAATGATCAACTCAATGTAATCAATATGCCCATCACCACAAAAATGTATCATTTGTTTGTAGTGAGAACATAAAAATCCTCTCTTCTAGTTATTTTGAAATATACAATGCATTTTAACTATAGTCACCTTTTTGTGCTACAAAACACCAGAATATATATTTCTCATCTAATTGTGTCCTATGTGACATTGCTCAACATCTCTTCCATTCGCCTCTACCCCTTCCTCTCCGCAATATCTAGTAACCATTATTCTACCTTCAATTACTATGAGATCAGAGGTCTTTTTTTCCACATATAAGATCAAATATTATTTGTCTTTCTGTGCCTGACTTATTTCATTTAACATAATACCCTTCTGGTTCATCTATGCTATCACAAGTGATAAGACTTCATTTTTTTCCATGACAAAATAGTATTCCATTTATATGTATCATATTTTCTTGTTGGTTTCCATTTAGCTATTGTGAATAATGTTTCAGTAAACATGGAAGTGCAGGCATCTCTTTAATACACTGATTTCAACTTCTTTGAATATATACCTTGCAGCGGGGTTCAGACACAGTCTATGCCAGAAATTGCTTATCATCACCATAATATAAAACTTCTACAACATCCTTATAGTAGCCCTGATAATTTTTACTGTTCATTATACTATTTCAACCAAGCTTTGGGTTAATTAAAATTTTGGGGGCTAGCCTGGATCCTTAAGTGCCATCAATAATATTCTATGGAAAGAAACAATGTTGCATTCCAAACAATTGACTTTCATATGAAATTTCTGAGTAGTCTGTGTGCAAATTGCCTGTTGCCTGTATATCTCACAAGAAAATTATTGCCAAAGGAAAGACATGAGTTTCCATCCAAAATAAATGTCTGGAAAATATTTGACCTTTGAATAAACTTGGGCCATTTGTCTCTAGCCCAGAGTTTACCCTGAGGCCTCTTCATCAAATACTTAAAGTGTGAATACTTTTCAGGCTGCTAACATCAAGTCATAGACATGATTCTGGAAACTATAGAATTTTTGCATGGGCAATGTATGCTTCTGGAAGAAAGTCCTTCTTGCCTGGACTTTTTAAAGAAGAAGTAGAAAAGCATGGAAGATGAGTATTTCATGGTCCTTTCAGAAGTAGGTAAATATTGTACTCAGTATTTCAGACAAGAAAAAATATTATAGGTGGGAGAAAATGTCAGAAAAACTTTAAATTTGCATTGTTTTATTGTTTTTTAAATACAAGCTAATATATGCTTGTATATGCCTGCTGAAATATACCACAGTCAACAGGTTGTAATGATTGCTTGTTGAGCATCTCAATCCTATTAATTACACTAGGGGGAATCTGATTTTGTGTGATTTTACTTTCCAAAATGAAAAGATTCCAGGGAAATTTATAGTTATGTAAATGCAATACTGCAACATTATATTGTAACTTTAGAAAAATGCAGATTTGGTTGCACACATTTTCACCTTCTTCAGGAAGAGAAAGTAGGGAGGCTCAGAGATAATAGAAATATTCTTTGCTGAGAATATACCAGGAAAAACTAAATAAACAGTTTCAAATTTTATTGTACAAAGCCACTTGTTGGAGAAACCTGAAACAAGCTATCAGCTATCTCAAACTGTAAGGATATTAGCCTCATTGTCACAAAATGGAAATTTTGTAAAATTAAGATATAAAAGCAAAATCTATGCTTATAGAAAAAACAATCTTAGTCATCTGAAGTTCCACAAAGAATATTTTCCAGCTTTGTCACCACACAGAAAAATTCTGAATAAAATAGTGATGTTAACCAGTAATGGCAGAGAAACTCATTCTTTACATGCCGTATGCATCCATGAGATGTTTGGAAGCAGATCACTACCATAAGCACATAATTTTTACATGTGTGTTTATCACTGCTTACTCTTCACTTTCAGTTACACTGGGTCATGAGAGCTCTGTGGACAGTCTGCAGGTTGAATTATCTTAACAAATAGGAATTGGTTTCTTTTGTTCTGCTTGATAAAGAGCATGGATTTTTAGGAGAAAGGGGATATTTGTTACTCATCAGCTCTGTTAATGAAGACTCTAAAACCCAGAGCATGGGTTTGGACCTCCTGAAGCCTCTCATGGTGTATCCTCACACACTTATTTATCATTCTACTATATCGCTAATTACTACAATTTTTTTATTTTTAAATTCAGTGATACTGATAGCAGATTACAGCTAAACTCTCCAATGCGACAGCCACTGGCCACATATTGCTATTGAATGGCAGTTTGGATGGTCCAAATTGAAATGCACTAGTAATTAAAATATATAGTAGATCTGAAAACAGTACAGTGGTACCTTAGTTCATGAACTTAATTCTTTCCATGATTCTAGTAACACTGTACAAAGAAAGAATGCAACTCATCATCATTGTAATTGTTAAACTGTTAACACGTTGGAATAATACTATGTTGAATACATTGTATGATATAAAATGCACTTTTTAAATTTATTTCATTCATTCTCTTCTCAATCCTGGCTCATGCTCCATGCAGTCAACATCTGAGGATTGAATCATGCAGCCGCCCTGGATGGTAAGTTCCTGGTTCAAGTGAACTGGTGGGTGTCCCTGACAGAAGATCTAAGGATGGGAGAGGAGAGCTTGGGACATTTCTTTCCTTTTCTGTCCCTATTACATGTGTATTTCTTGGAGAAGCTGGCTATCTCCAACTATAGCTCCAAGCCTGTGGCTCTTCCTCCCTGACTCTGACCTTACTTGGCTCTGACCACACAATGGTCTCCTTTTGTCACTTAGCCCTAAGGAGGTAAGAGCTTCCCACTATTTCTAGTCTCTGGGTACCCAGAGACTTTTTGGTTTCCTTGACCCTGCCAGGTGTTAGTTCCTTCCTTCGTTATTGCCTACTCATATGGAACACCTGGGATGAATCTATTTCCTGCTGAGACAGTCTCATTACCTAATCCACTGTTTCTTTATGACAGCAGGAAAATCCCAAATCCAGATCCTGCAGACAAGTTATCTTACAATGAGTATGTTACCTTGAAATCAACCCATCGTTCTTCACTATCAATAGGTCCAAGCTGACATATCCTGTTCAGTATGATTTATTTCCTACCTGCAGTAATGAGGGCACTGTGCTGAGCAATGTGGTGACAAAGATGACCCCAGCCCCACTCTCACCTCGCGAATGTGGAGGAATGCAACATGGCTGAAAGAAAGAGGAGTCTCACTAGACCTATGCAGAGAAAAATCAATTAAAAACACAGGTAATTGGAAGAAAGGAAGGGACATACATCCTGATGCCAAAACCAATCTGAAATAAGAAACTAGTAGATCAAATAAAACAAAGGCACGGGAATTCATAAAACAGTCCATCAGCCCACAGGGCTACCAGTGGCACAGGCAGTGCCAAGAAAGAACCACCATACTGAGAAGTACACAAGAAACAAATGAACTGAAAAGGTGCAGTAACTCAAGTCACACAGGATAGATGAGGGAAAGAAGGCCTCTTTTCTCGTGAGCCTTCCTCCACACAAAGCACACTGCAACCTGGCAGCAGACTTCGCTGGCAAACACAGAGCTGAGTGAGCAGAAATTCTCTCCCTCCCCACAGAAAGGCCAGCAGCCCTTTTCTTTCCTTTTCTTTTCTTTCTCTGTCATACACTCCAAAGTTAGGGTCCTCAGTGCAGCAGGGGTAGGGGAAGAAGTGAGTAGCAACCAGTGGCTTGAGAGAAAGATGCAGACACACACACAGGATTTGAGCAACAGCTCTTAATTGGCTGGAGAGGAGATTGAAGGGACCAAGCAGTCTTGGGCTGTATTTGCAGCAGCGACAGCACCCTCACCCCTGCCCCTTGCCCTGAGACAAGCAGTGGGACAGGATAGAGAAGTGCCAGTAGGGATGAAACAGAGGAGACTGTGCAAAGACCAAGTGGAGCCAACTGTACAAGGGACTGGGAGCAGCTCCAGGCTGTCCCTGCTGAGGGCACCACAGCACTCCATGATAAAGAGGCCTGGGGAGGCAGAGAGAGACACCCAAAAAGCTGCTGGCTAAAGGCCTGCCTCACAAGATCAAACTCATACCCAGCACTAATCCTACTGCAGACTTGGCAGGGGTACACAGCACAGTTTTGGGACACTACCTGCCTTGGACACTACCACAGAACTGTGGACTCCAGTGGAATTTTATTCTTCAGTTATTTTTTTCTTTCTTTGTTGGTTTTGTTTCCTTTTACAGTCTTTTTTTAAGGTTTTTACCTTTATTTTTATCTTGTTCTACTCATCTTCTTTCTCTATTTCCTCAACTATCTCTCTTGAGTATATTTTCATGAGAGTGAAAATCTTCCCTAGTCTTTCTGGTTCATGCTTTCTCTCCTGCCCTCTTCTCCAGTTTCCTAAACCTTGGATAATCATCTGTTATCCAGCCTTGCCTCTACTACATTTTCCTTCATTTGTCTCTCTGTTTTGCCATATATCTCTCTTAAATCCCCCCCAGGGTAAAATCACTCCACTAAGGAGAAACTAATTTCATACAAACTCCTGGTTTATGTTGGATTGTGTTCTATAACTGTAGATCTTGCTCATATGGATAAAGATACCAAATTAATAGTTACCACAGTTTGTCAGTTTCTAGGCTGTGCTTGATGCTATTGATATTGCTAATTGTACTACTTTAGCCAGGATGTCACACCTGTTTTAATCAATTGTTCTCCCTTGTATGACAACACTGTGATTTTCTGGGGCCATAGCCATCAGCATAGTCCAATACCAAAGGAATGTGTGCTGAGCCAAATAAATAGCAACTTCTGATCCTTATTGGAAGGGTAGGATCTTGGGACAGACACAAAGACCAAGAGCCACATATGACCAGAAGACATCTCTGAGGAATAGACATTTCTTAAGGAACCTCAATACTAGTGATAAAGATATTTGCATAAGAAATTTACAAGAATCAACATATAAAATAAAACAAACAAACAAAAATTACAAGACACAGAAGCAAAATGCAATCCCACCTGGGACAAGTCTAGGAGATAATGAGATAAAGCAAATTGAAAGTCACCAACCTGAATTTTCTGTAATATAGAAGTAGAACTAACAAAAAAGATGCATGAGGTTATAGAGAAAATAATCTCTCAGGTAAAAAAGAAATAATGATCAAAATGAAAGACATGTTCAATGAATCTAGAGTAGACACAGATAAAACAAAAAAAGAGAAGAGCTTAGGAAAATGATGGAAACCATGAATGCCCAACATAGGAAAGAAATGGAAACCATGAAACAGATTCAAACAGACATTAGATTAAAAGTTCCATTGAAAGTATACATAATAGATTGAACAAAGGTGATGACAGAATTTCTGAACTAGAAGACAGAATTGCAGTTCACAACCATGAAAAGAAAGATATCTTAAAAATGACAAGAGACCATGAAAAATCAATTCATCAGCTGCAAGATGATGCAAAAGAAAGCAATATAAGATTGATTGGGGTCAATGGGAAAGTTGGAGATAGTGCAAATGCCATAAAAAGCCATTCAAAGAAGTAATAGCAGAAAACTTCACAAACCTGGAAAAGAAACTTGACACACAAATAAGTAAGGCATATAGAACTCCAATTATTCATGACAAAAATAAACCTACACCAAGAGATATAATGATCAAGATCCCAGAAATTCAGCACAAGCACAGAATATTAAAAGCTGTTAGAGAAAATAAACAAATCACCTAAAATGTAAGCCCATCAGAATCACAGAAGACTTCTCAATGCAAAACCTTAACTCAAGGAGAGTTTGGAGTGACATATTTCAGGTTCTGAAAGAAAACAACCTCTAACCCAGATTGATGTACCTTGCAAAACTGTCTTTCAAATTCAATGGAAAAATAAGATAGTTCCATGACAAAGAAAGACTGAAGAAATTCATGACCGCTAAACCAGCTCTACCAAATGCCCTGAAGGATATTTTAGAAAGAGATAATGAAGACCACAACTCCAAGAACACTAATGGAAAGAAGCCACTAGTCAGGAAACACAATTAAGCAGAGGGGAAAGACAGAACCAACAGCAGGAAAATAATATGTCAAGAATAAGCCAATAAATTTCAGTTTTAACCATGAATTTAAATGGTCTCAACTCACCAAGCATGTGAATAAGTGAGGAAAGCCCACACAAAACAAATATGCAACAGAAAGTGTAGTTGGCCATGGAGCTATAAACAAACATAAGAGTTTGAGAATTCAGAGGCAGAAGCAACATATAAGTGTTGTCTGCATTTTTCACTCAGTTTTAGTAGCATTTCTCTAGCAAACAGTGAGAAATGCAAGCATTGGCTAGACTATAAATCTGGGTTAGGCAACAGCAGATAGCTAAAATGGCAAATGTAGCTAATGTTAATCTAATAGTTGTTATGTGCCTGTTGTAGTTAGGGTTGGCAAGGGACTAGATTTAATACAAGACACAAATTTATAGGATTATTTTATAATATTCACCAAAAAAGTCAAATGCAGAAAAGTTCAAGAGCTGTATCCTCATGTTAGAGACCCAAAGAATCTAGCTGAGGGTCTGTCTTCCATGGCACTGTTCCACCAGAGTCCAAACAAAGGCCTTGAGCCCCCATCAATGTCTCACGCAAGTACATATCAAGGGTCTGCACGGGGAAGGCCCAAAAGCCAGTGGTGGAAGCTAGAAAATCTGCCCTGGTGAGGAGAAAGAGCTATGCCAGAAGGCTAAGGGATCTGCACTGAAGCCAGGAAGCAATGTTTAAAGCAAAAGCCAGAGTGCTCCCAAGAGAACAGCTGCCTTCCCCAGTGACAAGGAGGACCTGAGCTCCTCCAGGAACAGCTGAGTTCTTATCAGAAAAATTAGCCACAATAAAGCTTCTCCTAGAAAATCAGCAGCATCCAATCTTCTTCTCTTGCTCTCCCTTTAAGTCATTTCAGCAACAATCCTCATGTCTGTCCCCCATGCTCAAAACCATGCTGACTCAGTTCAGCTGGGCATTCCCACTTAAATTGACCATTAATTAATTCACCACATTGCCCAGCATGCTGCTCAATGCTTTACATAACATTTATATAAGTAGCTATGACTTCCATATACTCTTTGGAATGTTTCAGGCACTTTATCTGTTTTAACTCATTTAATATTTGTATCAACCTACTGAGATAGATATTATTATATTCCCTATTGTACAAATATAAAAACTGAGACACAGATTAGTTTAATAAATTTGTCCACAGTCCTACAGACAATAACAGGTAGAACTAGAATTCAAGTCAAGCAGCACAATTCCAGAGACCACAGTATTAATCACAATTTCCTACACCCTCTCTCAGGCTGAGTTAATCTTCACATTGTTCTATAAAGTTTTAAGAAGAACAGAGGTTCAGAACAGCTTCCAATAACTTTTTAAGATCATGGGACTAATCACCATGACACAATACTGCCTCCCAAATAGTCATGGAAAATAAAGGAGAGTCAAACTGTGGAGAACTTTTAGTCCAAGGACGAATACTTCAGTAAATATACCATTACTCCTCATTTAACTTCTTTTCATATTTTTCTCTGGCCTGCAGTATACCACTCACTCATTATCTCTGATTCCTTCTCCACTCCCAACCCCATATATGCCTTTTTCTCTCCAACAGATTGTCTTCTTTTCCATATTCCTTCATTAACTTCAACAGTACTAAACTCTGGACAGTTTTCTTACCATTATTTTTTCCCCACCATCACCTTGCATGTAGAAGGATGAGACTGGCCCCAGTAGTTGACCTATCTTGATTGTTCTAAACCATAGCTTGTTGACCTAGTCAGATAATTAGTTCAAAGATAGGCATAGCAACATGCTGATGCCATGTTTATAGTGGCACAGTTCGTAATAGCTAAAGCTTGCAAACAGACCAAGTGCCCATTAACTGGAAACTGGATAAAGAAGATGTGATTTTTTTATAAAATAGAGTACTCCTCAGCCATAAAGAATGAGAAACTAGAGTCATTTATAGCTAAATGGATGCATATTGAGGCCATACCCTTAAGTGAAATAAATAGGACACACATGTGTAAAAACCGAATAGTTTCTCTAGTGTGAGAAACTGAAAGTGTAAATAAGGACTAAAACGAATTGATAATTTGAAATAGGAAGAAAAGGCCCAAAGGGGTAGGGGAAGTGAGAGGGGAAGGGGAAAGGAAAGGAAAAATTATGAGAAAAGAAAAAAATGGAAACAAAGTTATATAAATAGGGAAGGGCGCACAGGTAATGGGGAAAAAATAAGAACCAAGATACATCATGTACAGGTACAAGCACCCAATGATAAATGTAAATATCTTGTATACCTAAAATGTATCAATAAAAGAATTTAAGCAAAAACAAAAAAAGATGCTGGTGCCAGCTCCCCTGGACTTCAGAGTCAACTGTGGATCACTTCTTCATTCCAGGTACAGTGATGTCACATTGATAACCAGCCATGGTGAATGTATTGTGTCATAAGGTTCACACACTACAGCGGGGGCTTCCTTTCTTTCTCTTGTTCCATTTTATTTTCCAAGAATGAGAGAGTTGCTAAAAGTTCACCTGTATAAAGACTGGATGGACAGGAACTAATTTAGATCCATGAGATGTGGGAAGATAATCAGTTTGAGGAAATCATTGAAGAAGCTTCTATCCCTTTACTGGGAAATTTAAAAAGAAATTTCAGAATATTGAGTCCATTTGGGACATCATAAAAGGACCTATCCAGAGTAAAGTTAACAGAGAGAAGAGCTAGTTTAAAAGGTTCAAGGAGACGTGGAGTCAGAGCCCTGATTGTGGGAACTTCTGAATCAAACCCACTAACACCTGCATACCTCTCCACTCTTCTAATTAAATAAGCCAATAAAATCTGTGCTTTAAAACCAGAATGAGATTTTTTGTGATCTCCTATAGAAAGATCTAGAGTTTATACACAGAGCTATACTTTATGAACATAGCCACCAATATTGCATGAACTTAGAGCCATCATTCACACTGAAGTCTTTGAGAAGAAAGACTCTAGCATCGGGCAGGGCACAGCTTCTCCAGCCCTATAAGGTAAATGTCGTGTTGTGCCTAAGATTCTACAACTATTGACTATCATTCAGCAAGAAGCCAAAATTCCCTGCTAGTTCCGCATTGATTCTTTTTATTTGTGCCCATTTTCATTTGTCTCCTCTTACTAACAAGTAAGACACTGCTGCTCTATTTTTATTTTCTTGTTTCTTCCAATAGCCAACCTTTACTACTTTCTACACTTATTTCTTGTTTTCTCTGACCTCTGGGAATTTCTGAATAGAAAGAATATACTCTTTAATCCTGACCAGCTCCATCGATTAATCAAAAATTTCCCACCAATCTTGTAAACATGTATAGTGTTATTTTGCTTTCTGTCCCCCACCCCATCTTGGGCAACTGGCTTAGTCATCATCCTTCAAATATGTCCAACTAATATGTGTTTCAGCACTTCTGCATTTAATTCTCTCCTTCCCCTGAGCTCCATGACCCCTTTATCTTCCTTTATTGAAATCTCATGTTTCCAGCAATCCTCAATTCAACTCACTCCCCCTAATGATTGTCTTAGTACAATATGATTACAAGAAACAGACTATGTTAGCCAGAAGACATCATTTTGTTAGGTAAAATTACAGAGCTAACCCACTCAACTGAAAGCATCAATGTAGAAGATCTCTTGTGAGACCAGAGTCAGGGGAACCAGAAAATCTGGATTGAAAATCACTTTATCTCTGGAACCCCAAGTCTCTATTTTCTGCTTCTCTCTTCATATCTGTGTCATTATTCTTGATTTTTCCATACTGGCTCTCTATATTTGTGTCTCGGATGGTTTATCTATGCCATTAATTCCAGGATCCAGTGGAAACTGAGTACATTTTCTTTATGGTTGAATTTCCAAAGCTGCTAGAGACAGCCAAGGTAAGTGAATGAGTTGACTTCTCCTGAATCTGATACCCACTGCTTGATTCATACTCACCAACTATGGAACAGGTACATGATTACATGACACCTCTGACTACTCCTTAGAGCAGTGGAAAAAGATTTGACTCTCTAAAAAAGGAGATATATGAACACAGAATTGACTGGAATCTCTAACATACTAATTGCTCCACATGGAATGTCTTGAATTCCCATATCTTCTATTTCTTGCAACATTTATCTAACACTGTCTTAACTTGTATTCATGCCTCAATTCCCTCACTGGAGTATAGGGAACACAGATTATATTATCCCTATCGTAGGCAAGAACTACCACTGGAATTGGGTTCTTGAGAAAGTGAACTCTGAAATATAGTTTAGGACGCAAAACGCAATTTGTATAAAGATCTGTGGAGGAAAAAGGAAGGGAACAGGACTGGGCAGAGGAAACAAATAAGCTGTAATGAAGGCCAAATGAGTCTCAGCCTATGCAACAGTTCTGCATCAAATTCAACATTGTCCTCATTAGGCTAAGACAGCCAAGCAGTGATGCCCTGCATCTACTGGTCACAGGATGTGAATCCCCCATGAAAGGGGCATGCATTTGTGTGAGGGGCCTTTCTACAGCTGATGTAATCCTGGAAGGGCTAACAGCTGGATGCTGTGTGCAGACACCATATCCAACAGATGTAGCAACAATTTTTTTACTGCAAAAAGATCTGAATGGCACAAGACAACAACTGCAATGTTAGCTGTGGCTAGCACTGTGCCTTACACAATGCATGTGTTTGCATACCTGTTAGCTACTTCAAACAGAGAATAATTGTTAAATGAAAGAAAGACTAGATGGATGAATGTGATGGTTGATTGTGTCAATTTGTATAAGAGAAACTCAACTAAATTGGCTCAGCAGATTCCTAGGGTGTGGAAGACCCAATCTAGGACTGCTTATCACCTGGATGGTATAAATGGGGAAATGAAGAAGGATGGATCTGCTTCTACTTCAGAGGAGCTGTAGTCTTCGCCCTTACCTTGGATGTTATCTCCTGGCTTCCATTCAGCACAGACTTTCAGCTTTGGGTGCAGATCCTTCAACCTTTTGGCATAGACTGTTTAGCCCTTCCACCACAGACCCATCAGCCTCTTGATATGGACTCACACAGGACACTACAGTGAGCTCCAGACCTTCAACTAAATCCTTCAGTCTCCATTGTGCAGACACTCTCTGTACTCTTCCACATCCAACTCTGTTGAGTGGCCATTGTAAGCTAATCTTGTAAATTTTTATATATTTGTATAACTTGTATTATATCTTTTTTTCTAGTGAACACTGACTGATACAATGAATATATATAATAGGTAATTTTTCTACAGATACTACCAGAAAATTATTTTTTAATCCCAAAGTTTGATGTTAGCGATGTATACAAAGCCCACATCTACCACATATTATGACTTTAAGCAAGTTGCTGAGCATCTCTATGATTTCCTTCTTCTCCTCTTAGATTATAGCAAATACTCTCCAGGGACATCTGTCCCTAACATTTGTATGGCTTGGAGAAGGTACATAAAAGGAGGTTCTTAGCACATGGTTTTGTATTAGCACTTCAATTCGCATAAACAAGTTCTACCCACATTCCACCACAACACTCTTGTCATCTGCAGTCCCTTGGTCCACTCCCTGGTAAAAAGATGCAGAAAAGAGGGCCCACAGTCTCTAGAAGTGAGTATGAGGCCATTCAGTTGGGGAACTCAGGCATCCCAGGTACTAAAAGTAGGGTCTAGAAGAAGCAGCACAAACTGGCTCCCTGTGGGAGGTGACTGGAGCAAGGAAGGTAAAACAGGTCCCTCTGAAGTCCGGAGCCTGGGAAAGGAGTCCTGGGCAAACCAATCAAAGGATGGATGTGACTAAACAGTTCATCCCAACTGACTTTAGAATATAGGTCTCCATTTAGTCAGTTCTTAGTATTCTTTAAGTTTTATAAATGTATCAACAGAAACCCTCCCTTAAATTGTCTTTCTTTTCTTTCTCCTCAGGAATATGCATACACTTGGATTTTTACACCTTTGCTGTAAATATATTTCTCCTGGTCAATATTTACTAAGATTTTCAATCTAAAAATGTATGTGTTTCACCCAATTTGAAAAAGCATCACCATCACCCATTATTTTTTAAATGCCGATTGGAATAGGAATATACTTAAGTTGAATGATCTGATCTTCTTTTAAATCTGAAATAAAACTAGTCATTTTTGTTGGGGAGGTAGAGGGGCAATCTGTGATAAATCTTGAATTATTTTAGTCTCCTTTTCCCCTAACCAAAGAGGACATAGACTTTTCCGCATCTTATACCATAAGGTGATCGATCATTTCTATCTTTTCATTGACCTCTCAAGTTACCTTCATCTAAGGAGTACAATAAAAATGTAGATCTTCTCTCTTGTGGAGATACCCCCCAAAAATGAGTTGCAAGATGCTTATGCTTTCCCAGAGATTCATACTGACAGAAACTGTGGGAGAGCAAGACCTTGCCCCAGACTGACCGCAGGTGGGTCCAATCACAAAAACAAACCCCAGTTTCAATGCATTAAAAGTACAGTAGAATATATGTCCCATTTCTACATACATACTTTGTTCTTCTACATACTTTGTTCTTCCCATGGCCTCCATACAAATATGTACACTCACAAATCCTTAAAACTAGCAAGGATTTAAGGAATTTTTTGGCATTGAGAGAGAAGGTTGGACTACAGCCTATCTAGTATGGATACCAGACACTCTGCATCTTCTCTCTGAGTCAGCAACTGTAATTCTACTCAGATTCTCCCACCTATGTCAGATAGGGAGACATCCTATTCTGATTCATTTTGTGTTGCTCAAATATAATGCCACAAATTGAGTAATTATAATAATTTACTGGTTCACAGTTCTAGGTCATCAAATATCAAGGTGCTGGGATCTGGCAAGGACTGTCTTTTGTGTGGTACCTGGCAGAAGATACCACATAGTAGAAGGGGCAATAAAGAGATCCACACCCAAGACAATGAACCCTGATAATAACATTCCTCTG
Source organism: Heterocephalus glaber (assembly GCF_053883595.1). NCBI lineage: Eukaryota > Metazoa > Chordata > Mammalia > Rodentia > Bathyergidae > Heterocephalus > Heterocephalus glaber. Next base: position 981,416 of record NW_028258146.1, on the reverse strand, counting down.
ATAATAACAATAACTCTGATAATAACATTATCTAAGCTCTTCTTAAAGGGTCACCTCCCAATGCCATTACAATTGCAACTAAAATTCAACATGAGTTTGAGAGGGGACAAACATTCAAAGCATAACATCAAAAAAAGCACTACTACCAGTACACATAGGGTTTGGGCAAAGTTATACATGGACTGCAAGGAAATCCCAGCATGGAATGGCCAAGCCCAGAAGATCTTCAGAACAAGGATTTAAGCACTGACAAAGGGCAGAATGGGATCAGGAAACCGAGCCTCTGGGAGAACAGGCGATCATACCTGGAAGCACCTGAAGCAGATTCAGGCACACAGCTCCACACAGTCAAACTGAGTTTTTGTGTCCCAGTGGCCCACTGTTCTGTGTATGAAATAGGATGAGCATTTCTGCCTGTCTGGCCTCATCAGGTCAGAATAACTTTCCAACAAAAGTGAATCTGGAAACAATTTTTGAATTCAAAAGACTTACATGATAGCCAATACTATTCATTCCTTGTTTTCTCCTTAAAGAGGAGCTTGAGTCATTATGACATTTAAGTTTTAGCAACTTTTAGTCTCTGGTGCTCATTTTCTTGTACTCTTGTCTCTTTTGAGAATAAAATTTAGTCCATGTACACACTGTGTATGCACTCTCCATTAATATTTTGTAATATTTTGAAAATATACACTAAGTCAATCCCTGAAACAATTCTTTTAAACCCTTGAAGGACTTACTTAATTTTGCATCAATTTCACATTTAGATCCAAGGAAATATAGAAGGAAAGAGAGGAGGAATGGGAGGAAGCAGGGAGGGAGAGAGCCAGGGAGAAACACACTTTGTATATCTTTGATTATCAATTGATAATAGAATGTATTTTAAAATTTCTATATGTAGAAAAATAGGATTGTTTTCCTCACAAAAGTTCTGTTGTGTTTCTCCAAACAAAAATAAAAACTGATGCTTTCTTGTGGGAACTATATTCCTCAGATGGAAAATATTCACAGTGCCCCTGCCATGTACTAATCTCATTCCTAACAATACTTGGCATGAGTTAATCTGATTCACACATTCTTGAATATTCCATCTCACCAATTTCCAGAAAAAAACACCTAGGAAAAATCGGATTTTCCATGAATCAACGAGAATTCCAGAAGTATCAGAAAATGAACTAAGTAGCTTTGTCAGTGCCAAAGTATGAAGGCTGTGTTCCCCCTTGGTTTATATATCTACCCTGCAATGTCTAAACAGATTATTGTAATCACTGCACCAGTCCTTTTCTTGTCGGTACAAGTTTGAAATAAGTAATGTTTATATTCCTTGTATGGAGTTGGTACATGTAAATAACACATCTTAATTTCTTTGTTTTCATTCCTTTCCCCTCCTCTACCCTCCATCTCTTAATCCTCCTCCCATTTGAGAAAGACTTATCTCCCCACTTCCTGTTATCTATCTTTTGTTTTGCTCTGTAATTATAGTTTGGGTTTCTCACATAGGACAAACCATGCAATATTTAAGCATGTGTGTCTGACTTATTTCACTTAACATTATGGTCTCGGGGAGGGTTCATCTATTTTCCTACATATAACTCAAGTTTCTTTCTTTATGGTCAAGTAGTACTACATTGCATATAAATGCCATATTTTCATTATTCATTCCTCTGTTGATAGACATACAGGCTGCTTCCAAAATATAGCTATTATGAGTAGCTAATATAAACATTCATATACATGTATAACTATAATATGATATCTTTAAATCTTTCAGGAAGACACCCAAAAGGAGAATAGCTAGGTAAAATGAAATTTCCAGTTTTTGTTTTGTCTTGTTTTGTTTTTAAAGAGGCATGAGAAGGATTTATGAGAAGTAGATATAGGACACACTCAAGGGCAGAGTGCAGATGCTCAAAGAAATGAGGCATCTCTAGTTTTAATTTTTTGAGGAATCTCCACATTGATTTTCATAGTAGGTCTACTAGTTTACATTCACGCCATGTAGGAGCATTCCCTTTTCTCTGCAGCCTTGCCAGTATTTGCTATTATTTGGTTTCTTAGTGATGGCCATTATTTCTGGGGTGAGATGGAATTTCAATGTTGTTTCAATTTGCATTTCTCTAATGGACAGCGATGTTGAACATATCTTCATGTATTTAATATCTATTTGTACTTAATCTTCTATGAAGCATCTATTCGTTCCACTTGCCTATTTTTTGATTGGATCTTTTATTTGTGTAGGATCTAATTTTTAACTTCTTTATATATTCAAGATATTAGTCTTTTGAAGAATAGCTGACAAAAATTTTTCTCACTCTGGAGGTTGTCTTTTCACTCTGTTGGTCATTACTTCTCCAGTGCAAAATCTTTAAATTTGATATGATTCCATTTGTTGATTTTTGGAACTATTTTCTGTGCAACTGAGATGCTGTTCAGAAAATCATTGCCTATGCCTACGACTTCAAGAGTTTTGCCTTTTTATTTTTGGTACCAGGGATCAAACTCGCGTCCTTGAGCTTGCACAGCAAGTGGTGAAACCACTGAGCTAAATCCCTGGCCCAAGAGTTTTACCTATTTTATTTTCTGGCAGGTCAAGTGTTTCTCTTCTAACACTTAGTTCTTTCATCCATTTTGACTTAAATTTACTACATGATGAGAGACATGGGTCTAGATTCAATGTTCTGCATGTGGATAATCAGTTTTTCCAGCACCATTTCTCCAAGAGGCTTTCTTTGCTCTAGTATATTTTTTGGGCCCCTTTTCAAAGCCCACATAGCTAAGTGTGTTTGGGGTTGTTTCTGCATCCTCTGTGCTGTTCCACTGATCCTGATGTCTATTTCTTTGTCAGTACCATGCTGTTTTTATCATTATAGCTTTGTAATATAACCTCATGTCCAGGATTGTGATGCCTCCCACTTTGTTCTTGTTACCAAGATTACTTTTGCTATTTTGGGTCTTTTCTGGTTCCGTACGAATTTTAGGATCATTTTCTCAAGTTCCATGAAAAATACTGTTCATATTTTGATTGAGATTGCATTAAATCTGTGTATCAGTTTTGGAAGAACTGCCATTTTTACTATATTGGTTTTGCCTAACTGGGAACAGGAGATATCTTTCCATTTTCTGATGTTCTCTTCTATTTCCATTTTCAGAGTACTGTAGTTTTCACTGTAGAGGTCTTTCACTTCCTTACTTAGATGAACTCCTATTTAATTTTTCTTGATATTTTTGTGAATGATATATTTTTCTGATTTCCTTCTCACTGGGTTCATTATTGTTGTATAGGAACAGAATTGTGTGTGTGTGTATGTGTGTGTGTGTGTGTGTGTATTTTATCCTGCTACATTGATGAATTTGGTTTTTAATTCTAGAAGTCTTTTAATGGATATTTTTGAATCCTCTATTGTAGAGGATCGTGCCATCTCAAATAATTATAATTTGACTTCTTCCATTTCTACACAAATCTTTTATTTATTTTTTTTGCCTAATTCCTTTGCTAATATTTTGAGAACTGTGTTGAACAGGGGTGGTGATAGTGAGCATCTTTGTCTTGTTTCTGATTTTAGAGCGAAAGTATTCAGCTTTTCCCCATTGAATAGGATGTTGGCAATATGTTTGTCATAAATGATTTATATTAGATTAATATAAGGTCCTTCTATACCTATTTTCTTCAGTGTTTTTATCATGATAGGATATTGGATTTTGTCAAAGGCTTTTTCTGCATCTATTGAGATGATCATATGATTTTTGCCCTTGCTTCTGTTTATGTGATGGATTATGTGATGGAGCTATTGATTTATGTACATTTACCCATCCTTACATTCCTAGAATGATGCCTGCTTGGTCATGGTATATTATCTTTTTGATGATTTGTTGCATCTTGTTTTCCCAGAATTCTGTTAAGGATTTTTGCATCTATATTCATTAAAGAGATTGGTCTATAATTCTTTTTTGCTGGGTCTTTTGAATTAGGGTAATAGTAACTTCCAAGAATAACTTTAGGAATCTCCTTCCTTTTCAGTTTCATTAAAGGCCTTGAATATTGGTGTTAGATCTTCTCTGAAGTTTTTATAGAATTTAGCAATGAATCCACCAGGCCCTGGTATTTTTTAATTGGTAAACTTTTTATTACTGCTTCAACTGCTGTTATTAGATTATTTGAGGTTTTAAATCTTCTTGGCTCAAATTTGACAATTCATACGTATCTAGGAATCTATCCATTTCTTCTGAATTCTCCAATTTGTTGGCATACATGTTTGCAAAGTGGTTGTTAATAATCTTTTTTATTTTGGCAGTTCCTGTTGCAATTTCAACTTTTTCATTTCAAAGTGCATTGATTGTGTCTTTTCCTCCTTTTTTGGGTTGACTGGCTAGAGGTTTGTCTATTTATTCATGCAAAGAGCACTGTGATTCATTGATTTGGTTTTTTTCCTCAATTTCACTGATTTCTGCTCTGATTTTTATAATTTACATCCTTGTACTAGCTTTGGGTTTGGATTGTTCTTGGTTTATTGGAATCTTAAGATGGATCACTAGGTTATTTATTTGAGCTCATTCTGTTTTTCAAATGTGAGGATTCACAGCTATAGATTTCTCTCTTAGGATAACTTTTATTGTGTCCCTAAGTTCTGGTATGTTGTACTGCCCTTATCATTTCTAAAAACTTATCATATCTAAAAACTGTCATATTTCTTCCTTGATTTCTTCTGTAACCCATCATTTATTATGGAGTGTATTATTTAATTTCCGTGCATTTGCATAATTTATGTGTTTTCTGTTGTTAATTTCTAGTTTCATAACAGTATGATAATAAATTTGGAATATTTTACATTTATTTAAACTTGCTTTATTGACAAGTATGTGATCTGTTTTTAAGAACCTTCCACGTGCTGCCAAGAATAATGTTTATTCTGTCATTGTTCATTAGAATATTCTGTAGGTATCTATTAGGCCCACTTGTTCTAAGGTTTTGTTCAACACTGATATTTCTTTGTTGATTTTTTTTTGTCTAGTTGATCTGTCTATTTGTGATAGTGGTGTATTGAGGATCCTCACTATAAATGTGTTTATGCTTCTCTGATATTTTATGTCCAGTGTTACTAGATTTATGAGGTTGGATGCATTGCCTTTTGGTGCATATATGGTAGTAATTTTACGTCTTCCTATTGGATTGTTGCCTTAATCAATATATACTGAGCTCCCTTGCCTCTTTTGATCAGTTTTGGTTTGAAGTACACTTTATCTGAATATAAGATTGCTGCCTTGTTTTAGATTCTTGCTGCATGGAATATTGTTTTCCATTTTTGATGTTTAATCTATGACTTTCTTTAAAGAAAAAAATTAGTAAATATTTTTCTTGTATACAGGCCATTCACTTTGATAGTTACTGCTGATGTATATTGACTTACTCCTATAATTGCCTTATTTTCTTCTTGCTGATTCTTTCTTTCCCTCTACCTAACTGCTCACCCTACTTGGCATACTCATTCTATCAGACATTTTGTCAGTTTCCTTCATTGTCTCTCTCTAGGATATCCTTGATAATTTTTTGGAGTGCTAATTTGGCAGTTATGTATTTCTTTAAGTCCCTTTAACATGGAAATATCTTATTTCTTCATCAATTTTGATCATTTCTTTTAAGTTTTCAAACACTTCACTCCAAGGTTTCCTGGCCTTTAAAGTTTATGCTGAGAAGTCTACTGTAATTCTAATGGTCTTACTTTTATAATCATTCATTGATATGCCCAGGAGGAGGCATCCAGGCCACTGTACCACCCTCCTCAGTGCCCAGGAGGAGGCTTCTGGGCCATCAAACCACTTCACGTGCACAGAAAGTGAGCCACTCCCAGCACCCAGGAGGAGGCTTCTGGGCCACCGTACCACCCCCCTCAGTACACAGGAGGTGAGCCATGTGGGCACCAGCAACACCCCACCCCATCAAAATGCAAAGTCACATAAACAAGTCTGAAAACCAGACTTCTAGATCACCAAAAGCAACCCCAATGGGAAACAAGATGGAACACTCTGATATGCAACCATCTGGACTCCCTGAACTGGCAACAAAGAAGGATCTGGAAAAAATAAAATCAGAAATGATTTCTCACATAAAAGCAGAGATTGTGCCCATCATGCAAGACATGATTAAAAACTCTAGAGAGGACACAGATAAAAATAATAGAGGAACTGGGGAACATGATGGAATCCCAACATAGAAAACAAATGGAATCCATAAAACAGATACAAACAGATTTCCAGGAGATGAAAAACTCCATTGAAAGCTTACACAACAGAATGAGCCAATGTGAGGACAGAATTTCAGACATAGAAGATAAGATTGCAATTGGTGATCAAGAAAAGAAAAATTTCTATAAAATAGTAAGGGACCATGAGAAATCAATCCAGCAGCTGCTAGATGATGCAAAGAAGAATAAGATAAGAGTGATCGGAGTCAATGAAGAAACAGGAGAGAGTGCAGATGACATAAAAAAACTGTTCAGAGAAGTGATGGCAGGAAACTTCCCAAGCAGGGGAAAAGAACTTGACATACAGATAAGTGAGGCATAGAGGACTCCAACTAGCCTTGATCAAAAATAATCTACACATAGGCATATAATAGTTAAGATTCCAGAAACCCAACAGAAGAACAAAATTCTACAAGCAGTTAGAGAAAAGAAACAAATCACACACAAAAGAAAGCCCATCAGAATCACAGCAGACTTCTCAACACAAACCCTCTGTAAGACCGTTGGCCTTACCAAAAGCTCCGAGGAGCTGACTGCAGCGAAGAACACCTGGGAAGGAACACACCAGACAAGCTGGAAAGTAAAACAGACCTTTATTAGTCTGGCCAGACGGCACTCCCAAAGCAAAATAGCTTAGAGAGGCAACTGGCTCAGAGTCCGAGGCTGTTTTTATAGGGGGTTGAGGGGGAAGTTAACATATAGAATTAAAGAAAAGGGGACAAAGGTTAGTGGTTGACTGTCATGTATTGATGGTCAGCAGACATTTGCAGCTTGTTCTATAGAATGTGGTGTCTGGAACATCAGTTCCGGGCAAACAAGGAGTTGAGTAGTTTACTTTGGGACTTTAGGTCTGTTACAGATTTTTATCTAGTGTCCCAAAACTAACAAGCATCTTTATCCATGAACTCACATTTAATCACAATGGGGCTGGAGAAAAGGAACAAAGGTTATGCAGTCCCACATTCCCCACTGATTTTTGGAACTTAAGTAATCTTACGCACAAATGTAGGTATCCATTGTATACAACAACATGACAATAATAAGCATGTACACACAACTATGATGACAAGAAAAAGTTGTTTTAACCATTGTAGGTTGGGCAACCATGAAGTTAACCATTTGAACAAGTCCCCACCATCCTCATTATATATTTTTTTAGCTAGATCTTCTAATTGTTTTACCTTTTCTTCAATCTTTGGACCATTATCGGTAAGATTGAAACAACACATATTTTTTACTCTTTCACAACCTTGGTGGTGGAGGAGCAACAAATAGTCTATTGCTGCTCTATTATCTAAGATTGCCTGTCTCTGTTCCTGTAACTCTTGGTTAATTAATGCCAAGGCTGATGAGGTAGCATTTAACCCTTTGACCACCTTGCAAGCTAATTTTTGTACTGCCTTTTCAGCATGGACTCCTATAGAAGGCAGGGCAACAAAAGATGCTATCATGGTTATTACTTCAGCATCTGTTAACAGACCCACGTCATCATTGCATCCTGGTGCAGTGTAAGGTGACCAACGTTTAGTTCTGTTAGGCACGATCAAATCAGTTCTGTCTGGCAACACTACAGCTAGGCGACTCAAACAGCAACAGGTCTTGGTTAAATTTGCTGGAATATAATTAAAGGTTATTCCTTCACAGGTATAAAACCATCCTGTGGGCAGGGAGATATGACAATTGTTACACACAATTTTTTGTTTTATATGGCAGGACATCCCTTTTGACCGTTTTATCCTCAGACATTTGGTTGCACAATTTTCATACATAGCACATTCAGTTTTGTTTGACATAATTACCTTGTGTGTATATAATTTGACAGCATTTTTAGTTTTATGGCAGGTGTCATGTCTCCAATTATAACTATCCATGTAAGTAAGATTTTTTCCTGGGATGTCCTTCAATAGGGTATAGGGTTGTATTAATTCTAAAGAGGTGCATAACGGAATGAGACAGCTTCACAGCACATAATGGGAATTTACATCAACATTTAAGCAGAATTCAGACAAGTTAAGCAAGTTTGCCAATTGAATCCATACATTTTTTTGTGTGATCTAGTCCTCTTGGGCACAATAATGCCAGTGTCCCAGAGAATATTATCATTAAGGTGAAACATCTCCAACCCATTCCAGTCTTAGCTTTTGGTCACCTGGTTGGCTGATAACCTTCCATTTGTCCTTTTTGATGTCTGTGGGGGGGGTTCTGCTTTTAGATGGTTGCGATGTATCCAGGCAGAATGTCCAGCCACCTTCACTGCCAAGGGAGTTGACAGGACAACAGGAACCAGTCCCTTCCAATGAGGTTCCAGGGTCTTGGAATCAAACCTGCAAATAAAAACCAAATCTCCCAGCTTATAGGGTAAAGGTTGAAAAGGTTTTTCATTTGGACTAGTCATTTTCTTTTGTAATGTCTCATCTGACTGAAGCTGATGAACGGCTTTAGATTCCACTTTATTCCAAGGATATTACTAATTAACTTAGATATCTTAGCCGTAAAGACTGGACCATTGTCAGACCCCAGAACTAAGGGCAAACCAAAACGGGGAACTATTTCTGCCAGGAGCTTTTTAACTGTTACTTCTGCTGTCTCCCTCTTGGTGGGGTATGCTTCTACCCATCCTGAAAATGTATCCACAAAAACTACCAGGTATTTGTACCCATACATGCCAGGCTTTATTTCAGTAAAGTCCAACTTCCAATGTTCTCCTGGAGTTAGTCCTCTGTGTTGGACTGACGGAGCCAGCCGTCACTAGTGGAACAGTACCTGAGGAGAGGGGTGAGGATTAAGAAAAAAACACAAACTTGAGAGAAAGGAAAGGGAGGAGAGAGCGAGGGCCTTCTCCTTCCCACTTTATTGAGCCTTTTATATATCCTCCTTCATTACCCACAGCCTCCCTCCCTTCCTCCCCTCATGATCTCGTGACTAATTATTTTTACAGAGAAAAGGTCAAATATATCTTTACAATTCCAGGAATGTTACTTTCTTGTCCAGCAGACATTCAAATCCTTTCTATATTCGTTGTTTTCTTTAAAAGTCAACATCTTTGTTTTTGTACCAGTTTCATATCCTGGCTCATTATGTTCTTATCTGACTCAAGAATCTCAAGGAGCTTAGGAGTCTTTCAGGGTTGTTTCGACCCTTCGCTCTCCACATCTCCCCCTTCTTTATTTATTAGATGACCGTGCCTGTCTTAGGTGAGATCTCAGGACAAAATCCCACCTTACCCGTCACTGGGAAGAGAATCTTCCCTGCCTTAGGTTGGTAAGGGATTCTCCTGGTCTCAAACCCGTCATTGACTAACCGGCCTCTTACTTAGGGGTGATCAATTTTTGATAATGTAATCGAACAGCCAATGTTGAGAACATGGATCGAACATACTGGCTGAATATGACAAAAAAAAGAAACATAAGCAGAAGTCTGCCAGCCAGTAGTCCAAGACCTGTCACTATGTGTTTGGCAAAAAATGAGGAAGGCACCAACGTTTTCAAATGATCATAAAGGGACTGTGCCACCTGCGCAGGTGACAGGCTTGTTCTTCCTGCTTGTTGAATGCTCAATATCTGCTGATGGAGCTTTAATAGGTCGGAGGTTTCATTGCCATGTGACCATGCCCCTTTTAGATGTCCTGGACCATCTGCCAGTTATAATCTGTTATATTATAAACTAGTGAGGTGACACAGATCCAATGATATTCTGCATGGCACTGTAAACGGTTTCTATGTTTGAGAGCCTCAAGGGAGCGTCCCAAATATATTACTGTGTCAAAAAGAGCATTCAATTTCTCTTCCATTTTTACATCAATGTCTTCTTGCAACTCTAAGCCTTGTGATACATTCAGTGAAAGATTATCTACAAAAGCTGCTGTTTGCACAGACTGAGATAAAGCAACCGGGGCAGTAGATAAGCTAATCAAAAATGCTATAAAGATAACAATTCCGGCTACAATCATGCCGGCCACCCTTTTTTCTCTTTTCAATAAACCATTTAGACTCTCCAATATTTGAAGTCCTTTTTCTGTATACCATGGTTCTGAAAGATTAACTGGCAACATTACAAAAGAGGGCTGATGAATTATTAAAACATTTTGATACCCGAATTTCACACAATTTGACAATGTACAATTATCACGTTACATTCAATTGATGAGTTCCACTTTCATAATCAATCTCAAAACCTCCCAATAACAGTAAGTAGGGCTGGGGCACACAAGCTGTGATGTTTCCCTCCAACCCAGAGTCTGGCCCCACACCAATCCTTTTTATTCCCCCCATGGCAACCATAAATTTCCATATCATGGGCTGAAAAGGGCCAGAAGGTACTCGCCAAAGTTCCACAGTCAACTGCTGTTCTGTGTTCGCCCCACCTTGACAATTGTCCAATTGGGCACTCCAATCCTGTAGCACTTCTTGTTGATCAGTGAAGTTATAGATGGCCAGCCAGTCCACTCTACATCTGGCCCATGGTATGGTCCTGTTATTGGTGAGTGTTTTATTCATACATTGGAAAATTCAAAATGAAAAGGGTATGGTTTAAGAGATTCTGAGGAGACAAGGGGTATAACTCCCCCTTTTTTATTTTCTGAAGCTGATGTTTAAGGGTATTATGAGCTCGTTCAACAATCCCCTGCCCCTGGGGATTATAGGGTATACCAGTTTTATATATCAGCATACAAGTGTGCCTATTTTCATAGGTGGCTGGAGCATAAGAGAAGGGCAAATACCTGAATCAAAAGGTTATTACCATAAACAATATGTTGGAAGACCCATATAATTAGAGGGCATGAATACATTTTGAACACCAGAAAAGGAGCAGTAATAAATATCACAGTCACATAGAACCTTATGTTTTTCACTGTAGTTTGGTACCAAAACCATCTTTCCAATAACACTCTCTTTTTTATGACACAGAAATTAAGCTTTTGAAGATGACCAATGTGGACATATTACAATAACATATTTAGAACTTAACCAATGTAAACATTTTACAATAACATATTTAGCAGTTAAACATCAATGATAACCAATGTAATCAATTTATAACATATTTAGAATTTAAACTTCAACGATAACCAATGTAATCAATTTATAACAACATATTGAGACAATATTTGTTGTGGTGTGTCTCCCATAAGATTATAAAAATTACTAGGGGGTCCCTTTAGTGAATTAAGACCAGAATAATTATTTTCTGGGTGGCCACTTCTTTATTCACCAAAGGGAGTACCCACAGTCTCTATTTATTTTGACAAACAAAGAATAAGAATATATATATCTTCTTATTTTACAACTGCTTATTGCAATTTGATTATTGCATGTAGGTGACAATACACATTACTTTTATAAAATAAATCTCGGTGGCACTTTGATCAGTTAGCAACCTGGGAAGGAGGGCATGCCTTTAATTTAATAACATTTATCTGTAAGGCAATTTAACAATAGGTGAATATCTTTTGAGAAAAAAAAAATTTTTTTTTCAAAAGGTGAAAAGGAAGAGAAAAAAAAAATTGAGCTCAACCGTACAAACAGACAAACAACAGACAACAGACAAACATATAAGACAATTTATAAAATTAGAGTGTACTCAAATATATTTGGCCAAATTGAATTATAATATCCTTTTTATGATTATTAGATTTGTAATTGTATGACTGGTCAAAAACTTTGGAATAATTAACAGAGATCTCTTGAAATTAGAATCAGAAGGAATGAAAGTGCTTTTATACCTGTAAATATAAAAAGAACTCCAAGTCCTTGATAAGGAAGTAGCGAACTCTGTCTTCCACAATAGATAATCTCCACCAGAGAGGCACGCTCTAGCTATTTGTTTCCAATCCCCAGGAGGGAGAGCACCCGAGCTTAAAGACTCCAGCATGGCCTCGGTAAAAGGGGCCATAGGGCCATACTGAGCACAAGCAACTTTTAGCTCCTTAAGTCGTTTAAAAGGAAGAGGTCTATGAATGCGGACCATTTGCCCTTGTTGATCTGGTTCCTTAAAAACAGGACAGACCCTTTGGAACCCAGCCAGATCCTCCCCTCTCTCTGCGGCCGCCTGTAAAGTAGCCTGCAGGGCCGAGAGAGGGCGGGGCGCTGGGGATGAGAGTCGTGGGACAGGAGGGGAATCTAGCTGAAGATCGGGGCGGGCAACCTCAGGAAAAGGGTCGAGCCCTGCCAGGATGCTGGGCCGAAGTGGCCGTTCCTTCAGCAGTGCTTGTTCCTTTTGTGTCCATTTCCAATTAAACCATAACATATCTAAAGGATTTGAAGGATGTGTATTTTCAGATTTATCCTTTTTATCTTTCACTTTCATTTTTTCGGTAAGAGCTATCAGAGAGAAAGGAGGCCATTTCTCATTACTATACTCAGTCGCCTCCTCCTCCAGATCCATGGCATCGGAGGGGTCGAGGGGTTCATCTAAACCTTCTACAAGAGGGGGGGCTGAAGGAGGGCACTCAGTTTTTGGGGGGTTTTCTGGTTTTTTTTTTTTTATTAATCTTGGAGCTGCAACCGGCAGGGGATCAAGACCAGCAATTATACTAGGAATTATTCGTCCCTCGCCCTGAGCCTTCTGGCTCTCCTCTTCCACCTTTATGCCTGTCTGCCACTGCTGGCAAAGAAACTCCAATGTCTTTTCTAACCTAGAGTAATCTTGTAACTGTTTTCCTACTTTAGTCCAAAGTTCCAAATCAATTGATCCCTCTTCGGGGAACCATGGGCAGACATTCTCTACAAATTCCAAAAAGTGACACAGTTGCTGTTGCCCAACCTTAGCTCCCCGATTACAGAGCATCTTTTTAAATATCTGAGCGAACAGCATCCGACTACTAGTAGTCCCCATAATTTATATCACCGCTCCGTACTTACTTGTCGGAGCTCACAATCCAGTGGCGTCCTTCACCTTGTCCTCAATTCTCAGGTCCCTGTTCGGGCGCCACTCGTGATGGAGCCAGCCGTCACTAGTGGAACAGTACCTGAGGAGAGGGGTGAGGATTAAGAAAAACAACACAAACTTGAGAGAAAGGAAAGGGAGGAGAGAGCGAGGGCCTTCTCCTTCCCACTTTATTGAGCCTTTTATATATCCTCCTTCATTACCCACAGCCTCCCTCCCTTCCTCCCCTCATGATCTCGTGACTAATTATTTTTACAGAGAAAAGGTCAAATATATCTTTACAATTCCGGGAATGTTACTTTCTTGTCCAGCAGACATTCAAATCCTTTCTATATTCGTTGTTTTCTTTAAAAGTCAACATCCTTGTTTTTGTACCAGTTTCATATCCTGGCTCATTATGTTCTTATCTGACTCAAGAATCTCAAGGGGCTTAGGAGTCTTTCAGGGTTGTTTCACCCCTTCACTCTCCACATTGGACCCCAGGGGGCCCGGTTACCCAATTAGCATTTACCTTGAGGTAGGTGGGGCATCATCTCACCATGTCCTGGGCCTTTTGGGCTTATCCCTGGCTGACGAAATGGGGTTGTAAGGCAGCCATCATCCTTTCCTCACCGAGGTGGGTAGACTCATGTAGTTCTCGCAGCAACGTGTCTGCTACAGCGGCTGGGAGCACCAACTTTCCCTCCTTAGTCGTCCACCACCCATGTCTTCCTCAAGTCCAGCGTCTCCTGTTCATTTCCGTTATCTCCTTGTCTGTATATTTAGGTTTTTCTGGGAGTAACGGTGTGGGAAGCAGAACCATTTGCTTCCCCACTGATTTTTGGGTGGCTTGTCTTGCTGTCTGATCAGCAGCATTGTTACCAATCGCCTCGGGGCTTGACCCCTTTTGGTGCCCATGGCAATGGATGATGGCAACCTCTCAGGGCAACCAGATGGCTTGTAGCAGTGCCAATATCTCAGTCTTATTTTTAACTTCCTTCCCTTCAGAGGTTAGCAGCCCTCTGTTCTGATAAATCTCCCCATGTACATGGGCAGTGGCAAAAGCATAACGGCTATCAGTGAATATATTTATCCTTTTTCCTTTTCCCAATTCCAGAGCCTTAGTTAAAGCAATCAGCTCAGCCCTCTGTGCTGATGTCCCTTGAGGTAGCCCCTGCTCCCATTCCACCTGGTGGTCCTGGTTGATCACCGCCACTCCAGCATGCCGTACACCATCACAAACAAAACTGCACCCATCAGTATAGAATGTTATCTCTGCGCAGGGGAGGGCCTGGTCTGTCAAGTCTGGACGTCCTCCCCTCGAGTTTTCAAGAGTCTCAAGGCGATCATGGATGGGCATTTGTTCGTCAGATTCTGGGAGTACAGTAGCTGGATTGAGGCCAGTGGTGGTGGCAAACTTAATGTGTGGCTGTTCTAATAAGAGTCCTTGATATTGTAACAGTCTGGCATTAGACAGCCATTTGCTAGGTGAGCTATTCAACAAGGGCTCAATGGCATGGGGAGTGATCAAAGTTAAATCCTGTCCAAAGGTCAATTTGTCAGCCTCTCGGGTTAAAGCAGCTGCTGCTGCTACTGTCCTCAAACAAGTAGGCCACCCTTGGGCCACTGGGTCGAGCTTCTTTGAGAGGTATGCCACAGGCCTCTTCCATGGCCCCAAAAGCTGAGTAATCACTCCCTTAGCCACCCCATTTTTCTCTGTCACATACAAGGTAAAGGGCTTGTTTAAGTCTGTCAATGCCAGGGCTGGTGCCAATGCAAGTGCAGTCTTAAGCAATTGAAATGCCTGCTGGCAAGCCTCAGTCCATTCAAGGGGTGTATTTCCTCCCACAGTGGCCTCATGCAGGGGTTTGGCACTCTCAGCAAAGCCAGGAATCCAAATCCTGCAATAGCCAACTGCCCCTAGGAACTCTCGCACCTGTTTCTTTGAGCCTGGCTTCGGAATCTGGAGAATTGCAGATACCCTCGATTCTGCCAGCCTCCTCTTTCCCTTTTCAAGAATATAGCCCAAGTAGGTTACCTTGGTTTGGCAGAGTTGAGCTTTCTTCCAGGACACCCTATATCTCAGTTCCTGGAGGGCTTTCAGGAGACCCTCGGTGGCTGCAATGCATTCTTTATTGGTTGAAGTCCCCACCAGGAGGTCATCAACATACTGAAGAATAGTTGCCTGGGGAAACACTTTTCTTACCTCTTGCAGATCTTTGCTGAGAGCTTCCCCGAACAGAGTAGGGGAGTTTTTGAATCCCATCAGCAGCCAGGTCCATGTCATCTGTCCGGTTGTTCCCATGTCTGGGTCAGTCCATTCAAAGGCAAAGAGGGGCTGGCTCACAGGTGCTAGAGGCAGGCTGAAAAACACATCTTTAAGGTCTAATACTGAGTACCACACATGACCGGGAGGGATGAGACTCAACAGAGTACAGGGGTTTGAATGGTCTCCACCTGGCTGTTTACTTCCCGCAAATCCTGTACTGGTCTGAAGTCTGAGGTGCCAGGCTTCCTCACAGGAAGCAGGGGTGTATTCCAGGCTGACTGGCAAGGGACCAGGATGCCGGCTTCCTGGAGTCGGTGGATGTGTTTGGATATCCCTACCTTGGCCTCCAGCTGAAGGGGGTACTGCCGCACACGGGCGGGGGTGGCAGAGGCCAACAGTTGAACCACCACTGGGGCATGGTGTTTGGCCAATCTGGGTAAATTGGTTTCAGCCCATCCTAGGGGAAACTTTTTCTGAAGGTAGTCCCATTTTTGTTCAGGAGGTTCTATGCCCTCCTTTAGCAGCTTAAATTCATCTTCAAGGGAACCGTTACCATAATGGCAGAGGGTGGCTTGAGTTTGAGAGTCCCTCCTTCAGGCTCAAAGGAAATAATAGCCCCCAATTTTCGTAGTAGATCTCTTCCCAACAATGGGTATGGGCACTCTGGGATGACTAAGAAGGAATGAGTAACAGTGCCTTTTCCCAGATTTACAGTTCGTTTAGTGGTCCAAGGGTAAGAGGCCGACTGTCCTGTGGCCCCGGTAATGGAGGACTTTAGGGAAGAAAGGGTTCCAAGGGGGGTCTTTAGGACAGAATGGGCTGTGCCAGTATCCACAAGGAATTGGACATCTGTTCCCCCTATTTCCAAAGTCACCATAGGCTCATTAGGGTCAAGCGGCCATGAGCCTCGGCCTCGTCAATCTTCCTCATCTACCAGGAAAACTCCATCTCCTTTTTTAGTCTCTTTCTCTCTCTCTTTCTTTTCAACTTTTCACAATCCCTCTTGTAATGGCCCTTCTCTTTGCAATATGCACATTGATCCTTCTCTAACAAGGGCCATACTTTACTTTTAGCTTCTTTTTTATTCTCTCTGTATTTCTTTTGGACAAAACCTCCATCTGCCAAGGCTGCAATGTTTGCCCTTCCTATCTTTTTAGCCATTTTATCCTCAAAAGGATCCCTATTGTTAAACACCTTCATTGCCATACTCATCAATTTTTCCCTATTCTCTCCCTCAAATCCTTCCATCCGCTGCAGTTTCTTTCTAATATCTGGGGCCGACTAAGTAACAAAAGCCAAATTAATTGCCTGTCGATTTGCAGGGGCATCTGGGTCAATTGGAGTATATGTACGGTATGCTTCCAACAGATGCTCCAGAAAGGCAGAAGGGGAGTCCTCAGGTCCTTGAAGGACCTCGCTTACCTTGCTCAAATCGGTAGGCTTTCGAGCGGCTCCCCTCAAGCCGGCTAGGAGATGCTGACGGTAGTTTTGGAGAGCTTCTCTCTCGCCCGAGGAATTAGCTTGCCATGGGGGATGGGTGGACGGAAGTTGAGCCTCAATACGGGCCCGCTGTTGTTCATCGAGGGGGCCCTCTGTTCCCCCTAACACCAACTTTATGGCTTGCCCTCGGATCCTTTCTCTTTCCTCAGAGATAAAAAGAGCTTGGAGAAGTTGTTGACAATCATCCCAGGTTGGGCCACGGGTATGAAAAACAGATTCTAGGAGGGAGATCAAAGCCTGGGGTTTTTCTGAAAAAGGGGCTTTTGATGTTTCCAATTATACAAATCACTGGTAGAGAAAGGGATATAGACATAATGACCCTGTTCTATTTCCCTAAGAGGCAGAAAAGGAACTGAACTAGTCCCTTCAGTGAGAGCTCTGTGGGGACCATAAGCTGCCCCTGTTCTCATGTGGGAGGGGGAGGTTATAGAATCTGGAGATTTTCCTTCTTCGGGAGGAGGAGGAGAGAGAGTTTTGAGATCTGGGCCCGGCTTTATCAGAGGAGGAGGATGGCTCTACATAGGGTGGAGGTCTTATAACAAGATCTAAGGGGTCAGGATCTTGTGAGAGCACCAGCTTGGGAGCCTGGATTTGGGCCTCTTGGGGTTCCCTTGGGGCCATAACCAGAATGCGAGACTTTGTTGGCAGGGAACAATGCTGCAACCATGCCAGAGGCTCTTGACAAGCCCGAACCCAGATATTTGTATATGGAAACTGATCAGGATGGCTAGGGTGTCCGGTGACCCTTTTCCATACCACCCTGCAGAGACTTGGGTCAAAAGAGTCCTCAGCTGGCCATCCAACTCCAAAGGCCGGCCATTCCAATTGACACAGGGAGAGAAGATTTCAGTGAGAAAATTTAACCCCATATTCGTTCTCCTGTTTGGGGGGAAAAGCCAATTTAAAATTAGTAAGAAAACAATCCAATGGGGTATTTCTGGAGCAGGATCCTCCCATCTCCGCCCTGATGGTTTGGAAAGAAATACAAAATTAAACACACAACGGACAGGACACTAACGTATGAGTGACAAGACGAACAGGAGCCACAACAAAACTGAAACTAAATCCTCCCTTATTCCTTGTCAGAAACCGTGGGGTCAGAGGAGGCTTACCAGCCCGTCAGTCACCTCACTCCTGACAACAAAGGGTTGCAACTGGCCAAAAACTTACCTCCAGAGGTTTTCTGAGGTCTGTGCCTGAGAGTCTCCTGCTGGATCCCGCCACAGAGTCTCAGCTGAACTGGGGTTCCTTACCTGGGGATCTCACTGGGGCCTCCAAAATGTAAGACCGTTGGCCTTGCCAAACGCTCCGAGGAGCTGACTGCAGCAAAGAACACCCAGGAAGGAACACACCAGACAAGCTGGAAAGTAAAACAGACCTTTATTAGTCTGGCCAGACAGCACTCCCAAAGCAAAATAGCTTAGAGAGGCAACTGGCTCAGAGTCCGAGGCTGTTTTTATAGGGGGTTGAGGGGGAAGTTAACATATAGAATTAAACAAAAGGGGGCAAAGTTTAGTGGTCGACTGTCACGTATTGATGGTCAGCAGACATTTGCAGCTTGTTCTATAGATTGTGGTGTCTGGAACATCAGTTCCAGGCAAACAAGGAGTTGAGTAGTTTACTTTGGGACTTTAGGTCTGTTACAGATTTTTATCTAGTGTCCCAAAACTAACAAGCATCTTTATCCATGAACTCACATTTAATCACAATGGGGCTGGAGAAAAGGAACAAAGGTTATGTAGTCCCACCTCTCAAGGCTAGAAGAGCTTGGAGTGACATATTTCAAGCCCTGAAGGAAAACAGCCTCTAACCCAGATTGATGAACACTGCAAAACTATCTTTCAAAATTGATGGTGAAAACAGATACTTTCATGAAAAAGAGCACCTTAGGAACTTCATGAATACTAAACCAGCACTCTGAAAATTTTTAGACCATATCCTAGGAAAAGACAATGAGAATCACAACCCAGGAACCCCAGCAGAATGAATCCATTGGGCGCAACAAAAAATTGAATGTAAAGGGGGAGAATCCAACAAAAAGAAAAAGTCATGACCATGATAAGTCAATACATACCTGCACTGGCTATTTATCATCTTCTCATGTCTACTTTTTGCTTGGGTTGTCTATTAATGAGCTCTAAGAGTTCTTTATATATTCTGGTCATAGGTTATATGCATTATAAATATGGTCTGTTTAAGGACTACTTTTCATTTTCTTAACGATGTCATTTAAAGTTCTAAATTTTGATGGAATCTCATTTATCAATTTTTTCTTTTATACATCATTTTTTTTATATCCTAGGAAATTCTTGCCTACCCTAAATTCATAAACATTTTCCCTTATAATTTCTTCTTAAAGTTTTATAGTTTTAGTCTTTCATATTTAGGTTCGTAGATCCTTTCAAGTTATTTTTATGTACTTAAATAAAGGGTTGAAGTTAGTTTTTTATATACAGATACCAGGTGTTCTAGTGCCAATTGCTGAAAATAATTTCTTTTCCTCTGCTCTTGAATTGAGTTTATGTTCTATAAAATGTTACTGTTAAATAATCTTTCAAAACTCAGTGGTTCATATATGTGTGGTTCTATTTCTAGATTCTCTGTTTTATTCCATTGATCTGTATGTCTTTCCTTATGCCAATATTGCATTGATTACTGTAGCTTTAGCAGGAGTCTTTAAATTAGGTACTAAGTGTCTTCCAACACTGTTTTTTGTTTAACTTTTCTAGGTCCTTTGTACTCCTATATAACTTTTAAATTTCAATATCCAATTCTTCATTTACAGCAAGTATACATAAACCTGAATTTTTATATATACCTTGTGTTTTCTAATCCTGCAAAATTCAAATACAAATTCTAGGGGCTTCTAGAGATTTCTTAGTATTTTCCCTATAGATGATCATTTATTTCATCTACATATAAAGATTTTGCTTCTACCTTGCCAATCATATGATAATTGTGTCTTTTTATTGCCAAACTATTTTGGTTTGGGCCCATGTTTCAAAGTTTAATGGACAGATGAAGAGAAGGCATGTCTGCCCTTGTCTCCCACCTTAGGGAGAAAGCATTGTACCTTTTCTATTCATATAAGGCATTTTTGCTGGAAGCATGGAGTACATGGCTTATCTGTTGAGAAGGTTCTGTTCTACTTCTAATCTTCTGATAGCTTTTACCATGAACAGCTGTAGAATTTAGTCCAATACTTTTTCTGCAACTACTGACAGTATCATATGGCTTTTTCCTTTCCTCTGTTAAAATGATAACTTATGGGGGTGGATCTTCCAATGCTGAATCAAAACTGCCATCCCTATAATAAAACCACTGTCTACATACTGCCAGATCTGACTTCTAATAGTTCATTCTGCTAAACAAATTTTTATCTCTGTTCATACTTTTTTCTTCCATTATCTTTATCCAGTTTTAGTATTAGCACAATGTTGATATCCTAAAATGAGGGGAGAAGTGTTACTTGTTTCTTCTGCTTTAAATGTTTGATATAATTTATCAGTTAAAATGTATATGAGCCTATTGTTGTCATATAACTAGGTTTACAAGCTAGGAATATACTTTCTTTAATAAGTGCTATTCAAATTTTATATTTCCTCCAGAGTCAGTTTCATTAATTTGTCTTCCAAAGTACTTCTTAGAAGTCGTCAAATTTATTTCAAGAAAGACTTTTGTAATATGCTTTCTATAACCTTTTAAATTCTGTGAAATCTGTGCTAATGTCCTCTAAATTTTGATATTTTAATCTAAAAAATGTATAATTGATATTGTGTAATAGGAAGTAAAAGTCTAAAGGAGTAGGGGAAGTGGGAGGGATGGGGAAAGGTAAGAAGGGAAAAGAAAAAATATGAGAAAAGAAAAAAAAATGGAAACAAATTCTTTGCAAATAGGGAAGGGTGGAGAGGGGAAAGGGAGGGCAGGGGAAGGGGGGGAAAAAAGAACCAAGATACTCATGCAATGGTACAAGGTCCCAATGATGAATGTAACTGTATTTTATACCTAAAATGTACCAATAAACTTCATGGAAAAAAATCATTCATTGATTTTTCCTAATCACTTTTAAGTTTCTGTTACTGTATGGGCTTCCAGGATTTTGACTATGATATGTCATGGGGAGGTTTCTTTTTCTGATCACGGCTATTTGGGGTTCTATATGCCTCATTTATCTGTATGTTAAATTGTTTCCGCTCAATTGGAAAGATTTCTACTACCTCTGTAAAAAGGGTTTTATGTCATTTTTTTCTGTCTTCTGATTTTTCACTAATTTCTATTAATCTTACATTTGTCTTCTTTGCACCATCTAGCAAAACTTGGATCCATTTTTCATGTTCTCTTTTTGTTTTTAAGGTATCTCTCATTAATTGGTCACTGACAACAGCCCTGTCTTCTAGTTCTGACACTCTCCTTACACTGATCATGTCTTCTACCCATACTTTTGATAGAAGTTTTAATCCCCTGAATTTCTGTTTGGACTTTTTATGGACTCTAATTCTCTTCTATTCTAGTCATTCGTGTTTTTCATCATTTGGCTTAACTCTGTTAGCTTTTTATTAGTTTCTTCTATAGACTTGCTGATGGTTTTGTTTATTTGGCCCATTATCTGTTTACTTATATCTTCACTATAAATTCCTTATTGATCTGCTATCAATGGATTTGTTATTGCATTCTATAAAAACTTCAGGAAAGATCTAACACCAATACAGCTCAAGCTCTTTAATAAAATTGAAATGGAGAGACTACATCCAACATCTTTCCTAGAAGCCACCATTATCCTGATTCCAAAATCAGACAAGGATGCAACCAGAAAATAGAATTATAGGCCCATCTCTTTAACGAATATACATGCAAAAATCCTCAACAAGATACTGACAAGCAGAATGCAATGAATCATCAGCAAGGTCACTCATCATGACCAAGAAGGCTTCATTCTAGTGATGCAAGGATGGTTTAACATATGCAAATCAATAAATAAAATATATCATATAAACCGAAGTAAGGACAAAAATTACAAGATTATCTCAATAGACACAGAAAAAACAGAATTTGACAAAATTGAACATCCTTTCATGATAAAAAATATATTGAAGAAAATAACTATAGGAGGATCTTATCTCAATCTGATAAAAGCCATTTATTAAAGTAACATCCTATTCAATAGGAGAAAGCTGAATACCTTCCCTCTAAAATCAAGAACAAGACAAGATATCCACTATCACCACTCCTGTTTAACAGAGTACTCAAAACAATAGGAAGAGCAATTAGATAAGAGAAAGCAATAAAAGGAATATGTACAGAAAATGAAGAAGTTAATTTTTCATTATTTGCAGTTGGCATGATCCTCTACATAGAAGACCCTAAAATTCACTAAAATACTCCTATAAATAATAACCAAATCTGCCAATGTAGCAGGATACAAAAATAAATAGTGTTTCTGTACACCAATAATAAACTCACTGAGAAAAAATTAGGAAAAAAATTCACAATAGCCCAAAGAAACATTAATAGGAATTAATCTAACTAAGGAAGTGAAAGTCTGAAAATGTAATATTCTGAAAAGGGAAATCAGAAAATAGAAATATATCCTCTGTTTCTAGATATGCAGAAACAATATAGTCAAAATAGGCATACTTCCAAAACTGAAATTTAATGCAATCCAAATCAAAATACCAACAGCATTCTTCACAGGACAAGAGAAAACAATCATAAAACTCATATAGAGCAAAAAGAGACCCAGGATAGCAAAATCATTCTGGGTAACAGCAACAAAGCAGGAAACAGTACGGTCCTGGATTTTTATGTAAAAAATTATAGTTATGAAAACAGTATCAATGTAACAAAATAGAGATGCAGAAAATGCCCTCAACACATTTAGCTATTTCATTTCTGAAAAGGAGGCTAAAAATACTCACTGGAGTAAAGATAGCCTCTTTAATAAATGGTGCCAGAATAACTAGCCATCCATATGCAAAAAAATTGAATATAGATCCATATATCTCAATATGTACTAAATGAAACTCAAAATGCATCAAAGATTTAAACGTAAAAACAGAAACACTTAACCTGTTGGAAGATAAACTAGATAAAACTCTTGAAGTTATTAGGCACAAGCAAGGATTTTTTGAACAAAACCCCAGTTGCACAGGAAATAGTATCTAGAATCAACAAATGGGATCATATCAAATTTAAAACCTTCAGTACAGCAAAAGAAATAGCTAAGAATGAAAAGAAAACTTCAGAATGGAAAAACATTGTGCCATCTATTCCTCAGACAGAGAACTAACATTTAAAATATACAAAGGACTCAAAAAAATTAGATCCCCTAAATGTAAAAACCCAGTCAAAGAATAAGTGAATGAAGTGAATAGACACTACATGGAAGAGGAAGTACAAATGGTCAATAAATATATGAAGAAATGTTCAACGTCGCTGGCCATTAGAGAAATATAAATTAAAACAACACTGAGAATTGCTTCTTGGCCTTTTGGCTAAGATCAAGTGTAAAATAACATGAGATTCCATCTTACCCTAGAAAGAATGACTACCATGAAGAAATCAAATAATCACAAAAGCTGGCAAGGCTATGAGGAAAAGGGAACCTTTTTACATTGTTGGTGGGAATGTAAATGAATATAACCACTATGGAAATCAGTATAGAGATTCAACAAAAACTAAAATTAGAAATTCCATTTGACCAAGGTATTCTCCTTCTAAGTATCTTCCCAAAAGAGTTAAAGACATCATATTATAGTGATACATGCATACCCATGTTTACAGCAACATAATTCATAAGAGCTAAATCCTGGAAGTAGCCTGTAGATGAATAGATGAAGAAACCATAGTGTTTACACCCCATATAGTACAATTCTGCCATAAAGAAAAATAAATTTGAGTCATTTTTAGGAAAATAGATACATGTTGAGACCACAATTTTAAATGAAATAAATCAGACATATGAGCATAAACATTGCATGGTTTCTTGTATATGAGAATCCCAAATTATAAATAAAGAGCAAAAGAAAAGATAGATAATATGAAGTAGGAGATAGATCTTTCTCAAATAAGAAGAAGATGAAGAGATGGAGGGTGGAGGTAGGGAGAGGAGGTAAAGGGGAAGAAAAAAATAATTATGATGTGTTCAGTATATATACCAACTCTACACAATAAATGTAAACATTATGTACTGCAAACATGCACTACTCTTAAAAAGTGACTGACAGATTTTGGTACTAGTACTTTAGGAATGGAAATGTTTACCCTGTGCCATTGCATGTTGGAACTGTTTATTTTTCTTTTTTAATTTTACAGGGGCTCACAGATGTGAGTTTGCCTTAAGAATGAGAAGAGACTTTTGACTTGGACTTTTCAGCAGTGTTGGAATGTAAAGACTTTGGCAACACTAAATGCATTTTGTGCAAAGATATGCACATGGATCTTAGGGGCCAAGGGAAGAATGTTATGGTTTAGATCTGGGATGTCCCTTATGAGCCACATGTGCTCACAGAAGGGGCTTTTGGGGGTGGAGTTAGGCCCAAGGAGGTAGGTGGGGGGAGGGGTATTACCTGTAAAGTTTAATAGTCTTCAGTGGAATCCCAAACTCTGCTTTAAAGAACCACTTCAAAGACAGTTGTACAGTTTCTAAGTTAGGCATATACCAAACGTGTGACCCAATAATTTCACACCTAGGTATCTTCCCCAGGGAAATGAGAGTCTATATTGATACAAGCATTAATACAGGAAAGAACATGCCAGCTTTATTTTTCAGAGTCAAAACTGTAAACAAAATAAATAGACATCAGCAAGTGGGCATACAAACAATTTGTGGTTCATACACACAGTGGCATGTGATGGCTGAACCACTGAAAAACAATAGCACACATGAATCCAAGATGATTATACTGATTGAATAAACTCTTCAAAAAAAGTCTACATTCTGAATGATTACATCTCCCTCATGAATAGACAATGCACATGATCAACCTGGGACACAAAGCAAATGGGCTTCATGGGATGGAAGAACAGGAAGTGATTATCAGATTATGAGATAATTTATGATTATGAGAAAATTTTCAAAATGACTTATGTATGAACTCATCATCACCATTAAGGTGCTAGTTTCCTAGGTCTACAAGGACTATTAGCCTCCAATTACCACATGGTATCCTCCCTCACTCTACATCACAATACTGAATACTACACCTTCCTATTAAGTTAAATAGATAAGTATGAATGATTAATCATCTAAAATCGACAACCTGCTATAGATCCCCTACCACCACCCCAGAAATTTGAAACCAGCATTTCTATCCCTTAAGTAAAATTTCTATGGAAATTTCTGGAATGTCTCAATACTCCGTATTTAAATGAAAATGATGGTACAATCAAGCCAGAAAAGAAAAGCATCCCAAAATTCACTGTTCTCTAAGTGCAAATGCCTAGCACTGCATCTTCAGAGAAAAATAGATCTGTCATCCTCCAATCCCTATGTCTTTAATAGTATAACCATTAAATTTTCTTAATTTAGATAGTTAACTCTATGGTACCACCATTGGATTCTTTCTTATCATTAGTGGAAGTATACTTACCGCATTTAATATGTACTTTCTGTATATCAATATTTAGTTTGTCTTAGGGTTTGTACTATAGTTGTAGATTTCTTTTCTAAGGTTAAAAGTGGTTAGTTATTGGACCTTATGTCAATATCTAGTTTGCCTAGGACAGTATAACTGTTGCTGACTTACTTGATATTTCCAAGATCACCTAGTTGTTGCTATTAATAGGTTTTCTCAGTACTGGATCTTGGAACAGAAGCAAAGGAATATAATTGCCCACTCCAAGAGTGAATCACTAAAATGCAGACTACCTAAAGAGATCTCCATACTATCAACAACGTATTTCCATTGTAAGTAACCACACATATAAACACAAAACAATAGAAAACAAACATAAAACAATAAAAACATGAGATGACTGGGCAAAAAAAATCCTCCTCAAACCTCCCAAATCCCCCAAAGCTGACCAGGGAAGCATTGAAGGGAAAAAAAAAAAAAAAAGCAAAAGCCACACAGCCAAATTATTTTAAAAGATAATAGAGAAGATTAAAAAACAGATCAATGAGATGCTTGACAGGCTTACAGAAAGCTAATCAAATAATGGAGGTAAGGAAAAAATGGGGAACTCACAGAAAACAGTAATATAAAGTATTTAGGGTAAACAAAAAGATACAAAACATGAACGACTAGTTTGGCAAAGAACTAGATTCCATGAAATGGTTTCAAACAGAAATCCAGGAGATTAAAAATTATATTGAGAACTGAACAATGTGAGCACAGAATATCAGAATTAGAAGATACAGATGCTTTCAACACCCTGTTACTGACAGACGCTTTAAAAACAACAAAAAAACATGAAAAATTGATTCAATTGCTACTAGTTCATTCAAAGAAGTCTATTCTGAGATTAATTGGAATAAGAGAAAAATCAGAAGATAGCACAATTGGCATAAGATACTGGTTTACATAAATAATAGCAGAAAAGCTTTCAAATATTAGGAAAGACTGAAACATACAAAAAAATATACAACTCCAGGTAGCTGTGTTCAAAGGAGAAACTTCCCACATCACAACACAGTCAAAAAACTGATAGTCCAGCACAGGGACAGAATTTTAAAAGGTATTAGAGAAAAATCAGTGAATCACTTATAAAGGTAAACCAAATGAAACTAGAGCAGTCTCAACATAAACTGTAAGGCCAAGGTGATTGAAGTGCAGTGTTTCAAGCTCTAAAAAATAACAGCTTCCAGTCCAGACTTACATATCCTACAAACTTTCTTTCAAAATTGATGGAGAAATAAAGTGTTTCCATTACAAAGAGCACCCGAGAAATTCATGACCAACAAACTAGCCCTACAAAAAATTCTCAAGTGTATCCTAAAAGGACACAATGAAGCCAACAGTGCAAAAAAATACATATCTAATAAGATGAATACACCAGACAAGTTGAGCAACAAAGCAGAAAAGGTGGGGGAGAAAATCAGCAACTGAAAAATAATGCAATGAGAGAAACAAATCAATACCTTTCCATAATGCCTCTCAATGAGAACAGTCTCAATTCCTCAACCAAAAGAAACATATTGGGGTAATGGATCAAGAAACAAAACCCAACAATATACAATATACAAGAAATACATTTAATCCAAAAGGAAACACACAGATTAAAAGTGAAAGAATGGGGCCAGGGATGTTGCTCAGCAGCCTAGCACCTGCAATTGGGAGGGCAGGTGGGAGGCCCTAAATTTCATATCTGGTACCAAAAAAAGAGTGGAAGAATGGAAAATAATATTACTTAAATGGGAATCTAGAAAAAAGCACAAATAGCTATACTAATATTAGACAAAGTGCATTTCAAGCCAAAACAGATCAGAAGAGGCAAAGAAAATAACTATTTATTGGTTAGTGGAAAAATTTAACAGAAAAAAATAACAATTATAAATGTATATGGATCAAATACCAGTGAGATCAACTTCACAAAACAAACATTACTGGATTTTAAAAATCACATAAACACCAACACAATTATAATAGGGGACCTCAATACCCCACTCTCACAAACAGACAGATAAACTGGACCCCAAATAATCAACAAGGAAATATCAGATTTGAAGAAAAACTTTGAACAAATCAATTTAATTAATATCTACAAAGTGTTCCACCCAACAACAGAATAAACATTTTTCTCATAAGCACATGTGACTTTCTCCACAATACAGAACATGCTAGCCCATAAAACATACTTAAGTAATGCAAAATAATCAAAATTATCTCATCCATATCATCAATGCAATGCAACTAGAAATCAATAGCAAAAAACCCACAGTAATTATGTATACACATGGAAATTAAACAATATATTTTTGAATGATCAATGGGTCAGAGAAACCTCAAGGAATAAATTAGTCAATTAGAATCAAACAATAATGCCAGTATAACATACCAGAACCATGGGACACACTGAAAATAGGCCTCGGAGGGAAGTTTACAGCTGTGAATGCCCACATCATAAAAACAAAGCAAGCCCAAATAAATAACCTAATGGTTCATGTCAAGGTCCTCGAAAAATAAGGAAAATCTGAATCTAGAGCCTGTATAAGGAAGGAAATTATAAAGATCAGAGCAGAAATTAATGAAATTCAGACTAAAAAACCCATACTAAGAATCAGTGAATCAGAGAGCTACTTCTTTAAAAGATTAAAATGCACAAAGCCCTAGCAAATATCACCAAAAAAGGGAAAAAAAGACACAAATCAATGCAATTAGAAATGAAAAAGGTGAAATCATAACAGATCTAGTGCTGGATTTTGTCAAACACTTTTTCTGCATCTATTGAGATGATCATATGGTTTTTTCCTTTGGCTCTGTTAATATAGTGTATTACAATTATTGATTTACATATGTTGAACCATCCCTGCATCTCTGGGTTGAATCCCACTTGAGCAGTATGTATGATCTTCTTGGTGATCGTCTGCATTCTATTTGCCAGTATTTTATTGAGGATTTTTACATCTATGTTCACTAGGGAGATTGGCCTATAGTTCTCTTTTTTGATTGGGTCTTCCTCAGCTTTTGAGATCAAGGTGATGCTTGCTTCCAGGAATGAATTTGGGAGTATTGCTTCCCTTTCAATTTTATTGAACAGTTTAAACAGTAGTGGCAGTAGTTCTTCTCTAAATGTCTTGTAGAATTCAGCAGTGAAGCCATCAGGACCCGGGCTTTTCTTCATTGGTAAGTTTTTAATTACATTTTCAATTTTGTTGATTGATATTGGGTTGTTTAGAATTTTTAGGTCTTCTTCATTCAACTTTGGTATCATATATATCTAGAAATCTGTCCGTTTCTTCTGTGTTCTCCATCTTATTGAAGTATAGGCTTTCAAAGTAGGTAATGATGATCCTCTGGATTTCTGCTGGTTTAAATTGCAATTTCACCCTTTTCATTCCTAATTGCATGCATTTGGGCCTTTTCTTTCCTTTTTTGATAAGGTTGGGTAAGGGTTTGTCTATTTTGTTTATTCTTTCAAAGAACCAACTCTTGGCTTCATTTTTGTATCATGCTCTTAGTCTCCATTTCATTGATTTCTGCTCTGATCTTTATAATTTCCTTCCTTGTATGAGCTTTGAGTTTGTCCTGCTCTTCTTGTTCTAGAAGCTTGTGGTTCAGCATTAGGTTGTTTATTATAGCTTGCTCTGTTTTCCTGATATGAGTATTCACTGCTATGAATTTCCCTCGTGAGACTGCTTTCATTGTGTCCCATAGATTCTGATATGATATGTTGGGATTCTCATTTGATTTTTGAAACTCTTTAATTTCTTCTTTAATTTCCTCTGTGACTCACTGGTTGTTCAGAAGTATGTTGTTCAATGTGTTAATGAAATATTCATGGTTTCTTTTGCTATTGATCTTCAATTTAATAGCACTATGATCTGATAATATTCACAGGATAACTTCAATTTCTTTGCATTTACTTAAACATGTTCTATGAGCAAATATGTAGTCTCTTTTGGAGAATTACCTGTGTGCAGCTGAAAAAAATGTGTATTTTGATTTTGTGAGGTAGAACACTCTGTAGATATCTGTTAAGTCCATTTGTTCAAGAGTTTGGTTGAGTTCTGGTATTTAGTTGTTTATTTTTTGTCTAGTTTATTTGTGACAGTGGAGTATAGAGGTCACCCACCACTACTGTATTATTGCTTATTTGATTTTCATGTCTGTTAATATTTGTTTTATATAGTCAGAAGCACTAGTATTTGGTGCATATATATTTATAATTTTCATCTCTTCCTCTTGGATTGTTCCCTTTACAAAGACGTAGTGGCCTTCTTTGTCTCTTTTAATTAATGTTGGTTTGAAGTCCATTTTATCTGCAAATAGGATAGCTACTCCTGCTTTGGGGGGCGGTCTATTGCATGGAGTATTGTTTTCCACCCTTTAACTTTCAGTCTATGAGTTTCATTTTGAATTAATTGTGTTTCTTATATGCACCATATTGTTGGATCTTGCTTCTTGACCCATTCTGCCAGTCTATTTCTTTTGATTGGTGAATTGAGACCATTAGCATTGATGGTTATAACTAATATGTATTGACTTATCCTTGTCATGACCTTTTCCACTTGTCGGATTCTCCCCCTTTGCATTTAATTTCTTGTCTTGCCTGATGGATTCATTCTGCTTGCCTTCATGGGGTTGTGACACTCATTGTCTTTGCTTAGGATATTATTCAAAATTTTTTGGAGTGCTGACTTCTTATTCATGAAGTTCCTCAGGTGTTCTGTGTCATGAAGGTATCTTCTTTCTCCATTGAGTTTTAAAGATAGTTTTGCAGGGTACATCAGTCTGGGTTGGAGGTTGTTTTTTTTAGGGCTTGAAATATGTTACTCAAAGCTCTTCTTGCCTTGAGGGTTTGTGTGAGAAGTCTGCTGTGTTTCTGATGGACTTTCCTTTGTATGTGATTTGTTACTTTTCTCTAATGGTTGTAAAATTTTCTTCTTGTTTTGTTTCTGGAATCTTGACTATTGTATGCCTAGGTGTAGATTTTTTTGATCATGGCTAGCTGGAGTGCTATATGTCTCACTTATCTGTATGTAAAATTCAATTCCCTTGCTTGAGAAGTTTTCTGCATTACTTCTGTGAACAGTTTTTTTAATGTCCTTTGCACTATCTTGTGTTTCTTCATTGACTTCAGTCAGTCTTTGTTATTCTTCTTTGCATCATCTAGCAGCTGCTGGATTGATTTCTCATGGTCCCTTGCTATTTTTAAGAAATCTTTCTTTTCCTGGTCTCTAATCGCAATTCTGTCTTTTATATCTGATATTCTGTCCTCACACTGGCTCATTCAGTGGGGAAACTTTCAGTGGAGTTTTTAATCTCCTGGATATCTGTTTGCATCCGTTTTATGGATTCCATTTGTTTCCTATGCTAGGATTCCATCATGTTCTTCGGCTCCTCATTTTTTAATCTGTGTCTGCTCTAGAATTATTAATCATGTATTTCACTATGGACATAATCTCTGTTGTTATCTGAGAAATTATTTCCCATTTTATTTTTTCCAGATTCTCTTTTGTTACCAGTTCAGGGAGATGAGCTGGTTGAGTCTCATATTGTTCCATCTCCTTGCCCCAGGGGTTGCCTTTGGTGATCTGGAAGTCTGGTTTTGAGACTTGCTTAGGTGTCTTCTCATTTCAACCCATGCAGTCTGCTGTGCCTTTGTTGAGGTGACTCTGCTTTCCCAGGGGGCTTCAATTCTCTACAAGCCTCAGAGAGGCCTTCTCTGTGCTGCTCACCACTGCACCAATTCCTGGGTTCAGAATGGTTGCCTTCTGGTTCCCTGCACTGGGCTGTTGTCTGAGTGGGTTCTGGCTGGGGCCTGCCCAAACTTACCAATGGTATCTGAGTGAGCCTCTGGCTGGGGTCTACAAGCCTAAATAGCTGTTTTCCAGGAGGGCCTTTTGCTGTGGCTTGTGTGCCCAAGCTGCTGGTGTCTGGGCAGAGCGCTGGCTGGGGCCTGTTCACCTGTGCCATTGTTGTCCAGGCAGGCTTCTGGCTGGGGTCTGGCTGGGGTCTGGCTGGGGTCTGTACTGCTGAGCCTCTGGCAACTGGGTGGGCTTCTGGCTGGGGTTTGCATGCACTTATTGATGGTATCTGGGCAGGCCTTTTTCTGGGGCCTGCCCAACCAAATCACTGCTGTCTGTGTGAGACACTTGCTGGGGCCTGTGAGTCCATGCAGCTGCTTTCAAGGAAGGCCTTTTGCTGAAGCCTGTGTGACCAAGGTGCTGGTGTCTGGGTGGGGCCCTGGCTGGGACCTGCATACCCACACCACTGTTGTCAAGTCAGGCTTCTGGCTGGAGTCTGTGCTGCCAAGCCACTTGTGCTTGGATGTTCTGTAGAGACAACAATTGTAAAATTCATATGCATCAAGAAGAGACCCAGAATAGCAAAAGCAATCTTCGGTAAGAAGAGCAAAGTAGGAAGCTTCATAATCTCAGATTTCAAGTTATATTACTGTGTATTACCTTACAAAGTAGCCACTGAGCAAAGAAATAGTGATGGTAGGTAAAGCAAGAATAAGCTGTTTGGGAATGGCATTTTGACCTCTAGTTTCCAAGGCTGATTATTTTCCGGCTAGATCTTATTTTGGGGAAAAGGAGTACAAAGTTACAATGCTAAAAGAAAGCATGTTACTGGCACAGAAACAGACACGAGGATCTATGGAACTGAATAGAAGAAACAGAAGCAACCCCAGGCAATTCAGTTATTTGATCTTTAACAAAAGGCCCAAAACCATACACTGGAGAAAAGACAGTCTCTTTAATAAATGGTGCTGGGAAAATTGCCTATCCACATACAGAATATTGAGTCTAGACCCATATATCTCACTATATTCTAAGCAAAAATAAAAATGAATAAAAGATCTCAATGTTAAAACAGAAACAGTCTGCTGGAAAATAAAATTGGTAAAATTCTTCAAGACAGGTGTAAGAAAAGACTTTCACAACAGAACTCCAATGGCACAGAAAATAGTACCAATAATCAACAAATGAGATTATATAAAATTAAAAAGCTTCTAGACATTAAAGGAAACAACCAACAAAGTGAACCGAAAACCTACAGAATGGGAAAACGTGTTTGCCAGCTATTCCTCAGACAGACAACTAACATCTAGAATATGAAAATAACTCAAAAAAATTAGACCCCAAATTAAAAGACCCAATCAAAAAATGGGCAAATAAAATGAATAGACACTTCTCAGAGGAAGAATAAATGGCTAATAAATATGTTAAGAAATGTTCAACATTGCTGGCCATTAGAAAAATCCAAATTAAAACAACATTTATTCCATGTTACCCCAGAAAGAATGGCCATCATCAAGAAATCAAATAATAAGCACTGGTGAGGCTGTGAGGAAAAAGGAACCCTTCTATATTGTTGGTGGGACTGTAAACTAGTACAACCACTATGGAAATATGTACAGAGATTCCTCAAAAACTAAAATAGAGATTCCATTTGACCCAGCTGTTCTCCTTCTAGATATCTTCCCAAAAGATATATTACATGCATATCCATGCTTATAGCAACACAATTCTTAATAACTAAATCTTAGAACTAGCCTGTATGTCCATCAACAAATAAATGGATAGAGAAAATATTTATTTACACACATTGGAATACAACTCTGCCATAAAGAAGAATAAACTTCAGGCAATTGTGGGTAAAAGGATGCACCTTGAGACTATATTATTAAGTATAATAAATCAGATGCACAAGCTTAAATATTGAATATATTCTTTTAGATAATATTTTAAGAAACCCAAAATATAAATAAAGAGCAAAATAAAAAAAAGATATTAGGAAGTAGGGAGATCCTTTTCAAATGGGGAGAGGAACAAGAGATGGATGGACTAAAGGGGGAGGAGTGAAAGGGAATGAAAAAAAAAGAATTAAAAACAATAGAAATAGAGCTTTTGTAAAGGGGAAGTGATCAAGAGATGTAAGGAGCAAGAAGAGATGAGAGGTATAGGGGATAAGAAAAGAATTACGATGTGTTACATATAGGTACCAACTCCCCACAATAAATTTAATCATTCTCTACTACAAATATGTGCTAATAAAAATAAACAAATAATTTTTAAAAGAAATAGACACCTAAAAAGATTTACCACAATATCTTTTTCATTAGACTAATGTTACATGAAGGAACTTGCATGATCATATTGAATATATCTACCAATAATAGTTTGGTAAGTGATGAATTATGTCTTTAAAGTCTCTCTCTCAATTATAGTTTCCTCAGTGTCAGATAACTAACCAAGAAAAGAAAAACTGAAATACCTAGCTTGTCTGAGTAATCACTATATTAATAACAGTAACTTATAAAACCTGGCTATGACCTGTCGAATTAACATGCACTTATCATTCATTCAGAAAAATTAATTTTTGTATATTTTATGACACTAGAATGTTTTATATTATCCAACTTCATGTAATATTAGTCTAATGGCAGGCAAATGAGAAGAATGTTAAACATCAAATATGTTAAATAGTTAAAGGAGTATCCCTTGGTTATATTTTATTCAAGAGTTCATTTCTGATTTATTCTATTTCTTCACGAGGTCTAATCTGGTTAAAATGTGTGTTTGTTACTTGAAAGTAGTGAACTACAAATAACAAATCTCTAAATGACAGATAAAAACTCAAGCCATGATAGATTCCTAAAATTCTACGAAAAGCTGTCTTTAAAACACTGGTCTATACACAAGAGTGCCTACCTAGTAGCTCTACATTTGGATCCTCTGCAGTTTGCTTTTAACATAACGTGTTCAGACTGAACTGCACTGTCTGCCTTCACTAACCCTTTTCTGTTCCCAGAATGCTGCCCACTGGCCTGAACCCCACACCTAGGAAACAGTCAAAGTCTTCCCTACCTTTCTCCATACATGTCCATAACCAATAAGTGACACAACCTTGAAGTCCTACCTCCTCTCTACCTCTCCATTCCACCTGTCTTGCCCATCCTCACTGCTGATTCCTTTTCTGCCAGCCACTGTGATCTCTGCCCTGAAATACTTAAACAGCCACTTTAGTGATGGCTCTGCTCCAGCCTTGCCCACATCTAATCCATTCTCCACACTGCAGCCAGAGTGAGCTTTCAGACAACAAAACAGAGTCATGTCACTTTTGTGCCTAAAAGCCCTTCTGTGTCTCCCCACTGCCCTCAGGATAAAATCCAAGCTCCTCAGAATAACATGAAAGGCCTTTCATTTTTCATTTCCTACTTACTATTGATGGCATTTAAAAAAATACATGCACATATTTATTACATAGTATATTTCATATATAAATACATAATATACACACATATTCCCACATACAGTTAAGTACAAAGAAAAACTAATAGGCATAAATAACTCAGATTCAATGAACTTTACCATTTTGTCATAATTGTTTACATAATTTTACATACTATTTTAAACAAATAAACCAGTTATTGACAGTGGAAAGCCCCACACCACAGTTACAAATCCCACTCTTCAAAGCCTAGAGGCTGCCAGGTAAAATTTATTTTTAATTTACTTTTCCATGAGCAAAGTCAATTAGTCCAACATCTTTTAGCAAATATTCTCCTTGCCTCACAAATTTGTAGTGTTTTTGTCTGTCCTTGCTCTAAATTGTCAGTTTCTCTCTCTCCAGAATTTTTACTACTAGATTTAAAACTTGTCTTGCTATCTTTAAAGACAAGCTCCTCTTTATTATT
This sequence comes from Heterocephalus glaber, assembly GCF_053883595.1. Taxonomy (NCBI): domain Eukaryota; kingdom Metazoa; phylum Chordata; class Mammalia; order Rodentia; family Bathyergidae; genus Heterocephalus; species Heterocephalus glaber. The sequence continues at coordinate 946,241 of NW_028258146.1, read as the reverse complement.
CTTAAAAAATGACTTGCTCATTTTTGGCTGCTTATTTGTATTAGATTTTTATTGCTTTTAATAGCATTTAGCCATCAATCTAATTTCTTTACAGGGTGTAGATGTTTGCTAAAGAAAATAATATGGGGTGTGTGCATATACAACTTAATAATAAGAATATGAGAGTAAAATAATATAATCTTAGAGTGTTATGTCTCTAATATTATTAGAGTATTATGTATAGCAGTTTTCTTAAGAATAGGGTCAAGTTCTTCTATATTTTCATATTTATCAAAACCATTTATGAGCCCCCAGGCACACCCACCAGCCACCCTCGGAGCTGTGCAGGCAGAGCACCCCAGGCTGACTGAATCCAGCTCTGTCCAGCAGGCCATGCCCACTTTTGACCAGGAGCCAGTGAGGACCCCCCAGGCATGCCCACCAGCCACCCGCGGAGATGCACAGGCACCTGCAACAACAGAGCCCTCCCCCGCCCTGGCCTCTTGGCTGTGCATCTACCTGGTTCCACTCTACAGAGGCACAGGAGGATGTAAAGGCCATTGTCCAGAGCTGCAGAAGTGAACAACAGAGAGAGGGCCTCTCAGGCTCCCTGATGAAAACCACAGCCCACTGGAAAAGTGAAGAGAATCTCTGCAATAAAGGCGTACCAGACCACTGTTCTTGGTAAATTAGAGGGATCATCACCTCCCATCGGAACCTGGACTATCTTCAGTGGAAGGGCAGCTGGAATCTGCAATAGAACCTTGCAGAGTTCAACCCTGCAAGAGGACAGGGAGCTCAACTTGGGACTTGCAGCCAGAAATCTGCCTGAATTTCATGGGTCTATGACTGGCTTACTGAGACTCATTGACTTATAACTGCACAGTGCTGCCCACGTTGTCTTTTGTGACAGCAGAGACATGCCCTGAAGGAGTCCCTTCACTTTTATCTTTTATTTGTTATTTTCAAAATTACCACTATTTTTTTACTCTTATTTTTAATTTTTTTCTTCTTTTTCTACTCTTTTAAAATTTTTATTTTTCTCTTTTTTCTTTCTTCTCTCTCTCTCTCTCTCTCTCTCTCTCTCTCTCTCTCTCTCTCTCTCTCTCTCTCTCTCTCTCTCTCTCTCTCTCTCTCTCTCTCTCTCTCTCTCTCTCTCTCTCTCTCTCTCTCTCTCTCTCTCTCTCTCTCTCTCTCTCTCTCTCTCTCTCTCTCTCTCTCTCCCTCCCTTGCCCCTTTGCTGTCCTACATTGTTCTTCATCTCCCTTTGTGTTCCTCTTCTGGCCCTAATTCATATTTCTTCTTTATTTTTCTTTTCTTCTCTTTCCTTCTATCACCTGGGTCCTCAGGCCTCACTGCTAACCTTCCCCTATCTTCCCCTATCTTTTTACCTACCTATCCCTCCCTCCCCAACTCCTTCCAACTCTTTATTCTGAAGGGTAAAGTTGCTATATTGAAGAGTTTATGCACTATAAATGTATGTTGGGTTGGTTCTTGATTTTGATCTAATTCACACAGTTAAAGGTGATAGATTAATAACTACCACAAATCATCATTTTCTAAGAGGAACTTGATCCCATTGTGTTGCTGATTGTATCACTTGGGCTAAGGTGTTGTGCTTGATCTAATCAGTTGTCCTTCCCAGTATAATGAAAATGAGATAGCCTCAGAGTCATTAGAGACCCAAAACCTAAAGACCAGCTATATCTGGAAGACACCTCTGAGAAGCAATCATTCTGTAAGGGTTCTAAATACATCAACAAAGATACTTACAATAACCAACTTCAAAATATCAACCCAGGAACTAAACAAAGGACAGTACCAAAAACAAAAATGAGAAGACATTTAAGTAAGGCACAAACTCAGACTTCCACCACACAAAAGGCAAACTCTGGGGGAAACAAGGTGGAAAAGCCTGATAATCAACCACCTGGACACCTTGAACTGATAGCACAGGAAGTAACAAAACAGATGAATGAGGCTCTAGAAAAATTCCAAGCAAAAATAATCTCCCAGATAACTGCAGAGATGGTGAGCAGAGTGAAAGACATGATTAGAGGCTCTAGAACATTAACAGATAAAAAAAATGGATGACCTCAGAAATATGCTGGAAGCCATGAATGCCCAGCATAAGATAGAAATAGAAACCATGATCACCCAGCACAAGAAAGAAATGGAATCCATGAAACAGATTCAAACAGATATTCAGGAGATTAAAATCTCCATTGAGAGCATGCAGAGCAGATTAAGGGAATCTGAAGATAGAATATCAGATATAGAAGACAGGATTGTGGTTAAGGACCATGAAACAGAGATTTCTTAAAAATAGTAAGGGACTACAAGAAATCAATCCAGCACCCACTAGATGATGCAAAGAAGAATAACATAAGACTGATAGGAGTCCACAAAAAAGCAGGAGAAAGCACAATTAACATAAAAAACTGTTTGCAGAAGTAATAGTAGAAAACTTCCCAGACAGAGGTGGAGAACTGGACATAAAGATAAGTGAGGCATGTGGAACTCCAATTAGCCATGATTAAAAAAAATCTACATCTAGACATGTAATAGTCAAGATCCCAGAAACCCAAAGAAAAACAAAATCCTACAGGCAGTTAGAGAAAAGAAACAAATCACCTACAAAGGAAAACCCATCAGAATCATGACAGACTTCTCAACACAAACCCTCAAATAAAGAAGAGCCTGGAGTAAAGTATTTCAAGCCTAAAAGTAAAAAACTTCCAACCTAGACTGTTGTATCCTGAAAAATTATCTTTCAAAATTGATGGGGAAATTACATACTTTCACGACAAAGAACGCCTGAGAAATTTCATGAACACCAAACCAGCACTCCAAACAATTCTAAGCAATATCCTAGAAAAAGACAATGAAGATCACAACTCCATGAAGCCCTACAGAGGGAAGCCACCAGGCAAGGTAAGACACTAACAGGAAAGGGAGAAAACATAAGAAATAAAAGAGCCAACAACAGTAAAACATCATGACAAGGATGAGTCAATATCTATCAATTATAACTATCAACGTTAATGGCCTCAATTCACCAATCAAAAGAAGTAGACTGACAGAATGGATTAAGAAGCAAAATCCAGCAATATGGTGTATACAAGAAACATACCCAACTCAAAAGGAAATTCATAGACTGAAAGTAAAAGGATGGAAAACAGTTCTCCATGTGATAGGGACCTAGAAAAAAGCAGATGTAGCAATCTTATTTGCAGACAAAGTAGATTTCAAACCAAAACTAATTAAGAGAGACAAAGATGGTCACTGCATCCTTGTGAAGGGAACAATCCAAGAGGAAGAGATGACAATCATAAATATATATGCACCAAACACGAATGCCCCCAACTATACAAAACAAATAATAATGGACATGAAAAACCAAATAAGCACTAATACAATTGTAATGGGGGACATTAATACCCCGTTATCACAAATAGACAGATCATCTAGACAAAAAATTAACAATAAAATTCTAGAACTGAACCAAGCTATTGAACAAATGGACTTAATAGATGTTTACAGAGTGTTCCACCCCACAAAATCAGGATACACATTCTTTTCAGCTGCACACGGGTCATTCTCCAAAATAGACCACATGCTAGCTCATAGGACATGTCTAAGTACATGTAAAATAATTGAAGTTACCTCCTCTATATTATCAAACCATAGTGCAATAAAATTGGAGATCAATAACATAAGAAACTGCAAAAATCCCACAAACACATGGAAACTGAATTACACCCTCCTGAACAAGCAATGGATCACAGAGGAAATTAAAGAAGAAATTAGACAGTTTCTACAAATTACAATGCCAATACAAGATACAGGAATCTATGAGACACAATGAAAGCAGTTCTAGGTGGGAAAATCATAGCAGTCAATGCCCATATTGGGAAAACAGAGAGAACTCAGATAAATAACCTAATGCAGAACCTCAAGCTCCTAGAAAAAGAATGCAACAAACCCAAAGGTCATACAAGAGAAGAAATTATAAAGATCAGAGCAGAAGTCAATGCAATGGAGACTAAGAGAATGATACAAAAAAATTAATGAATCAAAGAGTTGGTTTTTCGAAAGAATAAATAAAATCAATAAACCTTTAGCCAACTTTATCAATAAAAGGAAAGTAAAGGATCAGATCCATGCAATTGAGAATGAAAAAGGTGAAGGCACAGCAGATCCAGCAGAAATCCAGAGGATCATCAATACCTACTTCAAGAACCTGTACTCTAACAAAATGGAAAACACAGAAGAATTGGACAGATTCCTAGATGCATATGTGTGGGGAGCGGTGTCAGCCAAAAAGCTTCATTTTAATTTTACCCTTTGTTATAAATAGCCAGGAGACTATGTAATGGGGAACCGTGTCTCCACTAACTCCGATGTTTCCCTTTAGAGATTGCCCTAGCAACAAGATGAACCTCTGTAACCCCAGGAAACAAAGTAGCCCATGAGGGCGAGGAGTGTCTAGAAAACTAGCAAACAAGGAAGCAGGTGTTTTTTTGTATAAAGGTCGTGATTAATGACCTAACTCACTGAGGGTATAAAAGAGAGGTGTAAATAAACTTGCTTGCTCGGTCTTGGGAGCCCTCTGGACTCTGTCTCTTCTCTTGATTTTCCTCAGTCCTCCTTTCCCCCATTCAGGAACTGTTCGACTGGTGACGGCTGGTCCGTCACACATATGAATTGCCAAAGTTAAGTGAAAAAGATATAGAAATTCTAAAACCCCAATTACAATGAGTGAAATTTAAAATGTAATAAAGTATTTACCAACAAAGAAAAGCCCAGGTCCTGATGACTTCACTGCTGAATTCTACAAGACATTTAAAGAAAAACTATCACCATTATTCTTTAAACTCATCAAGGAAATTGAAAGGGAAACAAGGTTTCCTAATTCATTTCTGGAAGCAGGTGTTACTTTGATTCCAAAACCAGGGAAAGACCCAACCCAAAAAGAGAACTACAGGCCAATCTCTCTAATGAAGATAGAAGCAAATATCCTCAAGAAGATACTGGCAAACAGAATACAGAGGGTCATTAAGAAGATCATACATCCTGAACAAGTCAGATTTATCCCAGGAATGCAGGGATGGTTCAACATTTGTAAATCATTAAATGTAATACACTATATTAACAGAGTCAATGACAAAAACCATATAATCATCTCAATAGATGCAGAAAAGGCATTCAAGAAAATCCAACACCCATTCATGATAAAAACCCTACAGAAAATTGGAATAGAAGGTCTTTATCTCAACCTGATTGAGGCTATCTATGAAAAACCAACAGCCAACATCATATTAAATGGTCAAAAACTGAAAATTTTCATGCTAAAATCAGGAACAAGACAAGAATGTGCACTGTCAACACTCCTGTTCAATGTAGTTCTGGAAACATTAGCCACAGCAATTAGAAAAGAGAAAGAAATAAAAGGAATAAAGATAGGAAAGGAAGAAGTGAAACTGCCATTATTTGCTGATGATATGATACTTTACGTAGAAGACCCAAAAAACTCTGCCAAAAGACATCTAGACTTAATTGATAAATTCAGTGGAGTAGCTGGATATAAGGTCAACACTCAAAAAACAATAGCCTTCTTATACACAAATAGCAGACTCACTGAGAAAGAGATTAGGGAAACAATTTCTCTTACAATAGCATTCAAAATATATATATATATATAAGAATCAATCTAACAAAGGAACCAAAAGACCTCTACATTGAAAACTACAGCATTCTATAAAAGGAGATAGAGGAGGATATAAGAAAATGGAAAGACATCCCTTGTTCCTGGGCAGGAAGAATCAATATAGTGAAAATGGCCATACTTCCAAAACTATTATATACATTTAATGCAATGCCAATTGAAATTCCAACAATATACTTCACAGAACTAGAGAAAACAATCCAAAAATTTATTTGGAACCAGAAGAGACCTAGAATAGCAAAAGCAATGCTAGGCAACAGAGACATGACTGGGGGTATCACAGTCCCCAACTTGAAACCATACTACAAAGCTACTGTGATAAAAACAGCATGGTACTGGCCAAGAAACAGACCTGAGGATCAGTGGAATAGATTAGAAGATGCAGAAACAACTCCAGGCATACTCAGCCACCTCATCTTTGACAAAGGAGCCAACCACTCTCATTGGAGGAAACATAGCCTATTTAATAAATGATGTTGGAAAAACTGGATTTCAACCTCCCAAAGATTAAAACTAAACCCATACCTATCTCCACGCACTAAACTAAGATCAAAATGGATCAAATATCTAAATATTAAGACAGAAACACCAAACTTGCTGGAAGATAAGTTAGGTAGAACTATTGAAGACATTGGCATAGGAAAAGTCTTTATGAACAAAACCTCAGTAGCATGGGAACTAGCACAAAGAATCAACAACTGGGATCTCATCTTATTAAAAAGCTTCTACACTGCAAGAGAAACCACCAACAGAGCTAAAAGACAACCTACAATGTGGGAAAAAATTTAGCAGTTGTACCTTAGACAAAGGACTACTATCTAGAATATACAAAGAACTGAAAAAAATCAGACACCCCAAATTCAAAGACCCAATTCAAAAATGGGCATCTAAAATGAACAGACATTTCCCAGACAAATAAATATATGAAAAAATGTTCAACATCACTGGTCATTTGAGAAATGCAAATGAAAACAATGCTGAGATTCCACTTCACTCCAGAAAGAATGGCTGCTATCATGAAATCAACCAATAACAAATGCTGGCGGGGATGTGGGGAGAAAGGAACCCTTCTCCATTGTTGGTGGGAGTGCAGGCTGATGCAACCACTGTGGAAATCAGTATGGAGATACCTCAAAAAACTAGGGCTAGAGGTCCCATTTGACCCAGCTATTCCCCTACTGGGGATCTTCCCCAAAGAATTAAAAGAATCATACCACAGCGATATATGTACACCCATGTTTATAGCGGCACAGTTTGTAATAGCTAAAACTTGGAAACAACCCAAGTGCCCATCAACTGGAAACTGGATAAAGAAGATGTGGGTTTTTTTATAAAATGGAGTACTACTCAGCCATAAAGAAAGAGGAACTAGAGACATTTATAGCTAAATGGATGTATATTGAGGCCATACTCATAAGTGAAATAAATAGGACACACATGTGTAAATAGTGAATAGTTTCTCTAGTGTGAGAAACTGAAAGTGTAAATAAGAATTAAAATGATTAAAATGAATAATTGATAACTTGAAATAGGAAGAAAAGACCCAAAGGTTTAGGGGTGGTGGGAGGGGAAGGGGAAAGGAAAGGAGGGGCAGGAAAAATTATGAGAAAAGAAAAAAAATGGAAACAAAGTCTATGTAAATAGGGAAGGGCTGAGGGGGTGAAGGGCGCACAAGTAATGGGGAAAAAAATAAGAACCAAGATACATCATGTACAGGTACAAGCACCCAATGATAAATGTAAACATATTTTAGGGCTGGGGATTTAGCTCAGTGGTTTTGCTGCCTGCTGCACAAGCACAAGGACCCGAGTTTGATCCCCGGTACCAAAAAAAAAAAGTATTGTATACCTAAAATGTACCAATAAAAGAATTTAAGGGAAAAATAAATAAATAAATGAATCAGTAGCCTGGAGGGAAAAAAAAATTTACATTGCTTTATTAGTCTCTATGGATTTTTCTACTTGATTCATTCATACTTTTATTTTTGTTAGTCTTTCTCTTACTTTCAGAGGATTTATGCTAGTGTGGTTTTTCTCACTTCTTGAAACAAATGTTGAGCTCATTAATTTAGCTTTCCTTAATACAAAAATTTAGGGTTATAAATAACCTCATAAGTGTCACTCATAGTAGTTTTAAAGTGTTTCCAATATATAATGTTCTTATTATTTCATGATTGTGATTTTGGTTTCTGTTTTGACTCATCAATTATTAACAAGTACTTTTTTCCCCTAATGAATAAAATTTCTTAAAATTGTGTTTTGATCGCTAATTTATAATCTGACTTTATATCCATTGGAAGATGTACATTGGCTTATATTCATTCCTTGTTATTTATTTAGGGTTCTTTTGTGATCAAGTATATAGGCAATTGTGTTCTATCCACTCAAAGATATGTAAATTCTTTTCTATTAGGTATAGATTCTTTTTACTGAGTTAACATTCTAAGCATGTTCATTATACTAAGCTTTGTAAATGCTTCATTTAAAACATCTATACTAAGAAATTTTGGTCTCCACTTTTCAGTAGCTCACAGGTTAAAACTTTCACTATAATGGTAGATTCTCCCATATTCAGAGGATTTTTTGTATTATATATTTTAAGGCTTTGCAATTTGTGACTGTTAGGTCTTCCAAATGACTTGTGCTTACTGTAGTAAAAGGCTCTCCTTATCCCTAACAAAGTTGATTTTGTCTGATATTAAAATAGCTAAATAAACTTTTATTTTTCATTAGTATATCTTCCTGTGTCACTAATTTCCATTTTAACTGTATTCTTATACTTTCTATCTAAATCTTGGAAATAACATAAAATAGGTCTTTCTTATTTTATTATATTATTGCAATGATCTCTGTCCTTTAACAAAGGTGTTATATATTTATACTTGCTGAAAATTTTGATGTGTTTGAACTCTTTTCTCTTTCCTAGTTTCTAAATTACTATTCTCTATTTTCCTTCTTTATTACCTTCTGTTAAAAGATGGGTTTTTTTCTTCAATTTGTTTAAAAGTTATACCTATTTCAGGGGTTCCCAACCTCCCACACCATGGACTAGTACCTATCTGTGGCCTGTTAGGAATGGAGCCACACAGCAGGAAGTGAGCAGCAGGCTGGTGAGTGAAGTTTCATCTGTATTTACAGCCACTCCCATCCCTGGCATCACCACCTGAGCGCAGCCTCCTGTCAGAAAAGTATCATTAGATTCTCATAGGAGCACTTGCCCTACTGTAAAGTGAGTATATGAGAGATCTAGGTTGCACACTCCTTTGAATCATCCCAAAACAATACCTCCCCGGCTCCACCTGTGGACAAAGTATCTTCCATGCAACAGATCCCCGCTGTCAAAAGGTTGGGGGCTCCTGCATCATTTTGTTATTCTTTAGTTTGATATTCTTATATCTTTAGCAAACATACCCAGCATATGTTGTCAACCTCTCTGCTGTCTCTAAACAATACAGGGAACTTAACTCTTACTCTCTAATCCCTTAAATGAATTCATTGATTTGTTTGCAATTCTTGGAGTGATGTCTCTCCTAGCATGATGGTTTTCTTGCTCTCTCTCTGGATTGTAATTCTCTTACTGTGAGTTTCTTCTTTCCTTGTTGTCACTACATAGAGTTTTTATTATTATAGCAAATGAGTTCTGGACCACTTTATGTTCATTTCTGCCTCATATTTACATGCCACCGGTATAAATGCAGAATTTACACCCACGTTTAGTGCATACAACACTTGGTTGGATTTCTCAAAGAATATTTTCTTATTCTTAAAAATCTATTTAGAGCCTAATACAGATTTTGCCTTCTTGTCATGTCTCCAACCAAAAATCTGAGATTTTCATTTTCAGAAATTTGGAAGTCCTTTAAGGTTCCCCACAAGATTAAGGGATCCCAAGTATGCACACACCTCCTTCTATGAGGGGCCACAGACACATTTCCTTTACCAAAGCTCCATTAGGGCAAAAGAACCTTAGACTCAGCTCACAGCCTTGTGTCCAGGTCTGACGGCCTCACACTTCACAAAGCTGCCAGAGGCTACTGTGGTTGAGCAGCATACTGTGACTGGGCTTCTCCTTATTTCTGGTATCAGTGGGCTTAATTCTCTTATTGGACTTTATGTGCAAATGTCATTAAGTGTTTGTATATTGTCTAACAATGGAGGAGAGTCTACATTAGCTGACTACCATAATGTAAGAACTGATTCCAAGTACAATTTTCAGGCTGTCCTCCACCCTTCTTCCTTTCCTGTTCCTGATCTACACTAAACTGTGCTATGCTCATTCCCTAAGCTCCCAGTTATCAGAAGCTAGGTACAGTAGCAGCTCTATTAAATTGAAAATACACCTGCCCACTTACTGACTTATGTGGCTGGGTTGTGTAGCTCTAAGTAAAGAAAGACTCAGGCATAAAAAAAGGAGATAGGAAGTAACTCTTCGGGAAATCTTGTTGATATAATCCAATGCATTTTGGTGAGTCTTTAGCTATGTCACTCAATTAAATTTTAGAAACTAGAAAGCACTTGAGTTTGGAGTGATTCTTTGTAATGAGTCTATGAAATTGATCTTTGGAGAAATTAAGCATAGATAAAGAAACCAATTTGCACCTCTTAGTCAGCTTTACCTTCTTTAGATTAGAAGAAAAAATAAAATTCCTTATGAATAAGGTAATCCTTCAGCAAGAGAAAAGAAATAGAAATGCTTAGGTGCAAATTTCTCAACATTCATAATCAGATGTTTTCTAAATATTTTTTCAAGTTTTCTAGGGAGGCATTTTCCAATATTTCCTCTTGTTAAATTTGTTTCCTTTTAGCTCCTCTTTATGCCATAATTTCAAGGAGCAGTCTGCAGAAATATCACACTGAACATGGCTTTGCTTCTGGGAATAGTAAGCCAATGGCAACTGCATTCCAAATGCAGTCAAGTGATCCCCTGGTCTACCCTATATCCCATAGACTAAATACACAAACATTCCTTTGGGGATCAATTTTCTTTCATTTTAAAATTTTAAATCTCTTTATCCAATCTGACTACTTTTGACCATCAAGTTTAAGTGAGATTGACATATGTCGAAAGTTGTTACAGCTGCTGTTAAGCACTGATTATCTTAAAAATGGAGGGAAAACAAACAGGAATTCCAAGGAACCATCCAGGGACACCCCTCAGCACCAGGTTTCTGAAAAGCAGTAGAGTAAATAAATCACAAGCCCTGTTCCCATCTATCAGCCTATCAGGCTGATATTATGGCTGCATTTACAAGAAGCAGAGTAACATACAGGAGAGACAGTAGCTGGGGAGAAACAAAAGTCAATTGTTACCAGGAGTTCCAAGACAGAAAGCTCTGTGCTTCCTTTAAGCAGTTTGATTTATAGCTTGTGATATTATGTGCAAGAGTACCCACAATCCAAAGTGTTTTGTGAGTTGACCTGTAAAAATAAGTCTATTAACCCTAATCAATCTCCCATTATGCAGAGGTGCCTGAAATTTAGCAAGCCAGGGGGTGACTGAGGTCCTGCAGCTCAGGAACTAATCATTGTCTTTGGTAATCAGCAGTGAATGCAAAGGCAGAATCTGTCTTTGCAGAGTTATTGGTGGAGTGGGAGGAGCTTTTATCTTTTAATAAGAAATGGAGTATTGTTTTCATTTTTAATTGCTGGAACTAATTAAGGCCTGGGGCTCTTGTGCAGATCTGGACCTTGACGGTACGTGTTCCCAGACCCCTCTGCAGGGCTTCACCCCAGCTGTGGGTGAACTGCCTGCCCCAACTTCCTGCCGTAATTAGTAAGGGCTTCTATTCCTATTAAGTACTTTATTACAGAAGCTAATTACAAAGTCTATAGATGGTTCACTGTGCCTTAGGAGGGATTTCCTTGTGCTTTGTGAGGGGAATTCTAAAGGTGAATGTTGTTTCAATCTTTGAAGGGCAAAATAAGTATTGGCACATCACACGGATGGTCAAATATTAATCTATCTATGGAAAGTGGAAATATTTTAAACCCACACCAGGGCAGCCAAGCAAACAATGCTTCTTTTTATTTCAGATTTGGAGAGGTGGTTAGAGAAGAAATAAATGCTACGATGCTACTAACACCTACAAACTGTTAAAACAGATCTGTATCTGATCCCCACATAAATTGAGGTTGACAGGTGCATACTTTGCCTAACACAATAATCCAGGATGGAGTTATGTGGTGAAGATTTTCAGTAGTACTGTAACCATAATCTTTAAGCAGCTCCAATACTCTGTTCATTCACATTTTCTTATAATTCAGCATGGTATTTGAGGAAAAGATAAAAATGATGAAAAGATAAAACATTCTGGGTGGGATATAGGAGAATTGCACTGGGAAAGATTGGGAACTTGTGATATTTTTTGGTTGTTTATTCCATCACTCATTTTAAAGCTATTTCTATTAGAACAATTTTTAAAAGACATATTTCTTCTTTATCTATGTCTTTATTGTTCTTAAAATAGCTTTAGAAATAGAGATACATAGAGAAGTAGATAGATTGAGTTCTTTGGGTTTTATGTGATGTGTGCATGTGTGTGTGATGTAATGATCATTAAATCTTTCTAACTTAAGAACAAATATGTAGACAGTTGGGATTTGGTGGCGGGATACAATAAATAATTGAAATAGCCCACCCTGTTGCTACCATTGATGAGACTTGGGCCAAGAGTAAAGTGGAGACTCCTAGTCTCACCACCCTATTCGCCCCCTTTGCTCCTGTAAGTAAACTCTGCATGCCACTTGTTGAGTCTATGGTGCGCACTCCTGTAACATAGCACTCTTTTCTGAGAAAAATGCAGCAAGGAGACAGGTGGGGCCCCTAGAAACAGACTCGAGGCTGATTGACCAGGTAACATCCCAACCTCAACTTGGCAGGGAGAGAATGAGGAGAAGAGTGTTCTATGTGGTCATGAACCTCTGGCCCTGGGGACTCTTTGCCCCATGACAAGTATCTCAGCAAAAAGAGGGGTAGAGCAAACTCATTATATTTCAGAATTCAGGACAAGGTCCTTGGTGCTTATTCATCAAGGACATTTGACTTTTCTGTGAACTATGCTGGGCACCAAGGATGTGTGGTGCTAATTATGCAAGATAACAAGAAACATACCAGAACTCATAGCACCAGATAAATAGTTTACATTGCTCCAGTTATATAATCACTGCTTAGGAATTTTGCTTAAAATTTTTCTCAGAATATTTATAAACAGACTATATATATATATATACACACATATACATACACATATATATGTATGTATATATATGTCTGTGTGTATGCATATGTGAATATGTATTTTTTTTGTATGTGTGTGTGTGTGTGTGTATGTGTGTAAGACTCACATATGTTAAAGATTTACCCTTTCTCCTTACAGATGAAATTGAAGTTCAGGAATGATAAGTATTCTGTTCAAGGGGTTCTGTAGTGGTGATTAATCCCAAGCTACCAGAAAGCTTAATGATAAAAGAATTAAATCAGTTCACTTGAGTTTCCTGACTGTGTAAATACCGTGGCTGATTCTAAAATTGTGCAAAAACCCTCCATTCAGAGAGACAATCTTACAGGATGTTTTGTAATTTCAGTTGTGTTCAAATCAACCAAAAACAAACCAATATGTCCTCAGGGATATAGGTCCAGTCTTTCTAAATCATGATATCCCATGCCTGAGAAGCGTTCATGTCTAAGAGGTTCATATCTCCAACTAGCTCAAGGTTCCATCCTCTCACAATCTTAAAAATTCATCCAGATTTTATGACAGAGGACTTTCTTTTAAGGATCAAAAATGTCTTTGAATCCAACATGGTGGTACAGTACATGACTGTAATCTCAGCTCAGTGGGAGACTAAGTCAGGAGGACTGCAAGTTTAAATACAGCCTGAGAAATTATTATTTTATGAACATTACTTGGCAATTTATTTATTTTTTTATTTTTTCTTTTTTTATTTGTACATATTTGGAATACATAATAAATACATTCATTCCGACATGGAGTGTCAGTGCATACACATATTTTTGTTTTTGTTTTGTTTTGTTTTTCAGACAGGATTTTACTATATAGTTCAGGCTGGCCTTGAACTCACCCTGTAACCCAGGCTGGCCTCGAGCCTGCGGCAGTTCTGCCTCAGCCTCCCAAGTGCTGAAATTCTATGTGTGTGCCACCATGCATGGGTCAGTACATATAAATATTGCGTCTTAGTCCTTTTTATTTTACCTTCCCCTCCACTGACTCCCTTCCCACTCCATTTCTAGATCCCTTACCTATCTGCAAAATAATCTTGGAAATTATTTACTTAACGATACCCTTTCTTAGCAAGAAAAAATGTCCAGCATCTTTGGTCATCAGAGAAATGCAAAACTAAACAACACTGACATTTCATTTTAGTCCAGAAAGAATGGTTATCACCAAGAACTTGAAAAACAACAAATGCTAGCAAGACTTTGGAGGGAAAGGAACCCTTCTATGATGTTGGTGGGAAATATGAACTAGTACAAAAACTATATGAATTAATATGGAGATTCCTCAAAAACTAAAAATAGAAATTTCACTTGATCCAGCTATTCACTTTCTGGGCTATTTTCCCCAAACAATCAAACATAACATATTACAATAACACATGCATACCCATGTTGATAACAGCACAAATCATAATAGCTAAATCTTGGAACCAGCCTATATGCCCATAGACAGATGAATGGATAAAGAAAATGTAATGTATATACTCAATGGATTATCACTCAACCATAAAGAAGGATAAATTTGAGACATTTGAGACCTTGAGATAATAATGCTAAGTGAAATAAAGCACTCACAAAACGTTAAATATTGTATGGTTTCTTTTACATGAGTAACCCAAAGTATAAATAAAGAGCAAAATAAAAGATAGATTATAGGAAATAGGGAGAGTAGCCTTTTGGAAAAGGAAAGGGGATATAGAAATGGAGAGAGAGGAGAGGGGGAGAGAAATGGGAAGTTAAAAGGATTAAAATATGATATGGACATGTACCAACTATCCATCATGAGTGTATTTATTATGTATCATAAATATATAAAATAAATAAAATTTAAAATATAGGCTTTGAACTGGGCATGATGGGGCATGCCTATAATCCTAGCTCTCTAAAAGGCTGAGGTAGGAGGATCACAAATTAGAGACCTCTGTGGAAAATTCAGTGATTTAGCAAGACCTGTCTCAAAATAAAAAACAGAAAAAGAAGTGGGGATGTAGCTCAGTGTGAAGGCTATGGGTTCAGTCACCAGTACAAGGAAAAAAAGGAAGCTCTGGTACAACTTCACAGACAGACACAAAGCAGAAATAAATAAATCTAGTCTTAGGTGACCACATTATTGGAAATGACACATGCAAACACCTTCACTGAAAAAATGGATGAAATTAGGAGCAATTGCTATCAGATTTAGTATACAGTGGGTCTGATTTAAGAAAGTATTCTTTCTAAATTCATGATTCACTTTCCCGTAAAACAGTAGAATGGCCTTTGAAGTGGAGAAGACCCTGTCAAAACTTCACTAGTACTCTCTGTCTCAGAAGGAGGGCAGGCAGTGGACAGAAGCCTGGACACCCAAAGTGCAGGCTATTGCCCCACCACTTCCTGGCCAAACCTATCATGGAAGGGGGTGTTAAGTAAACTGAAGATAACCTTCTTCATGACAGAGAATTCTCTAGTTTGATTGCCTAGATTTTATCTCTCAATGTCAATCCACACCCACAAGCTACTGAGTTTCTACTATAAAAGTATAGTAATGTATACATAAAAGTGTAAAGTATGTATTTGTTCTATCATCTGACACTGCAAAATTTAGGCAGGAACTCTGACAAATTTTAGCCAAATACATTGACATTCTTCTTGTTTAAACAAGCAAAGAATTCTTGTAAAAGGAATGGGCCCAAAAGGGAAAAATCTCAGAATTTACAAAAAACACTACTATTCAAAGAAGTGTACCCCATTGAAAACTGGAGAAAATGTCTCTAGCAAATCAGTTTAGGGAAAGAAATAACAAACGACTTTAGGAAACTACTAATCTGTAGACTTACTAATTTTCAAGTGGCTCTTACATTTACTAATCCTCATTAAACATTTCTGAAAAGAAAACCATTTGTGAGCAAGAGAAATGGGCACTTCACATGATTGTTGAACTAAAATTCACTGTGATCACTACAAACAGTAGATTGAATTCTGTAGAAAATTGGATTAAGTAGATGAAAAGTCCTAGAAATTCATCCAACACTCATAGAAAAAGATTGAGGAGATAAAAAGTGATGAGGGAAAAGGTGAGAGAAGTAAAAGAGACAGGTTTATGAGAACTGGCTAGGAATATCAGAATAGCCTGAGAAGACTAACAGAAAAAAATAAAACAAATATAACCACTTAGACATAAACAATAAAGTTTTATTGATTCCACCATTTCTGATGCCAGTGTCTTCCTCATTCTTTAATTCTTTTTTTTTTTTTCATTTGCTTGCTGGATAGAGCACTCTTTCTGAGAATATCTACAGTGTGTCAAAAACTATTCCCTACTTGGCAGAATCTTCTGCAATGTGCCTTTGCTTTTAACCTACCGTTGTGTGTATTGCCATACCAAGCACAGGACCCACAGCTAAGAAAGACAGTCATTCCTGGTCATCTATTTCAAAATGTAACTTTTAGTCTTTGGTGCTATTTTCCTCCTCTGCTCCGTGATGAATCCCCACTAGTATCTGAAAAAATGAGAGTAGGAAAACACTTGTATGGATATATGCAGAACATCTGTAATTTATAGATAAAATGGAGTCAAACTTGGACAGTTACATCAATGCTAGTACATGGTAAAAAAAAAAAATTACTCACCTACAGAATGATTAGTTATCCCTACTCATCACACTAATGTCCAAAATAAACTAACTAATACAACAAAACCTGGAGTAGCTGAGGGTGAATTACTCATCCAAGTGAATTTTTCTGAGAAATCAAGGCCAATGTTTCAACTTATATTTTACTATCATCCTAGAAAAATACATTAAAAATAAATGTTATATTGCAAAAGGGGAAATATATTAAATTACAGTGTGTTAATATACATATTTTAAAGGAGGCTAAAAATGCACAATAATTAACACTTCTGATTTTATTAAACATATATATTGAAATCGAACAGTTAAATAAATGGAAGGTGTGTGATGAGAGCCAAGTTTCTCACTGTTGCAATGGGAGATTAGTCATAAATAAAGGGAGAAGGCTTGAATGATTTACTACCATTGGACTCATCAGTATGACTTCAGGATTAGCTTTATTTAGATACAGATGGTACATAGGGCCACATTTATTGATATGTGTATATAAACAGGTTGCACACCTATATCTTCTTGCTCCATCAACCCAGAGAACCTAGAACCAGTGACACCCCAGTAGTATGAAAACACCCAGAGCTCCAATCTTGGTTTCTATCTCATTCTCCAGCAAAATGAACCAGGACTCCTTAAAGGAGGAGAGAAGGAGCTGATTTCCAGTACTGAGGAATGAAATATACAAGTTGATTTTGAAGCATCTTATAGTGTAATAAAATGAGGGAGTTCATACACAAAAGAAAGCAAAGCACAATGATGGAGGTGTCAGAGAGACATAGGAGGCAAATGAAAAAGCTCCCAGTGGCCAAATTTGAAATAATTTGGGCAAGAAAATAACTCAAAGTATAAACTAAATCTCCTTGAGTCCATACCAATAAAAATAAATGATTCTGAACAATTTTTGAGTAGATAGCTCTCCCATGCATAAAGTCTCCCAAGTAATTTTAGGGAATACACCACCTACTGAAAGGCAGACCATAACTCCCCAGTACGAGAGTGCATTGTGACTCTCTTTCAAGGAGTACCAAATGGAAATGGGGAAAAGAGTAAATTTACAGTAGAGGCATATATAATGTCAAAACATGATCAGACCACTATTAACATCAATAGTGATGTCAGGTTGACAGGTTCATAGTGATAGTGATAAGCCAAGCTGGATATGAGGTAGTAATCTCCTTGTAATCTCCCTCCCAAAACACATAGCTCCAGTCTAATCATGATAAAAACAGAAAAATCCCAATTGGAGTCTATTCTACAAAATACTTTGCCAATAATACCTCTCACAGTGTCCTAGACAAAAAGCCTGAGTGGAGCAGTGCCTACCTGGCAAATGGGAGGCCCCACGTTTGATTCCCAGTATCAAAAAAAAAAGGGTCTGAGAAATTGTCACTGTCAAGAGAAGCTCAAGGAGATGTGATGACTAAATGGAATGTTCAATCTTGGGTGGGAACCAGGGCCAGAAAAGGGATATTATGTAAAAGCTTAGCACATCTAAATAAACTTTAGACTTTAGCTAATAATAATGTACCAACATTGATTCCTTAATTGTAATAAATTCATCATGTTACTGCAAGGTGTTAATGAGTATAAGGCAGTGATGGTGAACACTTTAGAGATCAACCCCAAACCCACTTATTTATCCCACACATTCCAATTCAACCTGAATGCTGAGGTTTTTAGTTTAGAAAAAATGACTGTTACATGATGCTCAGCTGCTGGGGAGAGTTGGCTACCATGCCAACAAGAAGACGCTGCATGCCCACTGAAGCACGCATGCCATAGGTTCACCACCCCGGTATAGGGCATATGGAAACTCTTGTTACTATCTTCAGTTTTTTAGAAAGCCTAAAATTGTTTTAAAACATCAACAAATGTTTCAAAATGTTTTCCAGGTTTACAAAATTACTTGCATATAGAGTAACAGAATGTAAGCAACTCAAGTTTGGCATCTTCCTTTTCACAAACATTGAGCTGCTACTGGTTCTTTATGTGGAACAATACTTTTCAAAGCTGAAAGTGAAAAAAGTAAAACAATCTTATAAGCACTGGACACCTGCTCCCATTTTAAAAAGTTACCTAAGAAAATCAAGATAGAATCTAGACTTGTCTTTTAAAATACTGTCAGAAGTGCTGGGGATTTAGCTCAGTGGAAACGTGCCTGCCTCATAAGTGCAAGGTCCTGAGTTCAATCCCTGGCACAGCAAAAATAAATACATAAATAAATAGATAGATAGATATGTCAGAAGACCTTGGAGAAGCATCTATAGGACAGGAAATGAAAAAGAATGCTCTTCAGGCTGAAGGGAGATGATGGGAACTTAATATGAAGGGATGAAGCACAAAATGGTAAATAAGCAAGTAAATCTGCATTTTAAAATATATCACTTTTTTTCTTAACATAATTTCCTTACCAGAGAATAAACTATTTGAGAAAAAATAATAAGATTGTCGAGTTTATACCATATGCATATGTGAAAACATGACCAAAAGAACACAAAGGTGGTGAATAGGTAGAAGTACTATACTTTGTTAGAGTAATGTATTTGTGAGATAGGGAGTAAAACGTGAGAAGTGTGAAATTTGAAAGGTAAGTGATGCAGAAGATTTTTAATTTAATACAATCCCAATTGTTGACTCTTGACATTGTTTCTTGGGCAACTGTGGTTCTGTTCAGAAAATCCTTGCTTACTCCTATGACTTCAAGAGATTTACCTATTTCATCTTCCAGAAAGTTAAGTGATTCTGTTTTAAATAGGTCTTTGATCCATTTTTATTTTAGTTTAGCACTTGCTGAGCAATATAGGTCTAGGTTTATTTTCCTGCACGTATGCAGCCAATTTTCCCACCATCACTTGCTAAAGAGGCTACCTGTCCCCCAGCGTAGATTTTTGTCTCCTTTGTCAAAAATCAGCTGGCTAAACGTGTTTGGGGTTGTTTCTCCATCCTCTAATCTGTTCCATTGATCAACATGCCTGTTTTTGTGCTAGTACCATTCTGTTTTTATCACTGTAGCTTTGTAATATAACTTAAATTCTGGGAATGTGATGCCTCCTGGTTTGCTCTTGTTGCCCAGGATTGCTTTTGCTAATCAAGTGTCTTCTGGTTCTAAATGAATTTTAATTTTGTTTTTTCTATTTCTTTTTTTAAATTTTATTTTATTGGTACAATTTAGGTATACAATATAATGACATTCATCATTGGAAATTTGCACCTTTACATAATCTTTCTTGGTTCTTATTTTTCCCCATTCCCCTGCCCTCCTTTCAACCCTCAATCCCTCCCTATTTACAAAGACTGTTTCAATTTTTTTCATTTTCTCATATTACTTCCATTCCTTTCTTTTCTATCCCCTACCCCTCCCACTTCCCCTTCTCCTTTGCCCCTTTTCTTCCTATTTCACATTATCTATTATACCTTTTAGTCCTTATTTACACTTTCAGTTTCTCACACTAGAGAAACTATTCGGTATTTACACGTGTGTTCTATTTATTTCACTTAAGAGTATCGCCTCAATGCGAATCCATTTAGCTATAAATGTCTCTAATTTCTCATTTGTTTTTTCTAATTCTGTGAGAAATATTGTTGGTGTTTTGATTGGAATTGAAATAAATCTGTAAATCAGCTTTATAAGTATGGCCATTTTTATTATATTGGTTCTGCCTATCCAGGAACAGGAGTTAACTTTCCATTTCCTAATGTCTTCTTCAATCTCCTTTCTTCAGAGTTTTTGTTGTAGAGGTCTTTCACTTCCTTGGTTAGGTTAATTCCTAAGTATTTAATTTTTCCTGATGTTATTGAGATGGTATTGTCTTCCTAATTTATTTTCTCAGTGAATTTATTACTGAGGTACTGGGAGCAGACTATAGGTCCATCAACAGATGAATGGATAAAGAAAATATGTTATTTATACACAATGGAATACTACTCTGCTTAAAGAAGATATTTGAGTCATTTGTAGGAAAATGGATGCACCTTGAAAACAGAATGTTAATGAAATAAATCATACACACAAGTTTAAATACCATATGGTTTCTCTCATGTGAGAAATCCAAGTATAAATGAAGAGCAAAATAAAAGATAGATTAAAGGAAACAGTGAGAAAGATATACTGCAAATGGGAAAGGGACCAAGAGATGGAGGGAGGGGGAAAGTGTGGGAGAGGAAGGGGATGCATAAAAGAATTAAGATGTGTTGTGTATATATACCAAATACCCACAATGAAAATAGTCATTATATATCATAAACATCTATTAATAAATAAATGTTTGAAAAATTCAAAATCAAATTTGTCATAAAATTTTTAAAATTCAATTATAATTGATCATTTAACAAAATAAAAGAATAAAAATTGATTCATCATCTCACTAGAAGCAGACAAAATAATTGGCAAAATCAATACCCATTCCAGAATTTTTTTAACTTTCAGAAAACCAGTTGAAACAAAGTTCCCCAAAATGATAAAAAAAAATCTATGCAAAATCTATAGCTAATATCATCTTTTATTTTAAAAATACTAAATAGCATTCCTAAAGATTGGCAACAAGATAAGATATACTCTCTCCTCATTACACGAAGGGAAGTTATGCACTTCTGTTAAACAGTGTATTAGAAACCTAAACTGGTGCAGTAAGAAAAGATACAGATCACGCAGAAAGAAGTATCTTTTTTCCAAAGGACATGTTTGTCTACCTATGAAGTCCTTAGGTATCTACAAATAACCTATTAGAGCCATAATTTCCAAGGTCAATGCACACACAAAAAAAACCTTTTGTATTTCAATGTATTAGCCATACCCCATTAAAAGTTGAAAAATAGAAAAATAATATTTACAAAATCACAAAAAAAGTAAGGATATTCAATAATAATTTTAATGCTTCCCGGAAGGAAGCTCCCAACTCCATCCCAGGCTCCTAGAGCAGTGAAGCTCAGCCAGTCCCAGCACCCGGAAGGAAGCTCCCCCGCTGCCATCCCAAGCTCCTAGGGCAAAGAAGGTGAACCGCATGGGCACCAGAAGCACCTCCCCCTTCTGGATCACCTACAGCAACCCCAAAGGGAAATGAGATGGAACAATCTGATACTCAACCACCTGGACTCTCTGAACTGGCAACAAAAGAGGATCTGGGAAAAATGAAATCAAAAATAATTACTCAGATAACAGCAAAGATTTTGCTCATGGTGCAAGACATGATTAATAAATCTAGAGAGGACACAGATAAAAAAAAAATAGAGGATTTGAGGACCGTGATGGAATCCCAACATAGAAACAAATGGAATCCATAAAACAGATACAAACAGATTTCCAAGAGATTAAAAACTCCATGGAAAGTCTGTGCAGCAGAATGAACCAATGTGAGGATAGAACTTCAGATATAGAAGATAAGATTGCAATTAGTGACCAGGAAAAGAAAAATTGCTTTAAAATTGTAAAGGAACATGAGAAATCAATCCAGCAGCTGCTAGACGATGCAAAGAAGAATAACATAAGACTGATTGGAGTCAATGAAGAAAGAGGAGAGAGTGCAGATGATATAAAAAAACTCTTCACAGAAGTGATGGCAGAAAACTTCCCAAGGAGGGGAAAAGAACTTGACATACAGATAAGTGAGGCATATTGGACTCCAGCTAGCCTTAATCAAAAAAATCTACACATAGGCATATAATAGTTAGGATTCCAGAAATCCAACAGAAGAACAAAATTCTACAAGCAGTGAGATAAAAGAAACAAATCACATACAAGGCAAAGCCCATCAGAATCATAGCAGACTTCTCAATGCAAACCTTCAAGGCAAGAAGAGCTTGGAGTGATGTATTTCAAGCCCTAAAGGAAAACAGCCTCCAACCCAGATTGATTTACCCTGCAAAACTATCTTTCAAAATTGATGGAGAAATAAGATATTTTCATGATAAAGAGCACCTCAGGAACTTCATGAATACCAAATGGGCACTCCAAAAAATTTTAGACAATACCCTAGGAAAAGACAATGAGGATCACAACCCCAGGAAACCCAGCAGAATGAATCCATTGGGTGTGACAAATTAAACGCAAAGGGGGAGAATCCAACAAAAATAAAAAGTCATGACAAGGCTTTTAAAACTTTTGACTTTATCTCCCTAATGAGTATATAATTCAATCTTATTATTGTACTGATTAGTATTTTTCTGATTCTAGACTTGCACACCATTCCTTGTGCTATACTGGCTATTTATCATTTTCTTATATCTACATTTTAATTGGGTTGTATATTAATGAGTTCTAAGAAGTCTTTATATATTCTGTTCATAGGTTATATGCATTGTAAATATGGTCTGTTTAAGGACTACTTTTCATTTTAATGATGTCATTTAAAGTTCTAAATTTTGATGGAATCTCATTTATCCATTTCTTTCTTTTATACATCATGTTTTTTGTATCCTAGGTAGTTCTTGCCTACCCTGAATTCATAAATATTTTCCCTTGTAATTTCTTCTTAAAATTTTATACTTTTAGGCTTTCTTATTTAGGTTCATAGATCCCTTCAAGTTATTTTCATGTATGGAAAAAAAGGGTTGAGGATAGTTTTTTATATATGGATACCAGGTGTTCTAGTGCCGTTTGCTGAAGACACTATCTCTTCCTCGGCTCTTGAATCGAGTTTGTATTCTATAAAATGCTAATGTTAAATAATCTTTCAAAACTCAGTGGACTATATATGTGTGGTTCTATTTCTAGATTCTCTGTTTTATTCCAATGATCTATATGTCTTTCCTTACACCAACACTGCCTTGATTACTCTAGCTTTAGAAGAAGTCTTAAAATTGGGTGCTAAACGTCTTCCAACACTGTTTTTGTTTTTGTTTTTGTTTTTGGCTTTTCTGGGTCATTTGTACTCCTACATAACTTTTAAATTTCAATATCCAGTTCTTCATTTATAGCAAGTATACACAGACCTGAATTTTTATATATACCTTGTGTTTTCTAATCCTGCTAAATTCAAGTACAAGTTCTAGGGGCTCCTAGAGATTTCTTAGTATTTTCTCTGTAGATGATCATTTCATCTACATATAAAGATTTTGCTTCTGGCATGCCAATCCTAGCCTAGTTGTGTCATTTTATTGCCTGACTATTTTGGTTTAGACCTATGTTTCAAAGTCTAATGGACAGATGAAGAGTAGGCATATATGCCCTTGTTCCCCCCTTTAGGGAGAAAGCATTGTATCATCTCCATTCATAGAAGGAGTTTTTGTTGGAAGTATGGAGTACATGTCTTTGATCTGTTGGGAAGTTTCTGTTCTACCTCTAGTCTCTTGATAGCTTGTACCATGAACAGCTGTAGAATTTAGTCCAATACTCTTTCTCCAACTAGTGACAGGATCATATGGCTTTCTCCTTTCCTCTGTTAAAATGATGACTTTTGGGGGTGAATCTTCCAGTGCTGAACCAGCACTATCATCCCTATAACAAAACCACTTTCTACATACTGCCAGATCTGACTTCTAAGAGTTTGTTTTGTTAAACAAATTTCTATCTCTGTTCATACTTTTTTCTTCTATTATCTTTATCCAGTTTTAGGGTTAGCACAATGTTGATTTCCTAAAATGAGGGAAGAAGTGTTCCTTCTTTTTTCTGCTTTAAATGTTTGATATAATTTATCAGTTAAAATATTTATGAGCCTGCTGTTGTCATATAGGTAGGTTTTCAAGCTAGGAATATACTTTCTTTAATAGGTGCTATTCAAATTTTATATTTCCTCCAGAGTTAGTTTCATTAATTTGTCTTCTAAGTTACTTCTTAGAAGTTGTCAAATTTATTTCAAAAAAGATTTTTGTAATATGCTTTCTATATCCTTTTAAATTCTGTAAAATCTGTGGTAAGGGAAAAAAGGGAAAGGAAAAACTATGAGAAGAGGAAAAAAATGGAAGCAAGGTCTTTGCAAATAAGGAAGGGTGGAGGGGATGAAGGGAGGGCAAGGGAAGGGGAAAAAATAAGAACCAAGAGACTCATGTAATGGTACAAGATCCCAATGATGAATGTAACTGTATTTTATACCTAAAATGTACCAATAAAGTTAATGGGGAAAAAAAAAGACTATCACTAAAAAGAAAAATAATAATAATAATAATGATTTTAATGCTTGTATTAGAAACTTCAAAATATTCCTAAGAGAAATATAAATTAATCCAAACAAATGAAGAGACATACTATGTTCATGAATTAGAAGATTCAATATTATTAAGATGTCACTTTCTTCCCCAAATCATTCTTTCATTTCACACATTCCAATAAACGTCCTACAGTATGTTATAAAGAAACTAATGTGCTAACTGTAAAATGTACATAGAATTGCAAAGGACCAAAATCAGCCAAAATAATTTTAAACACTGAGAACAAAAAGGTAGGACAGAAAATTGGTAAGAGTATAAAAGATCACCAACCATCTTCACTTAACTGACTTTTCCAGAATACTCTATCCAATAATTACAGAATACACTTTTTTTCAAATAAACATAAAATAATTAGCAAGATAGACTGTATTCTAGGCTACACAGGAAGCCTCAATTTGCAATTAAGTCATAAAATTTTTTTTTCTTTTACTACAGCTCAAACAAATTAGAAATCAATAATAGAAAGATACCTGGAAAATTGCCCAATATATAAAAAACAAAATAAAACAACTGTAAATAACTTATGAGTCAAATAAAAAATCAAAAGGGAAATTAATTGCAATTTAAACATTAATAATATAAGTCTGAGGAAGTTAACACTATTTTACAGGTGAGAAAACCAATTCAGAAAATCTAAGTGTCCTGTTCAAAGCACCACAAATAGACTGTGTCACAGTTGAAAGAAATACATATTTGAGCTATGCTGGTTTCCAAGCCCAATCTGGTATCCCATATAATAATAAGTCACATATCAGCTGGTAGAACCTAGTACATAGCATAACATAGTACTAGTACTAGTAGTTGTAGTAGTAGCAATAGTAGTAGTAGTAGCAGGAGTAGCAGCAGCAGCAGCAGCTAATCTTTACTGATCAATTTCTATGACAAGACAATTTTTGAAATACATAACCTGCATTGGTTCACTTATAACAAGAGAACTCTCTAAAGATTGTGCTATACCTATCATCATGTAAATGAAGCAACTAGAATGTAAAGAAGACAAGTGATTTACCTTGCTAGATGTTTATCTATGGATTGTAATATTTTGGAGTATTATTATTTTCCAAATTTTCTGTTATAACCCTTTATTACTTTTATAGTCAGAAAATAAAAGATGAGTTTTTTCTTAAAATTCACATACCCTCTGCCTGAGAACAGTATGGTTCTTTCACCACAATTGCTTAGAAAAATAAAACATTTATAACTCATTTATTTTGTCATTCTTGTCTCCAGCCAAAGCAAACCTGACCATAAACTGACAATGATCCTGTAGGAGTACAATATTGCCTACATCCCCTGCCATGGGGCCAGTTCTTCTCATAAGAATTTCTGAGAAGGTGAAAAAGCAGTGACATAAGACTTCCATAGGCCCATGCATTCCTTCAGGAGGGTGTGTGAGGAGAGTCAGGGGCAGCAGTCACCCCACTGATCAATTGCCATATGGGACAGGTGTGCTAAGAGTGACTCTGATGCCATAATAAGGATGCAGGCAAGGAGTAAAAGATGGCTACAGCTGTTCCCAGCTCCCATGTCAATCCAGGCAAGAATTTCCAATAAAGATTTACGTAAGTAAAGGAAAGAAGCAGATGCTTACATCATTTACAGATTCTTACATCATTTACAGATTCTTACAGATCATTTTATCAATTATAAATTGTTTTTAATGTATGACCATTTTATCCATTTTATTTCTTTTCTGGATGAAATGATAACAGTAGGAACAGATAGGTACAAGTGGATCTCACAGGGCAAAGTGCTGCAACAAGATCTTCATCGATTTGCTAAGTGTGTTTAGTGACAGGCCCTCCGGCAACCAATCAGAATGAGAAATGGACTGTATTAATGAAATTGTTAAAGCATCCCTGATCTCTGCAGATGACAGCGGAGCTTCTGCCTTTCTCTACAAACATTAATTCATTCTTACATAAGAGAAGGGGTCCAGGAAAGGAGAGAGAGAGAAAATAAACACAGTACTAGCAAAAAATATGAACAGTGATTGCTTTATCTTGGAAATGACATTGAGAACACCAGAAGTTCCAGTTAAAAACACATGAAGATTTATTTTTATGAGTTTTCAGTCTCAGGAATTATTTATAGGGTAACTCCTGAGACAGAGTAATAATTCATCATGGGCCACAGGAACTGGGTCTATGTTCTACAGCCATGAGAATAAAATATTCGTTTTTTTATTATGTCTAAGGCTGTGAAAATGAATGCTAAAACTTAGTGATTAGTAGAAGCTCTGTCACCTTAATTTATACCCTTGCCAGCTCCACAATCAATATCCCTTTACCTGTGTGCCTAGAGCTTTGTGGATTCACCTATCTTAACTTTTAGCTTTGCTAAACCTTGTACCACATATCATAACTAGCTGAAAATATAATTTTTTGTGGGATGAAAAATAAAATATGGTCCTTCCAGTAATTAATGTAGTGTTCCTGATCCTTACAACAAACCAGAATGATGAAGCACGCATCAGTAAATTAGGCTTACAGGCAATCGGCAAATCTATAGCATGTTAGTCAGGCTGAGACGGCATTTGACTATGACAGAGAAACCACAGTACCAGACACAGATGAATACATTTGTCGCTTGTCAGTGATTTGGTCTCTAGACCCTTGCCATCTCCAGACACATATGCTTATCATAAACTTATGGATCCCATATCTCTTAGAGTATAGTTACGATTCCTGGCAATTTCATTTACTCATTCTCAGATCATTCTGATTTTCCAGCTAAAAATAAATAAATTACACTACTGTTTTGGTCTTAGAAATTTCACAAATATAACTGTCAAATTATGATTCTTCTAAGTTCTTACATGTCTCCATAATCATTATTGTTGTAAAGATTGTACAATGACTTTGTTGCTGTGGTCAGCTCCTCCCAGCTACATCACTTCACTTACATGGTACTATTGATTTTTTGTTAAATGTGCATTTCTAGCTCTTATTGTTAGGTTGCCTTTCTTCCTCAATTCATAAAATAGTTCAATCACTCCAAAGTCAACCATTGATCATTAAAGCAATGATTAAAAATAGTGCTGCCCACAAACAGTCCATTGGGCTACATTTTAAATTTATATTAGCCACATAAAAGAATTCTTTCTACTACCAAGTTTGGACTGCAAATTGCTTTTCAGATGAGGAGTCTTTGCTTTTCTTGCTGTCCATATAAGGATATACATTTACAGTTTGAAATTCCCACTACGCATGCCCAAAGCTCAGAAATTAGTCTCTCAGGCTTGACCACCATAGATTTCTGATTTTGGGCTTCTTTGCCTGCACTTTAGGGTTTATCTTTAGGAAATCTCAGTCAATGTGAAAGCTGTGCTCTCTCCACTGAAGAGAAAAAAGTATGTGTGTGAGGGTTGGAGACAGTTTTATGCATGCAAAGTAAAACATTTGGAAGGGTATTGTTTTAGTCTGTTTTGTGCTGCTATAACAGAATACATGGGCCTAGTATCTAAAAAATCTAAAGAATAGAAATTTATTTTTTCTCCCAGTGGATGTTTGAAGTCCAAAGTCATGCACAAGCAGCTTCCATTGTCTGGTGAGGACTGCTCTCTGCTTCCAAAATGTCACTTACTGCTGCATCCTCCAGAGGGGAGGAGTGCTGTATCTTCATATGATAAAAGATGGAAGGGCAAGTTAGCTGAACTCCAGTCAGAACTTCCTCTAACTTCTAAGAGTTCAGTACATAATAGGTACATAGGATAGTGAATATCAATACAGGAGTCTCTATTCCAAAGATAGCAGGAATAGAGACAAGGACAGCCATTACATCCAGTGGAAGAGATAAAAACATACAGAAGCTGGAGAAAGCCTGACATGCAGAAAAGAAGAATGACCAGTAATGGAGCTGATACTCACAGGGGCCAGGTACATATATTTTAGAGAAATGGCTTGGTGGAAACAAAAGCATCAAAAGACAAAGTTATGAGAACTGACTTTGAAGATATGTGTGGTGGCCAGACCACAGAGGGCTTTGAAAACACACCAAGGTGTGCTGATTTTATCCTGTGCATAAATTGAAATCACTGAGGGTTTTTGGATAAAGGAGGATGTGTGCAGGCAGATCCTTGTGTTTGGGAGGAAAAAAAATTTGCATACATAAAGTCCTAGCAGGATAAGACCCGTAGATTAGATTGGGAAAGGGGAAATCTAAAACATGTAATTAAAGGAGTCATGTCAATTTGCTGACAATCTAGGAGCCAGAGACCAAAGAAAGCACTGGGCTATCAAGCCAACTGACAGAAAGTCCTAATACATCAGCAGTAATTGGAGAAGTACTAAGAGGGAGAAAGCTGCTAAGGGGAAGCATCTTAAATAAGGGATATACCAGCTACCAGGTCAAAGGCATGAAAGGAGAAAAAGATTCCCTGCAGAGTGGAGCAGACATGGCTGTGACATGACAGGCCATCTGTGCTGAATGGTTACTATTGTAGGACACCTGCCTACAGTCTTGACCATCATGGAGAGTCCCAAAGAAAGAGTCTATGCAGAGCAAATACACCCTGAATGGGCTCCCAATCGAATGTAAGCTCCATGAGGGCAAGAACCTGGGTCTAGCCACTGTCACACCACAAACACAGGGAACTGGGCCCAGCAGAAGTCATTCCTAAGCTGTGGCGGGTGAACTGAGTCTACAAGATCCAGGGACCAAGCAAAAGATCTGAGTAGAGAAATGGCTTTCTGAAAAGAAGGAGTTAAGAGTCAGCTCATGAAGGGTATGCTGAATGTTGGATATGAGGGAATGCAGGAAACGCTACCTTTAAAGATGCCACTTCGGTGTATTGAAGATTTTAAGCTAAAGGATATTGAGAAAACTGCAAAGGCATGAGGGTCTCTCTGAGCTTCTCTCCCTCCTCCCCTGAAGATTCTTATACCACAGGGGCCACACCCTATACCTGGAAGGAAAGAATGTCACACAGAGAGATAAAGAAGAATTTGAAAGAACAAAACAGACCTTACTTAGTTGCCCCACTTTATTTCTGTTATATCATTCCCCTTCATCCTCCAATCAGAATTCTATATGATTGGCCATAAAAATAGTTTTTTCCTGGGTCTTGCATTTTCATTTCTCAAGGCTCTTGTGCAATGTAAAACTTAACGTGAAGTAAATGTGTCATACTTTTCTCTTGTCAATCTGTATTTTGTTATAAGGGCCTCTACTGTGAACCTAACAATGTGTAACAAAAACGTACAATTTTTTTCTTCCCTCCAGTTGAATGGAGTATAATGGTTTGAATCCTAAATGTCACCTAAAGTCTCATGAATTGAAAACTTCATCCCCAGTGCAACAGTGTTTTAAGTTGGAGCATTTGGAAGGTGATTGAATCATGAAAGCTCTGACCTCATGAATGGATTAACCATTCATAGATTCATAATTTAATAGGCTACTGGGAAGTGGTGGGAACTGTAGAGGGTGGCCTAGTTGTAAGAAGTACATCACTGGATGTGTGACTTGAAGGTTATATTTTGTTACTGGTCCCTTTCTCGCTGTCTTTCTCCTCTTGGCCACAATGCAGTGAATAGCTTTGCTCCACCGTGTGCTCCCACCTCAATGTTCTGCCTCACAACAGGCCCAGAATAACACAGCCAAGCAACCATGGCTTGAAACCTCAGAAGCTATAAGACAAAAATGAACCTTTTCTTTTAAATTGTTTCTCTCTGTATTTTGTCATACCTATGCGAAGCTACCTTTCTCTCCAGAGAAAAGGGAAGAATGCATTCCAGGTAAAGGTAATTGTCTTCATCGCTTTCTCATGCTGAGGCCTGATACCTTCAACTTAAAGGAGGAGAGGTTTATTTTCATTCACAGTTTCAGTCTATGGTCGGCTGGTTCACAACACAGAAACCACATATTAGAAGGGCCAGGAAGAAGAAAGCTGTTCAGCCCATGGCAGCCAGGAAGCAGAGAGAGAAGGAAGGAGCTGGAAAGAGATATACTATATATACCCTTCCAAGTCACACCCCAGTGACTCATCTTTTCCAACCAAGACCCAACTCCTAACAGTACATTCAGCTATAGATCAACAGTGGATTAACTCAATGATGAGTATAGGGCCCCATTGTTCCACGCACCTTCCAAAAGCCCTGCCTCTGAACACAAGGAGTTTTAAGGGGACAATCCTGATCCAAACCATAGCAGTAATGACTTAAAAGAAGGCACAAAAGTAGATTACAATAAACATCTATGGTAAGTCTACAATCTATAGTAAGACTATAGGGGCAAAGAAAAAAAGAGAAAAGAAGAGAGGATGGAGATGGCCTTTCTGAGGCATAGGGACTTACAAGCACCAAGTCAAAATCTTTTGCACAGACTCAGAGAGCCTGCTATCATTTTGACAAAGTGCATATTTCATATTTCTCCCTAAACATAGAGATTCCAATACAGAGAAAAACTAGTTCTGCTGAGCATGAAATTGTTCATCATCACATCCATTGCTCAACAATCTTTCTGAGTATACAACTTGATTTCTCATTTTAACCAACTGTGGCCAACAGAAAAGATTCCTAAAATCCCAAAGTTTCTTTTCTTCAGAAATTTCACAAGTAAAGAGAACCTTAGATCAGTTGGTCCCTGAGGCTCTTTCCAGTTTGTCCTGTCCTACAGTGGGTCTTGTCCATTCCTAGCTGAGCTCCTGGGCTCAAAGCAGAGAATGAAATCTATGTCTGGGAGGAAGGGTGGGCTCCCTCAGAGGAAGGGCTTTCTAACTGCTGTTTTTCTTATATTGTTATATTTGGCAAAGAGATTCTGTGAAAATGATACCATTGATTTTCTATATTTATTTTCTCTCCAAAGCCTTCACATCCAATGTACTGCCTCTTCAGATCAAACATGTCTGTGGGAAGCAATGTTTAGAAAAAGAAGCTATAAAATTCTACCTCTCTGAAAAGTAAGTCTCCAAGAAAGAAGCCCACTGGAAAGAAGGGTGAGTGCACATTTTGCCAATGACTTGGCCTTCCCTTGGGATACCACCAAGATGCCAGCCCCGGTCAAAAGTCAAATGATGTTTCTCTGCAGCCTCATCCTCAAAGTGCTTTAGGCAAGAGTCACATGGCAGTTGATTTACTTTGGATGGCAATTGATTTTCTTCTATCAATTTGGCAAATTTATGGCTGCCTCATGGTTTAGAACTTTCAGATTAACCATAACCATGCAGATGGGCAAACCAGTGAATATATTCACTATATAACATTATGGATTGCCCTCCAATCTCTGATAACATTCTGAGGTTCTAGAGGGAAGAAAAATCCTAATGTTAACATTATCTAAAACATAGTAGAGAATGTAGTATTACTATCCCTAAAATCTGGGTTAATAATGAAGCATAAGTCACAGATGTAATTACTCTATGAAAGGTTAGTTGGTTAAGATTATATTTTGTTTTGTTGAAATGGAGACTATAGACAATGAAAGACCATACACACTCCATCTTCTAATCTACTTCCTCGTCTCAGACTTTGCCTCATCTCAAATCTTGCAGAATACAATTAGAAGATTTTGGAACTCCAGAATTTGCAAGATTCTGATTCTTTCCATTTAGCTCATTCTCTGCTCTACTCAAGGTACATCTGAGCTGTGGGTATCCTGAGTCACCAAAGCTATTTGACCTGTATTTTGCAGAAGTAATTGGACCACTAAAGTATCAAGGGATTGAAGTCAGGCAAAAGCTTGAAAAATTTGTCTCCTGCAATGGGCAGCATAAAGTAGCCAGCCTATGGATTTATCTAAGAAAACAGGACATCAAAGTTTAATTGCTGTTTTTGAGGAAGATAGAACACTGGGACATTAAAACTAAAAATGCAATTTTGCAACTCTGCAGTTTTCAGATTAATGGCCGAGAAACAGGAGCTATGACTCACTTGGGCAGTATTGTGAGCCCTTTTCCACTCTTTTTACTGATCTGCAAGTGCAATAGATGTGGTTCAGTCCAATACTATGAGAAGACTGATAAAAAGAAGCACTTGTACACACATCCAAATATGCACACAGACACCCATCAGTTTCAGTGTTTAAACCCAAGCATGCATCCCTTTGGCAGGAAAAATGTAACAGCTTTATGTAAACACACCTAAATGCACCTCCTATGAGTCTACTAAGCTATTTCAAAGTTGGCATATAAGTTGTAAAGGTTTTGATTTTGCATGGGTTTGTATCCAATCTGTGATCTACAGAGTCCTAGGAATGGTTAATTGAACCTGTTTGCAGCAATGACTAAGCCAATTCTGTCCAAAAAAAAAAATTATAAGCCACAAATTCACA
This sequence comes from Heterocephalus glaber, assembly GCF_053883595.1. Taxonomy (NCBI): domain Eukaryota; kingdom Metazoa; phylum Chordata; class Mammalia; order Rodentia; family Bathyergidae; genus Heterocephalus; species Heterocephalus glaber. Next base: position 913,283 of record NW_028258146.1, on the reverse strand, counting down.
TAATAAATGTCATTTTTAATTCTCTAGGAGCTCCACTAGAAACAGTAAAAAGAGACGGGTGAAATGATTTTCAAAAGCACATTTTATTTAATATAATACATACAAAATATTATCATTTCAATGTGTCAATAATATAAAGCTTATTATCGTAAAATTTACCATTTCTGTACCAAGTTCAAATCCAATGTTAGTTTACATTTCCAGCATATCACAATTCAGATATCCACATTTTGATGGCTCAATAGCCACACACAGCCACTGCTATCCCTTTAGATTGTATAATTCTAATCTATTATCAGCACCACTCAAAATTTTTTTTTTTTTTTTGGTACTGGGGATCAAACTCAGGACCTTGAGCTTGTGAGGCAGGCAGTGGAACCACTGAGCTAAATCCCCAGCCCTTGCACCACTCAACTTAAAATAATTGAGCTTAAAAAAAAGAATTGCTAATACTATAAAATGACACACTACACACTATAGTTGTATATGTCATACGACTGCGTATTCAGGAAAACTAACTTCATATTCTAGGGTTTAGAGTGCTTATTAGTAGAGCTATTGAATGACTAGAAGCACCTGTTCTCTTTGCTTTCCGAAAGCATACACTTTCTCTTTATCAAACAGAACCAAAGGAACCGCATTCCATTTGTTAAGATAATGTAACCTGCAGAATATCCACAGGCCTGTCAACTATGAGGACCCAATGTTGCTGGAAGTATATGTCATGTATAAAAACTAACCCAATGATAAACACACATGTCAAAATTATGTGCCTATTGTAGGGATTTGCTTCCAAACACTTCTTGAACATGAAAAACACATAATGAGTTTCCTCACCATTTCCAGAAAAGGTCATTATTTTCTAATTCAGAACCAGAAAATTACTTCCCAAATGCCCATTTGGGAAAAGACAGATGATAAAAACAAAAAAAAATCCCTGGAGACCTGTAATCAGAGCCACAGGGTCAAAAAGGACTAGAATAAATACATGTTTCCACTGCTCTCTAGGTTATTGTGGATGCGCAGACAGGGACAAGCTGGTATCCCAGTGGGAGAGACACAGATGCTCCAGAGGAGACCGTGTAAATGCAGCACCCAGCGTGACTAGGCAATGCCAACAACACTAGGCAATACAAACATCAATAATGCAACATTTATGGCTAGTGTAGTGACTCATTTGTGCTAATGAAGTCAGTGAAAGTCTGGTGCCAAAATAGTGTCAATTACTTGAATGGAAAACATGACTCAATTAAAAAATTGATTGATTAGAAGCCAAAGAAATATAGTTTAGTACACTGCGAGTATTTACAGGTAAATGAAATACAGTAATTGGCAACTGAGTCCACCAAAGCACTATTAGTCCTGAACTCCTCCAAGGAATGTCTCTGTCAGTGTGGTCTTACATACTGACGTTCCCTGGTATCATGGAAAACTTTCCTTTCTAGTTGACTCTCATTTGATTTTCCTTAATCTGAAAAGAAGTCTGTAGTGAGTCCCATCATACCTTTCTCACTAGTGAAAGATGGAAATCTTTATTATTATTATTCTTTTGCTTTCCTATCACTTGTTTCTGATAAGATTATAGAATATAAAATGAAAAATACATGCAAAAGAGACAAGAAAGTGAAAGAACTCAAACTATGGAAATTTCAATTTTAAATTGGTTTAAAAATTGAATGTGCTTTTTTTTAAGTACTAAGTATTAAACCCTGGGCCTTTGCACAAGCTGCATCCCCAGCCCTTTTTACTTTTTATGACAAAGTTCTTGCTAACCACTAAGTTGCCTAGTCTGGGCTCAGATTTGTGATTCTCCTGCCTTAGCCTCCCAGAGTGCTGGGATTACAGGTATGCACTACCACTCCCAGCTTGAATATGCTTTTAAACAGAACACTAATTTGATCAGAAGGTTGGGAGGTTAAAGATAGTGCATGTGACATCACCATGCAGAGTTTGAAGACAGGTGGTTCTGAGAAGGCGGCAGAGAGAAACTTTGGGATCAATATCTCTAAACCTGCCATGATGCAAATGGGAATACTGAGGAAGATGTAGCATGAATGGAAATGCCATTGATTTATAATGAGATGCTATTTAATTTGCAGTTGGGGTAGAAGTTGTAGTGTAGTAGGATCAATTTATACCTGGGTAATATTTGAACAGATAAAACAAGACTGAAAACTGGTTCTCAAATAAGATCAACATTAAAAAGCAGGTGTGCTCTATAGCCTTATCAAGGGAGTGATGAAAAATTAGTGATTTGCTGCCTTTGTCTAAGTAACCATGGTCCATACATGCACTAATAGAAGCAGACAACACCCTGGATGCAGAGCTTATATGGAGAAGATTGCTCTCTACAGTCATCTCTGTGATCTTGGAAAGTAGGATTTGGGCAGCAAGTATAAAATAGACACCTGCTACCAAGCTCACTCCCTCCCTTGTTGATGGAGACTCATAGAAGTCTTGAAACTGGTAGGTTTCCCTACGTCTCTGACCCCAGGTATCACAGACAGTTTCCTCTTCCTGTTAACTTGACACTTACATTAATACTTATATTTATTCCTTTTCTCATATTAATTCCATTCCCTAAACAAAGGCTTTGTAGATAGGGAGGGATGGAGGGGTTGAAGGGAGGGCAGCAGAATGGGGAAAAAATAAGAACCAAGAGAGATTATGTAAAGGTGCAAATTTCCAATGATGAATGTCATTATATTGTATACCTAAACTGTACCAATAAAATTAATTTTTAAAAAAAGAAAGTGGATTGGATTTTAAATTGTTAATTTTTTGAGAAACTTACATATTATATAGTAGAGCATATTTACTGTGAATAATTGAGAAAATACAAAAATACTGAATAATAAATTAATGCTCACATAAATCTACATCCAAAGGTTAAAGAATACTTATATTTATGTTCATTGATTCAACAATTTAAATCTCTTCTGTCTGCTGTGCACTGCACAAGGCACTAGGGCAAAAGGGTAAAACAAGAAATTGTTCCTTCCCTCCGGCTTTTCACAATCAAACAGGATGGCAAGCATTAATTAGTTAAGCAAATATAAAGATGCAAGTGTTTATAAAAGTTTCCAAAGTAAATAACTTGATACTACAAGAGTCTAAAACCACATATTTTCATCAGAATATCAGGAAAGAATTCTCCAAGAAAGTTTCAGTTCAGCTGAGAGGTCTGAAAGATGCATTAAATTAACTAGGAGACAAGCAAATGGGTGAATATTCACAAAGGTACCATGATAGGGGAAGCATGCCAGACAATATGAAGTAAAAGAAAGTCTAGCAAAAGAAACAGGGGGATGGATTCTAGAAATCTAGACAAGACAATGGTTGTGTAAACTAATATAGACCTTCTTTACCCGGTCTACTGATTCAAATGCTAATCTCATCCCTAAACACCCTCATAGATACACCCAGAAATAATATTTGCCAGCTATCTGGGCATCCCTTAGACTTCTCAAATTGGCACGTACAATTAACCATCACTGAACAAAAGCCAAGAGGGAAAGAAGAGATCAAAATGATGCCTATGTGGGCCGGGGATTTAGCTCAGTTGTTTCAGCACCTGCCTCGCAAGCGCAAGGTCTGGAGTTCGATCCCTGGTACCAAAAAGAACGGTGCGTATGTTTTCAGTTCAATTAATGAAGGGGTGACATACTAACATAGAGAAGCTGTAGGTATGTGTTATGTTGGGAGTTGGAGCAGTTTCTTTAAGAGGTAGGAAATTAAGAATTTACGTTTTGAGTATGTTAATTTGAGGTTTCTTTATGACATCCTAATAAATAGATCAAGAAAGTAAGCTAGTTTAAATTCAGGAAAAAAGATCCGGGCTTTAGAGAGATGTCCTGGTACTCTGAATGCCAAGGTAGTCTTTAAATAGAGAAGACTGAGACACCCACTCTGGAGAAAATTTGAAGAGAGAGAGAAGGATGTTTGTGTCTAAGCTTTAAAAAAAACCTCAGTATTCAGAATTTTGTAAAGAAAGATGAACAAGTATAAGGCACAAAGAAGGAGCCAGCTCTACAGGGAAAAAGTACCAAAAGTTCTTCCTTCAAACCACAGCAGCCAAGGAGCAAAATGTTCCCAGAAGGAAGTGAGAACTATGTCCACTGCATCTACAGCCCATCTGATAAGCACAAAGAGATGTCCACAGGGCCAGGAACATGGAGGCCCCTGCAGCTCTTGGCAAGGCAGTTTCAATTGCCTGTGAGAGGCAGAAGCAATCATGTAAAGGGTAAAGAATACATACGGAAGCAGATGATACAGCATGGGTGAGACAGTCTTTCGGGGATATTTGTCCATTGAAGGTAAGAAGGAGAATTCGGGCTCAAGAAAAGTTAGTTTTGTTCTTGCTTGTCTGCTTTTCTGTTTTCTTCCTCAAAGAGTCGTACTAGTTTTACCTGTTAAGAAATGTTTACCAACTGGCTCTCTGAGAGGGAAGCCCAATTTGTAGCTTCAGCCAGTTTCTGTAGTGTAAATACTGCCACAAGGGTTGATTTTAATCCATATCATATCACTGGATGCGAACTTGGATATCTTATGAACTTCAGATGTGAACTTGGACAATATGCTTTTGAAAGCCAGTATTATCTAGCTCCTGCATGATTTTGTTCTTATTGCTGCACTTTTAGGGACATCTTCCAGTTGAGGGTGAAAGACTTACAGTGGAGGACATACAGACCAAACCAAAGGGAAAAACTCCTTGCAAAGGAAAGAAGGGAAGGGATTCAGAAGATAAGAGACACTGCCCTTTGAAGTGAGGAAGAACATTCCTTTGCTATAAGAAGAGATAAAAAGGAAACAGTTACAAATGTAGGTTTTGACAAAATTCCCATTTGTATTTTCTCTTCATAAAGAAAAAGTCAGGGTCACCAACTAAAAGAAGCATGGACTCAGAAATTTAAGATTTGTGAAAAAATAACTAAAATATTTATAGCAAAGAGTGTGCAAGTTGGATTTCCATATTTATGAGTGTGGTATATTCTCATAAGAAAACTAAACTGCTTGAAGACAGAGACTGATATTCCCATTGGTACTGTCTGCATCTCCTACCACCAGATTCTGCCCATGACAATGGCAAAGAAGTTTTTATTCATTGATGAACCTTGAAATTTTGGATCAACACACCTGCTTACGATGAAACTGATTCACTGCTCCTTAAGCATTATTATTAGACTCAAATAATATAATTACCATTGTGCAAATAAACATTCACATACCGTACAATTATCTATTTGGAATTTATACAAACAGCTTTCCCATCATCACAAATTCATGTTGGTGATAACCAACATCCCAAATATTTTGCATTCTAGCTTAACAGATCAGAACCATCCCTCCATTCCTTTTTCCCCTATTTCACAGCAGGTTTCTACAGCCACAACCTCCCTCATTTTGCAGAGGAACAAGGATCTCACTTATATGAACTCCAAGTCTACCTTCCCTATACCGAAATTTGCCTCATGTGACACTGAGGTCTTTCCACTACACTTTCTGTCAGTGGAATGCCCATTTCTCTAATAAGCAACAACAGCAAGGGCACATTGTGTGCCAAGCAGTCTCACGGCTTCTGGGCTCTGCCCTAGGATTCCAGAGAAAACTACCACACTGCGGCTATACGACTCTGAGTCTATAGCATTGCTCCCTTCTTTTCTACGGATGTTTCATCTTCAATGGAAGCTCATTCATTCATTCAACAAATATTAATGAAGTGCCTTTCATGTGCTAGGTTCTGTGGTATACAAAAATAAGTGTGACTTTTTCTTGATCTCCCACACAAACTTCACAGCTCAAATTTCCCATGACTCTTGAAAGAATTCACAGATGCTACTTGTCGAGCACCTACTGTGTGTGACATGCCCTGTAGGAAGCATTGTATGTGTATTTTGTGAGTGGGTCCTAAAATTCACAATGCAATTTTTTTTTAGTCTACAACATATGAGGAATAAAGGTTGCAAAAGACCAAATATATTGAATTTTAAAGACTGTTCTGTTCACATTCCAAAAGTATATAATTTTTCTTCTCTTGCTAATAATAACAAAATGCCCCTCTATTAAATTGGAAAATCTTGGATGCTTTACTTTGATATTTTATGGTTTAGTATGGGTTTTTTGTTTTATTTTTTTATATGTGCTAAGCAATTCTTTTAAAAATTTTTTTAATTTATTTATATTTTGGTACATGTTTCCAGTTCATGGAGCTTACAGTCATTTTAGGGAGCAGTTACATGTACATACATTGTTTCTGGTTTTTTAATCACCTTCCTCTTCCCCTTCCCTCTCCCTCCCTCCCTCCTCCAATTCACCTGTCCCATTTTTCATTCTTGTTGCTATCATTAATCTTAGCTCATATTATGGCATATGACGTTTACACTAATTGAGGTTATTAGGTTCCTGTACATGGCATATATTTATTCTACTTATTTCCCATTCCCCTCATCCACACCCTTTGCATTTTTTCCCTTGGACCACTTCCCTATTGCAAGAGATCCATCTCCTTGTCCCCTTCTATCCATCCTTTATTATTCTCTTTGTTCATCCTTTGCCTCATTCAAATGAGAGATACCATATGGTATTTAAGCTTAAATTTTATATAGTTTTCTTTATAATAAGGATCTTGTGATTAGAAGTAACAGGGAACCCAATAAGCTGGCACACAGAACTAAATTCAGTGATAGAAGGTCTTCAGGTATTTGCTCTTAAAGCTCAGGATGGTTGATGATCCTAAAGCTCTGGCTCTCTCCTTTGTAAGAGCTTCATCCCTGGGCTGGGCTCTAATTGTTATGCATGAACAAACCACCTGCAGTCCTGGGAACTCTAAAAGACTTCAAGTTCTTATGCAGTAATTTCTGAGAGAGAGGCACTTTCTAGTTGACCAGGAAGATGAATAACACCAGCAACAGCTAACAGAAAGCACTAAGTGCCAGGAGCCTTCAAGTGTGTTATGCAGATTATCTGGCTTAATTCTCAGGGCATCAGAGAAGATAACTTTTATTAGGAGCCCATTTCACAGACAGGGACACTGAGGTTTATGGATGAAAGGTAATTTGTGTGAAGTCACAGGATCCATAAGATTAGAATCCAGATGGATCTACCCTATGCTCTTACCCACCATGCTGCTATCTATACTGCATCCTAGGCTGCAGCTTCTATAGTGCTTTGTTCCTAAGGACAATGAGTTTATGTGAAGATCAACTGAGTTAAAGCCAGAAACCAAGAAAAAGAGAAATCAAATCCTGACCACTTCATTAGAATTGGTAAATCAAATGAATGTATGAAATCAAAACCACCTTTGTGTGAAGCCAAAACTACCCTTGAAGCTAAATCATGTATGCATGAAAGTATCCATGAACTAAAACCACCTTCTGGACTAAGATATGTAAGCCAAAAAATTATTTTTAATTTGCTCATTATTTAATATATTTTGCTTCTTCGGATTTGAAATTTCTATTGTTTGCAACAGAAGAAAACTAAACAGATAATTAAGTATAATTATTTCAGACTAAGACTTTAGAAATTCTATGTCATAAAAATTGCTTGTTTGGAATAGTGTAAGCTCAGTAATAATTGATATTGTTTTCTTAACATTTTCCAATTTATTCTGAAATCAAGAGACTATTTTTATAAACAGTGCAATTAAGCAGCCTTTACAAGTAATCAATAGATGGTTCATTCCCTATATGTTAACAGAAGCCCCATATTTTGGTGAAGGACACTCAACAACAGGATATGAGACAGTCTGATTCCTTCACGCTAATAAATAAGAGCAAAATCAGGATTGCTTATTCGAATCTGGTGCTTCAAAAAAGAGATCACTGATCTCTTTGAAAGAACAGTGCAATGCTAATGCACTCAGAAATACAAGAGCCTGACTATCATTGCTGTTACAAATACGAGATCTCTGGTTGGGTCCCAGAGTTCTATCTATAACAGGAAAAAATGAAAACAAAATAATCAATAATAAAGTCAGCTAATAAGACATAAATCTCTTTATGTTAAACAAAGGCCCAATTTTTCTAGCAATCTTGCTCTTGTTCTGAATTTTTGGCCAGCAATGATGTCACAGACCCTCCTCTAACCCCCACTTGCAACGTGCCATCTACACTCTCCAGGATTTCTCCCAACTGCCACCTCCCAGAGAAGCACAGGACACCACAGGAGAGAGCGGACAGGCTGTTGGAAAAGAAAACCCAACCCCTAGTCACATTTGGTCCTGGGCTTTATTGTCCTGTGATGCCTGAATGGTGAATTGATGTTCTCATGTTTAGAGGCGGAGGAATTATGCATGCGGGAACTATAGTAATTATGCTAATTGAAAAGACCTCTTTGTTGTGAGATTTCCAGAACAGGAAGCAGCTTGTGTCAGAGATTTACAGTAGAAGTCCTAAAAATAGGACCCCCAGGTGTGCCCCAGGGGGTGGTGACAGATATAGCTGAGAGGTTAATCTGGGAACAAAGAAAATGTGCTGGAACCAAGCATTAACATGCACCAACATAAGGTCTAAGGCTGTGAAGCTTATGAATAAGAGAAGGGAGGGAGGGAATGGAGGGAGATGGGTCAAGAAGGCAAAAAGCTCTGCAAAGAAGCAGTCGCTCTGGACATTCGTGTATTTCAGGGAGCCAAAGAAAGGGGGTGTCAATCCAGAAACTACTCTTAAACAGCAAAGATAAGAAAGGCCACACAATTGCTGATCAGAAATGAAGTCAATCCCAGCCAAGATGGGATGCAGTGGACTCTGTGGGTAAAGGCAAGTGTGGTGTGTCTCCAGGCAGAAGATGGAGTTGCAAGCAGGAAGCTTGAAATAGCTGCTGCCACAGAATCCCCTGGGGCCCAAAGGACTGAAGGCTGCACTCTGCCACTCTCACTTCCATCCATCATTGGCCCACACGAAGTACCTGGAAAGGTGCTGGCAAACCAGAAATTCTCTCTTGAGAAGCATCTCCTGTTCTCAATCAGACCACAGGAAGAAAAAATTTCCTATTATATTTTCCCTTACAGTGCATATTTTCTTGCTGCAAAAGGTTAACACAAAACAGGAATGAAAGGGGACTCTGGTTACTCAAATTAACTTGTGGTTCAAAGAACATATCCTCCTGACCCAGAAAATGAAAATCTCTTTTGGGGGAGTTCCCTAAAACAACATATTCCTGCATGCAGGTACTTTTATCTCTAAACCTGGTATCACTTCTTTCTAAAAAGGAAAAACAAAACAAAAAACAGAAACCTGCTTTTCATGAACTCAATTGCAACCTCCAGCCTGATCTCTGGTTTGCTGCCTCCTTTCAAAGTCGTGGATCAGCAGCAAACAGGACATACATACCCACTATCTCTTTCTTACTATCTCTTTCCTCTTAACCTTTCCTCTTAACCTTGAGGATTACCCTCAGCTCTTTACTGAAACTGCTTTGGGACACCTTTGATTCCCTTATTAAATACTATCAGTGTCTTTTCCTGTATCTACCCTTGAACATTCCATATCTCCTTAGATCAAATTCCAGGTCTTCCCAGATCTAGAAATCAGAAGTTATCTTTAGTCTTAGTTCTCAGAACTGTCTTTTTTTGGTGAAGCTTCTTCCCAACTGTCAGTCAGGGGTGTGGTTCTCTAACCACTCATTAATTCTCCAAGTCAGGGGTAGAGGTTTTCACCTGGTATCCACATCAGAGTACCACAGGAGCTCATAACAAGATTACTAGGTCCTATTCCCAAATTTTTGTTCAGTAGATCTTGGTAGATCTCCCTAGAATTTTCAAGTCAGGCATTGCCAAGTTATTCTATGGCTGTCCAGGGCCCACTCTCCAAAAACCACTGCTCAATACAAACATGTGATGGGGCTGCATTTTGAGAAAGATGTCTTTAAGTGATTTCCACACTGTACAAACACCATCACATGCTCTTCCACAAACCTAGATGGCATTATTGCAGTAAGGCCCGAGAGGGAAGGATGAGTCAGAGAAGGAAAAGATAAGAGGAAGGGTTGACAAAAAAACAGGTCCCAAGATGAAAACACAGTGGCCAATGCCAGTACTCCAATGGTCCAATAAGCATGGGACCCATGTTAAACTGGTAGGATCCTCCTGCCCAGAATGTGATAAAAGCAAAGAGTTAGATAACCAGTACCACCAAGCATCTATTCATACCCCTCTGAAAAAATGTCTGTGTTCTGCTTGTGCTGACAGTTTTAGAAAGGTTACAATTAATGCTGCTTGCAAATGTATGATAGCCATATCCCCTGAGTTTCTAAAGGCCCACTTCTCATCAAACTTTCTTGTTTACAACCCTATAGATTGACCTCAGCTTGGCCTAGAGTGGGCTGAGATGTGGTCATTTTTATGTATAAAAATCCCTAGAAAAAGAATCCCCATGGCAGTCCACTTTTAGGTTCCCTCCTGTTTTCAGGAGCTTTCCTCTAATAAACTTCTTCCTACTTTCGAGCCAGGCAGCGGAATCACTGAGCTAAAGCCCCAGCCCTAACTTCTTCCTACTTATCTCCCACATCCTTGAGTCTATTCTTTGGTACGGGAAGACAAAAATTTAGCTTGTACATGTTTCCCTTAGGTATCACCTAGTAAGCGTGTTCGTGTGTGTATGTGTGTGTGTGTGCGTGTAAAATATGTATACACACATTATAGCCTACTACTCCTAAAAGCATCATGAATAAATCAACATGACATTAAAACACACACAAAAATAAATGATACAATCAAGAGAGGTAAATAGAAGTGGGAGGCTGATGTTGGCATTAACAAGGCACATTATTTTATAGAGAATACACTCTAAAATAATGATAAAAGTATAGTATGGTAAGTACATAAACCAGTAATATAGTTAATTATTCTCTCCATCCAGTATTGTGGACTGTACATAATAGCACATGCTACACTGTAGGCAGCACAGTACGTTTGTTGACTCCAGGATCATCATAAACAGGTAAATGATGTGTTCTACTCTGATATCCTAATGGTTATGATGTCACTATGCAAAGGAAAGTTTTCAATCCATTTAATTATTTTTTTTTTAGATAGGGTTTCACTATGTAGTTCAGATGGCCTTGAACTCATTACATAGCCCAGTTTGGCCTCAAACTTCTGAGCACTGTTATTATAGACAGCTAAGTTAGGTAGAAATATTATAGCAGTCAGATAGGGCTAGGTCCATGACAGAGTCAGCGCAAAAGATGAAGACACTTTAAAACCATGGCCAGAGACACATCTGTTGGAAACCAGGCCTCAAGATAAAGATGAAATGACTAGGCCTGCATACTTCCCCAAAGGACAAGATAAGAATTAACACCTGGCTTAACGAAGTTTAGATAGACATCCATCACTCCAGTGGGTGACCAAGACCTTCGGACCCATCATTTCCTAGAAAAAGTCTTTGTTCTTTCCATGCACACTTGTTACGTGACTTGTTCCCTCATATTACCTAAGCAACTATACTTATAACCTTATTGGTTATTCATAGCTTTAACCTATGTTTTATTCACATGGTTTTTGCTCAGTAAAACTTTCCCTGAAAAGTGGGGTCCTCAGCTACCCATTTAGGACCCTTCCTGCCTCTCGGGAGGTATCCTCTCAATAAACATTTCCTACTCTTAACCTTCATTGCTCCTAGAATCCACTCTTTGATTTTAGAGAACATGAACTCAGTGTATCAGACATCTAGTAGGTTGAGAATTACAATATTTTCCTTATATCATTTGGAGGTCCTGTTTCATCTCCTACATCATCCCTGTGTCACTAGGATTATAGCATGCACTACCATGCCAGGCTAGCTAGCTCCATTTAATTTTAAGGAACCACTGTTATATATGCAGTCCGTGGTTAACTGAAACTTCATGATTTTGTGCATGGCTATAGTTGTCAGCTCAAGCTTTTCATTAAAATGCAGATATTCCACCCCAGGACAGGAAGTGAAAATCTCTGTGATGGAACTTGGGCTGTGTCTGTGATACTAACAAAATCAAAGTTGAACCTTTGGTTTTGCCTCTTTCCCTGGTCCCATTTCTTAATACCAACATCTGTGGTGTCCATGAGCCAAGCTCAGTACCTGGAATCTTTGCCTTTCGGTATTCCAGTATTCCTTCCCTCCGACAGCTGTGGAGAAAGAGACAAACTCAGCTTTGAAGAATATCAGGATCTAGAAATAAGCCTACTTAGTGACCCACTAAATGTAGCACTGGAAGAGAAAAACAATTCACATATTCAGTACTAGTATTTGCTGCCCTTCCCAAATATTGGGAATACCACAAAAATCCACCCAATAGTTTTGCACAAATAATTACACCAAGACCAGTGCCCACCAGATGGAAAATAGTTTATGCACCTGCTCAGGGATCAGGAGGCATAACCTCCCGTGACACCTTGCCAAAAAAGTAACTAGTCCATTTGCAAACACATTGTTTTTCTGTTTTGTTTTTCACATTCTTGGAGGCTTCATTTCCTTTCTTTTCTTTAAAACTCCTGATGATGCAAACATCAGTAATAATACATTTACTATTGGCATTTCGGTGTCTATTTGCTTTCTCTCCACACACATTTGCATACAAACAGCTTTTTCTTTTCTTTTTCTATTTTTTCCTTCTTTGCATTCAAAGTATTCATCTGTTCCAGGAATGCTATATGGATCAATATTAAAACACTTATCCATAAAAAATATTAAAACATTTATCCATTTATCCAACAATATACAGGCAGTGAAAATGCATTTGATGAATTTCAGCAGTGACAATTGCTGAAACAAACAGAAATATGTAGAATGCCCTAAACATGATAAAGACTCCTATCAAAGCCTAAAATCAAATACCATATTAAAATGTGAAATAGTAATCAATCTCATTAAAAGCAAAAGAAAGCAAGAATTCTTACACATGTCATTCGTATTTAAAATTGTTTTGGAAATTCTAGCTACTGTAATAGTAAAACTAATAAAATTAACTAAGTAGTGTAAATTTGATAACAGAACAAATTACTATAATTTATAGATTATATAACCATATGCCCAAAACACCCAAGAAAACATCCATAATTTAAAAAATCTATTAGAATTAAAGAACAAATTTGACTTTTAAAGCAGTTTAATAAGTACACAAAAATGAAAAATATCCCTGTTTCTAGAAGTCATTTAGTATTGAAAAGTTTTAAAATTCCATTCATGATTAATGACATTAGAAACTAAATTTCCAAGAAACCAACCAAAAAAAAGCTCTATGTGAAGAGTACAATGAAAATCATAAAATAAGATTTAAATAAGTGGATGATAAATTTAATATTACAAAAAGTCAATTCTTTCAATATGCATTAACTTGCTATAAAAATCATAGTTCATTAATGATAATGGGCAGTATGATTTTAAATTTTATAATGAAAAATTACTAAATATTGTTAAGACAGTGTAGGAAAATGAGGAAAGGAGAGATTATTCATGAACTGGTACAATCAAAATAGTATGATACTTATATAAGAATGGTCAAAGAAATTGTAGAAGAGTCCAGAAATATATCCAAACATATATAGAAACTTAATATACAATGAAAGTGGTATTTAAATCCAATCACGAATGAAAGTTTATTTTATTAATTAAAGCGGAATAATTGACTATTCATCTGAAATAAAATAACATTAATCTTTTATGTAGGACCATATAGCAAAATAAACTTCACATGGAATAGAGATCTAATATAAAAATGAAGCAATAAATATTATTTGAAGAAAATTTAGGAGAATATTTACATACCCTTTGGCAAGAAAGGAATCCAAAAGCTATTACGAATTTTAAAATTAGTCATTTTTATTTTAAAAATTTTAAATGTCAACTGCTGGGGATTCAGCTCAGTGGCACCATGCCTGCCTCACAGGAACAAGGTCCTGAGTTCAATCCCTGGTACCACACACACAAAAAAATTTAAATGTCTAAGTGACAAAAGACACCATAAATAAAGTCCTATGATACATTGGAAAAAATATCTGAAACCCAGAAGGTAAATATCCCTATTGTACAAAGAAAGACCAACTAATTGTTTTTAAATCAAATAACAAACAGAAAAAAATAGGAATGATAAAACCAGGAGGGAATTTACCTAAGAGAAAAGGAAGAGTCAATAAATGTATGAAAAGACACAGCTTCACCAGTGAACACAGAAATGTAAATAAAATGAGATGCTTTCCTTCACCCCTGAATTAGAAAAATTGTAAATATCAGGAAGACAATCACCATTCTGAACATTTTGTATGTAACAGTTCATTTAACTCTAGCGACAATCTATGAGGTAGGTGCTATCATTATCCCATTTTGTACATAATATATATATAAATATATATATACACATAAAACAATTCTTATCCTTATTGAATGTAAACTTCTTTCATATTTACTATTGTATCATAGGTTACTTTACTGAAAATTGCTGGACAGGATCCAGCAAATTGATTTTCTGATTCACAAATGGATAAATCCACAATTTAATAAATACTGACCTATATTGATGTTCATCAAATACTAAATTATAATCAGACATTTCTGAGTGATGTATATACTTGTACCTCAGTTTTGGAAGAAGAAAAGAAAGACAGGAATGAGGGAATATGTATCCTACATATGTATGTACTTTCTTTTTTTTTTTTAAAGAGACAAAGAAAATAAAATTTTTATTTTTGCATTTAAAACAGCTTTGAGTTTTAGCATTCTGAAATAATTTAAAATTAATAATTTAAAATTAATCATGTTCCTGTTCTAAATTGCACAGTATTTTACAATTATTCAAACCTGAATTTTAGTCATCAGTATATTAGATGCCTTCTTTTTTTTTTTTTTTTTTTTTTGGTTAGATGCCTTCTTTGGTTTTTTGGGGGGTTTTTTGTATTAAATTCTTTTATTGGTACATTGTAGGTATACAACACAATTACATTTCTCATTGGGAATTGTACCTTTATATAATGCATCTTGGTTCTTATTTTTTCCCCATTCCTAGCCCTCCCTTCACGCCCTCCACCCTTCCCTATTTACAAAGACTTTATTTCCATTTTTTCCATTTCTCAGCATTTTTCCTTTTCCTTCTTTCCTTTCCCCTGCCCCTCCCACTACCCCTACCCCTTTGGACCTTTTTTTCCTATTTTGCATTATCGATTATTCATTCTAATCATTGGTACATTTTAGGTATACAATATAATGACATTCATCATTGGAAATTTGCACCTTTACATAGTCTCTCTTGGTTCTTATTTTTCACCCTTGCCCAGCCCTGCCTTCAACCCCTCCAGTCCTCCCTATTTACAAAGATTTTGTTCCTATTTTTCCATTTTCTCATATTAATCCCATTCCCTTCTATCCTTTCCCCTAGCCCTCCCACTTCCTTCCCCTTTGCCCCTTTTCTTCCTATTTCACATGACCTATTATGCATTTAGTCCTTATTTACACTTTCAGTTTCTATGTATGTACTTTCTAAAGACACATACATGTGTTTGTGGGTGTAGAAAAACATGTGAGCAGAACCACATCTAACAACAGAAATTCATTGCCTACCTCAAGGGTTGGGCATGGGAGCAGAAATCTTTTTGGTTTGCCCCTATATATTTCTGTTTTGTTTGTCAGACTGTAAAAACAATGTTTTATTTTTGAACTTTTAGAGAGTAGTTCAACAAACTTGAACAAAAGAACTTTCCAATCTGTAAATTTTTGTGCTCTGGGTTAAAAACCTAAGCTTTCCTAATTTTACTGCATCTCATGCTTGAATGAATGCCCTCCATTCAGCACTTAACTCCTATTTATTAAAAAAAATAAATCTTTCAATTCCATCTTTAAAACCTACTGGGAAATGGATAAACTTGATTATAGGGTCTTCTTATCTGGGGAGAAGGGTAAATGATCATTCTCACCCAAAGTAATAATTCAATTGAATGAAAAAGATGAGCTCTCCATAGAAAAATATCTAAGAAGAATCACAAAAGATATTTACAGGAGAGAAGTATAATTCCATTTGAATGAAATTTCATTATTTATTCAACCAACATACACTTGGTTTGATTTATTTACCTGTTTAGTGTACCAATTGCTGACCCTATATTTTCCAACTTATTGCTAGAGGTCTCCCTTATAAACCAGAAAATTGAGTATCTCATTTAGGACTTCCTCCAACAGAATTGTTCAAGATTCCTGAGGACTTTATTCAAACAGCACATATGTCTCTTTCCTTCTTCCAAATGCTAGGAAGAAAAACATAACTTGAATTTTCAGCCACCGGCTGTGGTTGTTGTTAGCACTGTTTGCCAGCTCCATCTAATGGCACTTGTAAGGACTGCACCACCCTGCCTGCTGTGGGGTTAGATGCAGACATGGGAAACTGTCCAATGAAATGAGAAAAGAATTGATGAGTCACTGAAGATCCGGTGTGTGAATTTGCAACCTCTTTTTCCGCTTCAGCAATAATAGAAGCCGAGTCAAGCCTGGTCCTCACTATCTAAAATGAGCATAAAGAATGAGTGTGGAACAACCATGTGTTATGTTAGCCACAAAACTTGAATATGCTTGTTACCACAATATAACCTAGCCTATTCTGACTGATACACTCCATGTGCACCCTAAGTCTTAATTACAAACTTCTGGTGTGCAATACTGCTAAGACTGTTAGATGACAATTGAAAGAATATTTGTACACTGCTGTGGTGATAATTTTGCTCCCTGGAAACCCAGCAGCCCAAGAGTAGTATACATAGTATGCTTCTAGTACTGTAATATTTTTAGCTCCACTCAAATTCTTAACCACTGCTCTCTGAAACACAATCCCTTCCCTGGGTGGCTAGTATAGAGTAGCTTCAAGCCAGCCATAGGTGATATAGGAATTCTCAGTAACCCTCCCACCAACACTGGATCCAGGCCACCATGCCAACTACTTCCCTAGTGAACTTCCCTTTGAGATCCTTGGAGTCCTTATCTGAACAAGCATCTTGGTCAATACTCTTTTGGACCACTTTTTTATGTTTCATTTCAAACATTGGGAAAAAGGGTTTAGATTATGATCTCTTGCCCCTAGAAAATTCCAAGTCCCATATGCAACTGGCAAGTGCTGTGAATCGGTTGCCCCTCAGCCCCACTGCCCCTTTGGAGAGTCAGTTATTGAACAGTTAGGAGCACATCACTGATCATACTCATCCTTCTCATCTATAGGTGCCAACTACATCATAATTTCATAATCAAGAGAACTCACTACAATGAATCTTCTTGTGGTAAGGAAAATCATTCTATCTTATCTTGCTATTTGTCCCTATGACTTAGGGGTCACTGGCTTCCTGCTGTAAATCCCACCTCATTTGACATTCTATTATAAAGAAACTGTATTAATATCTATTATATGCCAGACACAAAGAATACAGTGACAAACTAGGCAGAAAATTTCCTACCCCATTAGAGATTTATTTTAGAAGTCTTTAAGATAAAGAGCACTTACTGATGACATAAATAATTTTTAGTATCATATCCATTATTGTCATTTTTGTTAGCATAAGTTTCTTCAGAGTTAATGAATAATGGCCCAACCCAACATAGCCAATGAGGACTTTTTTTCAGAAACTTACATGGATTCTGGAAATCTTAAATGCCGTCAATCCTTCAGAGTATGGGCTTCAAGAACATTATTAGCTGAGAGAAACACTATCACATAGAGATAGTAAGAAAATGAAGTCAATACAGATGAAAGAAGATCCAAGAAATGGGAGGAAAGAAAAAAGGGAGGGGGATAACATGTAATACTACTTATTTAAACCCCCTATCCATCAATGCCTGAGCCAAACCACCTCATGTAGTTTTCAGTTACATGCACCAATCAATTCCTTTTGGCTTAGACTAACTCATATTGAGTTTCTATCAGGTACAACTGATGGAGTACTGACTAACACTATGTTATTCCTAAGGGAGAACTTAAGAAACAGGAAACTTCAAAGAGTGGTAGTCTAGGTACAAGAACTGATGGTGGGTGTGACAGAATAAAGGAGACTAAATCATAGGAATCTGAAAGAGCAGCGAAGCCCTTAGAGGGGCCAAGCCTGTAAGAAGCTCTGGTTCCTGAGCACTTCTTCCCTTAGGCATGCAGCTAACGTTGCAGAAGCATCCAACCATCAAGTGTGTGTGTGTGTGTGTGTGTGTGTGTGTGTGTGTGTGTGTAAGACGCATGAGGGAAAACAGCTCTAGAGAAAACAAAACAACCCTAGGATGAAGAAAAACAAGAGAAGGGTAAGATTCTATAAAGGCAAGGCAACTAGCTAAAATCTTTGCAAGCTTATCTTTTACCCTGTTCTTGGTGATCCTTAATAGAAGCAATGAAGGCAGTCTAACTTCCTTGTAGGTTTAAGATTGTCAGCAACACCCTTTGTCTGCCCCTTTAGTCTCTGCTTCTCTCTCCTTTCCCCTCTTTTCTACTGTGGGAATCTCACCGTGCAAGTAGGTACCTGAACTGCTTACCAGTGTCCTTCCAGCATAAGAAATTACTTTCTTTTTCATTCATTTCCAGCTTTTCAGCCATTTGGTGAACATCAGTGGAATTAAGAAATGGTGGGCTTGGAATCTAACTGCAGAGAGCTTTACCAATAACAAGAATTTGAGAATATTGGAGATGTCAATGATGTTGCGATATACCGACAGAATGACAATGAATATTGTAAAATTTCATTTACTCATTTGGGAAAAAGCTCAACTTCCTCTAATTCATACAATGGAAGAAAAATTCTTTAAGGAATCACTTTAAGTCATCACTATTCTTTAGCCTGGAGTACTCAGTCTGAGATGATACTCTCCATAAATCCAAAAGCCATCCAGAAATCCATCCAGGCAGGTTGCAGGCTTATTTAGCTGTATAGAGTGTGCATTTCCATTTATCTGTTAAAATATGGGCAGAATTGGGATGATCTCCTAACTTGCAGTCGTCTTTTGACATTAGAATTGCTGGTAAAAAAGTGAAACCACAAATTACATGCTAGGAAAAGTACATTATGAATGTATCTCAGATCCTTTTAGACCTTTGGAAATAATCTCACTTCCAAGAGAAATTTTCGAACTGTGCTAGAAGTGCTTGTTTCCGTGGCATCTATAATGAGGTGTTGGGGCAGGCTATACTGATGGAAATCTTCCTTTTGGAGGACAGGCTTTAAAATGTGTCAAATTATATAAATTATGTGTTCATAGAAATTCCTAAGTATCAATTTGTCTATCATTCCATAAAACTATGGAAGGAAAAGTCAATATAAATCAGATTGATCATTTGTTTATCCCTTGATTCGAGTACTTAATGGACTCTCTGAGACACAGTGCAGAACACTGGAGACACACAACAAACAAAAATACACTAAACAATAACAAAAAATACACTAAAAGGCAGTACTTGACTTTCAAGTTCTACTGAGAAAGATAAAATCCTAATACCATAGGATACACACTAGAGAAGTACAGTAAATAGGAAAAAAAAACCCTATATATCTGAGTTCACAGAGCTGGTAAGAAATAGACATAAACACCAGTTACTCGAACGCAGTATGCTGCAAGAAGGACTTATCTGGGATACAAGAAACTAACATAAGTTTCCATCTGTGACTGATTGTCACCAGACAACTGAGGTGCTATTGTAGAATTCTTTGGCTTACGTGTATGTGTATGTGTGTGTGAATGTGCATGCATGTACATTTTAATTGGCAATACATCTACTAGGCAGAAAATATTTGCACTCAGAGCAGTATTGAAACACAGGCTCTATCTTTCTGTCCATGTTTCCAAATACAGAGCAATTTCTCTATCTTGTTTGGTTAAATTGATTTTAAACAGACTATGATTTAGAGAAAGAAAAGAAAACCAAGTATTTCTTGCAGTTTCAAACCATTTATCTTGATTAAAAGACAATCCTGATAGCTATCTTATTTTAACTTGAATGAAGAAAAGGCCTTCATCCTAAGTAATAGATGATCGGTATTTTGAATAATCCTTTATAAAATCTGAGTTGAAAGAATGTCACAGAATTTATGTCACAAACATACAAAGAGATCTATAAGTGGACTTATTTTTGCGTTGATACAAAACAAAAACCAAGTGACCAAGAAATGACACACTCAGGACCCTACAAACCCTGTTTGGCTTTTACCTTTTTTCCATCCCACTATGCTCCCAGGTCATGCTGTCTCTACTCTTCTCACCTTCTTTTTGTACCTCAGCCTATCTGCAATCAGACAGTACCTCCACTACTCTACCAGAACTATGTCTTCCCAGGTCAACAATCCCTTCCTCATTCCCAAATCCAGTGGCATCTTTTTATCCTCATCCTATATGAGTAAGTTCCATAGTTTGACACTGTTCTCTCTTCTATGGGCTTGAATCCCTCCAGATTTTACCTTTTTTTTTTTTTCTTGGTACTGGGAATCAAACTTGGAACCTTGTGCTTGAGAGGCAGGTGCGGCACCACTGAGCTAAATCCCTGGCTCCAGATTTTACTCTTTTAAAGGGGCAAAGGGGAAGAGGGTGGGAGGGGTAGGGGGAAGGAAGGAAGGGAATGAAATTAATATGAGAAAATGGAAAAATAGGAACAAAATCTTTGTAAATAGGGAGGACTGGAGGGGTTGAAGGGAGGGCTGGGCAAGGGTGAAAAATAAGAACCAAGAGAGATTATGTAAAGGTGCAAATTTCCAATGATGAATGTCATTATATTGTATACCTAAAATGTACCAATGATTAGAATGAATAATCGATAATGCAAAATAGGAAGAAAAGGTCCAAAGGGGTAGGGGTAGTGGGAGGGGCAGGGGAAAGGAAAAATGATGAGAAGTGGAAAAGATGGAAATAGAGTCTTTGTAAATAGGGAAGGGTGGAGGGGGTGAAGGGAGGGCAGGGAATGGGGAAAAAATAAGAACCAAGATGCATTATATAAAGGTACAATTCCCAATGAGAAATGTAATTGTGTTGTATACCTAAAATGTACCAATAAAAGAATTTAAGAAAAAAAAACACTATCGAGGACTGGGATTTAGCTCAGTGGTTCCTTTGCCTGCCTCGCAAGCGCAAGGTCCTGAGTTCCATCTCCAGTACCGCCCCCCCAAAAAGCTACTATGGGGCCGGGGATGTAACTCAGGGGGGCTGTGCCTAGCAAGCACAAGGTCCTAAGTTCGATCCCTGGTACCAAAAGAAAAAGAAAAGACATTATTTTAACTGTTCGTTCTTTTATGAAAGAAAAAACAGCCTTGGAGAATCTTGTATACGCCCATCAAGCTGGAATGTGGCCATGCTGGTGTCCAAGGAGATACTGTTAGCTGCTATATTCATGAAGACAAGGTGAACTAGCCCCAATTACCTCATCAGCTTATCATTTTCTTCATTTTGAACTTTTCCATCTTAAAGGAAAAAGTTTTTTTAAATTCTCTATTAAGTTTATTGGTACATTTTAGGTATAAAAACAGTTACATTCATCATTGAGATCTTGTACCATTACATGAGTATCTTGGTTCCTTTTTTTTTCCCCTTCCCCTGCCCTCTCTTTACCCCCTCCACCCTTCCCTATTTGCAAAGACTTTGTTTCCATTTTTTTTCCTTTTCTCATATTTTTTCTTTTCCCTTCTTTCCTTTCCCCTTCACCTCCCACTTCCCCTACTCCTTTAGACCTTTTCTTCCTTTTACACAATATCAATTATACATTTTTAAAATTATAATATCAAGATCTGGAAGACATTACCATAGATTTTACAGAATTTAAAAGGATATAGAAAACACATTACAAAAATTTTTTGAAATAAACTTGACAACTTTTAAGAAGTACCTTGGAAGACAAATTAATGAAACTAACTCCAGAGGAAATATAAAATTTGAACAGCACCTATTAAAGAAAGTATATTCCTAGCTTGAAAACTTACCTATATGACAACAGCAGGCTCATATACATTTTAACTGATAAGTTATATCAAACATTTAAAGCAGAAAAAAGAAGGAACACTTCTCCCCTCATTTTAGGAAATCAACATTGTGCTAATCCTAAAACTGGATAAAGAAAATAGAAGAAAAAAGTATGAACATAGATAGAAATTTGTTTAACAAAAAAAACTATTAGAAGTCAGATCTGACAGTATGTAGAAAGTGGTTTTGTTATAGGGATGGCAGTGTTGGTTCAGCATTGGAAGATCCATCCCCAAAAGTCATCATTTTAACAGAGGAAAGGAAAAAGCCATATGATACTTTCAGTAGTTGGAGAAAAAATATTGGACTAAATTCTACAGCTGTTCATGGTAAAAGCTATCAGGAGACTAGAAGTAGAACAGAAACTTCTCAACAGATCAAAGACATGTACTCCATACTTCCAGCAAAAACGACTTGTATGAATGGAGAAGATACAATGCTTTCTCACTAGGTGGGGAACAAGGGCAGACATGCCTTCTCTTCATCTGTCCATTAAACTTTGACACATAGGCCCAAACCAAAATAGTCTGGCAATAAAAATCCCACAATTGTATAGGATTGGCAAGGGAGAAGTAAAATCTTTATATGTAGATGAAATGATCATCTACAGAGAAAATACTAAGAAATCTCTAGGAGCCCCTAGAACTTGTATTTGAATTTAGCAGGATTAGAAAACACAAGGTATATATAAAAATTCAGGTCTATGTATACTTGCTATAAATGAAGAATTGGATATTGAAATTTTAAAGTTATGTAGGGGTACAAAGGACCTAGAAAAGTAAAAAAGAAAAAAAAAAGTATTGGAAGACATTTAGTACCTAATTTTAAGACTTCCTCTAAAGCTACAGTAATCAAGGCAGTATTGGTATAAGGAAAGACATATAGATCATTGGAATGAAACAGAGAATCTAGAAATAGAATCACACATACATGGTCCACTGAGTTTTGAAAGATTATTTAACATTAACATTTTATAGAACATAAACTCAATTCAAGAGCAGAGGAAAAGATAGTGTTTTCAGCAAATGGCATTAGAATACCTGGTATCCATATATAAAAAATTAACCTCAACCCTTTATTTCCATACATAAAAATAATTTGAAAGGATCTATGAACATAAATATGAAAGACTAAAACTATAAAACTTTAAGAAGAAATTGTAAGGGAAAATGTTTATGAATTTAGGGTAGGCAAGATTTCCTAGGATATAAAAAACATGATGTTTAAAGAAAAAGATTGATAAATGAGAGTCCATCAAAATTTAGAACTTTATTTCTTTTGGTACCAGGGATCAAACTCAGGACCTTGTGCTTGGAAGGCAGGCAGCAGCACCACTGAGCTAAATCCCCGGCAAAATTCAGAACTTTAAATGACATCATCAAGAAAATGAAAAGTAGTCCTTAAACAGACCATATTTATAATGCATATAACCTATGACCAGAATAAAGAACTCTTACAGCTCATTAATAGACAACCCAGTTAAAAAGTAGACACAAGAAGATGATAAATAGCCAGTACAGCACAAGAAAGGTGTGTAACACTAGAATCAGAAAAATACTAATCAGTACAATAACAACATTGAATCATACACTCATTAGGGAGATGAAGTTAAAAGTTTTAAAAGAACAAATGTCAGCTTAGGTGTGAACCAGTTAGAACTTTCTAATACTGCTAATGTGATTGTAAAATGACAAAACCATTTTGGAAAACAATATAGAAATTTCTTGTATTACTGTTAAGAACCAACAGTCCTGTTCTTAAGTTTTAACTTGAGAGGAATGAAAACACATGTTCACAATAGATTTTTACATACAAGTTGACTATACCTCATCTGAAATTCATGGGACCAGAGTGTTTCAGATTTTCATTTGAAATCCACTTGATCTGCAAAGAGAATAGCTACTCCTGCTTTTTCTTTTTTCAGGTTCCTATCACATGGAGTATTGTTTTCCACCCTTTAACTTGCAGACTATGAGTTTCTTTTTGAATTAAAAGTATTGCTTCTATGCAGCATATTGTTGGATCTTGCTTCTTGATCCATTCTGCCACTATTTCTTTTGATTGGTGATTTAAGACCATTATCATTGATGGTTATAACTAATACACATTGATTTATCATTGTCATGACTTTTTGTTTTTGTTGGATTCTCCCCCTTTGCTTTTAATTTCTTGTCGCACCCATCAGATTCATTCTGTTGGGCTTCCTGGACTTGTGATCCTCATTGGCTTTTCCTAGGATATTGTCTAAAATATTTTGGAGTGCTGGTTTGGTATTCATGAAGTTCCTAAGGTATGCTTCGTCATGAAAGTATCTTATTTCTCCATCAATTTTGAAAGATAGTTTTGCAGGGTACATCAATCTGGCTTGGAGGCTCTTTTCTTTTAGAGCTTGAAATACATCACTCCAAGCTCTTCTTGCCTTGAGGGTTTGCACTGAGAAGTCTGCTATGATTCTGATGGGCTTTCCTTTGTATGTGATTTGTTTCTTTTCTCTAACTGCTTGTAGAATTTTGTTCTTCTGTTGTGTTTCTGGAATCTTAACAATTATATGCCTATGTGTAGATTTTTTTTTTATCACAGCTACTTGGAGTCCTATATGCCTCACTTATATGTATGTTAAGTTATTTTCCCCTGCTTGGAAAGTTGTCTATCATCAGTTCTGTGAACAGTTTTTTTTATGTTGTCTGCACTCTCTCCTGTTTCTTCTTTGACTCCAATCAGTCTTACGTTATTCTTCTTTGCATCATCTAGTAGGTGCTAGATTGATTTCTTGTGGTCTCTTACAATTTTAAAGAAATTTTTCTTTTCCTGGTCACTAATTGCAATCTTATCTTCTATATCTGAAATTCTGTCCTCATATTGGTTTATTCTGCTGCATAGACATTCAATGGAGTTTTTAATCTCCTGGAAATCTGTTTGTATCTGTTTTATGGATTCCATTTGTTTCCTACATTGGGATTCCATCATGTTCCTCACCTCTCTTTTTTTAATCTGTGTCCTGTCTAGATTTATTAGTCATGTCTTGCACTATGGGCACAATCTCTGTTGTTATCTGAGAAATTATTTCTGATTTCATTCTTTCCAGACCCTCTTTTGTTGCCAGTTCAGGGAGTCCAGGTGTTTGAGTATCACATTGTTGCATCTCATTTTCCTTTGGGGTTGTTTTAGGTGATCTGGAAGTCTGGTTTTGAAACTTGTTTACGTGTCTTCTCATTTCAATGGGGGAGGGGGGCAGTGCTGCTGAAGCCCGCACAGCTCACCTCCTCTGTGCTCACAGGGGTGGTATGGTGGCCAGTGGCCTGGAAGCCTCCTCTTGTGTGCTGGGAGTGGCTCACCTCCTCTGTGCTCGCAGGGGTGGTATGGCAGCCCAGCCCAGACTCATATTTTTAATCTCTCCTCTCCTTTCAAATTCTTTCTGTCTGGAGCCATGGTTCTTTTTTTTTTCCCCCACAACTGTCTTTTTTCACATTTATATTCTATTTTATTTTGGGGGTTTTTTTGAGACAGGGTTTTGCTATGTAGTTCAGGCTCACCTTGAACTCACTATGTAGCCTGCATTGGCCTTAAAGGAAAAAGTTTTACCTAAGCACCTTAGTCAAGACATAAATTTTTTTTTTTTGCAAATATTTATGTCTTTTGTGTACAGTTCTAGGTAAGCTTTTCCAAAATTTTCATTAAGAAATAAGCAAAACAAACTTATAAGAAACTTAATATTAGTATCCCTGTGTTAGAGTTAAGGAAATAATGGTTGCAAGAGGTTGCTCCAAATCACGGAATTCCCTCCTTTCCCTGTTTGCCTTCTGCATCCAACTGTCTCCTTCTTCCCTCTCCTCCCTGCATGCTCTGACTAGGAAGACCTTAACCATGCACGCACGTGGCTTCAACCCTACATGAACACAATCCCAGGCCTGTATCTTTTGCTTCTTTTAGTTACAAAACTATTTATCTATTATAATGAGTCTCCATTAACCAAAGAAGAAAAATTATATAAAGACCATAAACATAGTCATCTATCCTCTAAAATTTAAATGTTTTCCCTATCTCTTTCTTATCCAAATGAATCATTTTCATGATTGATGCAGATATGGGAGAGTTATCCTTATTTTTCCCATCCCTCTCTGTACTATCAGATGTCAATTTCCTCGAACAAACATTCCTTTTAAATCTCTTCTTTTTTTATATCTTGGTTAATAGTACTACATTAACACACACACACACACACACACACACACACAGATACATCTACCATGTTGTATCTTCATTTCTAATGCCTCTTCAAAACTACATTGAAATTTCCAATTGCCTGATTATTCAAAATTGAAGACAGATTGACATGGGAAGAAGTTACTTTGGGTAGACAGCCAGTAAGAGGGAGTCAGATTTTGTAGAAGTAAAGAAATGTTAACTAAGGGAAAGGGGCACTGTTGAAAGTGGAATTAATGGGTTTTCCTTTCCATGCTTCAGAAGTTACTCTATCCAAGCCAAAACATAATATTTGTCATAC
Organism: Heterocephalus glaber; assembly: GCF_053883595.1. Classification (NCBI taxonomy): domain Eukaryota; kingdom Metazoa; phylum Chordata; class Mammalia; order Rodentia; family Bathyergidae; genus Heterocephalus; species Heterocephalus glaber. Next base: position 886,859 of record NW_028258146.1, on the reverse strand, counting down.
TTTCCATATCAGATAGCTAACATTATAATACTAATTTTTGAGAGTCCAAGTATTTCTACTGTACAGCAGAGAAACAAAGCAGAAAAAAATCAGCATTTTTATGTGGTGCCTATATTCTTCCACTGATTTTTCAAAAGGTAATAGAAGTGCAGATAGTTTTGCTACTAAGTGTAGAAAAATATTTAGGACTTAAATTGAAGAGTTATTTTTTACTATTACACACTTAGAATGTGTTTGAGTATTTGTTCCAGAAACATTTTGATGTCCTGTCAGTAGCCCCAACTTTCAGATGACAGAGAGATAGTTCAAATATTTTAAAAGTAGATAAGGCATATACCAACCAACTGACAAAAATCATTTGATGCATTTTGCTTCAATTGTTACATTGGACATATAGAAGAGAACAATCTGGTTTTGAAAATATTTTGAGCACAATAATGTAACATCCACATCAGCCCAATCATACATCAGTTTCCAAAGTAATTATACATGAATATACATTAAGGTATTCCCTTTTCTAGCACTTGTGGAAATATGTGAAATATAGAACAAATCCTATTATCACAGTTATATTAATACATTTAAAATTTAAGACATTTAAGCAACATCTTGTTCTTTCTCAGAAGTTTCATAGTCCCAATTTTTTAAAGGGTTGGTGGTATTTTAAAATTAGATAATATTCTGATAAGAGACCAAGAATGCCAAAATTCTACTCATCTTCTCTGTGCCATTCTCAGAGAAGTCATGCTTTAAAAAGATTAACTAAATGTGAAAAATATCAGTAATTATATTAATAATTCATCCAACCCAGAAACTCCTTATATAAGACCATTTGGTAAAAGCTGGGTTGGACATATGCTTAGGAAAGCTCCAGACCTAAATGGAGCATCAGGTCTTTCCTGCTGAATCCAGCCTCTACATGGGGAAAGTGGACCACACGAGATGAGGTACAACGCCTGAAGAAGTTTGTTCCAGGAATGGAGGATGGAGTTCTGTCCATCTCCTAAAGGCTCTGGTCTCTTTGAGTCCCTTACCCACAGAGCCAATGGATCCAGCCACTGTCAGAAGAAGCATTACCATGCAGAAAAAGACATGTGGAGAGTGCCACAAAATAACACTCCTGAGTACAGCTTTTTAATGTAGTGTGATTGTGGACTAAGCAGTGTATCTCCATGATTACCTCAGATTCTGACCAATCAAATGACCACAGGGTGGAAGCGGCAAAGGGGTGAGTAGAGGCAATGTGACATCAGGACAGGTGGCCATCCTATCCCGTCACACCATTCTGTGGGATGTGTCATCATAAGTGCCTGACCATATAGGGACAGTTTCTGCTTGACACTTTCCCTGTACATCACTCACTCAACTTTGGGCTCCACTCCTCCCACAATTCTCTGTTTCCCATCAGTCTGACAGATGATTTCTGTCTACCTTTGTCCTGTGCCCATTTTGGCATTTCTCAGTCCCAGTCTCCCCTGCTGCAGAACAAAGCCAGGTGTTCTCAGAGGGTAGAGACTAAAGCCTCCTCTTTCTGCCCATTGCCAACGCCCAGAGCACCATGTCCAGCTATGGGAAATATCTCTTTTGTGAGACTGATTACAAGGCTAGTGGGCTTTAGTTTCCTTTTTCATTTTATTTGTTTTTAAATGTTTGTGATCTTTAAAAAATAAAATGAGAGTGAAGCATGAAAATCTCTTTACCTTGACATCTCTTCTTCACCTCAAAGTACTGTTAAAATATCTGTTGTGCTTTCTTCCAGAGCTCCCTCTAAACAAAAAGAGGGTGTGAAGTATAGTAGTAATCAGTTTTCTCACCACTAGACAAAAGACCAACACCTGCAACTTAAAGGAGGAGAGGTTTATTTTGGCTCACAGTTTCAATGGGTTCAGACCCGCAGCAGCAGCCTCAGGCAACAATGAATGGAATATTTTACTTACAAAGTACATGTTTAAAGGTTTAATTGCAAGGATCTTCCTCTTCCTCTTTTTCACCAGAGGAGTCCTAAATGTAGCATTAGCAGCGAGATTTTCAACTCTAAGATGAATGCAGAGAATGAGCCTTTAGAGGAGAGGTTTGCTAGGGTTGGGGGAAAGAGGAGACCCAGAGAGATACTTACAGCAACCTGCGGTCATTTGAGGCTTTCATAGACACACACATGGTTACCGTTGAAGGAGGAAGAAAGATGATGCTGCTCAGGAATTAAGATTCCTACCTCCAGAATGGAGATCTCCTTATTAGGACAATTTTCTGTAGGAACTTTGTTCTACACTCATAGCTCTGAAGAGACTCTTAACTCTGAGCAAGTTCAACCCAGGGAGAGAGTTGGCAATCTGCCTTTCCACTCAAGGAGCCTACAGGAAAGGAAACGAAGCCAAATGGAAATCAAAACAACCCTTTACTAACAGATAAACAGGTTTATTAACTCTGGTTCAGAGCTGGTTGGTGGAAGTGGGGTTAGAGAAAGACCTCAGATGTAGCGAATGCCTTTGTGCTCCACTCTTCATCCCTAATAAGCACTTACCTTTTTCAGTTACCTTGATGACTTCTTAATACAAGTTCCTATATCTACATCTGGTTTTCCCTGGCTTCATGAGGACTTCAGCTTTTGAGCAGAGAAGGCTCGATGGGCCAGAAAATGACCTCCAACCTAGATGAGCAGCCCCCAACCAAACATGAAGGGTAATGAATGCAATACGCCACAGGTTTCTCACCTGTCAAGTATGAGGTGTGTCTATACATCCTCCAAGGGACAGAGTGGGACAGAGCACTAGGACCTACTGAAGTCACCTGTTCATGAGCACACCTGATTTCTGTATGGGCTTGCTTGTGCTCACTTCAGCTGCATATATACTAAAATTGTACGGGCCTGCTCTCCTTTGCTTTTATGGGCTTTTTTCCTTGCTTTCCTTTCCTTGTCATTTGCCTTCCCAGATCTTTCCCAGGACTTCCCAAGGTCACATAAAAAGTACATCTCTTTCACTTGTATTTTTATCTCAGAGTCTCCTTCTGAGAGGCCCAAACCCAACCCTAGGCATTGAGGTCTTCTCTATTTGTAACTTTTATTCTTTAAATTCACAAAAGTCAGAGAAGCATGTAATTAATCTAGAGATAACTTTCATTTTCAGGCGACATTAGGATTGTTTTTTAAAAAATAAACAACTGTTAGCTTTATGTTTAAAAAAAATCTGACTTTAAATGTGGTCCATCTAATCTTCTTAGAAGACAAATTGATAACAAGAATTTTCTTTTTAATTAATTGGTAGAGGCCCCACTTTTCACATAAACAGGAAGCCCAGGACTTTCTTCTTAAGATCTTTTCCTTTTCTCAACCTTTTTGTGTATTGTTCAGCAAGGAGAAGAGAAATAGAAAGTTTGACCAGTCTTCTAGAAGACTAAGGCTGAATTTGCTATTGCTCCTATTTCTGCCACCAAAACTAGTTCTTTAAATCTTTTCTGCCTCAATAAAAGCACATGGCCCTGAGTCAAGCTCTCAGTGACTCAGTTCCCAGCACTGGATTCAGAAGTGCGCTGAGCCCAGGCTCAGCCTTGGGACCCATTTGCCCAGCCACCGGGTCACTCAGGTGTTGAGGGAAGTCATAAGCATCTGTTCCAAGGAGATTGCCTCCATTTCCCCAGGTCAACGTGCAAGTGGAAGCATCTGTTAACGAATATCTAATGTGCAGTCTCACTCACCCCCTGCTACATAAGTAGATAGATGAAAAACCCTTGAAAGGATAGGTATTGAAATGTATGTGTTATGTCTGTAAGGTTAAACTGGGGCTGACTTTTCTTTCTTTTTTTCTTTTATTTTTTTTTGTATTTTCTAAATATGTTCTAAGAAAATGTATGACATTTATCACTAGCATTTTGAAGGCTATGAATTAGATTTTGTAATGTAATGAAATGTAAGATTTGTTGCACTTTTTTATGCACCAGGTACTTCTTCAACACTAAAAATACATAAATGAACAGGGCAGACAAAGGTTTCCCCTTGTGGACATTATAGTCTAATGAGGGAGACAGTTCCTAAACAAGTTGATAAGTAAGTATAGAATATAAAATCAGGTCACTGTGAGTGACTCTCCATACAAGAGAACACAGAAACAGAACGTGCCATAGAGAGTGACCCAGGTAAAGCACGGGCCAACAAGCAGTGTCTTAGACCCTTTTGGCTGCATAAACCAAAGGACTGTAGATTGGATAGATTTATAAACAACAAAAAATCTTCCTCGGGCCGGAGATTTAGCTCAGCGATTTGGAGCCTGCCTTGCAAACCCAAGGTCCTGAGTTCGATCCCTGGTACAAAAAAAAAAAAAAAAAAAAACTTCCTCACAGTTCTAGAGCCTGGAACTCTAAGATCAATGCCAACAGGTCTGGGTTCTGGAGAAGGCTCTCTTTCTACTTTTCAGACAGCTGGCTTCTCCTTGTATCTTCATGTGGTAGAAGGAGAGCAGGAGCTCTCTCTAGGATCACTTTTATGAGGGCACCAATACCGTTCATGAAACTTCCACCTTCAGAATGATCTAATTACTTCCCAAAGTCCCAACCTTCTAAATGGGGGCTAGCAATTCAACATACAACTTGAGGAGGAAGGGGAGGAACACACATTCAGTTCATAACAAATGGCTACCAACCACTAAGTGAAGGACATGTCAATTACAAAGGAGTTATAGTGTCTGTTTTCATTATTTTTTCATGTAGATTACACAAACCTTTAAGAAGAAATTCATATTTATATTGCTTTTTAGGCATAAATGTTATTGTTTACCTTGTATATAAAATTGTCTAAAACCAGATTGGTTTATCTATTAGAAATAAGTATAAAAATTTTTCAAACTAAACTCAGGTTTTATATATGCCCTCTTTCCTACTCTGATTTTTCCCTCTCACCCTCTGACTTCTACTTTCCTAATCCCCCCAAGCACCCTCTAACATGCCTCACAGGCTCCACCACCCATGCACATTGCCAGGGCCACACTGACCACTGACCACCTTCGTGCTTCAGAGCTCTGTGTCAAGTGCATGACAGGTCACCCTTCATCATCAAACCCCTCAGACAAGTGGCCAGCTCCAGGCCCTAGAGGTTAAGATTCTGAGTAAACCCTTCTCACCATGTGGATAAGTCACTAAGTTTAGCTCCTTTTTGCAGATTTGGCTGCTTTGTGCACCACTGATGAATGTTTTATTATTATTATTATTATTATTATTGCAAAATATTCAACTCACCACATAACAAGAATACACAAGCACATTTGCTTGTACTCCTGTCCTTTAGAAATGGCCAAATTGGCTTTCTCTTCCCTACCAAGTTTCTTGGCTGTTTCCAAATGTAATATAGGAAATCTCAGGAGTCCCCTTGCTAGCTCCCCCAGTGTGGCCAAGAGCCCCACAGTCTGTACCTAAACCACAGCTCTCAATGGTGCCTCCAGGAAGGGCAAGGATGGCAGGGTCGGTAAGAGAGCAATCTGCCTATTGGAAATGCTTTTAATGGGGCATCAGAGAAGACTTTAAAACTCATTGTATAGGTAGTTGAACTAGAATCATTGCTATAAAACAATTGTTCTAAAATGTTTTCTTCATTTTTTGTTTATTTATTTTATTGGTACAAATTTGTACTTCATGTGGTTTATAATCATCTTGGGGAGTGGTTACATGCACATATTACAGCTTGTTCTTTACTTTTAATCCCCTTCCCCTTCCCTCCTCTCCCCCCTCCTTCTCTGATTCCCCAATCACCTTTTTCATACCTGTTGATACTGTTTATATTCACTATGTTATGGCTTATAATATCTACATTAATTAGAATTCTTAGGTTCCTGTACGTGGCACATCTTTATTCCTCTCATTTCCCCTTCCCCCTTAGCTCTCTCCTTGTTCCCTTGGGCCGTTTCCCTATTGTTCAAAATCTGTCCCCTTGTTTGTTTCCATCCATCTTTTCTCCTTTGCTTAGTTTGTACTTGGCCTCAGTCAAGTGAGGGATACTATACAATATTCAAGCTTGTGTGTCTAATTTATTTCACTCAACACTGTTTTCCAGATGCATTTACTTTCCTACAAATACCTCAAATTTGTCAGTCTTCATAGCCAAGTAGTGTTCCATTATATATAGATACCATATTTTGTTTATCCAGTCATCTGTTGGTGGGTATACAGGCCGCTTCCAGGATTTAGCTAATATGAAATGTGCTGCTATAAACATTGATATGCATATATCGCTGTAGTATGATGACTTAAGTTCTTTGGGGAAGATACCCAGCAGATGGATAACTGGGTGGTATGGAATTCCTAATTTAAGTCCTTTGAGAACTCTCCATACTGATTTTCATAATGGTTGTACTAATTTGCATTTCCACCAATAATGTAGGAGTGTTCCTTTTTTGCCATAACCATGCAAACATTTGTTATTGTTTGATTTCCTAATGATTGCCATTCTTTCTCGGGTAAAATGGAATCTTAGTGTTGTTTTAATTCTTAATGAAAACACTGCTAGAAATTAACAGGCTTCTACATTCTGCACTTGAAAACACTAAATGTGGCATGAGCAAAATCTCTATCATTCAACCTTGAAAATGAGTGTGGACAATGGCTGCCCACCCTAGGCCTCAGGCCCCACTGAGGCAATCACAGAGTCCACCTTCAGTTTCTCTGCTGAGCCCGTAGGAAGCTGAGCACTGAGAATGGTTGAGCTTGAGTTGTCTAAAGTCAAGAACAAGGAAGATACCAAAACACTGGGGTGGAGTGAAGGCATCTAACCACGTAAGCACACTATATATGGACTCTTATGGGAAAGTCTCATTTACTTCTATTTTAAATAATTCTAATAAGATTGCTTATCTGATTTTCCAAACCATAGATTAAAAGAAGCAAGTAAGCTAATGAGGCAAAGATGTGGCTAAACAAAGGAGCAATGATTTTAAAAATACAATGGCATATACAATACAAATGTCAGTAGGTGTTAAAGAGATTTAAAAATTTTGAAAAGCAAGCAAGAACTTCTCAAGCAGTACTGTGCAGGTTTGTTTAGTAAAAAGGAAAAATTGTCTAACCCAACACCCACTTCTAAAGATACCACAATAATTGCAATCCCTAATGAAGGCTTCAGATAGTCAATAACAAGTACACTTACATTCAGTATCTTTATCAAAGGAAGTAGAAGGAGTGTATGTTGGATGACTTCAAATCAAAAGTGGTCAGGTGGGGAGACTTGACCGCAGAGGGTACAAAGGAATTTGGTGGTAATGGAAATGGTCTATATCTTATTAGGATGGTTGTTACAGGAACGTATGTATTTGTCAAGTTACTGAACTGTATTCTCACAGAGGTACATCTTATTGTACATCTTATGAAATTATTCCTCAATGAAATTGACTTTAAAAGTAAAAAGAAAGTTCAAGTTAAAATTTGGCACTTGTAGTAAGAATCAGCTAGCCAAGAATCCATTAATATATGCACCGAGTTGTTCACATTAATTCAAGATGCAACAGCCTTTGTATTGGGTTCTGGGGATACCAAAACTTTGGAAATGTAGTCTCTGTCTTGAAAGGCCCAATCTGATGAATTTAGTGGTTAAAGAATTACATTACTGTACTTTGTTTCAAAGCTCGATGCACATTAGAAAATGTTTGAAAAATTAAAAGCAAGCATCTCTGACATAGATCCTAATTGTTCCTGGCTTGTGTTCTCAGCTTTTGTTGATTGGCACAATTTCCAGGTTTGGGAACAAAATCTTCTTTTTCTAGCATCATTTTAAATGGGAATTGTTGTCATATCCTTACCAAGTAAAAACCCAAGGCGGGTGTTGGCAGAGTGGAATTTCCTCTAGGTTTTTGTGCAATAAACAGATCAAGCTTGTAACAAGCTATCAGAATCCAGTGGCTTTGAAACCATTCACTGGGCATAAGAGGAGATATAGCACTGAAAACATAGGCTGCAATTTCCCAAGCTGGCCAAGAGAAATTGTCCTAACACTAAATTCAGATAGTCTTTGATTTACCATTTTTCCACTTTAAAATGATGCAAAAGCAATATGCATTCAGCAGTAACTGCACTTGGAATTTTGCATTTGGACCCCATGGGTGTTAGTAATAGGCTGTCTGATCTTCTTTGGCAATGTTGGCTGCAGAGGCAGCAAACCCCAGCTCCTAGTCAGTCCCTCCATCATGAGGAGAAACAGCTGACTCTCTACAGTGTACTGTGTTGCTAAGCTAGGATGCTCAGTAGGGCAGGTGGATTGAAGGTATTTTCAACTTACAGTATTTTCAAATTATGATGAGTTCTGGGTGTGACCTATCATTAGTTAAGGGGCATCTATAACCCTGAAGGGGCATAGACCAGAAAGGAGCCACAGAGGCAAAGAGCAATGAAGAATCACCGATCTCTCTTTCCTCCTGCCCTCTGGTCTCATACTAAATCTCCACAATGGCTGATACAACTGGAAACTTATGGACAAGAGTGTCTGGTAAGAATTATAAGGGTGGTGAAGTGCAATACATTTCTGCCCCATCATAAGGTCATGGCCAACCTCCTTATAACAAACAGAGAGAAGCATAATACCTCTGTTAAATCAAAGTTTTCTGTGACTTGAAAACTTTCAGAATTGAAGATCCAAAGACCCAAGAAAAACTGTTGTTTTATGCTTAAGATTGATAAAGAATGAACAGGCACACAGAAAAACACTTAGATAATAGGGAATGATGTAATGTAACAAACTAGGGGTGTGGGAAGCAAGGCCTGTTGTTCAAATTCGTGTTGATCTTCCTGGGTAGTAATGGGAAGGCCCCATTCTGGAATGAGAGTCTTATGATCTCCTTATCAGACAAGATAAGTCAGAGAATTTCTCTAGTGCTGTTCTTACACACAATGTCTAGGATGGGCTGGAATGTGGCTCGGCAATAGAGCACTTGCATAGCATGTGCAAGGGCCTGGGTTGTATCCTCAGCCCTGGGAAAAAAATTAAATAGAAAAAAAAGTAAAGAGAAAGTTTAAAGGAATATTTCTAGATTTTGTGGATGGCTTTGGAGAAGAGAAATTCTAACTTCCATGGTCCTCCTTAGAGGAGGAGGGACTATAAGAAAAAAGGGTAAGAAAATGTCATAAAGGCTTTGCTTCTGGGGCCTTTCACTGACTGTCAGTTCAAAGTACTCAGCATGCCAAACCACTGTATTTTGAGGTATCCTTTTCTGAGCTGTAACACTCTCATCATTACAGGCTGGTTTCCTACAGCAGAGAGACTAGCAGCAAAGGAAGAAAATGAATAAGGAGGTGGGGAACAATACGAGACTATCCAGCAGAGATGCATACTATATTCCTACCAGAAACACTTTCTGTATTCCCTCTAGAACCATTTAGAGGATTTTAAAAAATTTTTCTTAATAACCACCAGTAAAACTGGATTCATAGAAAGCAAATACAAATAGTGGCCTCCAAACAATTATACAATACCAACACCCAAATTTTGTATGACTATATCCACAAATGCACAGGTAGATTCTTCTTTCTAAATATGTATATTTTTGGTTCACAGATAGCCAAAAAAAAGTTATTATAATGAACAAGGGTGATAAATTGTCTCTTAGACAGGTAAAAGATTCTACTTTTGCACCTGGGAACTATCTCTGCAGAAAAACATGTCATTCTATCAGCTACTCTTTTGCCAGAACTTAAGAACCAAACACTGTGCCAGGTTTAATTTATGATCATAGTTGAAATACTCATGTATTTTTGGCACCTTTAATTTTAATAGCTATAATTATAACTAAACTCCTTTATCATTTTCAGTCACTTTTCTGCCTCTAAGATTGACTTATACATGAAAGACAATGAAGAGGACAGGAAAGAGCTAAAACTGAATGTACAGGTACAGACATTTTAAGTTAAAGAGGTGGAAGGGGCAGAAAGGCTGGGAAACTTGGGAAAACTTTGAGCATCCAGTGATTTTACACCTAGATCTGTCTCATAACTCATTTGCTCTCCCCGTCTTTAGGTTCTATATTTGGGATTTGAATAACTTCAGATCAAAAACGTTTAGAAAAAATATATCTGCACTGATCATGTACACATGCACTGAACATGAACATGTACTCTTCTTGTCATTACTCCCTAAACATCATGGTATAACAACTATTTACATAGCACTAGGTATTATAAGTAATCTGGAGATGATTTAAAGTATATAAGAGGATGTGCACAGGTTGTATAAAAGACTTGGGCATCTGTGGATTTCTGTGTCCACTGGGTAGTTCTGGGATCAATCTTTCATGGATACCAAGGGACAACTAGACCTCCATCTCATTGTGAGAGTCACTTACCCTATCCAGGCCAGCTTTTTCATCTGTATGGTAAGAGAGTTAATTTTAAGCCACACAGCTCTTTTTCTGAGGTAAGAGCTTCTGAATTTCATACATGCTTTTGAAACTCATCTCACTAATCCTATGGGACCACTGGAGGAGAGAAAATAGACATCATATTCAACTGCATTAACCAACTATCCAGAATTACCCTAGGGAACCAACTAAGCTTATTGCTCAGCTTCCATTCATGTGAGATTTTCCTTTTAGCTTCAAAAAGAGCAATCACCATTGTAGGAAGCAGGGTGGGAAGGAAATTCTTCCTGAATACTGTACCTACAACAAGATAAAGAGGCCCTATAAACTCATAAAGGAACATATTTTCCTAAAGACAGGCAGTTTCAACTTATAACTCACAGAGGATCCAAGGAGTGGTTCAAAATGTAGAGAAAGTGAAAGGACAAAACTCCTGCAATATGTGAACTATTCTTATAAAAGCCTGTATGCTTAGTTTTAGCTCATTTGTTCATTAATGTTATATGTTTTCACCTCTTGGCTTCAGCCATTAACTTTTAGTTCTTCATGTTATGTGATCACAAGTACAAAGCAAGACATCTTAGATAATTTGCACAAGAATATGACTTTAATGTGTGTTCCCTGGAGGAACTACAGAAGAAAATGTTAAGTCCCTTTGAAGTTGAAGCATCTTTCTACAGATACTCCTTGATTTATGATTGAGTTACAACCCCATAAGCCCATCTTTAAGTTGAAAATATCCTAAGTAGGGAAATGCATTTAATCCACTTTTCCTACCAAACACCATAGTTTACTAACACAGTACACTGTATAATGGCTGTTATTTCCCCTATGATCATGATGGTGACTGGGAGCTGCAGCTTACTGCCACTCTGTAGCATGCCACAAGGAAAGGGCCCAAATATCTCTAGCCTAAGAATAGACCAAAATTTAAAAATTTACGTATGATTTCTATTAAATTCATATCTTTTTTATATCATGTTGAAATTTTTAAAAGCTATACATTCAACTGTCATGAGTTGAGGAGTACATACATGTATTTACCACAGCTAAAAGGACCAAGACCCAAAATGAATAACTATCTCACTTGTTCTACATCTGAACACTACCAATATAAGATGGAAACCTGATCTTTACTTTTCTGTCCCGGCTGAGTTCTAAATTCCAAGCCTCCCCACCCAGGTCTCCAATTGCATGGCCTAGAAAGATCTCATATGCAGGAGCTCACCCAGACTGTGGGGTGCAGAGTAAGAAACCTCACAATGTCTTCTCTAGAAAAGAGAGAGCAGCAATGGATTCTTGTACATAAAAATGTGCATTGAAATGACCCCAAAAAACAGCACAATCAAGGATAAAATGTTCCAAAAGATAATGACCCTTCAGTGTCCCAATGCAATGGTAATGCACCCCAGCTTTTGGAGTTTGGGAAGAAAATGAGAATCCAAGAGGAGGTTCCACAGGCTACAGGGAGGGCCCCCACAGGACTGTGTGAACTGAGTCCTGCAGGCATTTGTCCTTGGTTCCTGTCTATAAAATTGCCAAATTTAAACAGACAGCTGCTGTTCAACTTCTTAGAACGCTGAGTGGAGGGAGGTGTGGGGCTGCCTCGGGCCTGAACGCTCAGCAGTCAGTCTGACGAGAAATGCAGTTGAAAGAACAGACTGAAAAGCCAAATACCTGTCAGACTCTTTCACACTCCAGTGTTGCCAGAAGGTCTATAAAAATGTCATTGTCTCTCAGCTGCTGGTGATTATATTACCCTTTACATTGGCTGTTGGTAATAAAAAAAAAAGCAAATATCAATTTTTTTTGTTACTGCTCTGGCCTTCCTCTGGCCTTTTTCAAACAATAATAGACTAAATATAAAGAGACAGAAGTCATTACTTGACTCTTTAACTAGTGCCAAGGAAAGTGAATAATTAAGAAAACATTACTTGAAAGAAATTTATACAGTTGCTTTTAAGTTAGAACCAAATAAGAGCTCTTTAAAAATACATCATTTCCCCTTTATCTTAACATGGCATTCATGCTCCAGTCTAATATATTATGGTTGCTACTGTTTAGATTTTACCAGAAAAAAAATCCTTTTAGTTTACATTATCCTATTATAAGTCCCAAATCAGAGACATGGGGGAGAGGTGAGGTGGGTGGGGAGGTGGGGCTGCTCTGTTTGCACAGCTTCCTTTGCATCTGGCCTAGCAGCCAATATTTGATTTTGTTCATCTAGGACAGCAGTTCTACAGCACAGTTCTCTGGCTCCTCTTGAACCTCCACCTCAGGTGTTAGAAGCCTAGCTGTTTAATATGTGCTCCATTTTGTTCTTTAAATTTTTCAAGTAGAAACATGTACAAGTCACCCTATTTACTCACCCGCCTCTACATTCAGGCTGGGCAAAACTAGTTCTTGTTGGGCGCAAACTTGTTCATTCACTTACTCTCCTTCTTCTTTCTCCATCTCTCTTTCTTTCCCTCATTTGGGTCTTCAGCCTCACTTAGGCAAGGAGGACTAGACATAACTGTCACTAGACCCAGTAGAACACTCTAGGTACACCGCTCAACCAGGTACTGATCTTGACGCACTGAAATAAGCATAGCAGGAATGATTAAACAGAGTCCAGGCCTTGGGAACTCTGCTCAGCTGGGGGAAGCAAGGGCAGGCAGCCTGAAGCTTAAACAAGGGATGCACATTGCAGCTTCCAGAATGTGAGGCAGCCTGAAGTCTACGTGAATTGAGGTGTGCAGATGCCTGCTCAGGTGAAGCAACAATCAGACAACCTGGGCCCTGAGATTGACTTAGTACACAGTACATATGAGGCATGTGGCATCAGGACTTATGAATCATTTGATTTTCTTGGTCCAGCAGATGGTCTGTGTTCTCTGTTCTCAGACATGTGGCAGTCCACACAGAGCCTCCTTGTATGTTATATGAAAATTCCTTTCCTTTAGGTTATTAGCTGACTTGTATCCTCTCACAAAATTCATATGTTGAGATGTCAACCCCAGTTCCTCAACATACAATCATTTTTGGAGATAAGGTTTTGAAAGAAGTGATTATGTTGAAATGAGATCACTAGGGTGGAGCCCTGTGGTAGTTAGGGTGGAGTTTCAACTTGATTGGCTTTAGGATCCATTCTGAGGATTGGTGAAACACACCTCTAGGTGTGTCTTTGGCAGGGCATGGAGACCTGGCCTTGCAGTCTGTGTCTGGTCCCTCACTCCTTCCACTCTGACACTCTTCCCCTGTTCCATCGTGCCCTTCCATTATGAAGTCTCTGTCTTGGAGCCAGCCAATCAGGAACTGGAACCACGATCTAAGTTAAACTTTTCCTTCTCTATGTTCTAGGTGTTGAGTATGGTATCTCAGCAACAGGAAAGCTGACTAGTACAAGCTCTAATCCAAGGACTGGTGTCCCTAAAAGAAGAGAGACACCACAAATATACTTGCACAAAAAAGGGCCCTGTGAAGGGTAGAAAGAGGGAAGCTACCTGCAAGCCAAGGAGAAAGGTCTCATAAGAAACCAACCCAGGTGTACCTTTGTCTGGGATTTCTAGCATCAGTGAGAAAATAAATTTCTTTTGTGTAAGCCAAGTAGTGGTATTTTGTTATGGAAGTTCCATAATACACTCTACAAGAGATAATCCTTTGCCCTTTTCTGAAAAGTTACTGTATTAGCTTCTTAGAGCTGCCATAATCAAAATCACAAACTAGGTCACTTGAAGCTTTCACAATTTAATGTCTCATAGTTCTGAAAGCCGGAAGACCAAGATTAAGGTGTCAATAGGGTTGGTTCCTCCTGAGGTCCATAAGGGAGAATTTGTTCCATAGTTCTGTTCTGGCTCCTGGTTGTTTGCTAGAGATCTTTTATGTTCCTTATATTGTAGATGTGTCACCCCAAACTCTGTCTTCATCTTCACCTATTTTTCTTGTGTATTTATCTGTTCTATGTCCAAATGTATCCTTTTCATAAGGACACCAGTCACATCACATTAGGCTTACCCTCGTGACTTCATTTTTCCTCTTTTTTTTTTAATTTTGTTTTTGTTTTTTGTTTGCTTGTTTCTTAGTGTTTTCTTTTGTTTTGTTTTCTTTTGTTTTGTTTTGTTTGCAGTGCTAGGGATGGAATCCAGGGCCTTGAGCATCCTCAACAAGGGTTCTACCACTGAGCTACACCCCAGTCCTATCTTTTTTTAAATAAAACTGGCTAATAAAAATTATATATGTTTCCAAAGCCCAAAGTAGTGTTTTGGTATATGTATAGATGTTAAAATGGTTAAATTCTAATGATATCACATTAACATGATCATCTGTAAAGTCTCTATTTCCACATCAGATCATATTCACAGATACTTGATATTCACAAAAACTTAGCATTTCAACATCTTTTTTGGAGGATACAATTCATTCCATAGCCACTACTATAGAAATGTCCTTATTTCTAGAATGCCATGCCAGACAATTTTGAGTGGACAAAGGTGAGACCTTTATCCCTGCTTCTAAACATTGCTAATTTAGACATTAATGTTTTGAGTTTTTTTTAAATCAAAGAACAAAACTTTTCTGGATCAATAAGAAAAAGGGTTTCAACTCCAGTGCACTTGAGAATCTTTGCTGCAACGCATGTGCCCCGGGATAGAGCTTTTCCTGACAGAGATGTCCCTGCTAACCTAAGGGCTATTGCATAAAGGGCATTGTGCCTGGGTACAGCTAGAAAAGGAAGGAGGAGAGATAATGAAAGGATTGGGAGTTGCAGAGATTCGTGTGTCTGTCATTGCATATCTATGTATTTTTCACCCATGTATTTTTTGTTCTGTGGTGTTGGCTTGGCACCCAGGGGAGAGAACAGTGTTTGGAATGAGACTCCACTGAGCTAACATGGTCACATGAGATGTGGAGCAGAGAAAAATAAGAGATAGCAGCAGATTCTTCTGACAAAAACAAGACAGGAAGAGAAGAAGAAAGACTAAAGGAGTCTTTAAAAGCCACCATGCCTTGTTTGCCTTGCCCAGAGGTGATTAATTATACATCATCACAGGAAAAGGCACATGTTTCAGAAATGCTCTTCAGTGAACTACATCCATTTGTGTTTTTATGGAGTCAATCCAGGTGATTAAGGCAGAAAGGAGGACTTGTGCAAAGAAAAAAAAATCTACAAAGTAGTTTCATTCCACAAGCGTATTTGCTCTTTCAAAGCAAATTCAGCAGGAAATCCAAGTCACTGATGCAAACCTTTGCAGTTAATTTGTTCCCAGGGGCATATTGGGGACTATTATCCTAGAAGCCTATACATGAAATCCCATTATTTGAAATATATTCATTGCATTCTGTTTAACTCTAGGCTGTGCACTGAGAAGTTAAGAGTAAATAGGAAGAAAGTTGAAAATGGTAGAAAATACTTTTTGATTGCTTTCTGCCAACTGGAAGGCACCAGCTTGGCAGCAGCAAGGAAATGTCATTATTAGATCCTGTTTAAAAATCACATGCAGGAACAAGTCATGGGCTTTTGTGTGTGTGTGTGTGTGTGTGTGTGTGTGTGTGTGTGTGTGTGTGTGTGTTGAATTGATGAGTTGAGCAGTGTCAGCCATGGTCTCTTAGTGGTTCTGAAGTTCTTTGTTTTGAGAGAATTTGTTGTTTGTGATTCTGCTGAATGTTTGAAGTCTGCACAAGACGGTGCATAGCTGCCCATTACAACTTTGCTTGAAAAAAGAAATTAAAATATCAACAAGATAATTTATCTTAAAGGCATTGTGGCATTATTTCCTTCTAGTCTCATCCTCCTTAATACCTTAGCAAGCTAAGTTATCTATCCTACATTTTTTTGGTATTGGTTCACACCATGTAATCTCTACTATGCCCATGAACTGACTGATTAGCAGTCATTTTGATACTCCATCACTGGGCCACTTACACACCCCTCCCTGCTCCCTCCTGTCTTCTTCTGCCTGGAGCATTAGAGAGCTTCTGCGTAGCCTAAGTACCATTCTAGCACACACACAATGCAGACTCTCTTTGAGAAAGTTTCCAGCCTATTCCAATCATCTCATGGATGAGCTCAGGAGCACCAAGACAGCAGTGAGGACCAGGCTGTTGACCCCAGAGTTGCTGGACTCCTACAGGCTACTCTCCTGGTAGCCCTTTGTCTGGCAGAACTAAAATTTCAGGGTAGCATTGCTGTTAGTTAGCTTTCTGTCTCTGTGAAGAAACACTTGTACAAAACAACTTAAAGTGGAAAAGGTTTGTGGATTATGGTTTCAGACACATCAATCCATGTTTATCTGTCTCCAAGGCAGAAAAATCACAGTGAAGAGGGCCTGGTGGAGGAAAGCTACTCAGCCTGTGGCAGCCAGGAAGGAAAGAGAGAAGGAAAGAGCACAAAGAAAGGGTCTGGAGACTAAATATGGGCTCTCAGGTTCTACTTCCATGATCCACTAGCTTCAACTAGGTCTCATCTCCTGTTTTCATCACTCCCTAATAATGCCATAAAAATTACAATTTAATCAGTGGATGATGGTTGAGCCTTCATGATCCAATCACTCCCCAAAAGCCCATCTGCAATCCAATGAACCTTTGGGGAAACCTGTTATACCCAAACCATACCAGTTGTGCTCTCTCTTTTAATGCACGAATTGTCAGCTGCTGCATTGTGTCCCTATCTGGTTTGGCCAAAAGGAGTGTTTCCCAGTTTGAGGTGTTGGAGTATCCTCCTAGAGGTGGTTTCTAGGTTCTTTCTAACCTAACAAAGAATTGGTGAAAACAAGCACAAATACTAACAAAGTTTTACATTTATTAAATGTAGGAAAAGAAACATCCTCTGCAGAACAAGTTTGGGCCAAGAAAAAGTAAGAAAAGAAGTATACTCTACAGTGTGACAGCAAACTACTGTGAGACTACACAGTGTCCAAGAGCTCAATGGCAACTGTCCTTTTGTATCTCCCACTCCTCAGGTTGACCTTTTATAGCTCTGCATCATGAGCCTGCAGGAGGATCTGACAAGCCACAGTCACCTACTTGGTTTGTCCTCTCTATGTAAAGCTTGGCCTTCTTATCTACTCTTCCTAACATCCAGAAACACAGAAAGGACACTGGCCAAAGAATCATTACATCATCATCAACAACATTGCCATCATCATTTAACCAATCTGGACCTCACAAGACCATTTGCATTGGACTGTTTAATTTTCTGTCATCTAGTCATTGCTAACCACCTTTGCTGGTTGTTTTAGTATCACATAGACAGGCCAAATGTTATGGAAGGAAAATAACCAGCCCATATATTATAGTACCATTCAAAACACCAGCTCTGGGGGACACACAAAATAAGTAAAGAGAAATCCTGAGGAGGGAAGTGAAAAAAAAAAAACTCCACTGTTTTACTTGTGCAATTATTTTGAAAAAGTAAAAAGATAAGCTCTCCTCCTTGGGATGGTTCCAGTCAACAGGGATATATTTTTGAAATAGTTGTGCACTTATATGATATAAACTATTAAGCTCCAATGTTCTAGAGAGAGAGCCAGAGGTTGTCTATGAGATTTATCTGCAAAAGTCAGGGCTTGATGGGGGCTTTGAGGGATGGATAACATTTGGAAAGATGAAGAAAAAGGGAGGTGAATAGACAAAGTGTGTTAGGTTTCTGTTGTTGTTGGAAGAGTCAAGCAAGGACAAATTAAACCCCTTTCTTCACTTCTGTCCCAAGGGTATCATCTGCATTTTCTCATGGTGACGAAGTCACTCACAAAGTTGGGTCTCTGGCAATTAATAAAAATCTTAAGGAAACATACATTTGTAGAAGGAACAGAAATACATATTACACTTCCTAAACAAAGTAAAACATTGCATTTCCTTTAAAATAAATAAAAATCAATACAAAAAGGAGAAGAAAAGCAGAAGCTGAGGTACAAAGAATATATTTTAATTCTTAATTGACTTTGTGATCATTTTTTGATCATCCATTCTCTTCACTAATTACAACCACTTAAGCAGAATCTCATTAATTCTGTATTAATATTGTCTTTCTAATGAAAAATAGATAGGGAATCACCTTTTTAATTGCCCTAGACTGATTCTCCCTTTTAGTTATATTGTGCTGCCTAAAGCCTCCTACTTAGGGGCTCTTCCTGATTCTAAGAAATTTTAAGTGCCTCTCAGCAGCTTCCTTGTTGGAATAAAAGTGTGTGATTCCCTCAGTACCTCAGCTGAACACAATTAATCCCCTACCAGGATGCTGCTGGATGAATGATTCAGCAACCTTTCAAAGGGCCTGACTAATCTTTATGCACAGCCGACATGTGTTACAACAAAGTTAATCCACCAAGCAACATCAATAAATTAAACAGACTTACTCATGGGGGAAGAAGGTACATAAGAAAATAGAGGAAGGTGGGGAGGAAGTAGACATGTTCAGCAAACAATAAGGACTCTGCCTTGAAAAAGGGAAATGTTGTCCTTTACCAAGGCCAGGAAAATCCTGGGGATTCAGACCAGGATTTCCATGCTCCACTGACATCTGCTGATATAGATGTCAATAATATTTTCAGAAAAAAAAAATTTGAGAAAGTAGTCTAATCTGAGATAATAGGTTTTCTTACTACCACAGGACTTCTGAGAACCTTTATTATTGTAAATGGATTTCTCACACTCTGTGTCCTCTAATGTTACACTATCTTGATATATTTTTCTAAACTAAAAAATTAACATTAGCAGATTACTTTTAGCTAAAGACATTTTTGGATTTTATAAGTTTTTCTACTAAGCCTCTTTTTGTTCTTTCAGATTCCAATCAAAGATACCAAAATCCATTTGGTCAAAGGTAAATGTATATATTTAACATTTTATTCAAAAATAATAATAGGGGCCGGGGTTTTGCTCAGTGGTTCCATTGCCTGTCTCCCAAACGCAAGGACCCAAGTTTGATCCCCAGTACCAAAAAAAAAAAATAACAATAATAATAATAATGGATTTACAGAAATTTCCAAAAGAAAAGCATATATAGGTCCTGTGTACCCTTGACCCAGTTTTCCCAGGGGTAATTTCTTCTTGGAACTAGATGGTACAATGTCAAAACCATTAAAATGTATTGACACAATCAACAGAGTATATTAAATATATATATATATATATATATATATGTATATATAATAAAATATTTTTGAGCCACCCCCACCACCAAGGAGGTAAAACTTCAGGCCTCCAGACCACTGCCCCCAGCACCAAGGACATGAGCCACATGGGCTCCAGCAGCACACACCCCTTGCCGCCCCTGTTGAAATGAGAAGACACTTAAACAAGTCTCAAAACCAGACGTCCAGATCCCCTAAAGCAATGCCAAAGGGAAAAGAGATGGAACAGTCTGATACTCAACCACCTGGACTCCCTGAACTGGCAATGAAAGAGGATTTGGAAAAAATGAAACCAGAAATAGTTTCCCAGATAACAGCAGAGATTGTGCCCATAGTGCAAGACATGATTAATCAATCTAGACAGGACACAGATTAAAAAAAATAGGGGAGCTGAGAAACATGATGGAATCCCAACATAGGAAACAAATGGAATCCATAAAACAGACGCAAACACATTTCCAGGAGATTAAAAACTCCATTAAAAGTCCACACAACAGAATGAGCCAATGTGAGGGCAGAATTTCAGATATAGACGATAAGATTGCAGTTAGTGATCAAGAAAAGAAAAATTTCTTCAAAAGAGTAAGGGACCATGAAAAATCAATAGAGAAGCTGCTACACGATGCAAAGAAGAATAACATTAGAGTGATTGGAGTCAATGAGGAAAGAGGAGAGAATGCAGGTGACATAAAAAAAAAAAACTGTTCACAGAAGTGATAGTAGAAAACTTCCCAATTCCTTTCACAACAGCATCCAAAAAATCAACCTAACAAAAGAAATTAAAGACTTCTTCTCTGAAAACTATAGCACTCTGAAATAAGAGACTGAAGATGATATCAGAAAATGGAAAGACATCCCTTGCTCCTGGGTAGGAAGGATCAACATAGTGAAAATCTCCATACTTCCAAAACTGCTATATAAATTTTTTTTGTATTAAATTCTTTTATTGGTACATTGTAGGTACACAACACAATTACATTTCTCATTGGGAATTGTACCTTTATATAATGCATCTTGGTTCTTATTTTTTCCCCATTCCTAGCCCTCCCTTCACGCCCTCCACCCTTCCCTATTTACAAAGACTTTATTTCCATTTTTTCCATTTCTCATCATTTTTTCCTATCCCTTCTTTCCTTTCCCCTGCCCCTCCCACTACCCCTACCCCTTTGGACCTTTTCTTCCTATTTTACATTATTGATTATTCATTCTAATCATTGGTACATTTTAGGTATACAATATAATGACATTCATCATTGGAAATTTGCACCTTTACATAGTCTCTCTTGGTTCTTATTTTTCACCCTTGCCCAGCCCTCCCTTCAACCCATTCAGTCCTCCCTACTTAAAAAGATTTTGTTCCTATTTTTCCATTTTCTCATATTAATCCCATTTCCTTCTATCCTTTCTCCTAGCCCTCCCACTTCCTTCCCCTTTGCCCCTTTTCTTCCTATTTCACAGTACCTATTATACATTTAGTCCTTATTTACACTTTCAGTTTCTCACACCAGAGAAACTATTTGGTATTTACACATGTGGGTCCTATTTATTTCACTTAAGAGTATTGCCTCAATGTGCATCCACTTAGCTATAAATGTCTCTAATTTCTCATTTTTTATGGCTGAGTAGTACTCCATTTTATTTAAAAACCACATTTTCTTTATCCAGTCTCCAGTTGATGGGCATTTGGGCTGTTTCCAAGTTTTAGCTATTACAAACTATGCTGCTATGAACATGGGTGCACATATATCACTGTAGTATGATTCTTTTAATTCTTTGGGGAAGATCCCCAGCAGTGGAATAGTGGGGTCAAATGGGACTTCCAGTCCTAGTCCTTTGAGGTATCTCCATACTGATTTCCACAGTGCTGGCACCAGTCTACACTCTCACCAGCAGTGGAGCAGGGTTCCTCTTTCCCCACAGCCCTGCCAGCATTTGTTATTGGTTGATTTCATGATAGCAGCCATTCTTTCTGGAGTGAAGTGGAATCTCAGTGTTGTTTTCATTTCCATCTCTCGAATGACCAGTGATGTTGAACATTTTTTCATGTATTTATTTGCTATTTCTACTTCTTTGTCTGAGAAATGTCTGTTCATTTCAGATGCCCATTTTTGGATTGGGTCTTTAAATTTGGGAGGTCTGATGTTTTTAAGTTCTTTATAGATTTGAGATAGTAGACCTTTGTCTGAGGAAGAGCAGGTGAAGATTTTTTCCCACATTGTGGGTTGTCTCTTCACACTGCTGGTGGGTTCTCTTGCTGTGCAGAAGCCTTTTAATAAGAAGAGATCCCATTTGTTGATTGTGCTAGTTCACGGGCAACTGAGGTTTTGTTCATAAAATCTTTTCCTACACCGATGTCTTCAAGGGTTCTACCTAACCTCTGTTCCAACTGGTTCAGAGTTTCTATTTTAGTATTTAGATCTTTAATCCATTTTGATTTTAGTTTAGTGCGTGGTGAGAGATATAGGTCTAGTTTTAATCTTTGGCAAGTTGAAGCCCAATTTTTCCAGCACCATTTATTAAAGAGGCTATCTTTCCTCCAGTGAGGGTGTTTGGCTCTTTTGTCAAAGATGAGATGGCTGAGTGTGTCTGGCGTTGTTTCTGCATCTTCTAATCTGTTCCACTGGTCCTCAAGTCTGTTTCTTTGCCGGTACCATGCTGTTTTTATCACAGTAGCTTTGTAGTAGAATTTCAGGTCGGGGATTGTGATACCCCCTGCCATGTCTCTGTTTCCTAGAATTGCTTTTGCTATTCTGGGTCTCTTCTTGCTCCAAATGAATTTTTGGATTGTTTTTTCGAGGTCTATGAGGTATGCTGCTGGGATCTCAATTGGAATTGCATTAAATCTATATAGTAGTTTTGGAAGTATGGCCATTTTCACTATATTAACCCTTCCTACCCAGGAGCAGGGGATGTCTGTCCATTTTCTGATATCATCTTCAATCTCTCTTTTCATAGTGCCATAGTTTTCAGAGAAGAGGTCTTTGATTTCTTTCGTTAGGATGATTCCTAGGTATTTCAGTTTTTTGGATGCTATTGTGAAAGGAATTATTTGCCCTATTTCTCTCTCAGTGAGTCTGTCATTGGTGTAGAGGAAAGCTATTGATTTTTGTGTGTTGACCTTGTAACCAGCTACTTGACTGAATTTGGTTATTAAGTCTAGAAGACTTTTGGTGGAGTTCTTGGGTCTTCTATATAGAGTATCATGTCATCTGCAAATAATGACAGTTTGACTTCTTCATTACCTATCTTTATTGCTTTTATTTCTTTCTCTTGTCTAATTGCCATGGCTAATGTTTCCAGAACTATATTGAACAAGAGTGGTGATAGTGGACATCCTTGTCTTGTTCCTGATTTGAGTGTGAAGGATTTCAGTTTTTGACCATTTAGTATGATATTGGCTGTTGGTTTTTCATAGATGGCTTCTATCAGTTTGAGGTAGAGACCATCTAGTCCAATTTTTTGTAGGGTTTTTATCATAAATGCATGTTGGATTTTGTCAAATGCTTTTTCTGCATCTATGGAGATAATCATATGGTTTTTGTCCTTGGCTCTATTGATATAGTGCATTACATTAATTGATTTTCATATATTGAACCATCCCTGCATCCCTGGGATGAATCCCACTTGATCAGGGTGTATGATCTTCTTGATGATCTTCTGCATTCTGTTTGCCATTATCTTATTAAGGATTTTTGCATCTATGTTCATTAGTGAGATTGGCCTATAGTTCTCTTTTTTCAGTTGGGTCTTTCTGTGCTTTGGGGATCAAGGTGATGCTTGCTTCCAGGAATGAATTTGGGAGTATTGCTTCCCTTTCAATTTCATTGAAGAGTTTAAACAGTAGTGGCAGCAGTTCCTGTAAATGTCTTGTAGAATTCAGCAGTGAAGCCATCAGGGACCGGGCTTTTCTTAGTTGATAAGTTTTCAATTACATTTTCAATTTCATTGGTTGATATTGGGTTGTTCAGAATTTTGAGGTCTTCTTCGTTCAACTTTGTTAATTCATATGTATCTAGGAATCTGTCCATTTCTTCTGTGTTGTCCATCTTATTGGCGCATAGGTTCTGGAAGTAGGTATTGATGATCCTCGGATTTCTGCTGGGTCTGTTGTAATTTCACCCTTTTCATTCCTAATTGCATGGATTTGGGCCTTTTCTTTCCTTTTTCTGGCAAGGTTGGCTAAAGGTTTGTCAATTTTGTTGATTCTTTCGAAGAACCAACTCTTGGCTTCATTGATTTTTTTGTATCGTTCTCTTAGTCTCCATTGCATTGATTTCTCCTCTGATCTTTATAATTTCCTCCCTTGTATGAGCTTTGGGGTTGTCCTGCTCTTCTTTTTCTAGAAGCTTGAGGTTCAGCATCAGGTTGTTTAATTGGGCTCATTCTGTTTTCCTAATATGCATATTCACTGCTATGAATTTCCCTCATAAGACTGCTTTCATTGTGTCCCATAGATTCTGATATGTTGTATTGTTATTGTCATTTAATTGAAGGAACTGTCTGATTTCTTCTTTAATTTCCTCTGTGACCCATTGGTTATTCAGAAGTGTGTTGTTCAATTTCCACATATTTATGAAATTTTTTGAGTTTCTTTTGCTATGGATCTCCAATTTCATCACACTATGGTCTGATAATATATAGGGGATAACTTCAATTCCTTTGCACTTACTTAAACATGTTCTATGTGTGAGTATGTGGCCTATTTTTGAAAATGACCCATGTGCAGCTGAGAAGAATGTGTATTCTGATTTTGTGGGGTGGAAGACTCTGTAAACATCTGTTAAGTTCATTTGTTCAAGAGTTCGATTGAGTTCTAGTATTTCATTACTTATTTTTAGTCTAGTTCATCTATCTATTTGTGACAGTGGGGTGTTGAGGTCCCCCACTACAATTGTATTAGTGCATATATGACTTTTCATGTCCGTTAGTATTTATTTTATATAGTTGGGTGCACTAGTGTTTGGTGCATAGGTATTTATGATTGTCATCTCTTCCTCTTGGATTCTTCCCTTTACAAGGATGTAGTGTCCTTCTTCATCTCTCTTAATCAGTGTTGGTTTGAAATCTACTTGATCTGCAAAGAGGATAGCTACTCCTGTTTTTTTCGGGTTCCTGTCTCATGGAGTATTGTTTTCCACCCTTTAACTTTCAGTCTATGAGTTTCCTTTTGAATTAAGTGTGTTTCTTGTATGCAGCATATTGTTGGATTTTGCTTCTTGACCCATTCTGCCAGTCTATTTCTTTTGATTGGTGAATTGAGACCATTAACGTTGATGGTTATAACTGAAACGTATTGACTTGTCATTGCCATGACTTTTTCTTTTTGTTGGGTTCTCCCCCTTTACATTTAATTTCTTGTCATGCCAGATGGGTTCATTCTGCTTTGCTTCCTGGGGTTGTGATCCTCAATGTCTGTTCCTAGGATATTGTGTCAAATTCTTTGGAGTGCTGGTTTGGTATTCACAAAGTTCCTAAGGTGCTCTTTGTCATGAAAGTATCTTATTTCTTCATCCATTTTGAAAGGTAGTTTTGCAGGGTACATCAATCTGGGTTGGAGGCTGTTTTCTTTCAGGGCTTGGAATATGTCACTCCAAGCTCTTCTTGCCTTGATGGTTTGTGTTGAGAAGTCTGCTGTGATTCCAGTGGGCTTTCCTTTGTATGTGATTTGTTTCTTTTCTCTGACTGCTTGGAGAACTTTGTTCTTCTGTTGGGTTTCTGGAATGTTAACAATTATATGCCTATGTGTAGATTTTTTTTCATCAAGGCTATTTGGAGTCCTATATGCCTCACTTATCTGTATGTCAAGCTCTTTTCCCCTGCTTGGGAAGTTTTCTGCCATTATTTCTGTGAAGAGTTTTTTTATGTCATCTCCGCTCTCTCCTGTTTCTTCATTGAGCCCAATCAATCTTATGTTATTCTTCTTTGCATCATCTAGCAGCTGCTGGATTGATTTCTCATGTTCCCTTATAATTTTGAAGCAATTTTTCTTTTCCTGGTCACTAATTACAATCTTATCTTCTATAACTGAAATTCTGTCCTCACATTGGCTCATTCTGCTGTGTAGACTTTCAGTGGAGTTTTTCATGTCCTGGAAATCTATTTGCATCTGTTTTATGGATTCCATTTGTTTCTTATGTTGGGATTCCATCATGTCCCTCAGCTCCTCTCTAGATTTATTAATCATGTCTTGCACTAGGGGCACAATTTCTCCTGTTATCTGAGAAATTATTTCTGATTTCATTTTTTCCAAATCCCCTTTTGTTGCCAGTTTAGTGGGTCCAGGTTGTTGAGTATCAGAATGTTCCATGTTATTTCCCTTTGGGGTTGCTGTAGGTGATCTGGAAGTCTGGTTTTGAGACTTATTTACATGTTTTCTCATTTCAACTGGGGCGGGGGGCTGTTAGCGCCTGCATGGATTACCTCTTCTGAGCTGGGTGAGGTGCGACAGGGGCCGGGAGCAGCAGTAGGGATGGTGACCCAAAAGCCCTTTCCTGTGGGCTGGGAGCAGCCGGAAGGATGGTGGCTGGGAAACCCCTTCCTCTGGGCCAGGAGCAGTGGGACAGAAGGTGGCCCAAAAGCCCTGTCCTCTGGGCTGGGAGCAGCGGGAGGGATGGTGACTGGGAAGCCCCTTCCTCTGGACCAGGAGCAGTGGGACAATGGCTCAGAAGCCCCTACCTCTGGGCCTGGAACAGTGGGGCTCAGTACCTTGGTCTGATGGTCTGGTGTCCTCTGCATCTTTGTAGTGTGGAATCAGGTAGCTGCCTGTCTGCAGTGGGGCGACCCAGCTTCTTCTGCACAACCCAGGACCTCGATAGGGCGTGCACAGACCTGCCTGTCTGTAGAGGGCTGATTCAGCGTGTTCTGTGCGACTCAGGACCTCGGTAGGGCATGGACAGACCTGCTTGTCTGCAGCGGGGTGATTAGGCCTCTTCTGCTTGACTCAGGACCTCAGTAGGGCATGCACAGACCTGCCTGTCTGCAGCAGGCTGATTGAGCCTGTGTTCCACGCGACTGGGACCTCCTTAGGGTGTTGGCCTAAAACTGCTATATAAATTTAATGCAAACACAATTGAAATTCCAGCAGCATACTTCATAGACCTTAAGAAAACAATCCAAACATTCATTTGGAACTAGAAGAGACCTATGACAGCAAAAGCAATTCTAGGCAACAGAGACATAGCAGTGGGTATCACAACCCCCAACTTGAAACTATACTGCAAAGCTACTGTGATAAAAACATGGTATTGTCAAAGAAACAGACCTGAGGACCAGTGGAACAGATTAGAAGATGCAGAAACAACTCCAGGCATACTCAGGCACCTCATCTTCGACGAAGGAGCCAAACACCCTCACTGGAGGAAAGATAGTCTCTTTAATAAATGGTGCTGGAGAAATTGGGTTTCAACTTGCTAAAGATTAAAATTAGACCTAAATTAGACCATACACTAAACTAAAATTAAAATGGATTAAAGATCTAAATATTACAATAGAAACGCTGAACCGGCTGGAACCAAGGTTAGGTAGAACCCTTGAAGGCATTGGTGTAGGAAAAGATTTTATGAACAAAACCTCAGTTGCCCATGAACTAGCACAAACAATCAACAAGTGGGATCTCTTCTTATTAAAAAGCTTCTGCACAGCAAGAGAAATCACCAGCAGTGTGCAGAGGCAACTTACAATGTGGGAAAAAATTTTTCACCTGCTGTTCCACAGACAAAGGTCTACTATCTAGAGTCCATAACGAACTTAAAAAAATCAAACCACTCAAATTTAAAGACCCAATCCAAAAATGGGCATCTGAAATGAACAGACATTCCTCAGACAAAGAAATAGAAATAGCAAATAAACACATGAAAAAATGTTCAACATCACTGGTCATTCTTGAGATGCAACTGAAAACAATGCTGAGATTCCACCTCACCCCAAAAAGAATGGCTGCTATCATGAAATCAAACAATAACAAATGCTGGCGAGGCTGTGGGGAGAAAGGAACCCTTCTCCTCTGTTGGTGGGAGTGCAGACTGGTTCAATCACTGTGGAAATCAGTATGGAGATACCTCAAAGAACTAGGACTAGAAGTCTCATTTGACCCCACTATTCCCCTGCTGGGTATCTTCCCTAAAGAATTAAAAGAATCATACCACAGTGATATATATGTACCCATGTTCACAGCAGCACAATTTGTAATAGCTCAAACTTGGAAGCAGCCTAATTGCCCATCTACTGGAGACTGGATAAAGAAAATGTGGATTTTTTTATAAAATGCAGTACTAGTCAGCCATAAAAAATGAGAAACTAGAGACATTTACTGCTAAGTGGATGCACATTGAGGCAATACTCTTAAGTGAAATAAATAGGACACAGATATGTAAATACCAAATAGTTTCTCTAGTGTGAGAAACTGAAAGTATAAATAAGGACTAAAAGGTATAATAGATAATGTGAAATAGGAAGAAAAGGGGCAAAGGGAAAGGGGAAGTGGAGGGGTAGGGGAAAAGAAAGAAATGAATGGAAGTAATATGAGAAAATGAAAAAATGGAAACAAAGTCTTTGTAAATAGGGAGGGATGGAGGGGTTGAAGTGAGGCCAGGAGAATGGGGAAAAAAATAAGAACCAAGAGAGATTATATAAAGGTGCAAATTTCCAATGATGAATGTCATTATATTGTATACCTAAAATGTACCAATAAAATTAATTTTTGAAAAATTAAAAAACAAAATATTTTTACACCTCATTTTGTCTCACAGGCATGAAGAGTAAATACTTTCCAGAAAAACAAATTCCTCCTCTCTGAAGCACCAATAGTGTTAGCATTTCTCATCCAAAATTACTCTGTGGTCATCAGCACATGTATTTGGTTTAGGAAATAATGACTTCAATCACCAAGTATATTTCTTGGGGAAATAAACCTAAGAAAATGCATTATTCCCCAACAGACTCCAAGAGCATTGGCTTACTGCCCAGTTAGCTTACATGAATGAACATTATTTTGTGACCATTGTCTAAACTCCTAACCCGGGTCAAGAGTTCTACATCCAATCTCAGACACAAAGTGCTATTAGTTTGTACTAACTCATGTCCAAATCCTGACTAAACAATAATATTTTTATGGCTATCATTTGACCTTTTGTTCCCGTTATAAATTTCTTGATTATTGTTATCCAGCCCTCAATTTTCTTGTTCCTCGAAGTACTGTTCATTTACCAAAAGTATGAATCTAACTGGGAATTTTCCAGAAATGCAGTATCTCACTACCTGAATCAGAATCTGCTTTTGGACAAGACTCAAGGTGACATGCATGCAGGGGACAGTTTTAGAAGATTTGCTCTACACTGCAGTACTGGTTCTCCACATCAGCATGCAACAGGGTAATCTGGAGGAAAAAGAAGACAAGCCACAAGTGACATTTTGATGCAGCCTCTCTGATGCAGCTGTATTGATCCTGAATTTGATAAATCTTGAAAAAAATCTTCTTTGACTTTCAAAACAGACATTCTAAATTTGCCTTGGCCATAGTTCTCCAGTCAACCTGAGTCCATCTTTGGAATTCACACAGTCCCTTAGCCCTAAGGTCATGGAACAAGGGATATGGACAGAGAGGATGGTATGCCTATTGACTTTAGACATGTAAGACTTTCTAAGACACACAGTTCTCAAATATTGCTGTGACTGTTTTTATGTAAAGTCTGTGATCTACAGTCTCCCCACATCAGCTGAATCAAAATTTCTTGTCACACTAAATATAGAAGAAATATATTACGGAGAATCATGGCTTTGCTCTGCCTTTGTGAGCTTGAAACATGTGTGTCCTCTGTAGTTAAGTGAGTGTGTGTCTTAGCTTAGGTTGCAAAGTCCTTGACTGGGACTAAGAGTCTAAGCAGTGGTCACAAAATGGGTTTTATCCATGTGAGTTGACTGCAGAGTGAGCCACCAGCCTCGATCCTATTAAGATTAATCTCTAAAGAAGTCAAATTGTCATTATTTGCAGAAGACATGATATTCTATATAGAAGACCCCAAGAACTCCACCAAAAGTCTTCTAGACTTAATAACCAAATTCAGTCAAGTAGATGGATACAAGATCAACACACAAAAATCAATAGCTTTTGTCTACACAAACAACAGACTCACTGAGAGAGAACTAGGGCAAACAATTCCTTTCACAATATCACCCAAAAAACTGAAATACCTAGGAATCAATCTAACAAAAGAAATCAAAGACCTCTTCTCTGAAAACTATAGCACTTTGAAAAAAGATATTGAAGCAGATATAAGAAAATGGAAAGACATCCCTTGCTCCTGGGTAGGAAGGATCAACATAGTGAAAATGGCCATACTTCCAAAATTGCTATATAGATTCAATGCAATCCCAATTGAAATCCCAGCAGCATACTTCATAGAATTTGAGAAAACAATCAAAAAATTCATCTGGAACAAGAAGAGACCCAGAATAGCAAAAGCAATTCTAGGTAACAGAGACATGGCAAGGGGTATTACAACCCCCAACTTGAAACTATACTACAAAGCTACTGTCATAAAAACAGCATGGTACTGGCAAAGAATCAGCCCTGAAGACCCATGGAACAGATTAGAAGATGCAGAAATAACTTCAGACACACTCAGCCACCTCATCTTCAACAACGGAGCCAAACACCCTTGCTGGAGGAAAGATAGCCTCTTTAATAAATGGTGCTGGAAAAATTGGATTTCAACTTATCAAAGACTAAAACTAGAACTATATCTCTCACCATGCACTAATGTAAAATTGAAATGGATTAAAGATCTAAATATAAAAACAGAAACGCGGAATCGGCTGGAACAGAGGTTAGGTAGAAGTCTTGAAGACATTGGGATAGGAAAAGACTTTATGAACAAAACCTCAGTTGCCCATGAACTAGCACAAACAATCAACAAGTGGGATCTCTTTTTACTAAAATGCTTCTGGACAGCAAGAGAAACCACCAGCAGTGTGAAGAGACAACCCACAATGTGGGAAAAAATCTTCACCAGCCTTCCCTCAGACTAAGGTCTACTATCTCGAATCTATAAAGAACTTTTAAAAAATCAGACCTCCCAAATTTAAAGACCCAATCCAAAAATGGGCATCTGAAATGAACAGACAGTCCTCACAGAAAGAAGTAGACATGGCAAATAAACCTATGAAAAAATGTTCAACATCATTGGTCATTCAAGAAATGCAAATGAAAACAACACTGAGATTCCACCTCACTCCAGAAAGAATGGCTGCTATTATGAAATCAACCAACAACATATGCTGGCGGGGCTGTGGGGAAAGAAGAACCCTGCTCCACTGCTGGTGGGAGTGTAGACTGGTGCAACCACTGTGGAAATCAGTATGAGGTACCTCAAAGGACTAGGACTGGAAGTCCCATTTGACCCCACTATTCCACTGCTGGGAATCTTCTCCAAAGAATTAAAAGAATCATACCATAGTGATATAATATGTGCACCCATGTTCATAGCAGCATAGTTTGTAATAGCTAAAACTTGGAAACAGCCCAAATGCCCATCAACTGGAGACTGGATCAAGAAAATGTGTTTTTTTCTATAAAATGGAGTACTACTCAGCCATCAAAAACAAGAAATTAGAGACATTTATTGATAAATAGATGCACATTGAGGTGATGCTCTTAAGTGAAATAAACAGAACACACACGTGTAAATACCAAATAGTTTCTCTAATGTGAGAAACTGAATGTGTAAATAAGGACTAAAAGGTATAATAGACAATGTGAAATAAAGCAAAGGGGAAGGGGAAGTGGGAAGGGGAGGGGAAAGGAAAGAAGGAAATGGAATTAATATGAGAAAATGAAAAAATGGAAACAAAGTCTTTGTAATAGGGAAGGATGGAGGGGTTGAAGGGAGGGCAGGGGAAGGGGGAAAAAATAAGAACCAAGAGAGTATGTAAAGGTGCATATCTCCAATGAATGTCATTATATTGTACACCTAAAATGTACCAATAAAAGAATATACAAAAAAAAGATTAATCTCTAATGAGCCCATCCAACTTGGTAGAAGGAAACATGACTATGGGGGACAAGGACTATATACATGGCTGAATAATTTGTGGGGAATTTCCCTCTTTAAAAAAAAGAAAGAAACTGCACTACATGGTATTAACAGAAACTGAAGTCCATGTTTTATCTCAGCCACTCCAACTAGATGTTAAAATATGCTGAAAGGGGAGGGAAAGAACATGTAAAACATTACTGCTTGAAGTATGACCCTGTAGGTTTTCAAAACCAGTTTTTCCAGAAGCCTAACTGATTGGCACAGTCTCAAGTCTCTGTAGGTAATTTATAGTCCTGGGATAAATTGATAGCTTTGCCAAGAAGTGGCACATGCAATTCTTTCCATTTTTAAGAAGAGTCTTGGAACTTTTCCTATATGGAATCCCACGAAGAACTTAGAGAAACATCCGTACCATGAGAGAGATCCTCACTTTTCTGGAGAAAGGGGAGCATTCAATGTAGGAGACATCAAACATTCCTCTCTTCCCTTTTACCTGAAAGTCCCTGGGTTTCCACATCCTTGTGGTCATGGCTGCTCTTGAAAGAGAGACTGCAGTAGTTAGTGTGCTCTGTGGGTGTATGTACTCTCTAGGAATTCCAGAGACAAGAACAACTCAAAAACCAGGATGTAAGAAGCACAAAAGCAGCATTTGTCCTTAATAAACTGGAAGATAAGTACTTTAGAGAAGAGCTTGCTAGAGAAGCAGCTTTGTTCTGCTCTTCTTTGTTCTGTTCTTCTTTGTTTTCTAATGCCTTAAAAATACCCCCAAGAGTAAAGAATATCATCCTTAGACAATATCCTTAGATTCTTTTTGGCTTCTCTTCTTTGTGGGTCACTGGAATCATCACAAAAGATGATTTGTGATCAGCCAATCACTGATTTAGATGACTGCAACTTATTTTGCATTGTTTGATTTCTCTCAGGATACAAACTTGTGGCTCTGACTAGATTGCACGTGTACAACATGGTCATGAACTCTTGTCACTGGGGCAAACCAAGGAGTTTTCAGACAATTAAAAGAGAGTGGTATCAGTGCCAAGTTCAAATTTACATGGTGTCCCCTCTGGTTCTCAGTCAGGGAACCAAAGATGTCACATCCTGGGGATGAGCACTGCTGCTCTGCTGTCTGAACAGCCCACCGGATCATAAAGTCAGCCCCAATAATAAATTAGAGAGACAATGTGTTACTAAAGGGCGACGCTTTATTTGTAAAGAGGAAAAAGAAGGGAAGAGAAAGAAGAAGATAGCTACCCTGAGAAGGAAGAATCAGGGTAGGAGACTCCAGAAAGATGGGGGCCTGTGGTTCTTTGTTCTCCACTTCTATTAACTCCACTGAGTTAGTAAGGAGGCATGTGGATGTCTACTGTACTCCATAATTATATGATGAATATAGTGGTGATGAATATATATAATATAACATTTATTATATATATTATATATATATATATAAAATCTTTCCCCAAAGTTAGTCAGCACCCTACCCCCCTCCTGCTTCTGCTTCTACATCCCTGGATCATCTATAGAAGTGGGGAGGAATGGTTGCTTCAGCTTCTTGGTTTCCTGCATTTGGCCTTCTCTGTACTCTGCCTGTCAGCTCTTTCTCTCTCTCTGGTGCACTACAATACCACCTGTGCTAACTCGGTGCCTTCTCCATATCTGAGTCTTCTCTTTCTCTACCCTCATCCTTGACCTATTTCCCTAAGTAAGTTTTAACTCCTTCTGGTCCGAGTTAGCTAGAAAACTGCTTAGGCACTTACCCTACTCTATCTCCCTACCTGCAGGGCCTTTTCTCTACAACAGGATGCTTATGAAACACAGAGATCTAAGATAACTGGGAAAATCTTTTAGGTGTAGACTTAAAAATAATGAGTCACCTAGGAAATCAAGAAGAGAAAATATTCTAAAGGAAGGGCAGAGCCTATATAAAGATAAAGAAAAGAGAAAAGACTGAATCACAGACAAGCACTCAATGTGCCTGGAGAAAAAGGCATGTGAAAAGGTGAGAGGTGAAGAGATGCAGGTATGTAAAAGACAACATAAAGCCAAAGGGTGTTTAAATCTGTTGGAAGACAGAATGGGTAGAACTCTTGAGGACACAGGGTTAGGCAAAGACTTCATGAACAAAACCTGATTGCACAGGGAAATAATACAAAGAATCAACAACTGGGATCTCATCCTATTAAAAAGGTTTGTGCACCAAAAGAAATCACCAACAGTGTGAAGAGACAACCCACAGAGTGGGAAAATATACAGAATATACAAAGAATTGAAAAAAATCAGACGCCCCAAATTTAAAGACCGAATCCAAAAAAAGGACATCTAAAATGATCTCAGATGAAGAAGTACAAACAGAAAATAAATATATGAAAAAATGTTTTACATCATTGGTCAATCAAGAGATGCAAATTAAAACAACACTGAGATTCCATCTCACTCCAGAAAGAAAGGCTAATATCAAGAAAACAACCAGCAACAAATGCTGATGGGATGTGAAGAAAAAGGAACCCTTCTCCACTGTTGATAGGAGTGCAGCCTCGTGCAACCACTGTATTCTCCTCAAAAGACTAGGATTACAGGCCCTATTTGACCAAGCTATTCCCCTTCTGGGTATCCACCTGAAAGAATTAAAAGCTTCATAACACAGTGATATATGTGCACCCGTTTATAGTGACACAGTTTGTAATAGCAAAATCTTGGAAACAGCCCAAATACCAATCAACCAAAGAATGGATAAAAAGATGTGGGTTTCTTTATATACAATGAAGTACTACTCAGCCATAAAGAAAGATAAACTTGAGACATTTATACTTAAATGGATGCACCTTGAAACTCTACTCTTAAATGAAATAAATTGGACACATGTGTAAATGTCACATTGTCTCTCTGATGTGAGAAACTGAAAGTATAAATAAGGACCAAAATGTATAATAGATAATGTGAAATAGGAAGAAATTGTTCAAAAGGAAAGGGGAACTACGAAGGGAGGAAAGAAAAAAAGGGAAAAGGAAAAAAAATGAAAAAAGAAGGGAAAAATGGAAACAAAGCTTTTGTAAATAAGGAGGGGAAGAGGGGTTGAAGGGAGGGCAGGGGACTGGGGGCAAAAAAGAGAAATCAAGGTATACCATGTACAGGTACAAATTCATTATGATGAGTGTGATATATATATATATACACACACACACACACACACACACACACACACACATATATAAATTGTACCAGTAAAATTAATTTTTTCAAAGTCAAAGAGTGTTGCAAGTCAAGCTAAAGAGTTTGGGTCTTGGCCGGGGATTTAGCTCAGTGGTTCCAGCGCTTGCCTTGCAAGCAAAAGGTCCCAAGTTCAATCCCCCGTACAAACAAAAAGAGTATGGGTCTCACCACAAAGCCTCTGGAGCACGGAAAGCATTTGACAGGACCAAATTCACCTTTCAACTCCACAAACAGTTTGTACTAGCAGAAAGTGACACTGGAGACAAAGGAGCAGCAAGAGGGTCCTTGTGTCCATCCAAAAAGAAGGACAGTGATTAAGGAGAGAGGGGAAGGCAGGATGAGTGTGGATTCCTGGGGCATTTTGTATTGTTTAGGGGTAGCCAGGCCCTCCCTAGTTCCCTTGAGCTCAGCCCAACCTCATGCTTACCAGAGAACAGCCCCAATGCAGCAGGCAAGCCCAGGCGGACACTGGCTTTAGGGATGGCAGCCTAACTGGCTCCCGTCCTCAGGTCCTCAGGAATCCCAGTGTAAGCCATAACCCCTCTCTTTGAGGCATCTGGCTACAGTGTTGGCTTGGTGTCAAGTTCCCTATAAACCAGGAAAACAGCAGCCACTTGGCCACTTGGCCCCTTCTGACCATGACACTAACCCCACAACTCTTACCTCAGTGGAATGGAAGAGAGCAGAGAAAAGTCTCAGTCTCAGCAACCTCAAGGGTGGTGGGCATTTCCCCTCGAAGTGCTTAGAATTTAATCCCCTACCCTTGTGCCTCCAAAGAAGGGCCTTTCAGTCCAGAGATCTTCATCATCCAAAGCAAAAAGATTTGGGGCATCTGTAGAACAGCTGTTCAAAGTCAAATCCTATAAGCTGAGAGGGACATGTGCTGTTCATCAACACCATGTGTTTCTTAGACAGCCGTGTTCAGCCTTGCTCCCCCCACTGCCCTCCACTCCCAGCACCACCCATGTGTAGACAAGTGTTTCAGGATCAGCAGGAGATTGTAATAGAAATAAAAGACATGTCCCCATCCTAGAAAATGTATCATCTCATTGGGAGAAGTAGAACATTCACAGATGTACAAGATGGCTTAAAAACATATTTACAGAGAAATATAACCAGAAGCATAAGCGGGGAAAACCACTTCCTGAGTGGAAACGTACCATCACAGCATGCACACAGAGAACACAGGCGAAGGGAACTCCCCTCTCCAATTTGAGCACTTGTTTTTGTTTAGAGCCTACCTTGTTCTAGAAAAGTTTTCAGAAAATTGACAAGAATAAATTTATGGAAGTAAAGACTAGAACTTTTTTAAAGTAAACTAGAACCAAGGGAAAAAGAACACAAAAAAGCCAAATATAAATCAACCTATATTTTAAGGTTATGCTTCAGATTTAGGTCTTACTTTGTTTGAGAAAAATAAAAGCACAATTTGTTATGTAATTCTCATGATCTGGCATTGGGGGGCAATGAATTTTAAGTATTTGGTTGATCAAAGGGTAGTCCTTGGGATGTCAGCCTTTGTATCAAGGGAAAGCAAGCTAGATATGAAAACCTCAAGCCAATTCTAAACCTACTGCTACAGTTTAGATCTAAAATTTCCCCCCAAAAGTCTCATGTGTTTGGGAGGTGATTCCATCATGGGAATGCTATATTGATAAAGTGAGCAGATTTGTCCACTGATAAGTTTAATAGCTGAGTAAGCTGTTAGGAAATGGGCCTGGTTGGAGGTAGATCACTGGGGGTGTGATCTGGAAGGATGGACTCTTGTCTTCGGTTCCCTCTTCTATCTCCCTGTCTTCTTTCTGACTGCCTTGAGTTGAGCAGCTTCCCTCCTCAATGCCCCTCTCCCATGCCATTTCTACCCTGGATCCCCATGAACTGAATCCTCTGAAAAGTAAGCCAAAATAGTCTCCCCTCTTTTATACTGCAGGTGCTAAGTAATATTTTCCCAGAAACAAGAAAGTACAGGAAAGTGACAAACATGCCTACTAAGTAAGAATCTATATTTTGTGAAGAGTCCAGGTCATTCCTGTGCACATCAGTGTCTGAGAAACACTGTTCTAAAAGTCGTCCTGTACCTGGAATTTCAGATAGGAGATCTTGAGTGATAAAAAAGACAGTTTATCCACTGGATTTTTAAGACAAATGTAGCAAATAACTGAATATGTCCGTTTCTTACAATTTTTGAAATGACAAGGGATATAATAATAAAATTAACCTAATGCAAAGAGACATGACACCGAAAGCACAATTCATGAGAAAAAAAATTGGGGTAAATTGGAATTCTTAAAATTTAAAACTTTTACTCTATAAAAGACCCGCTGAGAGCATGAAAGACATGCTGCAGTCTGGAATAAAATATTTGAAAACAATATACCTAACAAAAGACTAATACTTAGAATATATAAAGAATCCTTAAAACTCAACAGTAAAAAAAAAAAAACAATTAGAAAATCACCAAAAGATATGAACAAATATTCACCAAAGGGGCAATACAGAAGGCAAATAAATAAGAGCATGAAAGGATAAATTTTAATTTCATAATCTATTGAGGAAATGCAAATTAAAATCACAATGATATAACACTACATGGTTATTTTTTTTTAAACTAAAATAAAAAATGATTATACCAAATGCCAGGAGGATGTGGAAAATATCCCCACTGCTGGTGGGAAAGAAAAAATGTTACAGCCACTTAGGGAAATAGTTTGGCGGTTTTTTATCAAAGTTAATATGCAACTACCATACAACCCAGCACTCACAATGCTGGGCATGTGTCCCAAAAAAATGAACACTTGCATTCACACAAGAACTTGTACACAATTGTTCACAGCAGTTTTTTGCATAGCTGTCAAAAAGTGGAAACAACCCAAATATCCTTTACTGGAGGAATGGCTAAATAAACTCCAGTATTTGTACAACGTGAAACTATTTAATGAAAGAAAGAGGAGGGGGATTATTGATATACACAAAAACTTGGATGAATTTCAAGGGTATGTTATGGTTTAGATTTAAATGTCTCCCAAAAGTCTCCCATATTCAGAGGTGGGGCTTTTGGAAGATGACTGTATCATGAAGACTATAAGCTCCTCTGTGGATTCATACTTGGATGAACTCACAATTTGATGGCATTATTGGAAGATAATGAAAGTTTTGGATATAGGGCCTAGGTAAAGGGTCATGTGGCCTAACCTTGGAGATTATATGCCCCCATGCCCTTTTCCCTCTGGTTCTTTTCCTTTCTTTCTGCTTCCTGTTTGCTATGAGGAGAGCAGCTTTCCTCTGCCATCCCCTTCCACCACGATGTTTCTGCTTTGCCACAGGCCTAAAAATAATGGAGCTGACCATGGACTGAAACGTTAAACTATGAGCCAAAATAAAAATTGAAATTGTTTTTCTCAAGTATTTTGATACAGAAATGAAAAGCTAATAAGGCATCATACTTAATAAAAAAACCTCAAAAATTACATCCTATTTGTTTTCATGTATTATATTAACATTCTCAAAAGGACGGAACTATAAAGATGGAGGACACACTTGCAGATGTGACTTTAAAGAGACAGTACAAGGCAGTTCCTTTTTAGTGATAGTTCTGTAAACACACACACATATACAACTGATCTCACGTAAAAATTGGTGAAAGCTGACAAACAACTGATCTCACGTAAAAATTGGTGAAAACTGAATAAGCTCCTTAGTGTAATTAGCAGTACTGTACCACTGTCAATCTTCTGTTTTGCTGCTACATTGTAGTCATAAAAATATTACCATTGAGGGAATCTTGGTAATTAGTTCATGGGACTTTCTATTTTTTGCAATTTCCTATGAATTCCTAATTATTTCATAATTAAATTACCCAAAGAAACTAAGTGTAAAATTAATTAGGCTAAAAACCAAGATAATATTACTTAAAGCTACTGTTAAATTTGTAAACCAGCCTTCAAGAAAAACGACAGCAATGAGCCACCCTGATTCTTAGCCTCTGCCAACTTCCACGATTTAAATATTCTCACTAGTTGGTGGGTGACTAATTTGAGGCTACAACTGGGATAAATACTGTTTCTCAGATCTTCTGAATATGTAATAGTTGGCTCTCAGAATCCAGTGTAAGCCATATCTAGAGCACCATTGCCATGTGAATAGTAGCTATGATCCTTGGACCTCCTACATCAAACTCATCTGGTAGAATTATTAGAAATTACATTCCTGAGCTCCAGAACAGAACTACTGAGTCAGAATCCTAAAGAGAATGTGTTTTTATAACAAGTTCTTAAGATTGTCTTTGTAATCATCAAAAGTTGAGCACCACTAATCTGGAGATCAGATAGCAAGCATAGCTCCCCTGCAATCTTGCCATGAGAAGCATCAAGAACTAGATAGAGCATAAAATCCCCTCCCTCTATATTCAAAGGAGTAGGAGAAAGGGCTGGGGATTTAGCTCCGTGGTTCTGCCGCCTGCCCTACAAGGATGCGAGTTCGATCACCGGTACCAAAAAAAAAAAGGAGTAGAAGGAGCCTTGGAATTCAATGTGAGATTTTGTTACCAATCAGTAAAAGGAGGCAATCAGAGGCTGACTGCTCTGGAGGTTGCTCTGAACCCCTAAAAATTCATCACTCTTTCAGAAGTGGACTCTTGCCTCTCACAAGAGCTTCACTGCTCTACCTATTTAATCCTGCTAAGAAAAATCAGGATTAGATTAAACTATTACTGATAAAACCGTCTAATATTTATTTTCATTATTTTTATTCTTTTACTGAAATAATTGTATGTACATTTATGGGGTACAATATTATGATTTGATCTATGTATGCGTTTTAGAAAGATTCAAGCAAGCTAACTGATATATCCATCATCTCACCAATTTGTCATATTTTGTCCTGAGAATACTAAAAATCTATGTTAGCAATAGACAATACATTTTTAAAATATGAAACATAAATCTCTATGTACATTTATAGTTTTGTATTATACGCTTGGATTTTACTCATGAAAATATGAATATATTATATATTATATATAAATACCATGTACGTAGTGGGTTTTTTTTTTTTTTGTACCGGGGATCGAACTTGGGACCTTGTGCTTGCACGGCAGGACCTGGAACCACTGAGCTAAATCCCCAGCTGTAGTATCCTTTTTGAATTTATTTATGCAAATAAATACTACACACACTCTCTTAGTCACTTTCTCATTGCTGGAACAAAATACCAGATACCCACAACTCTTAAAGAAAGACAGGTTTATTTTTGGCTCATGGATCTAGAGATTCAGTCCATGGTCAGCTAGCTCCAAGGGAATGGTGGAAGGCCCTGGCAAAGGAAAGTTGTTTACATCATGGTGGCCAGAGAGCAGAGAGTAAAATGAGGAACAAGGGAAGGAGATGCAGACTTCCAGAAACCCATCTCCAATCAGGTCTCTCCTTCACAGTAAGTTAGTTATGAATGCATCAGTGGATTCATCCACTGATCAGTATAGCACCCCCATGATTCAATCACTTTCCAAAAGCCCCACCTGGGAACACAAGAGGCTCTTGGGGGACATTCTAGATGTAAATCATAATACACACATGAGTAGTGTGTTGAAATTTGAAATATATTATTATTACCATGCAGTACAATAGATGACAAAAACAATTCTGTAGCCTAACTGAAACATTATGCTCAATGATTGATAACCTCCCTTTGTCCCTGTTCCTGCCCCAGTCTTTGGTAACTACCATTTACTTTCTATTATTTATTTTTTCACCTTAGTTCTAATTTAGTGGTTTCTAACTTTGGGTGCACATTGAAGTCACCTGAAAGGCTTTCAAAGGTACATACTGATGTTTGGTCCAGCCCCAGAGGTTCTGATTTCATTGCTGTGGGATTTGACTAAAGCAATAGGACTTACTTGAAACTCCCCAGATGACTGTAATGTGCAGCCAGGGAAGGTCCAGGCTTCATTCTCCACTACCTCCCAAAAAGTGAGAAAAATTTTTTTAAATAAATTTATATAATGAGAAGTCACTCCCACCCTACTCTATTACCCCAATTCTATCCACATACATACTTACATACTCAAATATTTTCTTCCAGAATTTTTTTCAAATTCTATATATGTAAATATGTGTATAAAATATTTACACCTGTATAAATTCCAAGAATGCAATATAAAGGCATAATATGGATATGGATATATAATACATTATA
The DNA here is from genome assembly GCF_053883595.1 of Heterocephalus glaber. Lineage (NCBI taxonomy): Eukaryota > Metazoa > Chordata > Mammalia > Rodentia > Bathyergidae > Heterocephalus > Heterocephalus glaber. The sequence goes on along the minus strand of NW_028258146.1, from coordinate 845,993 downwards.
TATAAATAATAGATACAGATAAATATAGATGATGCATAACATACTCATATTTCTATAAATATATTTCAAATTGACCATATAAGGTTGTAGATATACATAGATACATTGTATATGTGTATTTACATATCTGTACATATGTGTACTTACAGCCTTATATTGTCTTCTTTATTTATATAAATATACATTGTACACAATATATAATGTTATATATTATATAACAGATTTAGATATAAATATGTATTATATATTATAATAAATATATTATATAATATATTATAGTATAAAATATATGATATATAGCATATAATAAATAATAACATTATATGACATATAATATACAACATATATATAACATGTTATATATTTATATAAATATTATGTGTTTAATATAAATATATATAATATATTTGTTTTGATTAATTTATTTATTTTTTAGCGATGAAAATATGAACCCAGAGCATTGTGAATGCTAGGAATGCATGCTACCACTAAGTTCTACCCTCAGCCAGAATTCACTTTTTATAATAACTAAACAATGAGTTTATGTTTTTTCTTACACTTGCTTGAATTTTGTTCACCCAGCCTCAGGCAGGCACTGATGGTTACTCAGTCATAGCTAAAGAAATTGCAATCACAGCACAGAGAAGAGGAGCCACAAATACCATATTAATGTGTGTGTGTGTGTGCGTGCGCGTGTTTGTAAGGGTTGTGTATGTGTATGGGCACAGTTTGGCCTAGTTCCTGAAGCAACTAATGAAATTCAGTTCTTGAGTATGTTAGTCAGCTTCTTGTTACTACAATGAAATGCCTAAGGAAATTAAGTTAATAAAGAGAAAAGGTTTATTTAGCTTACATTTTCGGTTAAAAGTTCAAGCAGCATAACACAAGTGGTCTGAAGAAAATATTAACTTGAGTCAATGTTTATTCTTCTTGAGTCCTAAGCAAAAAATGTCAGAGGTCACAAGTTAGGCCAGTTATTGTCCCCAAACAAGTTTTGTAAAACCTGCACGTGTTCTTTTTTCTCAGATTGAAGCCAGTCAGCATTTCCAAAATTGAGAATTTTTATATAAAAATGGATGTTTCTGGCTTCCACTTGCACTGAAAGTTCATGCTTCCCATGGCAACTGCACCCTGGATGTGGGTCTGGATATGCTCATGTGCTTCTTATGTGGGTTGCTTGCTATACAGTGCCCCACCACCCAGCAGCCTCCCTTTTCACTCAGGGATTCACCTAGTCTAATACACCTATTTCTGTTCCTGCCTGGAACACTGTAAACCTCTGAGCTTCCTCCATTCTTGATGGGAATTTTCACTGCATGAATGACCCTCTCAATGCACTGAGTAGCATGAGAGCCAATGGACCAGCAAGTACCAGGCATAAGACAATTTCTGCAGTTCTACCCTTTTTACAAAGTCTTGCTCATATCAACATTGATCTCACAATCCTATTCCAGGATCTTGCACATTTACAACACCCAAAGGGTCAAATCCCACTTGCAGTGACAAACTCCAATTGCTGAAGTAGTTTTTAAAATTTACTTTGAGGATGCTTACACCTGCCACTCCTGGTCTGATTTAACACCAGGCCTTGGCATTTAATGGCCTTTAGTGATTAATATCAGTCATTTGTTCAAAGTTAACAGCCCCAGAGTGACAGCCATAGATAAATTAACAACATTAGAAAAACACTAAAGCCAGCATTTATAGAGTGAATCATTGAAGAATATGATAGCTGTATAGATTGACTCTGCTCAGAATACACTATTAATGAATCTTATATGTTGAAGTTATTTTTACTCAGTATCTTTTTAATTGTTCTGAAGTTGTCCATATTTATCTTGATTAGAAAAACAAGCCAACTCCTAGAGACATTAATGGGTTTTATGTGCTTAGAAGTGAATATTATAAGCAGATGGAGGAAGTGAATGGGGTTGGGGGGAGAGGGCTGGGCATTGTATTTCCATCCAGGGAGTTGGTCTACAATGAATCCAAGGTGTTGAGTAATAGGCTCTATAAATTAGAGAACTGTTTACCTCATAATGTCTGCCAAAGAAATGCAGCCGAATTTGGGCTTTGCCTTTTCTCTACTCATTCCTGCACCTTGTTTAGAAGACATGGTACAGATTGCCTTGAACTCTGCTCCTGATGTTTAGGCCATTTATAAACAGTAATGCCTTTCAGGACTTTGTTATCTTAACTAGAATTATTTAACTTCTTCTTATGAGGGACAACAGAGAGCAAAGATCTTATTTCAGAAGAGCAAATGTTAACTGATTCCCTTTATTTAGGATAAAGCAATAACCCCACTTAGAAAGCTTTAAGGATGAGAAGAGCCGAATTCCCACATTTTATGGATGAGGAAATTGTGACCAGAGGGGCTGAACATACCAAGTCAGAAAGATAGGGGAGGAGAACCACATTTAAAGGTTAAACTCCCAGCATCTGAGGGGTCTCTCCTTCCTCAGTATCCCAACATCCTCCCACCCCATAGAAAAGAGGGAGCAGAATTAACTTTGTGGCAACCATTTGAGGGTCACCTAATAGAGAAAGATGAGACAATATAAAATATGTATTTTATGACCAGTTTTAGTGCTCAGCACATGCTCCCTGAAATACATCTTCCAGAAGATAATGACTGGCTCGTGTTATGAGTGCCAGTCATGTCTTTCTTAGAACTTTTCTGAACTGGTCATCTGGAGAACCACCAAATCCAGGTTATCCCTGCTCACTCCATTACCTATGGCCACCTATGATCTAAAAAAAAGTCAGTGCTAGAACTGCTCAAAAGAACTCCAATGTCTTGTTTCTCAGATTACAAATGTTGCCTAGTGCATCTTGTACTACTGACTTGCTCTGGGACTTTGAATGCAAATTGTCAGGATCTATTTCTTCATAGGCAGCCACATAGGATTTAACCTAGAGATTGTTATGTGGCTGAGTACAGTCAGTGGAGTACTCATGGGCTTTGCTGGCAGTTGTGGTAGAGGGCAGCAAAAGCAGGGTCACTGGGCAGTGTGGAGGAGAATCTTGTAACAAAGAACTTGACCAAAGGAACATATTGCATTAGCAAAGGCTGGAAAAGCAACCAGACCTCCAGTGCTATTTACACCAGGATGTGACAGAGGTTCCTATGTTTTGTGTGAGGCATGACTTACAATCAGTGTCAATGAGCAGAGAAGAATAATAGGAAAAATGCAGAGGGGAAGCCAGGACACTTCCTTCCCACTCCACCCTACAGCTGCCCCTGTGAGACTTCGGGCACACTTCCACACCTCCCAGTAAAATGAGTGGGCTCCATAAGACAATAGCTGAGGCTCCAGAGGCTTGATTATGTGCTAACAAGCATGCCTTATTACTCAAGCAAACTCACACCCACAGGGGCACTGGGCAAGCTGAAGTAGACAACAGACCAGAATTCAGGCTGCTTAGAAAACAGCCACCTTGAATACTTGTTCAGGGTTAAATTAAACCGAATTTGGCCTAAAGGTGACTGGGTATACCTTGAGTTCCTAGTTACTGAACTGCAACCTAACACCAAATGAACAAACTTAAAACCTAATTTAGGATTACAGTCAGTCAGCCCTTGGTTAATCTACAAGGGAAACATTTCCAGGGCCTTTGTAGATACCAAAATCCAAGGATGCTCAAGTCTTTTATATAAAATGGCTCAGTCTTTGCATCAATCTTTGCATAGCACCTAATTATATCCTCCATATACAATTAATCCTCTGAATCTACAGGTTCTGCATCCACAAATTCAACCAACCACAGATCAAAAAAATCTTTTTAAAAAACCCTGTATCTGATGTGTGAGGTTCAATCTATAGAACCACAAAAGACAAAACAAATAACAAAGAACCCTGCATCTGTATTGAATACATACAATTTTTCTTATTATTACAATACAGTATACAGTATTTTGTCATTAGTGCAATACAGTGTAACAACTATTTACCTAGCATTTACATTGTATAAGGTATCATAAGTAATCTAGAGGTGATTTAAAATATGCAGAAGGACTTGTATAGTTTATATACAAACATTACAGCATTTTATATAAGGGACTTAAGCATCCTAACATTTTCCTAACTGGACGTGAACTGGAACAAACCCCCTGTGGACACTATGGGATGACTGTAGCTTTAAATCATCTCTAGATTACTCCTCATACCTAACATAATGTAAATACTATGTAAATAGTTGTTATATTTTATTGCTTAGGGGGGAATGACAAGAAAAATATCTGTAGATGTTCAGTACAGACACTTTTTTTCAATATTTTAGAATCATGGTTGGTAGCATCTGTGAGTGTAGGATCCATGGATGTGGAACCAGCTGTAAATTTTTTGTAACAATTAGCTGAGCCTCAGCCAATCACAACAGCTGAGTTCTGACTAATCAAAGGCTACCAGCTGATTACATTATGCCCACATAAGGCAGTCAGCTGTACACAATCAAGCTGTCTCTGTAGTTCTGCTCTTTCCATAAACACTGCCCATTTGCAGAGCTCAGTTTTCCAAACTTCTCTGTGGACTGAGGGCTGTCTGATTCACAGCATTGTTCTTTGTTCAGTTAAACACTGTTAGATGAAATGTGGTCCAAGTTTTCTTTCAGCTTTAGCTATCCTGCCTTTTCAAACACTAGGTGGAGTAATCCAGTGTCCTCATGAGTATGTCATGTGCCAAAATGGAACACCAGAGAGTGTCAGCTTGCTCTAAAACACTGTGATTTTTGAAGAAAGAAAAAAGAAAGGAATCCTTGGACATAAAGGGGGATGGGAAGTTCCTCTGCCCTCAGGCATCTTTCTCCCCATGAACACCACTGAGAATCCTGAGGACAGAAGTGGAACAGAGCAGCCATGGGCTTATAGCAAGCAGCAAGCCTGCAGACCTGAGAGGGATCCAACCTCTCCTAGGTAGAGGCAGATGCTTAACTGGTGAAAAATAGTGGAAAAGCTCTAGGCTGGACTCCTCTTATCACTCCAGTGTCTGAAACGAATGTTCCAGACAAAAATGCAAAACTAACAGCAATAAATAGGGCAATAAGGAGGGAAGGGGGGAATGAATATTTAAAGCAAAAAGGAAATAGGAAATGAGGACTGAAAAGCAAAACAAAGGCAGGAGGTTAAGCAATTGGGGGAACTTTTATAAAATAATTGGTCAGAACTAAGAAATACACAGGCATATGCTAACGGAACCTATAGACAGGGAGCTCCCCAACCTCTGGAGACCAGGAAAGTCACGTTAATATTTAGGCCAAATTACTACAGGCCCTAGTGCCTACACTCTATATCACCAGGAATTCTCTTCACATAGGTTAAATGCTTCTTAGGGGTGCTGGTATTAAAAATCACTCTCTTGCCTTGTAATTATGTCACTTGTACATATTTATTTCCTTGTTTGTGATCTGAATTAAATTAAAATTAAATTATAAATTCTATAATGAAGTGGATCTCCTTTGCTTGTCCTAAGCTCCTTGGCCTGTGAAGGGAGTATTTATGAAATGAGTGATTGAATGAATGAAGGAATGATCATTCACATGCTGTTGCCTGAGGCTCCCACTTCTGCAGCACCTGCATCTACCTGAAACATTGCTGATAAGACCCTTGCATCAAATATTTCAGCAGTGCTGAATCCAGAGTTCTGGGGTCCCCACTCTCTGGGCTGGAAGCTACATGGTCCTCCTGTACCAGATATGCCATCTGTGTTGCTAAGTCAGCTTCACTGACCAGTCATGTAAGTAGCCCTCATTAAAGTCTATTGTTTCTTCACATGATCTAGCTTTGGAGAGCCCTACCCTAGATCCATGTGATATACATTTATAACCTAAGCATGGTGTGGAAGATAGTTCTGGTTTTATTTCCCTTCATGGAGGAAGGTCCTGATACCTACATATAAATGGGTGGAGCTAAAGAATGAATGGGCACAGCCTTCTTTAAGTACCACTGGCTTCTAAGACTTAAAGGAAAATGGAAAGAACAGGGTGAGGCAACTCCTGACTCCACCCACTAAAAACATATGAGTCTCGGTGATATAGGACCTCCAAATGATATAGGGGAAATAATACAATTCCCCACATGTTAGTTGTCAGATACACTGAGTTTGTGTTTCCCAAAATCAAAGAATGAATTCTAAGAAACATCAGAGGTTAAGCATAAGAAGTTGAGAGAAAGAGATTTTATTGAGAGAAAGAGATTTTGACTCCTAAAAGAGACAGGAGGGGACCCGAATGGGTTGTCCAGGGATCCCACTTCACAGGGCAAATATTATAGAACAAAATCACAAGGTGGGTACAATGTGGGACAAAATTATGATCAACTAATAAGATTACAAGTTTAGCTGCTTAGGTAATATTGAGCTGATGGGAAAGCAAGTCCTGTAGCAAGTATACACGGAAAGAACAAAGAAGTTTTTTAGGAAAGGATGACTCAGGAGGTCTTGGTTATCCACTGGGGCGACTGATGTCTATCTAGACTTTATTGGACCTGGTGTGATCACTTATCTTATCCCTTGGGAAAGTATGTAGGCCTGGTTATTTCATCTTTATCTTGAGACCTGGCCTCCAACAGATGGGACTCCGGCCATAGTTATAACGTGTTTTCATCTTCTGCACTGACTCTCTCCAGGTCCTAGCCCTGTCTGAGTGCCTATGATATTTCTACCTAACTAAGCTGTCTATAATACCAGTGTCCACCCAGGTCAGCCCAAGTAGGTGTTTTGAGACAGTAAAGCCAAGATTTCTGGATTTCTGGGCAGAGCCGACTGTAGCAATCAGAACCAGTCTTCTGAGAGAAACAGTGGCCACATTGCCTTATGAACCCAGTACTGGCAGGCTCTGAACACCAGGCTGTAGGAGGACAGAAACATCATATCCCACATCACATATCACATCACCCATTTCCACATTCTTTAATGACCTGAGTCATAGAGAAAATGGCCTTACCCCTTTGCAGTAAAATGTCCCAATGAAAATGTCATTTTCAATTGTATTACTTCTCTCCCTGGCCCATTCACAAAGGATATGCTCCAAGAACCTCAGGGAGTCCCTGAAGCCACAGAAAGTATGGAATTCTACCTACAAACAATGAGATGATGCCAAGACAGGTTTTTTATAACCAAAATGGCCACTAATTTTCCTTACCTAGATAGTGCTTACAACATGGATGCACTGGAGGAAGGGATGATTTATGCAGTGGGCAGCACATGATTGTTATCATGCTACTGGGAATAGTACATAATTTAAAGCTTACGAGTTGCTAATTCAGAAGTTTTCACATAACATTTTTAGGCTGCCATTGACTGAAATAACTAAAACCTCAGAAAGCAAAACCACAGATAATGGGGGCACTACTGTATTTCAACTGAACCTGCAATAATAGTAGTGTCACCAAAACAGTAGGTTACCCTTACCCTTGGTGTCTCCACAGAAGCCCTGATATATTGCTCTCCTCTTCCCACTTTGGCACTAAACAAATTGAGGGGTAGAACAAATAATAAACATGATGACCAAAAATATCACTGTTATTGTTAGAGGTCAGATTGGAGGGCATTTCTTGGAAGGAGAGCTCAGTTGCCCTACTAAATCTCAGAATTGAACCTTCTACTGGTGGACCAGAAAGCTCTCTCCCTCACTCTCTGCCCTGTAAGTTGATAAAGGCTTGTGCTCACGTAAGACTTGGCTATAAAGAACCCTGGCTCTCTGCAGGCAGTATATCCTGATATTATTTTCAAATGGGCCAATCATGGGAAGTCACTTCACCTCTCCACTGGCAGAGGAGCAAGGTGTCCACAGACAATTCCCCCATGAAAGAAAGGAGGAAGGAAACTTTCCTACCTGACTGCCTGTCTAACAAGTCTCAGTAAAGTACCTTATTGACTATTTTGAATTGAGAAGACCTCAGCATGGACGCCCCCCTCCTACCTGCCTTGTGGCCTTAGGCAGCTCACTTACACTCTCTGAGTACCAGTTTCATCTCTTGCAACAAAAACTTATAGCTTTGGGCCACATGGATACTTCATGGCTACACAAAGCTTCTTTCAGTTCTATTTGCAAATAACCTTGGCCTGTCTCACCTTTGAGCCATATTTCCATTCATCCATCAGGGAAACTATGGATTTTACCTTGTACCCACTTGGTCATATCTCTAGTCTTTCATAAAATGTCTATGTGACAGTTATTATTAACAATTAATTACAGGTAACATAAAGTTAAAACAAAATGTTCCTGTCTCAGCTTCTGTCTCAAATGTGTGTGTGTGTCTGTGTGTGTGTGTGTTTCTGTTCACATACATGCACTAGCGATGATTTACTCCTAAAGGGAAAATGAACATTTATAATTTGAAAATGATTTATAGCTAAAAGTGCATATTGACATTCTCTTACAAACTACAAAAATTGAAAGTCAACCAAATATTATTCTTCAGTAGAACTGTGAAGACTATTATCTGCCTCTGATTGATTTTAATATCCAAAGATTTTTCTTAACTTAGGAAATGTGGTTGGAAAAGATCATATATTTATCAAAAGTGGACATGGGTTTCAAAACATTGAGAAATAACCACATCATCTAAAATGGTTAGTTAAACATTTTTCAGGAAATTGACTTTCTTCATGACATTGAAAAGGTTCCACCTAATGGTCCAGCTGTCTGGGGAATATTTCACAACTTTCACCGCTGTCCATTTCCACCCAAACTCAGGTGCGGGAGCATTGCTTGCTGAACACTCTCTGTTCAGAGGGTACTAAAGGACTCTTCCTGCCTGGTTTGGGTTATTTAACAAGTAACCTGAGCTGTCACAAAGGGGTACACGAGGAAAGTGCGGTATGTAGGGCAATGTTGATTGGTTTGACAAAGCCAGGATCCAGGCTGGCATCCTCTCCGAACAACACAAAGTGAACATTCATGGATCTGTTGAAAGAAGTCCTCATTTCAAGACAACAGTACCAGCAGCATCTGGGTTCCTCTGCAAGAACATCATACAGTGCTGGGCACATCAGGATGGTGAGTGCTGGTCCATGAGAGATGGTTCAATTCCACACCACTCACTGGTGCTGCCCACAGGTGGTGAACATGCTTCTTCAACTGTTATAATCCCAGCTCAACATTCTGGGCCCAGCCTCACCAATTTCCACAAAAACCAAAACCCTGTCTCTCATTGTGCTCCCTTTCCACACAGGACCCATATCTTCCAGCATCCCGAGGCAGCCTAGCTCTGTGGTGGTGAACCTATGGCACACATGCTGCATCAAGCTGTTGGTATCATCGAAAGCTCTAAAAGTTTTGCCATCAGTGGCCTAGCTCCTTCCAGAGTATTTTTCAAATTTATTGGTTTTTTGGGGGGTTTTGTTTTGTTTTGTTTGTACCAGGGATCGAACTCAGGACCTTGGACTTGTGAGGGAGGCACTGTGTCACTGAGCTAAATTCCTGGCCTCAAATGTATCATTAAACTACACTTTCCTTAAGCATTCCTTTTTTCATTCCCACCATACAACTCTAATTTTATTCAAAGTGATGTTGAAATAATTGAATAAAGTGTAAGTCCCAAGAAAGTAAGGGAAAAAATGTAAAGAAACTAAAAATAAATGAATAAAGGGTAAGTGCCAAGAAAGTAAGGAAAAGAAATGTAAAGAAATTAAAATCTTAAAAGGTAGTCAGACACGTTTAATGTCATATTTCAAATATATTTTACTAATGTCATTAAATTTATGCTTATGGTGGTGAATTTTTGTTGTTTCTCTTTGGATAAAAAGTTTTATGCTGGCCAGGTACAATGCTGCATGGCTGTGATCTCAGCACTTCTGGAGGCTGAGGCAGGAAGATCACAAGTTAGAGTCCCACCTGGAAAGCTTAGCAACACTATCAAAAAATAAGAAAAGAAAAGAAAGGAAATGGAGAAAAAGAAAGAGAAAAGAAAAGGAAAAGAAAGAGAAGAAGAACTCAAAAAGAGGTTTGGGAAAGGGCTTTTGGGCCGCCATCCTTCCCACCACTCCTGGCCCAGAGGAAGGGGTTTCTGAGCTGCTGTCCCACTGCTCTGGGCCCAGAGGAAGTGGCTTCCAGGCCACAATCCATCCCACCACTCTTAGCCCAGAGGAAAGGGCTTTTGGGCCACCATCGACCCAGCCACTCCCAGCCCAGAGGAAAGGGCTTCTGAGCTGCTGTCCAACCTCTCCCAGCTCAGAGGAGGTGAGCTGCACTGGTGCCAATAATGAGTTGAAATGAGAAGACACATAAATAAGTCTCAAAACCAGACTTCCAGTTCACCTACAGCAATCCCAAAGGGAAATGACATGGAACACTCTGATACTCAACCACCTGGACCCAATGAACTGGCAACAAAAGAGGATCTGGAAAAAATGAAATCAGAAATAATTCCTCAGGTAACAGCAGAGAGTGTGCTTGTAGTGCAAGGCATGATTAATAAATCGAGAAAGGAGCTGAGGAGCATGATGGAATCCCAACAAATAGGAAATGAATGGATTCCATAAAACATATGCAAATAGATTTCCAGGAGATGAAAAACTCCACTGAAAGTCTACACAGCGCAATGAGCCAATGTGAGGACAGAATTTCAGATGTAGAAGATAAAATTGCAATTAGTGACCAGGAAAATAAAAATTGTTTTAAAATTGTAAGGGAACACAAGAAAGCAATCCAGCAGCTGCTAGGCCATGCAAAGAAGAATAGCATAAGACTGATTGGAGTCAAAAAAGAAACAGGAGAGAGTGGAGATGACATAAAAAAAAAAAACTCTTCACAGAAGTGATGGCAGAAAACTTCCCAAAGAGGGGAAAAGAACTTGACATACAGATAAGTGAGGCATATAGGACTCCAAATAGCCTTGATCAAAAAAAAAATCTACACATGGGCATATAATTGTTAAGATTCCAGACTCAACAGAAGAACAAAGTTCTACAAGCAGTCAGAGAAAAGAAACAAATCACATACAAAGGAAAGCCCATCAGAATCACAGCAGACTTCTCAACACAAACCATCAAGGCAAGAAGAGCTTGCAGTGACATATTCCAAGCCCTAAAAGAAAACAGCCTCCAACCCAGATTGATGTACCCTGCAAAACTATCTTTCAAAATGGATGGAGAAATAAGATACTTTCATGACAAAGAGCACCTTAGGAACTTCGTGAATACCAAACCAGCACTCCAAAAAATTTTACACAGTATCCTAGGAACAGACACTGAGGATCACAACCCCAGGAAGCACAGCAGAATGAACCCATCTGGTGCAACAAGAAATTAAATGTAAAGGAGGAGAACCCAAGAAAAAGAAAAAGTCATGACAATGTGTCAATTTTAATGGTCTCAATTCACCTATCAAAAGAAACAGAGTGGCAGAATGGGTCAAGAAGCAAGATCCAACAATATGCTGCATACAATAAACACACTTATTTCAAAATGAAACTCATAGACTGAAAGTTAAAGGGTCAAAAACAATACTCCATGCAGCGAGAAACCGAAAAAAAGCAGGAGTAGCTATCCTCTTTGCAGATCAAGTAGATTTCAAACCAACACTGATTAAGAGACAAAGAAGGACACTACATTCTTGTAAAAAGAGGCTGGGGATGTAACTCAGTGGTAAGGTACCCCTGTGTTCAATCCGCAGTACCACACATACACACACACACACACACACACACACACACACTCCCCTATTAGAGTTTTTCTTAAGATAATGGAGTGTTCAGTGTTTTGGAGTCAGGTCTACTTTTAACATTTTTATTGAATGTTTAACAGAACTTTTTCTTTTCATTGGTAATAAAATTATTGTAGTGAATGAATTTTTAAATTCACCATTTCTTTGCCATTTAATCTCTGTAATTAATCTCTCACTATGAAAAGCCAAAAATACTAGATCCTCCATTTTCCAGTTTCCTTTGCAGCTAAGGTGGTCATGGGAACCAGTCCTGTACAATAATTGAAGATAGACACTACTGGGGGGGGGTACCTTCTGGGAAAGATTTCATCATTATAAAGAAAGAGATCCACCAAGGAAGGCTCTCTTACCATCCTATCACCTTCCTTCTTGTTTTTGAAAATAATTCCCATATAAACTAGATGTTGGCACTGTAGCAGCCATGCTGCCTCCATGAAATGATGTGATAAGAACATGAGGGCCGTTGGTTGGATAGATTCTGGATGACATTGTTAGGCACCTGACCAACCTGCAATCCCCATCCCCCAAGATTTTTATGGTATGAAATAAACAAAAGCATTCATGTTTTGAATCACTGTGAGTCAAGCATCTTGTGGCTTGCAGATAAAATAATCTAACAACTTCTGTCATTCATTTTCTTTTAGTTATTGTATGTGCATCTGTGTGTGCAAATGCACATCTACGTATTTTATTTAATCCAAATCCACTTAAGCTTAGTTTTTATTCCTATGGTGAAATTTTTTTTATCAATTGTTAATGAATTTTCCATAAACATTTATTTAATGTCTGGAAATGTCACCACTGTATATTAAATTCATATCTATAATAATGTTTTATTAAGCCTCAAATTCTTCATTAATAAATTATAATAATAGTACAACATAAGATTAAGAGATGATATTTATACATCTATGACCCCAGGTCCTGACACATAGTAAATATATAATATATAATAACTACCATAATTATCCATTATCATTGTTTTTATATGATTTCTGGTTCTAAGTTTCTTCATGGTTTCCTTTTTCTTTGTTTTCTAACTTTGACTGTATACTTTCATTATATACTGTTTTTAATTCTAATGGTAGTTAGCTTTGTGTTTTGCAAAATTATACTTAACCTCTTTTTCTTTAACTATAAAGTAAAAAAAAGTGTAATGATATTTTAAAATCTTTCCCATTCTGGATAAACAATTTAACACTTTTTAAATTCCACACTTTGGTGTGCTATATTTATTTTAGTTAGTAAATTCTGGGATTTCAGGCCCATACTGTCATAATTTAGTATTTTATCATAAATATCTTCTTTAAGATTATTTTTTGACATTTATATCTATTTTGGAAACTGGATTAAACAACTTACTCAGACCTGAATTCATGTGTATTTGCTATAAATGCTTAGCACTCCCACTCATCCTTTTAAAACCAAGATTGTGTAGAAACTTAGGGAGTCTTTTTGCTCCTTCTCTTGGATTTTTTGGTGTATGTTAAATAACCTCATTTAAGAAAGATATACAAGTACATATTTTTGACAACTTGTCTTTCAAATGATGTCTTCTTATTGATTTTATATGAAAATTAACTTAGAAGAGAAGGTCAGAGAGATAATGCAGGAGAGAGGAGGTGTGACAATAACATAAGGGTCCTTTGAGCCTTAGGAGAGATTTTGGCTTTTATTGTGAGTAACCAGTGGAGTCACTGAAGGGCTTTGACATGAGGAATAGTATCATTTAAATTGTTCATTTGGCAACTGTAACTAAAATAGAAAAGATACTATTGGAAGAATCAAGGTAAGAGATGAAGTTGCTGGTACCAGAGGGTAGCATTATACAGTATGAGATAGTAGCAGAGCCTCAGATTATACTTTGAGGGTAGAGCCAATAAGATTTCCTAATGAGTTTGATATCACATATATGCAAGGAAGTGTATTTGAATATGGGATTTGGATTCTTAATAGCTGAAAGAATGGACAATTTATCAAGTGAGATTAAAATAGTTATGGTAGAACAGGTTTTAGGCAAGGGGGACATTGGCATTGTTTTTAGAACTGATGAGTTAAAGATGTCTATTACATATATAGGTAGAGATGCTAAAGAGGCAGTTGGATATAAACCTGAAGTTAGGGAGAAAGATCTGGATTGAAGATATACATTTAAGAGTTAGTGTGGTTTGCATGTAGTTGAACCCCACCAAAACTCCTGTTGAAGATTAATTCCTCAACGTAACAGTATTAGGTGATGGGGCACAGTGGGTGGTGTTTGGGTCATGGAGAAAGAGCCCTCATAAATGGATTAATACTATGATTATCACATGAGAATGGATTCTCACTTTTCCAGGACCATAAGGGAGGTTATAAAGCAAGTTTAGCCCTCATGTTTTGTCTTTTGTACATGCCCATTTTCCCATGGAAAAGTACAAGGCTATCACCAGCAGTTAAGCATATGAAAGTTCCATGATCTTGGGCTTCCAGAACCACAAGCAAATTAAATCTGTCCTTATAAATCACCCAGTCTCAGGTATTCTTTTATAGCAACAAGCAACAGGTTAAGAAAGGAGTCATTGGTATCTGGATGGTTATTCAGACCTTGAGCCTACGTAAACTCTGGCAGTGTTTTTTTATAGCTTCCTACATTGAATTCTTTCTTTCTATGCATGCTTGAATAATACTAATAAATAATAAAACACTAGGTTAACAAGAGATGAGAATTTTTATGGGTCTTGGCCCTATCCACTGCCTATTTCAGAGTCAGTTGCATTCTGTCTCAGATCCACAGCTGGAGCATAGGCCCCATCTATCAGGCATTTATTTTATACAGATCCGATATGCCAAGGTGGTATTTCTCTCATCCCTCCTTCTGGAAGCTCAGATGCTTCAAAGTAAGCAAGTTCTGAGAATCCACAATTTCACACACAGTTCTTTCTACTCACCACATTTAGAATATTATCACCCACCATGGCCAAACCCTCAGCCCTTCTGTCTCAGCCCATTTTCTGTTGCTATAACAGAACACCTGAGACAAGGTATTATATAAAGAATAGAGATTTATTTGGGCTCACAGTTCTTGAAAGTAAGAAGTCCATGGCACAAGCAACTCCTTGGCTTCTAGGAAGGCCTAATGGTGCTTGACCTCATGGCACAAAGTGGAAGGTCAAGAGTACAAGAGTACAAGAGAGAAAAAGAGGCAAACTCCCATGATAACTGAGCCATTCCAGAGAGAAAGGCATTAATCCCTTCATGAGGACTCCACCCTCAAGACCACTCACCTTCTCTAGGTCCCACATTCCAACACTGCAGTATTGAGAAATTAAGTTTCCAACCCATGAGTTTGGGGGGGGACATACTCAATGATAGCACTTCTTTCTTTCCTGTTTTTTGTTTACTTACTTGTTTTCTTGGAAGTTATTTCTTTGAGAATTACAAAAGATAGAATACATGTAGCAGATAGATTCCTGCCCAGATTCAAAGCATGGGATAAGATATAAAATACCTCTCTACCTTTGTCTCACTGGAAATATTATTCATAATGAGGTAACGTCTACATTTAGCAGGATGGAAAACCCTGTGTTTGAGGGAGTTCAGCCTCATCAACCTTGTTCCAGGTCCTGGGACTAGGTTGTTCATCAGATTCAGTTTTAATCTTACTCTGTCTTCAAAATCACTTTAATGGGGGCCAAGGATTTGCTCAGTGGTTCTGCCACCTGCCCCACAAGCACAAGGATCCGAGTTCAATCCCAGTACCAAAAACCAAAAAAAATATTTTAATGGAAAACTAGAGGAGTTCCATAAAAAATCAATAGTCAGATGCCATTTTAAGCTACTTCAACTGCAAAACAAAGTCATATAGCAGAGTTCATGTTAACACTGTAAATTTCTAAACTCTCACAACCAAAACCATCATGCTAAAATCAACAGAAACATTCCAAACAGCTGATAGTAAGTTTTCTCTCCCAGATCCCTGAACATTTTATAAACTATCTCATTTATCTCTCCAGCTACAACAGTTCACTCCTCAGATCTAGCTCGCTATGGAGAAAAGTCCATATACACACTCCCAACAAAATATAAATTCGATAGCCAGAAAGAAGACTACTCTCTCAGTCCCTAAATACACAGACATAAATATCTAATGTAAGCAATCTAAAATTAGATTATGAAAAACTGTGAAGATTTGATTTATTCCCCATTATTCTCCCCCAGTAAGGACCCCATTTTGATAATTAACACTTATATTAATATGTTATCCATATTTAAGATACCCACATCATCTTTCTTTATTGCCTTAGAGTCAGGAGGAAGAAAAATGCTCCTATACCAGTGGTAGCAGATCTATGGTATGCATGCTGCAGCAGAGCACCAGATAACAGTGCACATAAGGGCATGTACATGCTCAGAAAGTAGTAAAGGCACCAGGTGAAGATGTCAGGAGCCAAGACCCATTAGCTGTGACTCCTCTGAGCATTCACATGGCTGGCCAGTATTCGGGTTTAATCGCAGTGTTGGCACTTTGTGATAAATAAGTGGGTTTTGGGTTGCAGTTTGGGTACTTGGTCCCAGAAAGGTTTGCCATCACTGTCCTATACCATCCATTCTTGGACTGTGGATACTAGAAAGAAAAAGGGAAATAAGTCACATTCACACTTTTTGGTCCAATATGCTGCTCATATAGCACAAGTTTCACTGCAGGATGCAAACTAAGCGTGGAAACTTATAACTACAGTATTTCTTTGAGAATTACAAAGGATAAATATGTATAGCAAATAGATTCATCCTCAGATTCAGAGTGTGAGGTGAGATATGAGGCAGATACAAATGAACCAAAACAAAATCAAGGTCACAGCAGCACAAGAGGCCAAAGGGCAAAACTCAGGGAACAGAGACAAATTTTTTGTTCCTTGTGCTGTCAGAGTTTTATTTCTCTTAAAACCTTTCTCTTACCTTTTTAAACAATGTTTTTCTCCTACATGAACTTCATGTCTTTTGGAGGCCCATGTAGATCCCTTGCTCTCAGTAGTACTCCAGAAAGGTTTTGAACTGAACAGAATGTATTTGCAATAGTTTAGAATAGCACACCTGTGTGCACACACATGCAATTAAGTTTTCTTCAATAATGTCTAAGATCCAGGAACAAGACCAGGTTCGAAACAGGGGTTGGTGGTTTAGAAATGGAGGAAGACTCAGGCTGTTGGGTGTGAAGCAGGGCATTATTGAAATGGTAGACTACAAAGGGAGAAAGGAGTCAAGGAAGGTGAAGGAGGAAACCAAGGAGGCCAAGGCAAAAGGGAAAGGGAGGAAGACATCCAAGATAAAGAGATTATAAGCAAAGAACGAAAGTTCAGAGGTAGAGAACTCTGAGATCATCAGAGTTCCCAGGGACAATAAGATCTCCTGTGGGCAGAGATCTGCTATGAGAACCACACACAGGCTTTGGTCTGTACAGCACCTTCCAGGGGCCTAACAGGCTGTCCAGCAGGTAGCTGTGGTGGAGACAGAAGTGTGTGGGGCACAAGAAGTCAAAATCCTCTGTGGTTAAGACTGAAGATAGTTGTCTAAATGTGGATGAAGGGAGGATCCCAGTAGCAGTTGAAAGAGGAAGATAACTTCTTCTGTTGGTCTATGTTTGTAAATACTAAACCAAATTCTTCAGTGAGATCTGAAGCAATCATAAATCTCCAAGTCTTCAGAATCTACATGTTAAAATTTTTCTTTAAATTAGCTAATATCATACAGACTGGAATCTGTTTCTTAGGCCTTAAGGTGGGGGTCAAGAGAGGAACTTGTAAATCTTATCTGTCCTATAAATAAAGAAATGATACTTGCCAAAGGCAGAAAGGAAAACAGACCTATGGTGAAAACAACAATTCTAGAAAAGAATTGCAAAAACTGGCATAGTGATAATGCCACACTTATGGCAAACTATATGTGGAAGAATAGATATTTTCTGAAGTGTATTTTTTTCTCGAAAGTAGAATGGTAAATACCAGAGGCAGAAGTAGACCATGGGAAGCAGAATGTGTACAAAGTTTCAACTTTCTGAGTTCTGTGATCCATTCTAGCAAATTATTTAATCTGAGCAGATGGTCATGGGAACTTTCAATTTATAGCCTATTGGTCAGAGATACAGATGACACCCTAGGACTTGTGACTAGCATCTGAAGTGGGAACAGACTTGTGAGACTGAATCCTTAAACCCAAGGAGTGAGGCAGTACCTGGAGTTAATGTTGCAATTAAATTGATTATAATAGAGCACCCACTTTGTGTCTAGAGAGTTGGATAACTGATGTGAAAAAAACCCATAGATTTGCCATCAGAAATGTTATAGGTTAAAACAGCTCAGAAAACCTCTTTGCTGAGATCCAACTTTTTCAGTCTTCCTTGTTACATGTGGAAAGCCTCAACTACCAACTGCAGTGCTTCCTCTACTTTAATACTTAACCTCAACCTGGAGACCCTGTGTCCTGTGTTCCAGACTTTGGTTTGGGACCCTCTGTTTTGATCCCCATTTCTAATCATTTCTGATTAACTCTAATGCCATAGAGCATATAAAGTACCTTTTACTTTGGACATGACATCAAGTAACTCTTGAGAACTCACAACTTCTTCTTAAGACATAATATGCCTGTTAGTGTCCATTCTCTCTGAATGCAGACCATTTCCCTATTCTCATCTCATGTTTCCTTTCGCACACATGTACTCATCCTTCAATTCAATATCTCTAAATACTGATCAGTTTTGGAAGCAGGACCATACCTACCTCTGCTGTCTCACTAACACATACATAAAGACTATTTGGGAAATTATTAAAGTTGATTTATATTTTAATCATCTCTCAAAGAGGTATGCTTTATATATTATGAACTCAACTCCCCCATTAAAAAATACTTCACTCAACCTATTTCCTTTCCAATTGTTGACATTTTTTCTCTCCTCTTCTTTCATTCCAACTTCTCAAAATGCCACCTATTCTAATGTCTTTCTCCAACTCCTTACTTCCCACCCCATTTCCAATGGCTTCCATCCCCATCACTCCTCGAAACAGTTCTTCCAAAAGTCATCCAGGACTTATTTGTTACTATGAGTCATAAACTTTTCTCAATCTTTGATTTTACTTTATTTCTCAAAACATCTTTGAAAGATGATGTTATCCATTCCTTTCTACCTGAACCACCATTTTAACTTCCTAGACATTCTCCTGGTCCTGCTCTGTCTCCTTTGCAGGATCATACTCTAGTAGCCAACTAGCAAATGTTAGACTTCTGCAAGATGAATCCTAGGTCTTCTTTTATCACTGTATTCAGTCTTCCAAGACAGCATTAGCAATTACCACCGATGAGTAGATGACTAACACATCTTTATCTCTAGCCTGGAGCTCTCTTCTTGAGTTCTGTTTGATATCTCCATTTATCTGGTGATCTATGTAAGTTTTCAAAATC
Source organism: Heterocephalus glaber (assembly GCF_053883595.1). Lineage (NCBI taxonomy): Eukaryota > Metazoa > Chordata > Mammalia > Rodentia > Bathyergidae > Heterocephalus > Heterocephalus glaber. Next base: position 826,895 of record NW_028258146.1, on the reverse strand, counting down.
CCCATAGACTCAATACAAGCAAAATTGAATTAATTGCTCTGGCAGGATAGAAACTGTTCCTTCGCATGGAGATAATGAGAATACACAAAAATTTTAATAAAGAGACTATTACCAAGATATGGGCAGGGTTATAGAAGCCAACTGAAACAGCTGGGTGGAGGAATTTAATACTGATAACCCTTCTCTTGCCCTGTGACCTCCTGATAATTTGCAAAAGTTAAGCAAAAGCTAGAAAATGTGGGAACTTGTTGAGACAGATGGTGAAGGTCAGCTTCCTGGGGCATAGATAAAGGTGGAAAGGGAATAGAACTGGTGGGACATAGGAATTAATTTCAGCATAATGATCTTCCCATTAAATCGAGTTCTCTGCAAGCATTCCCTACCTTGAGGATATTCATCCATTCATCCTGTCACTCAAACCAGAAGCCTGGAAATTTCTTGACAAGCTGCCATAAGTCTGAATAGTACTTCTCAGAACAATGCAACCCCAATTGTTTCCAAACAGCCTACCTCAGATTTACATGTTCCTTTCTTTCATAGCACTCATTACAATTGCAATATCATACTGCACATAGAATTACTTTACTGGAGTAGAGGGTGAAGGGAACTTTCCTTTCACCTCCTCAAGTTTTGATACAATGGATTGACAACAGTAGACATATAAATAGGAGAAAAGTTTAAGAAACTTGAGTTCTTAAAAAACCCAGTGAAATTTAAAACTTTATATAATCTCTTAATAGGGAAAGGGGGATGGGAAACATAGACAACTTAAGGAAGAGTAAATATTTGTGGTAGAGAATAAATGGATGGAAAGTACAGATGATGTAGCCCCAGGCAAAGTCTTATCCTGTGATATGAGTCAATCTCCCCTGGATGAGGAGATTCCAGGGGATGAGCACCCAGGAAAATTAAATCCTCTTTTGAGAATCCAGTCTCAAGACAGCTAAGAGAAAACCTCTACCAGCATCTTACTGGTCTCCATGGTCCTTCAATTTAAATTAATTCGTCTACCAAACCTTCATATTTCAGGTGGCATTGCCTTGTCTCTCAAACTGGCATTTATGTTTCTCTCTAACATGTAAACTCCAAGTTGGCAGAGACCAGGATTATTTCTGTTTACCATCACTTTTCCAATCTCTTTCCACTTTTCCAATCTTTTCCTGAATAATATTTACTGAATGAGAACATGATAAAGCTTGCAGGAATATAGAGACCTCACAATCACATCATTTCATCAATAGGGAGAGCTGGAACGGTATTCTCAGAAGAAAAAAAAAGCTAGGCAAATTGTCTAAGAGTTCAAAGTAAGTGATCAAAAATGACTACTGTTAGCTTTCTATGTCTAGGGCCCATGTAAAGATCTTATAAGGGTGACTCTCAGGGCACAAACTCAGAATATCTATCTATTTCTGCTTAAACCCAATGAAATCTAATATTGAACTCTGCTAAGTAGGCTTGGTGGACAGTTTAGCCATTTAAGGGTCCCTCACACCTCCAGGAATTGCAGCCAAACCAAGATTTCTGAAACATCCAACAAGGATAGGAAGGACTTCTGGTTTCCCATCTATCATAGCTCTGCTGAGCTCTCACTCTCTGTGTCTATTGTGATGTTGACATCTGGAGCATTCCGTTCCTGTGCCGCCTGCAGCTGAACTACAGGGACCTGTGCCTGGACTGGAGGCCTCAAAACCTGCCACGCCTTCCTAAGCATCCTGAATTCCCCATACTCCCCAGTGTTCTGACACTTGGGGAGGAGAAGCCTGTGAGTTTGTGCTCTCACCCTAACCCACTCTCTCTTTTTATTGTAACAACACACTGATAATCTTTCCTGCCTGTCTTAACCTCTCTCCTGGTTTCCCAAAAAAAGGGAGATTCTTCAGTGAATTTTCATCAATAAGCTTAGGATTTAGTAAAACCAAAGCCTGGAAGAGAAGTAGCTCACAGGCAAATTCTGCTCTAACTGAACTTCTTTTTCAAACCATAAAAGAGCTGTTTACTTTGAAGGAACTGATATGGCGAAGGGGGGAAACTGAAGGAAATCCCCAAATAACTATAATTCTCAAGTATGCTGCTACACTGATACTATTCCATTACACTTCACAAAAGGCTTTGGATGATTGTTGTCATCTCCAGTTTTTAGAAGAATAAACTTAGAAGCTTTAAATGACTTATCCAAGATAAGCTTACTAGCACCGTGAAAAGACTCAACTTCAAAATCTGACTTACCTCAAGTCCATGCACTTTCTGAGTCTAGCTTTGGGGAAATGACTAAGGTGAGAATAATGGTTCGGCCATGGTGTACATATTGACTTGGTAGCATGAGCCAGCAAGCCTTCTTTGAGAGGAAAGTCTTCCCTCATCTGGGAAGGAGAATCTCAACTGGAATTTTCCTGGTGTAAAAGAAAGAATGAATAAGTTTGAAGTAATTTCAGGTTTGAAATAGAAACCTGAACTGTCTAACTGGGAGTCTAGAAAGGGAGGTGCCCTCAAACTCCTCACTCTAGGTCTTGGATTTTTCCACCTGTGAGTAATTCAACTTACTCCAAAAGGCAGGACATGTTTAGCACCAATACTTTTGAGCTGGGATTTTTTTTTAATAGAGTCCAAATGAAAATCCTTGTTCCTTTCATGGGACAATCTCTTCTTTAAATGCCAAAGATTTACTGTTTGATGGAGGAAATTCTGTCAAAATATGGTTCCCATTCCGGAGTCATTGGAAAACACATGGGAAGGATATATAGACTTCCTGGACACACGCATACATATACACATGCACACATGCACACACACACACATATGAATAACTTTCCTAAATAGTTTGATGATGACATTTGGAATTGATCTCATACATGTTAAACCCTCTGAAAAATCCATGTCTGTGAAGAGAAGCTTTAAATATTAGGATGCATTGTCTACAAAAGTCAAATACACCCTCTTGTGGTAATATGGCATATTTTATTTCCAGATGATTTCTATAATAGAGCTCTATAATAGAGCTCATGAGATGGTAGTTTGAAGAATAATGAGTACGGGAGAATGTCCTGTGTACTTAAAGTGTATTTATAATACCTTTATACTCTAACGTCAAAGCCATTTTTTAAAAGTATCATTTATATCTTCCTTATGGATCCTCATAATCTCCAATTTTCAGATGGAAAAAACTGAGACTCAGAAGTTTTGCATAACTTGTATAAGATGGCCTAAGTAGTAGAAAAATGAAATGAAACAAAGACTTTGAATGTCTTGCCTTTCTATCAAAATGACACACCATTCAGAAAGCTGATTCATCGATTTCCAAAACTTGAGAGGGCTAAGGCTGAAGAATTAATGAAAATTGAAAAAAGTTATTCCTATCATGTAACTAAATGAGGAAGTGATCACTACCCAGGCATGGGAAGAACTCCATTCATAATTTGGTTTTCCACCTAATGTATGTTGCTCATCAGCCAATCCACTGACATGTTTTGAACGCTGATATCTCCTCGGCTGTCCCAGGAGCTGAACAGTGATGACCAACACAGATAAAACTTTTGGCCTCATGAAGCATACATTCTGCATATATGTTAGTGGTCTGTTACTGTACATCCAATCACCACTAAGTCAGCAGGTGAAGACAACACCCATTTTTATTATACAATTGCCCACTATATAATTCTCCAAGTCAGAAGTCTTTTCATGATCAGTTCAGGATCCTGCTCAAGGCTAAAGTCAAAGTGTGAGCTAAGCTCTGCTCTTATCAGATATTCTGAAGAATCCACTTCCACATTTGCTATAGTTTGAATATATTCCCCAAAAGTTCATAGTTGTAAAGTACTTGCCAAATGCATCTTAATGGTATTGGGAGGTGAAACCTTTAAGAAATAATTAGGATTAGATATGATCATGACAGTGGGTCCCTATGATGGCATTAGTGGTTTTATAAGAATAGAAAGAGAGGCCGAAGCACTGTCTGGCCAGGTAATAGATAACCTTTCCCATGTTAGGATGCACCATGAAGGCCCTCACCAGATGCCAAGCAGAAGTCAGCACTGTACTCTTGAATTTTCTCCCCTCCAGAACTGTGAGTCAAATACAGTTTTAGTTTTAATAAACTCCCCAGGGTTATAGTTTGGATCTGGAATGCCCTTCACAATCCCGTGTGTTAAGGACTTGATCCTCAGCCCATGGTGCTACTGGGAGGCGGTGGAACCTTCAAGAAGTGAAGCCTAGCAGGTGTTTCGGTCATCGTGATGTGCACTTAAAAAAGAATAGAGGGACCCAGCCCCTCTCCTTCCTCTCTTTTCTCTTTTTCTGCCTTGAAGTAAGTAGTTTGCTCAACTATGTACTCTGAAAATGATGTACCTCTAAAGGCTGAAAGCAATGGGGTCAACTCATCATAGACTGACACCCTCAAAACTGTGAGCCAAAATATACCTTTCTCTTCATAAGTTATCTCAGATATTTGTTATGGTGACAGAAAGCTGACTCATGTCCCCCATCTCAGGTATTTTGTTATCACAACAGAAAATGAAATGAGTCAAGGTTAACTGAGGTTATGAGACTGCTGGCTCCAGTCTCTCGCTACCTTCCAGGGAGCTCTAGGCCCTATACACATTCCTTCTCACATAGCCCTCTCCGTCTTCAAACCAGCAATGACACAAACAGTGATTCTCATGCTCTCAATCCCTCTAACTTTGTTTTCAGGCCAGCCAGAGAAAACTCGGCTTCTGATATGTTCATGTAGTTAGATTAGTTTCATGAAGATAGTCACTCTCGTGCAATACACCATACTATAATCATAGGAATGAGATGTCACAGTAGTCTCAGCTTCTACCTACACTCAAGAAGGAGTGGGAATCAGAAAAAGGTGAATGTCATTGAAAGTCACTCTTAGACATCTGCCTCCCAGTGGGCAAGAGAATATTGAAACAAAAGCATAATGTTCGGTCACAAAATCTAAGAAAAAGGAGGATTCTATAAGAGGGAGACCTGAATACTGAAAACAAGCTAGCTACACCACAAGCTACAAAAAGACTACCCAGACCAAGAGTATCATCTTTAGAAAGGCCTTGAGACAGAATAAAATTGAGAGTACTCTGGGAATAGAAAGAAGCTCAGCAAGGGAGAAATTATGCAAGACAGAGCTAGAAGCTGAGCCCATAAAAAATAGGGCAAGACTTTCCAGGTCTTGGTAAGGAGTTTGAATTTCACCTTTAATATGTGTGACAACCTGTCACATTTTAAACTCAGGAATAGTATGATCTGATTTGTATTTTAAAAGATGATTTTAGATGGTAGGAGGGAAGGACTGTAAGGGAGGGGCCATAGAAATAGAACAAGTAACTGGGGGCACTCGATGAGTCCAATAGAGAAACGATGGCGACTGGAGTTATGATGAAAGGCACAAAGAGGGGTATTCCAAAGTTACATTGGAAGCTATGGCTGACAGGACTTCCTGATAGACTGTTAAGTTCTTTGCCACATACCATCACTCAGAATTGGGATTTTGTATCATTAATTAAAACATGTAATATCATAGATGGTAATGATATTATGATGGCAATGATATTATGATATCTATGGTTACATCTATGATGTAATATCATAGATGGTAAATATGACTAGGTACATAAGCAAGAGAATCAACTGGAGGCCAAGCAGGCATGAGAAGAGGTATCCATGACTGGCGACTGCACTAAGTACAGAGGAGACTCTCCCAGAGCATGTTAGAGAGAGGATGCTGCCCACCAGCCTTACACCTCCAAAGCAGGTAGCAGAGAAGGCTATTCTACAGGAAAATGAAATGCCTTACGCCAGACAGCTCCTTCCACTCAAGAATCTCCTTCTAGGCTACAAGAGACCACAAGATCTTTATCAGGAAGGGTGGGTGTGTGTGTGTGTGTGTGTGTGTGTGTGTGTGTGTTAGTAGGGATGGAACCCAGGACCTCTCTCATGCTAGGCAAGCACTGTACTCCTGAGCTGTATTCCCTGTGCTATTTTTTATTTTGATATAGGGTCTCACTTAATTTTCCCAGGCTGACCTCCAACTTTCAATCCTTCAACCTTAGCCTCCAGAAGATCTGAGATTACAGGAATATGCTACCACTCCCAGTAACAATTTTAAATATAAATTCTCCCTTTCTGTTGGTCTGCTTCTGAAAGGTCTCAAAAAGTTTCACACCAATTATTATCATATCTATGAGGAAGTCTTGGTAATGAGAAGACAAAGACTCACCTCTGTAAGAGTATATGGTCCTAAAGGAGAACAATATGTAGAATCAAAGCAAATTATTTCATTCCAGTGCAACTAACAGAAGACTTTTTGAAGAACTTTATCTTCTCAGGGACATTTAAGATGTTACTTCATTTAAAAAAAAGAAGAAGCACAGACCATCATAAAATAAAACAGACATTCACAGCTACCCTTCGTTATATAGAATATACACTCACATGTAAACGCTCACATAAATAAGACTTTCTTTTCTCCAGTCTGGAATTACTCAAATGAACATTGGCATTATCTCTATGTTCTATTCTATTATACTCAGCTGTAAAACCATTGTAGTCCCATTCCTCTTCTTAGACACTAGCTCTGCAATTATTCTACATCTGTGCACATTCTTTAAATTCTTCTTGCATCCATTCAGAAGTTACTATTTTAATAAGAGATCTTTTGTGGCCTCAAGACTTTAAAATACAATGCCATATTTTTGCACAAAATAAACCCTTAAAATTCCTTTCATCTCTTCCATATTTATATCTCCTTTCTTATTACTAACATAATATGATGTTGCTTTCTTTTTATGTCATCAAAATCAGAAGGGAAATATCTATTTTATTAGTCCTTTCATGTACCAACTTATGGTTTCATTTATCTTTTCAACTCTTCTTTGTTTTCTAGTCAGTCTATATAAGCTTTTTATCCTTATGAATCTCCACCTCTTGCTTTGTTTTATTTTGTTTTCTATTTTCTAATTTGTTATGTTATATAATTTATTTGTTCTTGGTCTTTTGTCAAAATTAAAGATAATCTGTATGATTTTCTGTAGACTTTAGTTATGTCTCATAGGATTTGGTAATGGCAAATTTTCTTTTTTATGACATTGAAGAAAAAAAATTTTTTCACGTATGATATGGTTAAGGGATTGTTATGAATGTTTTTCAAATTATACAAAATTCATTGTTGGTCCACTTTTCATTCTTGATTCCTAGTTTTATTGGTTTATGATGACAGACCTTTGTATTTTGGGTGAATTATTAAAGCTTTCTTCTGGTTAAGTATCATTGAACTTTTAAAGGTATTTCACAGACATAAGAAAAGAATCATATTTTCTTCCCATAGTCATGCTCTCTGTATTGGTAGATATATACTGAATAATGTAATTTAGATTGTATATTACTTTGTAGATTTTATTCAAATACTGAATAAAAATCTACTTATATTTTGCTATTTGACTTGTCAAACTTACATTAAAATTTCCCACTACAATTGCATTTTAAGATAAATTTCTTGGTATATTTAGTTCTTCAGACATTATAATTATTAATGAATGGTACTAACATGATTTGTCCTCTAGACAAAAATAAAGCCATATGCAGTAATTAATGGTAAATGAAGTAAGCACATAAATGTAAAAGTAAAAAAAGAAAAGGGAATATGACACTGAAGACTTTTCTAAGCAAGGCTATAAAAATCTAGAACCCATAAAGACATTTTTGGCCACAAAAAAATTTTAACCATTTAAAGACATAAAAAATCTACAAATAAAATCAAAAAGCAAATGACAATGAGTGTAATGATGAAGGATCCTAGGAAACTCCTTTTGGGATGTGGGTGCCCCCTGCTTGTCTCATACTGCAGTGACGCATTCTCTCTTTGATCACTAAATTATCAAATGAGCTAAAGCCTGAGTTACATATCTTCCCATCACTAAATCAAATACCTGAGATAAATCAATTTTCAAAGACTAAAGGTTCATTTTACCACATAATCTTAGAGATTCCACTCCATGATCAGTTGGCTTCCTTGCTTTTGAAACTTTAGTGAGGAAGAACATCATAGTGGGGAACCTGGGGCAGAGCAAAGCCACTCATCTCATGGCCAGGAAGTGAAAGGAAGCAAGAAGAATGGTCTAGGGTCCCACTATCCTCTTGAGGGCACACCTGCAGTGCCGCAAAGCCCTCCCAAAGGCCCTATCTTTTCATGATACTACCACCTCCCAATAATGCCAAGCTGGGGACTAATCCTCTACCACATAGGCCTTTAAGGGACACTTGAAATCCAAACTATAACAAAACCTGCAGACCTTAAATAGAGAAATTTTGTGCATTTAGATTAGCAACAGTTTCAATTTGTGTATCCACACTATATTTGAAATTTAAGAGAGGAATGAGCTTTATTAGAGTCATCTCAGAGAATGAGTGGATCTATTTGCCTAGCAACTCCAGCCTCTAAATATGTAGCAATCTCAAAAGAATTCATGGACAGCTTCCTTGGAAACAGCCCAAGTGCCCATCAGTTGGAAACTGGATGAAGAAGATGTGGGATTTTTTTATAAAATGGAGCACTACTCAGCCATAAAGAACAAGAAACTAGAGTCATTTATAGCTAAATGGATGCATATTGAGGCCATGCTCTTAAGTGAAATAAATAATACACACATGTGTAAATACCTAATAGTTTCTCCAGTGCGAGAAACTGAGAGTGTAAATAAGGATTAAAAGGATTAATAACTAACAATTGATACTTTGAAATAGGAAAAGGTCCAAAGGGGTAGGGGTGGTGGGAGGAGATGGAGAAAGGGAAGAATGGAAAGGAAAAATTATGAGAAAAGAAAAACAAATGGAAATGAAGTATGTAAATAGGGAAGGGTGGAGGGGAGAAGGGCACACAGGTAATGGGGAAAAAATAAGAACCCAGATACATCGTGTACAGGTGCAAGCACCCAATGATAAATGTAAATATATTGTATACCTAAAATGTGCCAATAAAAGAATTTAAGCAAAAAAAAAAAAAAAAAAAAGAATCATGGGCAGCTTAAAATTACAAAACCCTGGGCCAGGGACTTAGCTCAGTGGTTCCACCACCTGCCTCATAAGCACAAGGTCCTGAGTTCAATCCCCAGTACAAAAAAAAAATTACAAAATCCTACAAAAGTAAGGGTTATTTCAAGAGCAGATGGGGACAACCCATCACACACCAAGTTCTTGATGATGACTTTTGAACTAGTTGAAAATTGCTGACAGAACTGATGAGGAAAACACATACCTTCAGAAACAAATTTTTTGGAATACACAGACAGACCTTTGAATATACAGATCTTCAAAACCTATATTTAAGACCCTTTCTACTGTAAGCATAGTGAAAAGTTGTAACCCTTTACTCTTTGCTGAGTTAGTGATTGCTATAGTTTGCATTTGATTAATTCCCCAAGGGCTCATGTATTAGAAGCTTGGTCACCAGTGTGGTGCGACCTTTAAAAGGAGGAAACTATGGCCTCAATGTGCATCTATTTAGCTATAAATGTTTCTAGTTTCTCATCTTTTATGGCTGAGTAGTACTCCATTTTATTAAAAAAAAAAAATTTTCTTTATCCAGCCTCCAGTTGATGGGCAATTGGGCTGCTTCCAAGTTTTAGCTATTACAAACTATGCCGCTATGAACATGGGTGCACATATATCACTGTGGTATGATTCTTTTAATTCTTTGGGGAAGATCCCCAGCAAGGGAATAGCTGGGTCAAATGGGACTTGCAGTCCTAGTTCTTTGAGGTACCTCCATACTGATTTCCACACTGTTTGCATCAATCTACACTCCCACCAGCAGTGGAGCAGTGTTCCTTTTTCCCCACAACCCCACCAGCATTTGTTATTGGTTGATTTCTTGATAGCCGCCATTCTTTCTGAAGTGAGGTGGAATCTCAGTGTTGTTTTTATTTGCATCTAAATAGGTCACATATGTGTAAATACTGAATAGTTTCTCTGATGTGAGAAACTAAAAGTGTAAATAAGGATCAAAATGTATAATAGATAATGTGAAATCAGAAGAAAATGTCTAAAGGGGAAGGGGAAGTGGGAAGGGTAGGGGAAAAGAAAGAAAGGAAAGGAATAAATATGAGAAAAGTAAAAAATAGAAACAAAGTCTTTGTAAATAGGGAGGGAAGGAAGGATTTAAGGGAGGGCAGGGGAATGGGGAAAAAAATAAGAACCAAGATACATCATGTAAAGGTGCAAATTCCCAATGATGAGTGTCATTATATTGTATACCTAAAATGTACCAATAAAATTAATGAAAAAATAATTAACAAGTTTTTATAATAAAATGAGAGGTCCCAGAAAAAAAGAAAAAAGCTAAACCAAAGATAGCCTCATTAAAAAAAAAAAAAAAGGTGGGATCTAGTGGGAGGTCCTTAGATCTTGGGTGAGTGTCCTCAGGAGGCACTAAGGGAATTCTCTTGGGAACCCTTGTGTACAATCTGGAAGAGCAAGTTGTTACAAAAGCTTGAGCCTGACCGCAGAATAACTGTCTGACTTCCTGTCTGGCCATGTGATCTCCCTCTGTCAGATACTGTCATCATTATGATGCCCTCTATCATGAGATCCTCACTAAAGCCAATCTGATGCCATTTAACCTCCATTTAACCTCCAGAACTGTGACTTAAATAAATTTTTTTCTCTATAAGGTTATCCAACCTCTCATATTTTGTTATAATAATAGAAAATGGACTAATACAAAGATCTGTCTTTCTTGAAGACAAAAAGATGACACTGAAGTCTGCTGTTTTGTGTTCAAACTTGTGAGCCTGGTTTCTCAATATAAGTTACAGGAAAAATAAGATCTGCTCTTAGACACTGGTACTGGACAATACATCTTTAATCAAACTAACAGAACTAGTAAAACATTGAAAATTCAAATGGCAGACAAATGGTTAATATTCCAAGATGAAGAGTACCCATAAATCAAAAAAGAAAAGACAAGTCAAAAGAAAATCAGCCAAAATTGATAGCAAGTAAGCCACAGAGGAGAAAAACATAAATGACTAGTAATTATATTAAAAGATTTTCAACTAACAGTCAAGAAAATACAAATAAAGCAACAAAACTGGCTTATGCCCACAAAATTGGCATAAATTAAATAAACCATAATATCAATTGCTAGGTAACATTTAAATAAATGAACATTCATTGTTGCTATGAATATAAATTACTATAATATCTTTGCAAATATTCTAGCAAAACCCACTGAAAGTTAAAATATATAAAGACTCATTCCTATAATCTCACATTGGGAGATCTAATCTATAAAAATAAATGCACTTGTGAAATTATAAAAACAATGGCATTAATTACATCATATCCAAAATATTTGTAAAAATTTCCATCATCAGTTAGAGGAATGCTTAAAAAAAACATGATTTGTTTGTGTTGGAGAATATTATTAAGGTATACAAAAGGATCGGGATCTGTATCTGTTAGCCCACGTAATTTTCCAATAATACATTAATTAAATATAAAAAATACTAAAACAAAAGATGTGATAAACAAATATATTACATTAAGACAAAAGAAATAAACAATATATAGAAAAAAGAATAATAGTTGTATGTTCATAATAGTGCATCCTCATATACATGTATGTGTACAAGTATATATTTACTGATAATCTTTGAAAGCCTGAAGAATTTTCAGCAAATATTTTTGAAGTAGTCTTTAATTTTTTAGAAATTATTTCTTCTTTATAGTTTTCTAATATTGTTTGAAGCACAAAACATGTTTTTATAATAAAAAGCTGTTTTCATATTAATAAATAATTCATGGGGAACTTATAAATAAACTTGGAGAAGAGTTGACATTTTTACAGTATTTTTTTCTTCTGTAGGATAACAGGAATTATTACATGCATTTGAGGCCCCACTTAGTGCCTCTCAGATAAGTTATATAGTTTTCTTCATGTACTCATTGGTATTATATATATCTTATTGATTATGTTAATTAGATCTGTTTTTAATTTAACTTTCAACTAGCTATGGCTGGTATACAGTAAAGGGATTGAATTCAATGTATTTCTGAGGGACTCATCTTGGTTTTGTGATTTACATCAATAGAGGCACATTTGACATCTTGCCCATAACAGTGACATTTGTGGTTTGTTTCTGAAAGACTTTTTTTTCTCTTCTTCAGACAGTAGCCTGTGGTTGCTGATTAATAATTTTTGTAGGAATCTTTCAAAACTTTTTTAAACATATATGAAGAATTTCATATCATCTTTTCCTCATATTAATACAGTCATTATGACTAATCCATTTCTGGGTTTCTGAATTAAACAAACAAAACCTCCTCCAGATATAATATTCTTCTATCATACTGATTATATTGTTAGTTTTTTTCTTAAGATTTTCCAATATTTACTTATAAGTTATTTTTGTGTGTAGTTTTCTGGATTTATAAGCTATGTTTGTCAGAATTTCTTAGCTATAGTCTGCTAACTTCACCAAATGCACTGGAAAGTTGTCCATTATTTTTTGCTCTTTTAAGTGTTTGAATTGTATAAAAATTCTTTTTAAAAAGATCTGTTAGACTTCAAGTCTCTGTAATATCCAATATTTTTTGCAAAGATATTGTAGATTACTTTTATCATCTAGTAGAGTGAGTGCTTTAAAATACAAAATATGTTCAAGAAGACTAATGATAAAATAAAACATGATAAATTAAATGAAAAATGAGTTTTAGAAATTATCTGTGTGGAATAATTCCAAATAGTTATAATCACACACATTCAAACAAACTGGAAATAAATATAATAGAAAATTAACAGAGGTTACTTCTGGGGAACAGAATGACTGGTGGTTTTCTTTGTTCCTTTTTTTCTTTGATCTTTCTTGCATAACTACTCTTTCCACCATACACATAGACCATTTTTTCAATTAAAAGTTAATTCGTGATTTTTTAAAGATGTGATGCTCTTAAAAGTAAGACCTGAGTAAGTAAGAATGTCAATGATACCAGATTTTTTTCTCTCTCTCTCTAGTAGTGAGGATTGAACTCCGAGCCTTCACACCAAGCCCTTTTTAATTATTTTATTTTGAGACAGGATCTCACTAAGTCGTTAAGTGTCCCAGGCTAAGTTCAAACTTTTGATTCTCTTGCCTTGGCCTCCCAAAATGCTGGTATTAGAGACTTAGAACCCTATGACCCTGACTAACACATGCTTTTTTGTACAGTTGGATGCTTACAAAGGAATACATTTAATGAGAATGTAGATTGTGTTGTTCATCTCAGCATCTATTTGCCTAGTGAGATTTGATCATGTTTTTTCTCCGATCCATTAATGTATTGCTATGGTTGGGATATGGATGCTTCCCCAAACGACTCATATGTTGGATGCTTGGTCCTCAGTGCAGCAAGAAGAGGTGGTGAATTCTTAAGTGTTGTAGCCTGGTAGGAGTTGGTTGGCCACTGGGGAACTGCCCTGAGGTGGGATTAAGGTCGTTCTATTGAATCCTGAGTTAATTCTCACAACATGAAGTCCTCAGAGCTGAGGTGCCATGTAGGTGCACTGTGAGTGCCAAGCTCTTGAATCTCCACATTGTGAGCTGAATAAAACTCTTTTCCTTATGAAATACCCAGCCTCAGTCATTTTGTTACAGAAATAAAAAACAGATTAATGCAGGTATCAAAGAGGAAATTTTAAAAGAGTAGAAAGCCACAGGTATAATGTTCTTAAAGGAGAAAGATCAGCCAAATCTACCAAATTCAGTTGCCAACCAGAAAAAAGTTCCAGCACCTCTGATTAACTCATTTTATAGAAATTCCTAAGAAAAAAGGCAGCCATTTAGAAAGATGCTGCCATATTAGTATTTCACTACAGCTGAACCTTGATGGTAATCAAATGGTGCCAGTTGCTCAGCACAGAAGTGAAATCACAGACCTTTTGAAGAGACATTGAAAACAGACTTAATGCAGCCCAGACACCCTCCACCCCATCTGCTTTACTTATATTTGTGCTGGTGACTTCCTCTAGCTCTGGCTCCACAGTGTTCTGAACTCCCCAGTCCATCTCCACAGAGAACCTCTCCCAGACAGCAGGTGCATCTGAGCCTGTCGCTGGAAGACAGCTCCTGAGATAAGGCAGGGGAGAGGAACTGCCCATCCATCTCTTTTAACTTGTTTCTCTCTGATATCCAAACATCATTAACCAAGTGAAAAATTCAGCAAAACCAGCTGCAAGGCTTCATGTTGACAGAGAAGTAAACTCATTTTCCTTAGGGCCAGACAGGACCATGAATGTTCATCCACCTACGCACATGCACACACACACCACACACACACTCTCCAGCTTGGCCCACCTCTGGCTTCCATGTAAATGGTATTATTTGTATAACCGAATGCCTTTGGGCTGTTATCTCAGTGCATGAAAATGCATATAAAACACGTTGATCCTCCCACTACACCTCTAGTTTTGCCTGCACTGCTTCCTCTACAGCAGATGGATGGATGGATGGATGGATAGTACTCTTTATTTCATCTACATCCTGGGGGAGGGGGTACTGACAAATTCCTAAACCTATTTCCTTCCAAGGCTGCCCCTAAATCTCTCTCAGATGCTCTGTCTTTGTGTACGTCTCTCCTCTAGCAGTTCATACTCTTGCCTCCCACAATAAATGGGAGCTCTGGAAATATTAATAATTATACCACCAGGTAGCATTTAATGCTCTCTACTGTGCTAAGCATCTGATATTTCTTTCCTTTATTACAATATTTATGTAGTTTCTTGTTTTTACATCCTTTTTATCATTCTACAAGCATTCTATTTAATACTTCATTCTACATGCCTTTTACTTAAAATATTTATATCATTTCTTACACTAACTCACTGGTAGAATCTATCATTCTCATTACACTGATGTGTAAATTGAGGTTTAAAGGAATTTATTAACCTGCCCAATGCCACTAGCTAATGGATAGTAAGCACTGATCATGGTTTGATACTGGGAATACAGGATAGGCAACTCTAATCTGAAAAAGTGAGGAAGGAATGGATGAAGTGAGTGCACGAATACGGTATCCACATCCCTCCAAATGCAGTTCCCCTCTCACTTCTGTATTTTTTTTTAATGAATATGGCTAAACCTAACCATTCCGCCCATAATTGTGGCTCAACAGCTTTTGGGCACTAAGCAGAATCAATGTTTGTTTGTTTGTTTTGTTGCATCTCCTTGCTGCAGGGAGATTAAGTGACTTTACACTATTGTGGAAAGCACAATGGAGAGTCAATTTTTACTCGTTTTCCAAGAATAAGTCCCCCATGAAAGAATGATCCTCTGGTAAGCTTTCTCCTCCCTGGAAGCTTTGACTCCTGGAGGTCTGGTTTGATTTGACTTTAAATAAATAAAGAAACGTGACATCTATTTATCCTCAAGTATCCTGAATGAAAAATCTTTTACAATTTTTCTTTTCCTTTCCTTCTACCGTGATATTGTCTCAGACCCTTACCTCACATCAAGACTGAGCAAATAACCTTCTCACCATAAATTGAAGGATCTCAGGTAGGGGGATTTGACAGCTGACCAATAACATATGCCCCTCTCTTTACACCTCTGAAAAGACAATGAAGTTCAGAGCTCTAAAGGGACTTTAGTGTTGCCAAGACAAGCAGATCCTGAGCCGCTGGCCTCTTGGCTGGTTCCTGTTTCCACACTAGGCTGCTGCCTGTTTTTTTTGGGCTTGCACTCTCATTTCCTAAGGCCATTTTTTAGACTCTTTCCTATGTTAAAGTAGAACTAGGCTTGTTCAAGAATATAGGAAATTGTATATCTTAAATATCAAACTGACTGTGCAAAGCAGAAAGATTACATCTCCTATAAATCTTCACTCAGTACTGGCGGCCACAAGCCCATTCATTGTCATATTTTGTGGTCATACCCGCCACCGTGTGGAGATATCTGGTACTGCATGCATTCGAATAAAATCCTCACAAACCTTGGGTTGAAGTTTGCTTAAAAATAATTTGACAAATAAATTTTGATCCACTTTGTTTTCTGTGTCTGAGCAAAGAGTCAGATTTCACTGGCTGAAGTGATAGTGATACAGGATATAAAGAGATTCCAGAGGAAAGAAAAAAGGAGAATCCTGCTAAAATCCATGACTGCTTGTTTCCCTTGAAAATGTGGAGCAGGGAAAGGTCTTCAGAAAGAGCAATTAAGAACTGTTCTTATAACTTGCTTATTATAAACTAATGCTAGTAGGATCTATGTTGGAATGACACCTTGCCAGGCCCTATGCCTTTCACACATACTTCACCATTTCTCAAAGCCATCCAGGCTTTTATAATGCAACCAACATTCATGAATCTCATTTGAATTAGCTCATAAAAACACCTTTTAAAAATCCCTCACTGACTCATAGAATCTCCAAGCTGCACAGTGATGTACGCAAGCCCACTTGGCTGTCTACAGTGGCTCTAGCACTCCAGCATCTTCTAGAACTCCGGGAAATTTAATCTGTAAGCATGGAAATACAGAGTATAAATGAAAATATACCTTACATGAATACATTTGCCCACTTTACAAGTTGAATTAATAATCATTTTCAGTAAAGCAGAAGCAGACCATTTGTGAATAGATTTCAATGTCTCTTCCAAAATGTACCAGTTAAACTGCATGTATGATATACATAATTTTTCGTATGTGAGTCCGAAATGGGCATTTGTTCATGTGAGTGTTCAGTGAGGTTACTTTCTCCAGAAACTATCAAAAGTGGCTGAAAAATTAAGACCATTTTTTGCTTGAAATAACCAGAAGTCCAGAAGCAGGACATTTTCAAAGCTGGCTCAACACTGGCAACAAAGACTCAAGCTCTTTTTATTTTTCTACACCAGTGCCCATCTTCAGTGTATCAGCTTTGACCCTCTACTGAAAAGAGGGATACTTGCACCTAAATGTCTCTTCTGAGAATACTTCTGAAGCTTCCAACAGACTTCTCCTCATTCCATCTGCCAGGATTGGCCATATGCTCTCTCAGCCACAGGAAAGTATTCAGGAGGTACCATGTTCAGCCCTGCTGTAGGAAGTAGGTCCCAGGAACTGGGGGATGCGTTGTTAAATGACCATTCAGTAGACCCTAATTATGCACCTAGTAAATCTTAACTTTACACAGTCCAACCAAATGATTATTGTTTTTTTCTTTTTTAATGCTTATGTTATCAGCATTACATTTGAATTTTCCCTGTATCATCTTACCATTTAGCCCACTGACTATCCTTCCTCCTCTACACACACACACACACACACACACACACACATATTCACACATGTACAGCTTCACTGCATTTAGAGAACAAATATGTATGAGCTAGACACTTTGCAATAATGCAAGAGAGAAGAAGCCTGTAAGAATAGTTTTTCCACTATCCCTTCTTCTATGAAGTCAACTTTATTTATGGATTGACTGTAAGGAGGAGAAGAATGAGAAGCAGGCAGGGTGGAAGGAGCCCAATACTCAGAGAGCTCCTGAGATAGTCCTGGGACTGGGGCAGAATGCAGCTGGGCTTTGCCTTGGTCTGCTCTTCCAGTAGTCCCCCAAAATGGGCCATCTCTCAGCAAGTAGCAGGCAGCAGCTGTTCTTCCCTGTGGTTTGGAGGGCAAGTGCTCAACCACTACCACCACACAAGGAGCAGATGAGGTTGAGCTGTAAACCTGGCTGTAAGGACAGGCAAAGAACTACATAAGAAGGTCTTTGGCTCAAGCACATCTTCCCTCACGTTTGCAGATCACTGAAACTGTTCAGATGGAGTCACAGCTTTTTAGTATTTAGAGAAAAGTATAAAAATTAAAGATTAATATAATTCTGAATAACACTGCCTCCAGATAATCTGGAGACTGGAGCTGGTCCAGGGGAAGGAGTTGGTAATGGGAAATGGCAGCCTGGCAAGACTGAACCAGAAGAGTGGAGCTGAGATTTCATATTGGGTGAGTTATTTAACTTCTCTGACCTTCAGTTTTTCCTTCTTGAAAATGAAGCCATGGATATTCACCTCTTGAGATCATAAATGTAATCTCAGGCCATGCTTCTTAAGTATAGAACATATCCTCTGGATAAGGCCAGCATTGGTCCATAGGTTTTGGATTTTTGGCTGTTATAGCTAATATTTTGAGAAACACTGAACTTTCTGAGACCAAATACATCCCTAAATATGTTTATAGCTCTAGAGATTTCAGGTATTTCTCCTAAGTTCAGAATCTCTTAGCTGTTTCTCTTAAGGATAATTCCCTGGACATTCTTTATTGTTATGGCCTATGTTTAGATGTCCCCCTCCCCAAGCCTCATAGGTAGGGCTTTTGGGAAGTGACTGGATCGTGGATGTGTGATACTGGATTAATCCACTGGTAGTTTATAGGTTTATAGGTGGGTGTGATGTTGGAAGGGGAAGCCTGGTAGCAAGGGTTGAGTCATTGAGGGTATGGCCTATGGCCTGAAGAATATATATATACATATATATATACACATATATACACTATATATATATATATATATCCATCCCACCTTGAGCACTTGCTGCTTTCTACCTGCCATGCCATGAGCTGTTTGTCCTCTCCGTGCCTGCCTGCCATGCTGCCCCTGCCTTGGAGCCAGCTAATAATGGACTGAATCCTTTACAAACTATGAGCCAAAATAAACCTCTACTCCTTTAACTTGTGGATTTCAGGTATTTTTGTCTCAGCAACAAGAAAATAGCTAAGACATTTATAATTCTCTGAGATTCCTTACAGTTCTATGAGAGTGTCCACCCTCGTCAACATTCTCCATGCCTCACTAAACAATTTCTTATAAGGAAGAAATAAGTTTCTCAAAGTCATCTGAACATGAAAAGAATGTACCAGATCCCTAGGGAATCAAGTAATTGGCAGCTGAACCATCACAAACTCTACAGGACTACAGTCCGCCTGCTTCTAAGTCTCTGAGAGTGTTAGCTCCTGAGCTGCTTCCACACGTCCTGACTACTTTAAAGTCACCTTTAGACAGAGGCTCTGTTTTAAAATAGATTTCCTCCCTCTGTGGGAGGGCTCCCTAGTTTTTTGATGAGTGGATTCTATTTTGTATGCTTACATATAGTACATATTGGCATTGAGGGCTCCCTAGGTTTTGATGAATGATATCCGTAATATAATTATGATTTATAACTAAATAATATATGATACATATAGTTAACAATTAATTATGTCTCACTACCAGAATGAAAGTTATTTGGGCAAAAATGTGTTTTACCCATCTTTCTGTGTATAAAATTAAGTTTTAAATAAATACTAATTAAATGGATGAATCTGTCACAAACTTGCTATCGAAATAGATACACATTATTAATTCTTAAAAAGGAGACACTTAAGTATTTTTAAAAGGTAATAAAGCCATCCATTTTCCATAAGAAAGAAAGAAATGATTTATAATCTTTATGTTTTTTCTAAACAATTCACAAATTCTAAACCCATAAAGAAACATATTGATTAGTTTGATCAAAAAGGGTTCTTAAAAATCTCTGTGTTATCAGAAAAATAAGATCATAAACAAAATTAGAGACAAACAACAAACTGGAAAAAGTAAGAGGAATGCAAGAGCTAGACAGTTAAAGCCCTTCATTTGCCAAGCATTTATACAAATCAATAGCAAAAGGTGAACAAACGGAATAATGAACAAAGGACAAGCAGTTCATGGAAAATAAGAAATACAATGCCCAGTTATCATATTAAAATGATTTATTTAGTTCACAATTAGAGAAATGAAAATATAATTTTTGCTGTTCAGATTGGCATTTCTAAATATTGCTAACACTATATACTGAATAGAGTGTGAATAAAGAAGAATTCTCATGAGATAGGATAGGGTATAAATAAATTTCTGCGACTTCCTGGAGGGAACTATGACCATATCAATGAGGGTTTTAAATATATATGCCCTTTTAGCCAGTGTCCTACTGCCAAATACGTTGCTTATAGATATGTACCTTAAACACCATCATATGCAAAAGTGTACAGGATTCTTCTTGCGAGGATTGTCCGTTAAAAGTAATGAAGGGCTAAATTTGTCCCTATTCTTTTTTCTTTTGTTTTTCAGCGTATGTTAATGAAGCTAATGAGTTTTGTAAAGTTAAATCAAATTGTCAGAGTGTCTTATGCTAGACAACTTGGAACCTGATGCATACAATGATCATTAAATTAATGCTTTAATATTTTAAAATAGCTCTATAGATGATGAGGAAGTGGTTTTTAAATTTTTCTAAAAATGAATACTGTGTTGAAAATTCTGCAAAATGTGACCTCACCACTGCCCTTCATGAATTACAAAGTACCTTGGCCTCAAATGACCAAATTGTGTCCCACCCCTCCCAGAACATGCAGCACTGTCATTTGAAAGATCTGCTACTTTGTTCTTACTATTCCCTGTAGTAAATGCCCTCCCTCTTTCCCCTTATCATCTATTTGAAATCTTACTCTGTTCTTCAAAGAACAATTCATATGCTACCCTTTTTGTGGAAATGTCCAAGCCTTCACAGTTCCAGACAGGGAGTTCTCCTATTCCATTCATTTCATTCCAACTCATACTATAGTTAACTAACTTATACTGGCTGATGGCATTGTCTGTGTTGCTACAGAATTCTCCGTAGTATTCAGAACAGCCTTACACAGGGTAGATACTGAATAAATTAAAAATCACTCAATTCCTACCTAAACTGAGAAAAGAAAGAAAAGCAATAAGAATGGAGAAATTAATCCAAGTGGTTTGGTGGAAAAGTGAAGTCAGATGTGCAGCATATCAAGTGGTGATCTAGTAAACCTGGGAACTCACCCCTTCTAAGGGAGGTGAGAAGCCCTGATGTATACATTGACCAATTTCCTTGGTATAAATTCTTCTATCATGGTTCATTTCAAATTACCCATATAAAGCCACAGAACTCAAGTTGGAAAGAGATGCATATAATCAGCTCTCTTGAGCCACACTGATCCAATGTTTCGGTCTCCAAAAGCAAAGTTACATCAATCACTGTGCAGTGAAACGCATCCTATATA
The DNA here is from genome assembly GCF_053883595.1 of Heterocephalus glaber. Lineage (NCBI taxonomy): Eukaryota > Metazoa > Chordata > Mammalia > Rodentia > Bathyergidae > Heterocephalus > Heterocephalus glaber. The sequence goes on along the minus strand of NW_028258146.1, from coordinate 805,857 downwards.
GCAATTCAGGAGTCTTAACTCTCAGATCAAATAAGATGACTTGGTTTACATACACTTTACATCTTATTTTGAGGCATTCAAGGCAATCTTCTCCAAAATATGACACCTTGACCTATTTAATATTTAAGATGAAGGAGCTTGAGAAAACAACTGACGCAGGAAATTTCCTTGCCTTCTCCCAGAGGTAGATCATAAAATCTGTAAAGGATTTTCTGTCCTTCCACAGAAGCAGGTCACAAGCTTCCCCTGTAATAAGAACTGCCCTCCCCACACTCACAGGAAAGGAACATCAGCCTCATCGACAAAGACGAAGGGACAGAGCATCTGAATGAGCAGGCCTTTCTAAATTTGTCCAGATTATCTCGGGGAGCTCATGCCTTGTGCATAGCTTTCCACTTTTCACCAAACCTCATATTAAAACACACAGGTTTAACTGTTTCTTTGAGCTTTCATTTCCTTGTGAAGCTCTCTTGACATGTAAAACTCACATCAAACAAATTTGCTTGATTTTCTCATTAATTTGTCTTTTGTTACAGTTGCCTTAGACATGAATTTAGAAGAGTGAATATGAGCAATATGGAATGCACTGGAGCCATGTATTTAAATTACAGACTACTTTCTACTAGCCTTTTAATAAGTAGATATTCTTAATTCTACTCATGCTACCTACAGTAGCTATCTATAGCCATGTTTTTAACATATTATTGTTCACAAAACCCTCAAGGAATGAAATAGTTGGGTCCCCAGCTCATTCTATGTGAGTGCTGTGTACTTAGAATAAATATTGGAATATCTGAAGTTGGCTGTTTTCAGCATTCCACATTCAAGACATCTTAAATGAATGACCATGTAATGCCTCAAACTTCAGTAATAATTTTCCTCTAGTATGATCTTAGCACCTAGATGTGATGCTATGACAGGTCTGCATTATTTGAGTAAACTGATTGAAAAAAATCAAGAGCTTATTGAGAATGTCCTTTAATCTAACAGCTGCACCATTTGAGCACATCCACATTTCAGTCTTTGAGGGAGAAAATACAGTAAAAATGAAGTCAAGCTGGGATTGTCAAACTAAGTTAGCAGCTCTAAATGAAGGCACATGAATCTGCCTTTCAGTTGTATGGAAAATCTGCCAGAGGCTAAACTTTGTTGTTAGATTGGCCTAACAAGTAAAACAGGGTAGCTGGGCTAGGAAAGAGGGGAAAAGAAGAAAGGGAAGACAAATGTGGCTTCCTGTGGTTTTATGAGGCCCACATCAGCCTTAGGAAGTAGGGACTTTGGGAACAACTAAACATATGCAAATGAAATGCAACTTTTCAGAGGGAATGTGTTAAGTTACTTCATTAGGACTGAGACCAAGGGCAGGCGGTCCAGAGGTAATGCAAAGTAGATCTGAGGGCTTCTTTTTGTTTGCTTCCAGGTCTGCAGGGCAGTGGGAGGAAAGGGTGAAAAGGCGAACGGAGATGTCCTTGAAAGGAAGCAGAACCTGTAAACTCTCCCAAGCACTTTTGGCTTGAATATGGGCTTTTGTCTCCTAAAGGCCATTGCTCTGCTCCCTGAGAGTCCAGTAATGAAGCACTTGATTAAGACCTCATTAAAAGTTCATTGACATTCATCATGACCAGAGCCATTACACACCCACAGCCCAGGGAGATGGAAAGAGGATGGGACGGCTGGGAAGCAGAAAGCCTGAGCATGAATGCCCTTTCTTCCACTCCACAGCCTTGTTTTCAGGGATAAATTTTTTATTTTCTTGGGTTACCTCCTCATCTATAATGCCAATAATGCTGCTATAAGAACATGCTTTGAAAGTGTTTGTCACTGTGTGTGTCCTCGTTTTTACCTTCCATGTCTTTCTTGTCTTCATCTGCTTGTTACAGCCCCTTTAAGACCTGCAAGAATGTTTATTTCTTGCCTCACATGCTGTGATGCATCCTGAGACAGGAAGTGCTCCTGAGAGATACAGATTATGGGGAAAAGAGCACCTCTATCTCTGACAGGTCACCATCACACACTGGAGCTCCAGGAAGGACAGATGGCAAGTGGCTTTCAGCTTCCCTAGACTTGACTGGACACTGCCCAAAGCCCATTCATAGACAACAGTGACAGCCAGAGGTGCCCTGTTGTCCAAATATGAGCCCCTACTGTAAGATCCAGAGCCAAGGCCAGTAGCAAAACCCAAAGTGTCTGACAGAACATTCATTCCTTCAGATTGCTGCCCTTCCATTGCAGGAAGACCCATGGCTTTTAATTCTATATTTTAATTGTAAACTGATGAAAGTATGATTCAGAGCTCAAAAACCAATGAAGCAAGTCTAATTCTTCCCTACCAAGAAGTCAGTATTTATATCTCTATTAATACCCAGTGTCTGTGTGGCTTTTGGTGATGATAATAGTGGTAGTGGTTAGTGACAAAGATTATTTGCTTAGCCAAATTTTAAACTCCTGAAACTTCTACTAGAGCTGAAGTTCTTTATAAGATCCACTTTAGTCACTTTAGCAAGAGCCCCTCACTCTCAATATCTGATCACCTTTAATATCTGATCAGGTTCCTCATTCCTCTTATCTCAGGTGACATCTGGTCATCTAACCAAGAGATTAAAATGGATCTTTAAAAATTAGGTTTTTGTTAAAAATAAGCTATTTCTCCAGCTTCCTCATAGTAATAGCAGAAACTTTCACCCTCTAGCCTTGGTGCCAAGGAAGAGCCAGTATATCATGGACCCTCTGGTGGGCTGAAGCCTGGCTAAATCAACATACACGTATTTCCTGGCTTTTGTTCTGTCCTTTCTATAAACTGAAGTATTTCTATCTACTTGAAGCAGGTCAAACTAGCTCCCCTCCCAATTTGGCCAAATTGAACAAACTCATTTTTCCATTTTTTTACAGACTTTCCTCGTAGTCTTGATGGAAGGTAGGCAACTGAATGCAGATAGTAGCAACCGATTCGACCATCCTCTATTCATGGCAGTCATCCCGGCCTACCTTCAGCAAGACTCCTGGTAGATTGGTTTATTGAGGATCTCCCTTTCCCTTGCCATTTTGTCTTAGTAATTTTCCATGCACTGACCCCCGCCCTGCTCCGTGGCTATAAATTCCCACCTGCCCATGCTCTTGGTGTATTTGGAGTTGATCCCAGTCTCTTCCTCACAGCAAATTTCCATTCCAGTGGTCCCTAATACCTCTCTCCATTGTCCTGAATAAAGTCTTCCTTACTGTACTTTAACAAATGTCAGCAAGTAATTTTTTTCCTTTAATACTAGAGAAAGAAGAATTAGAGGTAAATGGTGTTAGCAATTCCTAAAGCCAGCAAATTAACACTGTGTACATTCTTCCCTTCTCAGATTCAGAATGAATAAGACATGAGAGTCAGATGGAGATAAATATTATTCTGGCTACTGATAAAACCTATACTGAATGATAAAGTCTGGATGTAGAGCCACACAGGCTTGCTAATTCTGTGCCCCAGGTTCAATCATTTGTTACTCTGATCAATGGCCCAGCTTGAAGTTTAAGGACCTTCCTAGTAAGATGGAGACACAAAAGAGACTTTGTGATGGAGTTCGGTGGACAAGCTGGTCCAAAAATAGATTCAGTAGGCCTAGTGTTGTCTCTAACACTCATCAGTTGAGCATGTTATTTCTGCTCCAGTGGGGAAGAGAATGAAAGGGGGATGGAGAGGACAGGAATTTCCCCTGAAACCTAAAGAATTGAAAACAAGTTTCCTAGAAAAGCATAAGGAATTGGGGAAACATCCAATTCAGTACCAAAACTTCATAACTGTTCTGAACATTATTTGCTAATATGTTATTTTGATATCTATACTCATAGGTTAAATCTATGCTCATAGGTTAAATTGTTCTCTATGTGTATTTTGTGCTATCTTTGCAGATTGTACTCAAGGCATATTGTGTTGTGATGTGCAATTGGACTTCCATTTACCTATCCAGAGCCATCCTCCACTTTTCTCCTCCTGCTCTCTATCCTTGGAGGCCAATTCCCGTGGACAACATCAACAGACTCCATTGACCTATGGATTCTGGTTGGGTTTGGCCAGTGAGTAACCCAAGAAGATATTGGAAGGTAGATGGAGAATGAGGTAAAGCCATCTAGTGTCCCAGCCTCTTTTCTGCAAGGTCAATAGAAGCTGTTTGAGTCCCAGGAACAAATATTGCAGCTCCTGCCCAGCCTTTCTTCTAGGTTCTCACAATCACCTTTCCCTCGCCCCTTCAGGCCTCAGGTTGGTAACAGGTCTGTCCCAGCCTTTCAGCCGCTTCCCACACCTTTATTACCTATATGAATGTGACAACTATTGCCTCCTGGGAAGCTGGCAACTGGCTAGTCTCACTTAGCAAAATGAACTAGAAAGTCTTCTGTTTTTAATCTATGCTCTGGAAAATAGTAAATGTTGCAAAAAAAAATGTCTTTTCTTTGAAGGTCAAAGAACTAATCCCTAATGTCCTCGTGGTCTAATATTTTAGGGATGAGACAGTTCTTTGACCAATGTTTAAACTTTTTCTCATGGTAGATTCTTTATTATGCTTCTTAAGTGAGGTAACATATTTCCTAGAAAAACCATCCATATTTTAATTATTTTAAATTATTAGCATGAAATTGTTTAAGAATATTCTTTTACTTTTATTACACATTTAGAAGTTACCAACATAATAATGAAAATCTGTCTCACATCCAAAAATTTGTCTAAAACTCTAAACTAATTTTGTTGTTATGCAATTGCTCCAGGAAGCACAATATTTTTTGTTATATTTGGCCACAGAGGAACTGTATACTTTTTTATGTTAATGGACATCTGCATCATTTTAGTCTTTGCTTCCCTACGTAGAAGTGAAAAATTCACTCTGGTACACCTTCTTGTCACTGGGGCACAGGTATATGACCCTCATTCACCAATAAGATTTATATATAGTATGCTCTCAGGAAGTTACGTTCAATTTGTGGCCTCAGTCCAGACTTTTCCTTAGAACCTAACTAATAATTGTTCACAGAAACCCCTGAAAAGCGGAAGGTTTACAAGTATCCAATCTGAGAGGGTTATTCAGTTCTTGCTAATTGGATGCTTCCCTGTAACCTATCTCTAGCAAATGTAGCAGCATTCCTGCATCATAACAGGTTGCTCTACCTCCTGTAGCTACCTGGAGTGTTGGCGGTATTGTTCTTCTTAAAGCCCTAAGATCCCTCAGTTGCTACCAAAACACCCTGCACTTTCTTTTTTGTTTTGTTTTGTTTTGGTTTGGTTTGGTTTGGTTTTGGTGCCGAGGGATCCAACTCAGGTCCTTGTGCAGCAGGCGGTGAAACCACTGAGCTAAATCCCCGGCCCCTACCCTGCACTTTCTAAGGCTTTATTAATACAATATTTTATTAAATTAAATTGTATAACTGCAGGAGACATAGCATATTTAGAGTTGAAATTATAAAAATTGGCATTTAAAGGCATTTTTCTGACCATACCTGAAATTTGTGGTTTTTCACAATTCGTGGGTGCTTTAGGAACATAATCCCTGTGAATTTCTGAGGTCCACTATACAGAAGACTTTGGGAATTCATGTGGCAAAAGTGCAGGAACCAATGGAAACCCATTGATAGATACACCAATCTAACTTTCAAAAACTACACTGGCTTTGATGTAGTCAATGCTCAACTTCAAGAAACAAATTAAATCCTCTATGCTCAGTTATGGTAGAAATACTGTCTCCATGGAACTCTCATGTGGTTTAAAACTGGTAGTTGTCACTGCCTCAATTTCCTTTAAGCTGTCTAGGAGAACTTAGGTACCTGATTGTTGCATGCCTGCCCAAACTTACAGATTGAAATTTTCACCTGCAGTGCCTCAGAATGTGATTGTATTTAGAAACAGGTCCTTTAAAGAGGCAACTAAGGTAAAAATGAGGTCTTTAGGGTGGAGACCAACTGGTCCCCTTATAACTGGAGAAGACAACAGGTACATGTAGTCTAGCCCCCCTTAGTTCTTAGGTGAACTCTTTGCTTGGATCCTGAAACCCAATTAACACAAGACAGGTTGACAGGGGGAAAGCATACATGTTTTATTGATTTTACATGTGTGTGGGGATCTCTGCAAGAAAGTGAAATCTGAAGAAATGGGCAAAGCAAAAATGCTTTTATACTGTTTAGACAAAGAACAATGAATTTGTAAAGAAATGGATCTCTGGACTAGGGTAGTAAATTCTATGGAATTCTCCAAGAGATAGATGGAGAAATGTGAAGTTAGTGAAAGATAATGAGGTTATTTAGTCAGGCCCTTTGAGGCTCCAGTTACCAAGCTGTAGGGGTAAAAGCTACATTTTCACCCTAATTCAGGGAAGCCAGCTTCTGGAGGGGTTTTTATGCCCAGCTACTTATAAAGGTAGCCTCAACGGCCCTTGCTGCAACTACAGTTTCTCTAATGTCTTCAGTTTAAAATACTCACTATATCACTTTGGCATATTTTGAAATAGTACATCCTCTTGAGTCCTTTAGACATGTACACAGACACAAAACATCAAGTAAGGTCAAAGCAAGAAGGTGGCCATCTGCGACCCAAGGAGAGAAGACTCAAAAGAAACTGAATCTGCTGACACTTTGATCTTGGACTTTTAGCCTCCAAAATTGTAAGAAAGTAAATATCTGCTGTTTGTGGCATTTTATTATGATAGCCTTAGAAAGCTCATACATTAATTATGATCAATATATTTATTTCATGCTGAATTTACAAAAATGAGCTTCATTGTTTGAAATTAAGAACACCAATTCTGCATACTATGTAACTATCAGAATGCTTTTCATTTCTGATATGGCTGAGTATGTTCCTATTGGGCCAAATACCCTACAAATTATAACTATAAATTGTGCACAACTTTTTAACAATTAAAATTAATAATTTAAAAAGCAATCTACTTAAAAGTGCTAGAGAGAGACTAACAGTAGGCAGATTCTGGAAGGGACTTGACACTTGAGAGATGGAAACAACATCTGGTATCTTCACAATTCTAGGCTGAGGGCAGTCCAATCTTCATCACATAGCAACTTTTGGAAAAACCTGCTTGTGTTATTGTTGTTTATTTCTTTGTTTGTGTTGTTTGGCCAAAGAACCATAAGAGAGTTTGAGGAGAGCACAAGCTCTGGAAAATGAGGAAGGAAACTTAGAAAGGATAGAACTCAAGTAGGGAGACCTAAGTCCTGTGTCTGTAGTTAAACAGAATTTCTGGGTAATTCTCTAATTACATGTATGTAGAACAGATTCCAAGCAGCTTAGCTAAGGATAACTAAAGTGGAATTTGAGCTGCTGCAAAGGAAACATAATTTTCGTTTTTGTTCAATCAAAGTAATTGCCTGATAAAAATTATTCCTCTGAAGAAGACTAAAAAAGAATGCACAGACTCCACAATATAACATCTATAATGCCCAGTACACATTTCAGAAATATTTGACAATGGTGTGAGAGAGAGAGAGAGAGAGACATAGAGAGAGAGAGAGAATGTGACCCATTCTCAAGAAACAAAACTATCAGTGGAGAGATGGAGAATTTCAGTTAGGATTTTAAACAATTTATAAATCTGCCTTAGGAGGTAAATTAAAATATAATTACAATGAATGAAAAAACATTAACTTTCAGTAGAATAATAATATTAATTTTTAAATTCAAATAGAAATTCTAGAACTAAAATATATAAAATAAATCAGAAGAATTATATGAATACATATATAGGAATACAGAGGCATACATGGGAAATGGAAATCTAAAATAAGAAAAGAAAAAGAATAGTAGCTCCCACAAGAAAATGTTACTCTGAGTCCCAATTATTCACTACTCAGAATGGAGGAGAAGAGCACATTGACAGTGAACCTTTAGAAGCTGTCAGAAACTTAATGAGAGTGTAAACAGAAGAGGTGGAGAAGGAATACTGAACCCATTAGGAATAATTATTGTTGCAATTGTTCTGTCTTATTTTTCCAGATAGAATTTTTCCTAAAATGATCTTTTACTATCATTATCACTTCATTCAAAAAGATAACCGTATAAATAGCAAGGATATAATTTCCGAATATACCTCCCAAAAAGGGACAGTTGACAACCTTGCACTGACAAATGAAAAAGAGGAAAGGTGTTCAGGGTTCTATATATATTTTATTTAACTTTGTGTATTTTAAATGAAGTGAAATGACATTAGGATTTGAAGAGTTAGTACAAAAAAATACATTATACATCACTAATACACAGTCATATGCCACATAATCCCATTTTGGTCAATGACAGACACATATACAATGGTAGTTCCATAAGGTTAGAATGGAGCTGAAGAATCTCTATGGCCCAGTGATGTCATAGTTGTCATAATGTTGTAGCACGTGCATTAATCATGGGTTTATAATATATTTGTGTGACTGCACTGCCAGTTATATAAAACAATGTGCATTTATGTACAGTGTGTAAAATTTGATAGTGATAATAAATGACTGTGTTCCTGGCTTATGTATTTCCTATACTTTCGATCGTTATTCTGAATGTACTCTCTACTTATAAAGAAAAATGTTTGCTTATCAGCAACCTCGTATGTCTCATGTTTACTGCATCTCTTGAGTGTATCCTTTTCTCTTGTGCTTGTCTTAATCATGTGTTGTTTTATTCATCATGACCCTGAGAGACATAGACCATATCCCTCAGTATGTAATGGGATATACCATCCAGGTTGGTGGAAGTACCATCTACGATGTTCACATGACAAAATTACCTAACAGTGTGTTTCATGACTTAATCATGTCATTAAGTGATCCATGACTGTATTTTATATTGATTGCATATTAATAATGTTTTGCTTATATTCATTTAAAGAAAATATTAAAATTCTTTTATCTGTTTTGGTTTACTTTTTTTCCTAATGTCATTCCACTTAATTTAAAATACTTGAAGTTAAATAAAAAGTCTCAGAAAGAAAAAAAAAATATATATATATACATATATATATATATATATTTCTTCCTAAAACCTTTTACCTATGGGCTGGGAAGAAAGCAGGCAGTACGATGATTCAGAGAGCAATAGCTCCAGGATTGGAGTTAAAGATCCTTCCCAATCAATAGTTTCCCACCCAGAGTCCAGCATGGCTCAGAACCCTGAACACCTTTGTGAAGCCAAAGGACTTGAGTGATAATTTTGATATAGAACAGTCACAGAGAAATATTTAATACCCACTCATTCAGTACCCTTAAGAAATATGACATTCAAGTTCTAACTTGGTCAGTGGGAACATCTGAAACCCAAGCTTGCATCCTAGAATTTAGCCTGGCCATTAAGGATAGCTAATAGGACTAATTAGAGTTCAAGGACTTCTGACTCAAAAGTACTTCCAAGTTTCCTCAGTGTCAGATTAAAATAACAGACTGAAAAACACCGCATTTCCAATCCTCAGACTTGGTGAAAGTCCATTTTATACCATTTTCTTTTTAAAAATACATATATTTTTGCATGTTAACACTTTTAAAGTTAATATATTTCCACAGTTGGTTATATATTTAATGAGTAGATTTCTTTTTCTTGAGAAGTTTTTATTAAGTCAATGGCATACTGTACATTAGAGCCATGTTAATGTTAAAGAAAGAAGGGAATGAGCCCCCTCTACTTAACGCAGATCCTGTACTTATTAATTCCTTAGAGTGAACTGATTCATCTGGTGGTTTATCAGGTCACAGACAGCTGAGACACAGGACCTTTGGACAGAATGCAGAGGAGGCTCATACAATTCCCCACTGGGGCATTGTTCAAAGAAGACCTTGGACTTATAGCCCCTCAAACTTCTTCCATACTGTATAAACAATTGGCTGTCACTTACAGAGTTAGTCTTTTAAAAAGGGATAAAACATCAAATCCAACAAATTAGTGTAAAGCCATCATTTTTGTTGCTTCTGGCTTTATTCCATAACGTTTCTATGACCAACATGTTTTCCTGTTGTTGGATATAGTCTGTGGCATAATATGCTGGCTTTGTATCACCAGTGACTTTTGTATAATATAAATTAACATAAATATTACTTTAAGTAATGTCCTGTTTATTTATTTCATTTGATTCTCACTGTTCTTTTGTGAGATATTATCCTCTTTCTCAGATTACTGAATACATAAAAATTAAGGTTCAGTAACACGAAGATGTGTGTGTGTGTGTGTGTGTGTGTGTGTGTGTGTGTGTGTGTGTGATATCTGCCCTTAGTTACTCTGGACAATAAAGGCAGAATTAAAAGTGTCTAGTATTTGGCTAGAATATTTTGCCTGAAGATAATAGCCTTTCCTGGGCTCCCCCCTGCTGGTCCTCCTGACAAAAGGTCAAAATGAGCCCAAGGTGAACAATTCAGGGACCGAATGTAGAAGCAAGTTAGTTCTTTCACAGCTTTAGATCCTGGGGCCAAATCATAAGCTAGGAAGGGCTCAGGGCTTGTGACATAGATGATGACACTCACCAGATCAGCAGGCTGATAAGACAAGGACAGAAGAAGTCCCCATACTAGAGAGCTGAACCTCTTTACCTTCTGGGAGATAATACTTTTAATTTTCATCAGCACGAGACTGTATCCCCACCAGAAGGGGTTTTCCTAATTCATCATGCTCCCAGACCACACAATGGGACCCCTGACAAGCAGAACATTGGAGGGTGAAAGAAATGGACATCATGAATGCTCATGAATTGCAAATGTTTCTTCATTAAAGGATACTCTCTTGCTTGGGACCATCTGCTTGATAGAACCGGCCCTAGGTCCTCAGGCTAGAAACATCTGCCACTTTAATAATTTTACCTCTTAATTAAAGTACAACCAAAAGGAAGTCAAACATAGCCATGACCCTGGACATATCAGAGTTTAGCCATGTAGACTAAATGCATCCACTTTGGTTTGTCATGAATGAGAACACACAGGTGTGCCGTTCAGCCAATGCATGTGCTCCCTGCCAAGATAAAACAAATTTGGGTACATGAATCCTCTTTCCCATTGATTTAATGTATCATTTCAAAGACACTTTGTCTTCAGTTTAATTGATCTTCCACTAGTATGGCCTCCTGACCAGTTGTCTTTAAGCTGCTCTACCCTGAGGCATCTTGGTCAAGTAGTTAATGATCTATAAATAAACACTTTCATGCACTGAGAGAGATGCTATTTAAAGCAACCCCACTGCTAATCCTTTTGTACTGCAAAGAATTCTTTTGTAATGCGAACAGATATCCTTTAATTGTTGTATTTTGTAAATTCAGATTTTTATATCAGTTTCCACATATATTATCAAAGAAAAATGTGGAAACACTGCTGTGTACACAGTAATGCACTAAATAAATAGTAGATGACACTATTATTTCTCAATTTGGGATGCACCCACATTATTTTGAATTTCAGTCAAATTGTAAGCATGTCATAGAAAATCCAGATAGTCATACATTTCTCCCTCCTCCATAGCCCTCCTATCACACTGTAGTCTTACAAGAGCCTAGATGCTTATACCTGTATTTCTTGTATTTGTTTCTTGGGTAGTTTTCTTGTACTGAGTTTTGCACCTCAAAAAGTTGCCACAGTGATTAAGAAATAAGGCTCATATTATTTCTTATTTATTCATGCAATACTTATTAAGCATCTTTGTGTGCACAGCCACAAGTAGAGCAGGTAACTCCCTGTGGGAGCTTTGTTCCAGATGAGTAGAGACAAGTAAATATATGAATAAATAGAGTGCTCGATGAAATGTCAGTATTAAATGTATTAAATGCAGAACAAAGCAGAGGATAAGAATGGGAGAAGCTAATTAATTACAGTTGGTCATGGAACACTCTTAGGAAGTGACACACAGCATAAAACTGAATAAAATGCAGGGGCGAGCCAGGGGATATCTGAGTGAGGGGCATCCCATGTAAAAGGAAGGGCAAACAGAGCAGCCCTGATGTAGATGTGTATTCAGAATCTTAGGAACAGCAATATGGCCACGTGGATGGAACAGAATTCATGTTGGCAGTGGGTCCAGGTCATGTGAATATGGTTTCCTGTGGTTTGAATATGATTTGTTCCCTCTGAAACTCATGTTGAAATTTGACTGCCATGTGGTAGTGTTGGGACCTGAGTCTCTAAGAGGAGATGGTTTGTTAAAAGAGAATCATAACTTTCTGGGAACTGGTTTAGCTACCTTAAGATGAATTATTACAGTGTGAGGGGGGTCTCTTGTTTTTGTTTCTTCTGCACTTGCCCTTCTGCTTTCTGCCATTAACTGAAGCAGCATGAGGCCTATGAAGGCCTCATGCCCTTGAACTTCCCAACACCCAGAACTGTATGCCAAAATAAAGCCTCCTGCCCATGAGTGCATGAGACATTTGACCACAGACATTCTTGATTAAACAATAACAAAGCAGTAGAAAGAAGACAAGGAAAATTATCCAGTTGCAGTTATTTTGTTGAAGCAACACAAACGAACTAAAACAGCCTTGTATACATGGTAAGGACCTAGTCAGAAGAAGTACAGTGCTATGCTCCAATGGCCTGGGAAGGAGACTATCATATTCTGTTCAGCTCCTTCTCTAGTGAAAAAGAATGAATGACTGCAAAACCCAAGGCATCATAAAGTATCATGAGGCCCCTAACAGTCACAGCCCAACATTCTCAACAGATGGTTGTAATCTGAATAAATTCTGGGACTCCATGTGGTTCTGAGGAAGGATAGAAAAAATAAAGATAGTGTCTTGGTCACTTTCTTCGTTGCTGAGACACCATACTCAACACCCACAGCTTAAAGAAGGAGAGGTTTGTTTTGGCTCACACTTTCAGTCCAAGGCAGAAAGGCATGGTAGAAGAGCCAGAGCGGGAGAAAGCTGCACTGGTCATTATGAAGAGAAAAGAGAGGAGCCGGGGAAGGAGCTATACCCTTTCAATCACACCCCCAGTGACCATCTCCTCCAAACAGACCCCACCTCATAACAGGAAGTCAGCTACAATGCCCCCAAGATTCAACATCTTCCAAGAGTCCTGCCTCTAAGTGCATGAAACCTTTGAGGGACATTCTTGATCCAAACTATAACAGAGAGGTAGAAAGAAGACAAGGAAAATCATAATTTTAAAAATGTACTTTTAAGAACATTGTAGCTTCAGGCTACTCACTCCACAATTCCTAAGAGTCTGAAACAACACATTGAGCTGTAAATTGGGGCTGTTTTTCTTCTGATACTATGGGTTCACAGATTCCACACACTTCCACCCCCAAGCAAACCGCATCTTTAATCCAAACCTCACACACACACAAACGGCTTGGGTCCTAACCTAGCCCACTGATGGGTAACCTGGAAGACACTAGGAATACACATCCTCCATCATCTGCCTTGAGAACACCCCAATACTCTCAGCCCTGGACCATAATGCACCACACCCCTTGAGCACCCTCACCCCTTCCTGAATGTGTTCATTGATTCTGCTTCATAAACTTGCTTCTGTCCCTCACCCACATGTCCAAAATGCTTTTCTATAAATGGCCAAGAACCTTCTGTAATGGTAAAGAAATCAAAGCAATATGCATGTCCATTAATAAGAAATTAACTAATTTGTGTTATATCTACAAAATGACATACTATTTAGTTCTCAAAAGGAATGAGAGCTGGACATGGTGGTGCCTGTCTGTAATCCCAGCACTATGGAAGGCTCAGGTATGAGGAATGCAAGTTCAAGCCCAGCCTTTGCAATTTAGTGAAGTAGTAAAACAATGTTTCAAAAATTAAAATTACAGGAAAAGAAAGGATGAGGATGCAGCTCATTGTGAAGTCCTAGGGTTCTCATAGGTATATAGTCCTGTGAAGTCCTCAGTGTGAAGTTCTAAATCTTGGAAGGAGCCTATATGTCCATCAACAGATGAATAGATAAAGAAAATGTGGTGTTTACACTACTCAGCCATGAACAAGGATAAATTTGAGTTATTTGTAGAAAAATGGATTCCCCTTGAGACTATAATGTTAAGTGAAATAAATAAGACACACAAGCTTAAAGACCACATGGTTCCTCTTAAAGTATAAATAATTAAAAGAACAAAATAAAAGATAGATAACAGAAATCAGGGAGGTAGATCATTAGCAAGTGGGAAGGGAATCTAGAAGTGGAAAGAGGGGGAGGAAAAGGAGGAAGAGAAGGGGAAGTAAAAACATTAAGATGTGTGAATGTACACATACCAACTCTCCACATAAGTGCAATCATTATGTACAACAAATATGTACTAATAAGTTTCTTTTAAATCCCTCTCTTCTTCTCTCATATTTTCTCACAATCTACATGACTTTAAAGCTGTTCTTTTTCTGTTTTCTCCCAAAATGGCACAGACACCCTGAACTTGCAGGCTTGACTCATTCTTCTTTTAACCAGCATTCCACATGGACTCCTACTGGACATCCCCAGAGCTTCTACTCCCCATCCCCACCACCTACTGCCACCAGCGGTGCCACGGGAACCAGCACTCTCAGCTGCCAGCCACCTTCATGCCGTGCTTCCTAGTGTGGAGAACTCTTCTCTCATTCTTACTGTTTTTCCATGAGAATATTTTGTGAAGAAATTTTGAACCTGGTACCACCACTCCCAGTACAGAGGTAGGGGCTTGCGGGCCACAGTACCACTGCTCCCAGTGCACAAGTAGAGGCTTCTGGGCTGCCATAACACCACTTCCAGCACAGAGGAAGGGGCTTCCAGGAAGCTGTACCACTGCTCACAGCGTGGAGGTAGGGGCATCCAGGCCACCATACCACCACATCCAGCACACAGGAAGGGGATTCTGGGCCACCATACCACCACTGGCAAAGCAGAGGAGGTGAGCCAAGTGGGCACCAATAGCACACACACTCCCTGCCCCACCACCCGTCAAAATGAGAAGACACATGAACAAGTCTCAAAACCAGACTTCCAGATCACCTAGAGCAACCCCAAAGGGAAATGACATGGAAAACTCTGATCCTCAACCACCTGGGCTCCTTGAACTGGCAACAAAAGAGGATCTAGAAAATACGAAATCAGAAATAATTTCTCAGATAACAGCAGTAATTGTACTCATAGTCCAAGACATAATTAATAAATCTAGAGAGGAGCTGAGGAACATAATGGAATCCCAACATAGGAAACAAATGGAATCCATAAAACAGATGCAAATAGATTTCCAGGACATGAAAAACTCCATTGAAAGTCTACACAGCAGAATGAGCCAATGTGAGGACAGAATTTCAGATATACAAGGTAAGATTGCAATTAGTGACCAGGAAAAGAAAAATTGCTTCAAAATTGTAAAGGACCATGAGAAATCAATCCAGCAGCTGCTAGATGATGTAAAGAAGAATAACATAAGGCTGATTGGACTCAACAAAGAAACAGGACAGTACAGATGATTTTAAAAAGCTGTCCACAGAAGTAATGGCAGAAAACTTCCCAAGCAGGGGAAAAGAAATTGGTATGCAGATAAGTGAGGCATAGAGGACTCCAAATAGCCTTGATCAAAAAAAAAAAAACCTACACATAGGCATATAATAGTTAAGTTTCCAGAAACCCAACAGAAGTACAAAGTTCTATAAGCAGTTAGAGAAAAGAAACAAATCACATACAAAGAAAGCCCATCAGAATCACAGCAGACTTCTCAAGGCAAGAAGAGCTTGGAGTGACATATTCCAAGCCCTAAAAGAAAACAGCCTCCAACCCAGAGTGATGTACCCTGTAAAACTATCTTGCAAAATGGATGGAGAAATAAGATACTTTCATGACGAAGAGCACCTTAGGAACTTCATGAATATCAAACCAACACTCAAAAAAATTTTAGACAATATCCTAGGAATAGACAATGAGGATCACAACCCCAGGAAGCACAGCAGAATGAAGCCATCAGGCATAACAAGAAATTAAATGTAAAGGGGGAGAATCCAACAAAAAGAAAAATTCATGACAATGATAACTCAATATGTACCAGTTATAATCATCAATGTTAATGGCCTCAATTCACCAATCAAAAGAAATAGACTGGCAGAATGGGTCAAGAAGCAAGATTCAACAATATGCTGCATACAAGAAATACACTTAATTCAAAAAGAAACTCATAGATTGAAAGTTAAAGGGTGGAAAACAATACTCCATGTGACGGGAACCTGAAAAAAAGCAGGAGTAGCTATCCTCTTTGCAGATCAAGTGGATTGCAAATCAACACTGATTAAATGAGACAAAGAATGACACTACATCCTTGTAAAAGGAACAATCCAAGAGGAAGAGATGACAGTCATAAATATCTATGCACCAAACACTAGTACACCCAACTATATAAAACAAATACTAACAGACATGAAAAGTCAGATATACACTAATACAATAGTACTGGGGGAACTCAATACCCCACTGTCACAAATAGATAGATCAACTAGACAAAAAATAAGTAATGAAATACTAGAAGGCAATCAAACTCTTGAACAAATGAACCTAACAGATGTTTACAGAGAGTTTCACCCCACAAAATCAGAATACACATTCTTTTCAGCTGCACATGGATGGTTCTCTAAAATAGACCACATACTCACTCATAGAACATGTTTAAGTAAGTGCAAAGGAATTGAAGTTATCCTCTGTATATTATCAGACCATAGTGTGATGAAATTGGAGATCCATAGCAAAAGAAATTGCAAGAATTTCATAAACACAAGGAAATTGCACAACACACTTCAAAATAACCAGTAGGTCACAGAGGAAATTAAAGAAGAAATGAGACAGTTCCTACAATTAAATGACAATGACAATACAACATATCGGAATCTATGGGACACAATGAAAGCAGTCTTATGAGGGAAATTCATAGCAGTGAATACTCACATTAGGAAAACAGAGCGAGCCCAATTAAGCAACCTGATGCTGAACCTCAAGCTTCTAGAAAAAGAAGAACAGGACAAATCCACATCTCATACAAGGGAGGGAATTATAAAGATCAGGGCAGAAATCAATGCAATGGAGACTGAGAGAACAATACAAAAAAATCATTGAAGCCAACAGTTGGTTCTTCGAAAGCATAAACAAAATTGACAAACCCTCAGCCAACCTTATCAGAAAAAGGAAAGACAAGGCCCAAATCCATGCAATTAGGAATGAAAAGGATGAAATTACAACAGACCCAGCAGATATCCAGAGGATCATCAATACTTACTTCTAGAACCTGTACACCAATAAGATGGAAAACACAGAAGAAATGGACAGATTCCTAGATATGTATGAATTACCAAAGTTGAACAAAGATGACCTAAAAATTCTAAATGACCCAATATCAATCAATGAAATTGAAAATGGAATTAAAAATTTACCAACTAAGAAAATCCTGGGTCCTGTTGCCTTCAATGTTGAATTGTACAAGACATTTAGAGAGGAACTGCTGCCACTACTGTTTAAACTCTTCAGTGAAATTGAAAGTGAGACAATACTCCTGAACTCATTCCTGGAAGTAAGCATCATGTTGATCCCCAAAACAGAGAAAGACCCAACCCAACCAAAAAGGAGAACTATAGGCCAATCTCGCTAATGAACATAGATGCCAAAATCCTTAATATGATACTGGCAAATAGAATGCAGAAGATCATCAAGAAGAACATACACCCTGACCAAGTGGGATTCATCCCAGGGATGCGGGGATGGTTCAACATATGCAATCAATCAATGTTATTCATTCACTATATCAATAGAGCCAAGAACAAAAATCATATGATCATCTCAATAGATGCAGAAAAAGCATTTGACAAAATCCAACATGCATTTATGATACAAACCCTACAAAAAATTGGAATAGATGGTCTCTACTTCAATCTGATAAAAGCCATCTATGAAAAACCAACAGCCAATATCATACTAAATGGTCAAAAACTGAAATCCTTCACACTAAAATCAGGAACAAGACAAGGATGGCCACTATCAGCACTCTTGTTCAATGTAGTTTTGGAAACATTAGCCACAGCAATTAGACAAGAGAAAACCTGCCTTGCAAGCAAAAGGTCCCGAGTTCAATCCTCAGTACCCAAAAAACAAACAAACAAAAAAGGAAAAGAGAAAGAAATAAAAGGAATAAAGATAGGAAATGAGGAAGTCAAATTGTCATTATTTTCAGATGACATGATACTGTATATAGAAGACCCCAAGAACTCCACCAAAAGTCTTCTAGACTCAATCACCAAATTCAGTGGAGTAGCTGGATGCAAGGTCAACACACAAAAATCAATAGCTTTCCTCTACACAAACAACAGACTCACTGAGAGAGAAATAGGTCAAACAATTCCTTTCACAGTAGCATCCAAAAAACTGAAATACCTAGGAATCAACCTAACGAAAGAAATCAAAGACCTCTTCTCTGAAAACTATAGCACTCTCAAAAGAGATTGAAGATGATATCAGAAAATGGAAAGGCATACCCTGCTCCTAGGTAGGAAGGATCAACATAGTGAAAATGACCATACTTCCAAAAGTGCTATATAGATTCAATGCAATCCCAATTGAAATCCCAGAAGCATATTTCACTGACCTTGAGAAAGCAATCCAAAAATTCATTTGGAACAAGAAGAGACCCAGAATAGCAAAAGCAATTCTAGGTAACAGAGACATGGCAGGGGGTATCACAATCCCCAACCTGCAACTCTACTACAAAGCTACTGTGATAAAAACAGCATGGTACTGGCAAAGAAACAGACCTGAGGACCAGTGGAACAGATTAGAAGATCCTGAAACAACTCCAGACACACTCAGCAATCTCATCTTCAATAAAGGAGCCAAACGCCCTCACTGGATGAAAGATAGCTTCTTCAATAAATGGTGCTGGCAAAATTGGGTTTCAGCTTGTCAAAGATCAAAACTAGACCTATATCTCTCACCATGCACTAATCTAAAATTGAAATGGATTAAAGATCTAAATATTAAAATAGAAACACTGAATCGGCTGGAACCGAGGTTAGGTAGAACTCTTGAAGACATTGGTGTAAGAAAAGAGTTTATGAAGAAAACCTCAGTTGCCCATGAACTAGCACAAACAATCAACAAGTGCATCTTGTCTTATTAAAAACCTTCTGCACAGCAAGAGAAACACCAGCAGTGTGAAGAGACAACCCACAATGTGGGAAAAAATCTTCACCTGCTGTTCCTCAGACAAAAGTCTACTATCTAGAATCTATAAAGAACTTAAAACAAATCAAACCTCCCAAATTTAAAGACCCAATCGAAAAATGGGCATCTGAAATGAACAGACATTTCTCAGACAAAGAAATAGAAATAGCAAATAAACATATGAAAAAAATGTTCAACATCACTGGTCATTCGTGAGATGCAACTGAAAACAACGCTGAGATTCCACCTCACCCCAGAAAGAATGGCTGCTATCATGAAATCAACCAATAACAAATGCTGGCGGGGCTGTGGGAAAAGAGGAACCCTGCTCCACTGCTGGTGGGAGCGTAGACTGGTGCAACCACTGTGGAAATCAGTATGGAGATACCTCAAAGAACTAGGACTGGAAGTCCCATTTGACCCAGCTATTCCCCTGCTGGGGATCTTCCCCAAAGAATTAACCGCAGTTATATGTATGTACCCATGTTCATAGCAGCACAATCTGTAATAGCTAAAGCCTGGAAGCAGCCCATATGCAATCAATTGGAGACTGGATAAAGAAAATGCTGTTTTTTATAAAATGGAGTACTACACATCCATAAAAAATGAGAAATTAGAGACATAGCTAAAAGGATGCACATTGAGGTGATAGTCTTAGGTGAAATAAATAGGACACACATGTGTAAATACGAAAGAGTTTCTCTAGTGTGAGAAACTGAAAGTATAAAGACTAAAAGTTATAATAGATAATGTGAAATAGGAAGAAAAGGGGCAAAGGGGAGGGGGAAGTGGGAGGGGTAGGGGAAAGGGAAGAAGGAATGGAATTAATATGAGTAAATGAAAAAATGGAAACAAAGTCTTTGTAAATAGGGAGGGATTGAGGGGTTGATGGGAGGGCGAGGGAAGGGGGAAAAATAAGAACCAAGAGAGATTGTGTAAAGGTACAAATTTCCAATGATGAATGTCATTATATTGTATACCTAAAATGTACCAATAAAATAAAGTTCAAAAAATAAAAAACAAATAAAGTAAAATAACAAGGTCTGAGAACGTAGCTCAGTGCAAAGGCCCCAGTACCACAACCAATCAAAAAGTTTCTGATGCTTTGAAGTAGAGAAAACCTCATTATAATTGGATCCTGATTTGCTGCCTTAGTTGTGGGGGCCAGCTCTCTGGGATTTGTTTTCTAAGACGTTTTTTCAGTACTGGGAATGGAAACCAGTACCTGGTCACTGAGCTACATCTCCAGTCCTTTTTTAATTTTTATTTTTTACTTTGAGACAGGGTCTTGCACTCAAATTACCAAATATTCCTTGGCACTGTGTTCACAGTGATGAGATTAAATTTATGAACAGTGGGGACTTTTTCTCCCAATCTAGATCAATCACTAAGAAGCTATTTTCATTTCTTTCCCTAGATTGGTCTCTGGGTGTTCCAAGGGGACCAAGGGACTAGATAAGGACAAGGGAGTGGCTTTATTGCCAATCTTTGCCAGTTTTAGTGCCAGTTCTTGCTGAGGATCAGTCCTGTTCTTTGCTCTACTTGTCTTTGCCTCCCTCTGAAAAAGCACAAAGGTAAAGGAGGCTTTAGGGGAGAGCAACTCAATGTTGTACCTATCCACGTGCTGTGAATGGTAAAAATCCTAACTGCAATGGGACATTAAGCCTCCAAGACAGATTTGAGGAATTCCAAACTCCCAGGTGCCTTCAGGTCAACTGCCACCCACCAAAGTCAGGGATGGGATTCAGGAATCCTCTTGCCCTGGGTCTGGAAACAGAAACACTAATTTTGTATGTTTCAGCCAAAATGAAAAGTATCTTGTGTTTAGTATATAAATATAGCTGGTGGTAGAAAACTTAAGAAAATAAATTCTATTCAAAAATCCTTCATCTATCAGTTTTAAGCTAAGTAAAAGAAATAAGGGAACAAATAATCCCTCCATTCTATTGCCCAAACAAGGGCTGCCCCATGTGGAAATGTTTCTTGAAACATATAAATTGTAAGTGACACTTTCTTAAATTACTTATTTGGTAATGGAACAAGAAAAATACCCATAATTTAAACTTCTAAGATCGGTGTGTTCAGACGCCAGCCAGAAGCCCACTCAGACACCAGTGACTCTGGTGCACAGTCCCCAGCTAAAGGCCCTCCCAGACAACAGCTACATGGGTGGGCAGGTCCCAGCCAGAGGCACACCTAGATACCATCCCACGTGTGCACAACCCCCAGCCAGAAGCCCACCCAGAGAACAGGTCAGCACAGGGATCCAGAAGACCACTATTCTGAATCCAGGAAATGGTACAGTGTTGAGCAGCAGAGAGAAGGCCTCACTGAGGGTTGCTGAGAATTGAAGCCCACTGGCTGAGCACAGAGTCACCTCAACAAAGGCACAGCAGGCTGCATCTGTTGAAATGAGAACACATGTAAACAAGTCTCAAAACCAGACTTCAGATCACCTAAGGCAACCTCAAGGGGCAAGGAGATGGAACAATGTGATACTCAACCACCTGGACTTCCTGAACTGGCAATGAAAGAGGATCTGGAGAAAATGAAATCAGAAATAATTTCTAAGATAACAGCAGAGATTGAGCCCATAGTGCAAGACATGATTAATTAGAAATAATCTGCTCTAAATTGAGAAGACACATATTTAAAAATAGAGGAACTGAGGAACATGATGGAATCCTAGCATAAGAAACAAATGGGATCCATAAAACAGATGCAAGCAGATTTCCAGGAGATTAAAAACTCCATTGAAAGTTTATGCAGCAGAATGAGCCAATGTGAGGACAGAAATATCAGATATAGAAGACAGGATTACAATTAGTGACCAAGAAAAGTAAAATTTCTGAAAAATAAACTTTTAATTCTTTGAGAAATGTCTGTTCATTTCAGATGCCCATTTTTGAATTGGGTCTTTGAACTTGGGGTGTCTGATTTTTTTCAGTTCTTTATATATTCTAGATAGCAGTCCTTTGTCTAAGGTACAGCTGCTAAAAATTTTTCCCACATTGTAGGTTGTCTCTTAGCTCTGTTGTTTTCTTTTGCAGTGCAGAAGCTTTTTAATGAGATCCCAGTTGTTGATTCTTAGTGCTAGTTCCCATGCTACTGAGGTTTTGTTCATAAAGTCTTTTCTTATGCCAATGTCATCAAGAGTTCTACCTAACTTATCTTCTAGAAAGTTTAGTGTTCCTGTCTTAATATTTAGATCTTTAATTCACTTCAATCTTAGTTTAGTGCATGCTGATAGTTATGGATCTATTTTTAATCTTTGGCAGGTTGAAATCCTGCCAAAGTAAAAGCAGCAAATAAATAAATGAAAAAATGTTCAACATCACTGGTTATTTGAGAGATGCAGACGAAAACAACACTGAGATTCCACCTCACCCCAGAAAGAATGGCTGTTTTCAAGAAAATATCCAATAACAAATGCTGGCGAGGGTGCCGGGAGACAGGAACCCTTCTCCATTGTTGGTGCGAGTGCAGACTGGTGCAACCACTGTGGAAGTCAGTATGGAGATACCTCAAAGAACTAGGACTAGAGGTCCCATTTGACCCAGGTATCCCCCTGCTGGGTATCTTCCCAAAAGAATTAAAAGAATCATACCACAGTGATATATGTGCACCCATGTTTATAGCAGCGCAGTTTGTAATAGCTAAAGCTTGGAAACAGCCCAAATGCCCATCAACTGGAGACTGGATAAAGAAGATGTGGATTTTTTATAAAACGGAGTATTATTCAGCCATAAAAAATGAGAGGCTAGAGACATTTATAGCTAAATGGATGCATATTGAGGCCATCCTCTTAAGTGAAATAAATAGGACACACATGTGTAAATACCGAATAGTTTCTCTAGTGTGAGAAACTGAAAGTGTAATTAAGGATTAAAATGAATAATTGATAATTTGAAATAGGAAGAAAAGGTTCAAAACGGTAGGGGTGGCTGGAGGGGAAGGGGAGAGATCAGAGTTATAGGCTGGAATATGGAAAGAATCCTTATATAGATTGTGTTTAAAACTACAGGAAGAGATGTAGATAGAGACTAGGCTGGAGCTCATCAGTGGGTTGGGAAGGAAGAGTCACTGAGATCAAAGGAGAGAAGGGTGTGTTTCCAGAAGAAGCACATACAACAATGTACAGTACACAGTACTCAATAGTGTGATAAATGACTGTTACGGTTTTAGGTACTTTTCATAACATGCTGTGCTTTTCATCCTTTAGGGCATAATCCTACTTATATAAAAGAGTTTACTGTAAAACAGTGTGCTTCTATGCCTGCGGTAGCCTCATGTATCTCGTGTTTAACTGCATATTTGGATAATACCAAGGGGCCATCACAAATGACTGATGTAAACCTTCTCAGTTTGCACTTAGAAGTTGGCATGCTGTGTGGTACTTTGTGATACACATTGATGAAATTGCTTAATAACCTCTTTCTCAGACTATATTTCCATCACGTGTCACATGACTATTGATATTTAAATTTTTTAAAATTTGGCCTATGTGGAGTCTACTAGCTAATTAGAATTTTTTTCCAGACCACTATTTGTTCAATATTGATTTTAAAAATCTTTCTAAAACAAATCACATCCTTTGATGTCTTGTTAATGCTTGAGATATTTTATAAAATTATATGGAAAAATGTTTAAGTACTTTTCAGTTTTGCTTTGGTTGAGTTCTATTATATTTGAATATTATTATAGTTTTTTTCCCTTGTATTGCTTTTCTTTGAATAATTTTAATATTTGTATATTTGTGTGTTTAGTGAATGATAATAAAGTTATACATTTAAAAAGAATATTTTAATAAAAAATAAAAATAAACTTTTAAGACTGATATCACCTATTTACATAGGTAATAAGAGCTTTTTTCAATGCTTCTAGAGCTAAAATAATGAAAATAAATAAATGCTTTTGGGTGAACACGGTGAATATAGATAATGCTATATATCTCACAAAAATGCCCTCAATGAATGCTTTCATTGTTGTTATTATTATTCTTAATTTTGAAGAGCAAGTGCAATAGAATTATCCTGGGAAACATCTAATGGAGTCCAAAAGAGCAAAAAGATTATTTAGCACCATGATGGACAGTTAGGAAATGTTTCTTGGCTGAAATCCACCTGAGATGTAGTCTCACCATATATTTCTCAGAGATTTAAGGTCTAACTAATCATGTAGATGCCAAAGGCAATTGTTATACCACCCCAACTCTTAAAACTACCCACCTGGACAAGACAAATCAACATGATAAAGATTTTATATTCTAAATCTGTGTTGCAATAATAAAACTTGGACACTTAAAATTTTTATATTACTTTAGAATTTTTTTTAAAAAAGGAACAATGTAAACCCCAAGCAGTATCATTTGACTCTCTGAAAATATAAATTTGAATTTTGGAATCCAGACTATGCTGTGAGTAATGCAACCTAAAAGGCATTATCAATTATGTCACATCAATAGATCAATCCATTGTGAACTGTCTTGTAAGTCACAATGGCCACTTGCAAAGAAGTATACACAAGGTGAAAACTGCCAGGCATATAAGAAGTGCCTCTTCCCATATCATGGACAACAAAACAAATAGACATTTTTTCCCAACTAATAGAGACTGAGTTCACACCACATGTTCATGTTTGGCATATACACACCATACACACACACACACACACACTCACTAACATCATTCATGTGTTCTATCCAGTTGAGAAGCTTGAACATCAAAATGAGTAAGCAACATTCATGAGTACCTTCTGTAGACTCCGTGGGAAGTGTAAAAATGTGATACATGTAAAAGTTGGTAAAAAGAAAGAGCATAATATGTTAGTATACCACAGACCAAGAGGCTGAAATTTTGTCAGGTAAAAATATGCTGAATCCAGAAAAGCTCAGCAGAATACCATGCACCTAAAGAGTTAGGGAGAAGTAATTGGAGTTCAAAGATACTAAGATTCCAAAGGACACAAGATCTGGAGAGAAGAGAAATGGGAACCAGCAGCAGCAGGCTGACATCTCAGCAGCTATTTCCCCCAGGGCATTTCCCATTTTGTGGAGGACACCCTCCCAGAGTGGGAAGCAGAGCCAAGTGCAGCTGCTAAAAGGTCACTTCTAATCAAAATTCCATTTCTATAAATTCCTAAGATTGAAATATTTCTCAGAAGTGCTCAAGGACGGAAAATAAATGTCATCAAAACAATCTTTTGGGAAAACTCAAGATTCTGTTAGTGAAGAAATATGTTAACTGTTCATTTCCAATATCCTGATTTGCTTTGTACTACTCAGAAGGACTAAGAATTTTATCTTTAAAAAAAAACCCAAACCACAGAAATAAAAGGTATGTTTGTTTTAAACCGGTAGAACAGTTAATGAGAAAATTAGGAACAGCTGAAACCAGCAGCTGTCGTAACACCTTTGCAGAGATAAATTCTCACCATAAGTAGTGGTGAGTATAAAGTTAATTGTTTTTTAGGCTATTCACCTTTGTACAAAGATATGTAACTGTCCCTACAGTCAATTTTAGAACACTGTCAACACCTCAAAAGGAAACATCATCCTCTTTAAGATACTACACTCCTGTCCCAGTCTCCCAGCTTTAAATGACCACCAATCTACTTTCAGTCTCTGGACTTTCCTGTTCTGGACTTTCCTATGATTGGAATCATATGTAAGCAATCTTTTGTAACTAGCTTTTTGCACTTCGCATCACACTTAGCATCACTGTGTTGTAGCATGTAGCAGTGAAGCATTTCTTTTTTACATACAAATAATATTCAAATGTATGGATATAACACATTTTGTTTATTCATCAGTTGATGTACATTTGGACTGTCTCCACCTCTAGGTTATTATGAATGGTGTTGCTATAATATCTCTGTACAAGTTTCTGTGTAGATATTATATGTTCCCTTCTCTTAAGCTTATGTAGAGGACAGGACTTGCTGTATCATATGGTAGCTGTTTAAATTTTTGAGGAACTGCCAGAATGTTTTGCAAAGTAGACCCACCGTTTTCATTCTCATCAGTAATGTACAAGGGCTCCAATCCCTTCACATCCTCACCAAAGTGTGTTACTATCAGTTTTAGATTCTAACTAGCCCATTGGGTGTGAAGTATTCTCTCACTGTGGTTTTTATTTTTATTTCCTTGATGACTAATGATGTCAAGCATCTTTTCATGTGTTTATGGGGCATTTGGAAAAATGTTTATCCAGTGATTTTCCCATTGTTTAATTGGGTTGTCTCTTTATCATTGAGTTGTAAGAGTTCATTATATATTTTAGATACAACTCCTTTATCAGATGTATGATTTGCAAATATTTCTCCTATTCGGTGAGTTGTCTTTTAATTTTCTTGATATTGCTATCTGAAAGACAGTTTTTTTGTCTTGATGAAATCTAATGTATTGATTTTTTTTCTTTTGTTGCTTATTCTTTGGGTATTGTATCTAAGAATCCTTTAGCAAATCCGAGTCATGAAGATTTACCCCTATATTGTCTTCTCAAGTATTATAGTTTTAGTCTTTATATTTAGACCTTCAATTCAGTTTGAGTTAATATTTGTATATGGTGTTAGATAAGAATCTGACTTCATATTTTTTCATGTGGATATTCAATTGTCTCAGCACTGCTTGTTGAAAGACTATTCTTTCTACATTGGATAGTAAAAAATCAGAGTAAGACACAGCCACATAAAATATAATGGTATTTAGTGTTCAAAGTGTAGGTGTGAAGCACCTCAGTGAAACTGCCCCGGGATGGGAGATCGGTAACAATCATGCTTGAGAGAACTGGGAGAAGATACACTGTTTGTACTCCAGTGTTTTTTACTTTAATATTCCTCTGTTCTTGCTGGACCCCATGAGTCACATGCAGAAGGTAAGGCTCAATATGGTTGGGGTGTGGTACAGTGCTTGCCTAGCATACATGAAGCCCTCTGTTTGACTCTCAGGGACACACATACACACATACACACACACACACACACACACACACACACAGAGTAAAGCTCAACTGTAGAGCTAATGTAATTTTTCTAGGGACTATGTGGGAAATATAAATTAAACTCCTGTAGGAAAATGGATCCACCTGGAAAACATAATGTTGAGTGAAATAAACCAGACACACAAGCTTTATGGTATTTCTCATTTGAATGAGGCAAAGTACAAACAAAGAAAATGATAAAGAGTGGATAGAAGGGAACAAGGGGATGAATCTCTTGCAATGGGAAAGGGGTCCAAGGGAATAGGGGTGAGGGGTGAGGGGTGAGGAGGAAGGGAAGGGGAAATAAGAAGAATAAAGATATGTCATGTACAGGACCCTAATAACTCCAAATAATGGAAACATTATATGCCGTCACATGAGCTAAGACAATATCAACAAGAATGAAAAATGGGATAGGGGAACTGGAGGAAGAAGGAGGGAGGGGAAGGGGAGGGGATTTAAAAAAAAAAAGAAACATGCAGTAATATGTACATGTGACCATTCCCCAAGATGACTGTGAACTACGTGAACTGCAAACATGTACAAATAAAATTTTAAAATTTTAAAAATAAAATAAAATTTAAAAAAATAAATTAAATTCCTAAACATGTGAATCCTTTTTGTCCTGAAAACATCCTTGCCAGGAATTTAACACTTGAATATGCCTTAATAGTCACAAATATTCATGGATAACAATGTCCACTGAAATATTTTGGGTATAATAAAAACCAGAACACAATCAAACTGGCTATCAGTGGGAGGGCTAGTAAATAAAGGTTGGTTTTAAAGCTACACCAATAAAATACTATGTGGAATTTTGAAAGAAAGAGAGAAATAGAGCTCATTTAAAAGAATGAGATATATGCTAAAACAAGAATGATCTCAAGATTTTATTAGAAAACAAGATACAGAACAGTATAAGGAACATGATCATTGTGCAACTTTAAAAAATATATAAATGAGTTTTTATGTATGGACATTGCTTTTTTTCTTAGAGGAAATCATAAGAAACTATGTCTTCTGGTTACTCTTGGTAGAAGACTATGAGGCATGAATGAGTCATTCAGATTTTATTCTTCCCTCTAGGTATGGTTAGGATGCTATAATCCCAAATACATACATGTATTTTAAAATGTCAGCAGGATTACCTGAGTGGGGAGATTTGGAGTCCATTTTTTTTTGTTTGCTTGTTTTCTTCCTTTTCTTATCTGTGTTAGAGTAAAATATCACAAAAGAGTTTATGGAATGAAAGTGTATGTTTTCCAAAGTACAAGTATGTGGGGTGAAATTACTAGTTTTCTCAATCACTTAGTTTCACAGGCATCTCATGGTCATCTGTGCCACTCTAACTTCCCTAAATCAAAAGCACAGCAGTGGGCCACCACTGAAACCTTCAGGTGGGACAGGCTCTCATGTCAGTGATGTTCAGGCAGAAGAGCATCAGGTGCCTGCAGGTGGTTTCATCATGGCTCTTGCTCCTGAGAGCATGGTCCAGGGAGCAGCACCATTAGCATCTCTTCAGTACTAACTGGAAATGCAGTATCTCAGGAGTCATTTGGATCTAGTGAGCCAAAATTTGCATTATCCAGGGTTCCCAGGTGACTCAGGAGCACACGAACGTCTAAGAAGCCCTGAATGAGCTAGAAGGTTTCATCCCTGATTGCACCTTGTCATCACAATCATGGACACATGAAATCCAAATCTCTGAAGTGGCCTCTTGCAAGAAAGACTCCTGAGTGCAGCTGGATATTGAGAACTCCCATAGCAATCAATATCTCCTCCTTCTGTGCTCTCTCAAATTTTACTCCTCTATCCTGACATAATTGTGTCATTCTTTCTTGACTTTTCATGCCTAGTTCAAAATAGGGGCTTGGCTGGAGGTTTAGCTCAGTGGCACCAACGCCTGCCTGGCAAGCCCAAGCTCCTGAGTTCCATCCCCAGTTCTGAAAAAAAAAAAAAAAAAGCGGGGGGGGGCCCTCAATAACTATTAAAGAATGTTAAGTGCATCATTACCGTCACTTATTGCAGATGTACAACACAAAGTTGTTGAGTAAAAATTATGAGAGATACATCCTGGAAACCTGGAGCTGGATGACATGGAGTTGTTCTTTGTTCTCTCTCAGGAGGGTGTGAGGGGCTCAGTTGGATGACTAATGTTTTATCTGGCCCATTATTACCATCATTCAGACCTTTCACATTATACTGCAAGGTTAGGGATCTGTGCCGTTCAAGGCAACATTCCCTGTATATCCAGGCAACTCATGTCATGCTTCTACATTCGCCACTAGGATCATCAGAGAGTATAGCACAAGAGAGAAAGTTGAGCTAAATGAGCACTCAAGTTCCTTCCAGTCAATTTACAGCCTCCACTTCAGCTATAATTCCAAGCTCTCTCCAGTTAACAGACACATGCCTAGACATCTGAAGGTATGTAAGCCAGGTATGATCGAGCCCTTAACAGCACACTTCAGTCCCTAGCACCAACTCAATCTTACTTTCCATTGCAGCTCTTCAACTCACTCTGACATGTATGTTGTACCCACACCAGTGTCCCACAAAAATCAAAGAGAGATGAGTGAGTTACTCTGATGTTTATTTTAATGCATCTTAGTCCACACAGTTGGTATAAAATCAGAAAAAGCAAAGCACAAAATGAAGGTCTGGAGTCTTTGCATCAAAAGGGCACCATATATACATCTACAGTTGGTGGCCAGTACAAGTCATTGCCAGACAGTTCTTGGAGGCACAGAGCATTCTAGACCCATCTAAGCCCTGGAAAATCACAGTCCCAAGGGCCTAGCCACTTGTCCTAATGCTCTGACCATAAGAAAAATGTGGAAGCGATGAAGACTTTAAGATTTATTCATTATAGTAATAACAGCAGCCTAGCTAGGTACAAAAGCAGTTATAAACCATTTATATTACACAAAATTACTAGGTCTCCATTCTACTTATGTTGTAAAATTGTTAATTGAACTTCCAGTGAGTCATTTAGATGATTAGTGATAATATAAGGAATGGTAAATCCATAGCACCATTTCACAGATTTGCTGTCACCGATTTTTCATTTAGACACGTGACCAAGATACTCCACCTGCAAGGGCAAGTATTCCAAAGCCACAAGTGTGTTTTTGCCGAGGGCTCCAGTCTGGGTGTTTTATCTGTGCTTGCCTAAGGCTTCCCACAGAGGTTTAGGCAGTGGATGTTTCTGATGGATACACTGGGTCACCCACAATACAAGGGCTTTTAGCCACTTGGGGTTTATCCCCACACTTTGGTTTTTTATGAGGTGGAATGGGAGGGAGGTATCTTGTTTTAAACAAAGGGGAGGAGGCCATATCAAGTTATTTTATTTGGGGGCAAAACCAAAGATCAAAAAACAAAACAAAAATATTGAGCTTGATTATACTGTTAGGATGTAAAGTTCCTTAGCTACTCCTTTAAAGTTCAACACGAGGCTGATGGTCAACATAAAAAGCAAACAATACTATGTACATATATGTAAAAAGTGTTATAAATAGGTTTTATAAACCATAGATATTATATACATCTTCAATCAACAGCAATCCCCCCCTCAACTGCTTTCTGTTTGGTTTGGCTGGAGTTTGGGTTTTTGGCTAGCTCTTTTTGTTGGTTTGTTTTTGTTTTTCCTGTTTTCTTGTTTCCTTCCTCCCTTCCCTATGTACGCTCAGAGCCTCAGACAGACCGTCGGGGCGCCTCATTCACGTTTCCGCAAGATCACGTAGATGACACCACTGAGAAGGGCCAGAGGGAAGGCCACCCAGGCCAGGATGTAGGCGAAGCCATAGGAGTAGTCGGAGTTGGAATGCCACTCAGGATGCCGCACTGTGTAGATGGCTGCCGCGCTCATCACACATAGACCTGGGGATGAGAGGGATGCGTTGATGAGGGAAGAGTCCACCATTCTGCCACCTCTGACGTTGACAGTGCTGTGCAGGAGGAATATGTTTAAATGTGGAAGCAATCTGCTCACAGGATCAGATCTGGGAGGAGGCAGGTATGGGAACAAGGAAAATGAATTGCTCTTCACTTCCTATTTACACCCCTCAAGGTGTAGGTGACCTCAGGGTCCTCGACACATTTTCTGCCCCATTTCTCTTATTTTTCACTGTCAACAATTCCAAACAGTAGCCACACAAGGTGTCGAGTAATATGTAAGGTGCAAGATAACCCTGTCTATCTCTTTCTCAATAGGACTGGGTGTGG
The DNA here is from genome assembly GCF_053883595.1 of Heterocephalus glaber. Taxonomy (NCBI): domain Eukaryota; kingdom Metazoa; phylum Chordata; class Mammalia; order Rodentia; family Bathyergidae; genus Heterocephalus; species Heterocephalus glaber. The sequence goes on along the minus strand of NW_028258146.1, from coordinate 774,547 downwards.
AAGCTCCTGGGAGCCTGTGAACCACCCTACACAGAGGGGCAGATGCATGACCTGAAGCTAGTGGAAGTGAAGTGACATTGTACACTATTGGAATTATGGCACAGCAAAGGCCTTGGGCTCCTGCAGGCCAGACGCCTAAGGTTCCTTTAGCAGGGGTGCCCCTGAAAGCAGACAATAACTATGGGCATTGCTGGGCAGACAAAGGATGGCACAGAGGATTAAAAAGGATGACGAGGAAATGAGGAGGAAGAAGACAATACAGGTGGGAGCCAAAGCTATACAGGAGACTATAGCTCCATCCTACTTGGTGCCGTAGGACTGGATTTGAAGCCAGAGACAGGTAAAAGGACATCTAATACCTACATAGGTCAGGCTGTCCTCCCTGGCCTAGCAAGGCAGCCCTTGGCATGGGAAGAGGAAGGCCTCCATCTAGGACCCTGGGCAGCAATTCAACTCAAGCCTTACAGCCTATCCCCATGTGACAATCAGTATCCCTACATAGGGAGGGGTCCCATGATGTCAGCAGCCCAGCCTGGAGCTGTACAAAGGCTGGTCTGTTCCCTCCTGAAAACAGGGTCTTTGAGAAGCCCTGAGTGACTCTATTATAAACCCAGCATGCTGTGTGGGATTCACGTGGTTCCAAAGCTTCCAATGCCCTGAACAACCTACATCTAACCTCACTGCTATTTGAGCTGCTATCTTAGGGGACACTGCAACTTTGTTTGAACAAAGTACAGAAGTGGCACTATGTCACATTAACCACCCTGGTGAGATTGTCCTTCTGTAACTCAGAGGAGAAAAACACTGTCTCAATTGGCCCCATCAAGAAAGCCACACAATAATCCTGGAAATACAGTGGAATCTAGACCCTGTTGCTACCTAAAGAAAATTCAGGAGACAGAGAAGATGTCTATGTCAGAGGGAAACCATAGCTGAGGATTGCTGCTCAAGAACAATAACAGTTCTGATCTGTTGGGACACATTTAATTTGCCTTAAGGTCCAGAATCCTTAATGTCTTGCTCTACTGCTTCCTGGTACACCTCTCCAAAGTGCTTGTTTTTGTCTTTTAAGCAATGTTGAAGTTGTCTTGCGCTACATGTGACTTATCTAATAAGGGTTGGGTTCTAAGGAGGGAAACATGCCCGTAGAAGAGAAAGAGGTATTAACAGAGGGCAAAGAGGCTAGCACAATGCTTGTTGTGTGAGCGGGGCTTCTGCACAGGGTGTCTAACTAGCTGCTGGCATGAAAATTTGCCTTTGTGGCCATGTGGGTTAGCTAAGCTCTGATTTCACTGGCAGAAAGAAAACATCAGTTTCCATCCTTGACCAAGAGGGACAGAAAGAGGCAGGGTACACAAGTACAGTAACTAACAGGGTACACAAGTACAGAGGACTGGTAGACCCTAATAGAACCTCAGAAATGAATGAAGCTAGGCCTAACTTTAAAAGCAATAAGCTTAGATATTTACAAAGCCAAAGTGAAGATACATACTTTATCGTTGTTAGGAAACTGATGTTTTACCAAATATATCATTATTACTAGGCTACCTACATGTTAAACAGCAGATGTGCTCTGAGATACAGAAAGAAATGACTCTTGGACTGAGTAGCCTCAGTCTGTATCCCAAAGCATTAATGTCATGTAACAGTAATTCCCAAAGCCAAACATTCTTCCTAATAAGTGAATTTGATGAACTTTCTTGCCAACCAGTAGGTGGAGATGTGTCATCAAGGTCCCTATGAGTCAGTGAGGCCCCACAAATTAGCAACCCATGCTTTGGCAGTGACTGAGACCCTGTAGGGGTACCCTGTGGGGGTGCCCTAGAAGTGCAAGTCAGCTTTAAGTGGAAGGACAATGACCCCACGCAGACATTAAAGTGCTGGGGATTCAGGTCCCAAGAGTTTCTACTTGTCTCAGGATGGCTGGCTCTAACAACCCCCTGAACTTTCTCCCTAAAGCCCTTTGGAAGAGAAAAATCTCACGGCTCTTTAACAGTGACAGCAACCTCAAGTAAGTGACTGGAGGCCAGAACTTTTGGAAAGGGCCACCGTGGTCCAAAGACAGAGGAAGCAACTCAGGAACTTTCCATACTTCTGCAACATTTCCATTCCTTTGGGTTTACTAAACATCTAATGAGTGCCTGCTGTATGCAGGTACTTTTCTAAAAGCTGAAAACACCATGATAGGTGAAACAATGCCCCTACCTTCAAGGGGTGCCTGTCTAGAAGACATAACCATAGCTAGTTTTGATACAGTGTGATATAATTTAGAGAGAAATGCCCCAGATGCCTTGAGAACTCATATGGGCACTGAGTTCACACTGGGAGAGGAGAGGGCAGAGAAGCCTGAGGGAGATAATATTTGAGCTGGGCCTAAAGGGTGATAAAAGGTGGCCAGGTGAAGAAAGGCAGGAAGGCATCCCAGTAAAAGAAAAAACAAGAGTGAGGCTAAGAAGCCCGAGAACACATGGTGGAAACTACCCACAGATAATAAGTCTCACATGATAGGGAGGCTGCAGAGCTCACTAAGGCCCATGAAGGAGAATGTCTCGATGGCACATTAAGGAGGGTGTGACAGGAAGCCTCAGGGGGGCCCTTCAGCATGGGAGAAATATGATCACATGCATGCTTCAGAAAGATCACAGCAGCAGGCAGGAAATGGATTTAGTGCTAGGTACAAGGCAGGAGGCCAGGAGGGGCCTGAGGAGGCTTTGTACAGCTTCACTAGTGTCAATAAAGAGAAGAGAAAGGGGAAAAGCAACTATGGAGCATGTCACACAGTCACAATAGTCAATGGTGAACTGGACCTGGGGCAAGGAAAAGAGGAGCACTGAGTGAGCCTGGGTTGGGAAGGACCTCCCATCCGGTGAGCACAGGCAGCAGGAAACACAGGATGTCTAGGGCACACAGTTTCAAGGAAGGAACAGACAACAGTGTTGAAAGGAGAGCCATGATTCAGCCAATTCAAGACTGCAGTGTCCCTTGAGGACCTTGCAGGAATATTTCCATTTGAGAGGCAAGGGTGGAAGCCAGATTGACGTTTGCTAGAAAGGGAGGATCTGGCAAGACCATCAGAATGGTTGGTGGATGAGAGGCACAGTCCTGCCTCACTTCTGCCTCATTCTCCAGTCCAGGCCACAAGGTGGGGCAGGGAGAAGCTGGAATACCTGTTACCTTGACAGTGCGGGATTGCAGAGCTATATCTCACCTACATGGAGCCTTCCCTGCGCTCTGGCCCTACTTCTATTTCCAGCATCCAGCTGACCACCTCTCCCTAGATGCCAAGCTACAGCACTACTAGACTCCCATATGGGCACAGCCAGGGGAACTCCATCCTGGACAGGGTTTCTAAACTTGGTGTCTGACTCATGCCATCTCTGAATCACTTGGAATGGGAAGACTCACGGTGCTTTCATTAATCTCCACCCAAATTCTTTTGCTCTAAACGTCCTATGTCTATACCAATCTACCTAAAATCAAAAAACAAAACAAATGGGAAAGGTTATACTCACTCAGGAGTCTCTTCCTACTATCTTTTTGTTCTTCTTAATCATAGTGACTGTTCACTTGACCTGAGCTGGATTTCACCATGGCAACATAATTATCTAACCATCCAACAAATAGCAAATCAGAGAATCTTATATGCCCTGCATGGTGCTATTTTCTTGGTATAAGTAGTCAAATCAGAACATGCAAATCCTTCTTTCTAGGTTTGTATCTATGTGAATTTCTTGAAGTTTTCCCATGTAGTATAACCCAACCCAACAGAGTAAAGACAAGGGTAACTACTGTCCCAGAACAGATGGCTACAGTTCTTAAAAATGACTGTGACTCCAACATTCAAGAATAGAATCAGGATGTTCCTCCTCTGATAAAGAGGTTTGGAAGAATCTATGGCTTATGAATAGAATTAGCTGCCTGTGGGGAAATGTGTTAGAAGGCCTCACAGTGAGACTGGGGGCAATCTAATGGCTACATCAGTAGATCCCAAGCCTGGATGCACATCGGAGTCACCCAGGAAGCAGTCCTGCCCAGAGCTATGAAATGAAACTCTCCAGGGATGAGGCCTGAGTGCTGGCATTTGTTTTTAAACAGTGCCCCAGCTGATTTGGATGTAGAGCTAAGGTTGAAAAGCACTGAACTAGAAGGAGGCACCTTTGACATGACTCTGGAAGCAGCCAGCCTAAGATGTGTATAAGCATCAAGATAGTAAATGCGAGACCTGTGGCTTACTATGATCTAGAGAAGCAATGACGAGGCAAACCAGGGAGAGCTCTAACCATACAAAGACCTGTAATTCCAAGGAAGGCAGACAACTCCTACACTAGCCCAAGAGCCCCACTCACCTCTTAACTGCCTTTCCTGCAAGCTGTTGTGTGTGACTGATACATGCAGACCACAGCTGGCCTTACAAAGGGAAGCTGTGCAGACAGCACAGCCTATATCAACCTCTTCGGAAACCCAGCAGGGATTCTGGAAGTTTCCACTTAAGATGCTTCATTGCTTTGAGGAGGATTTGCCACACATGGAACTTAGCTCCCATTGAAGGTTCATTCAGACTTTGCACCCCACAACACAAGCTTTCCCCTTCCTCCTCTACTGCCCCGTTTATCCCTCCCTCTTTTCTTCCCTTCCCTATCTCCCCCAACCACCCCTGTTTTTGTTACTACCTTCTCAATAGGCCATAAATTGAGGAGAAATGAGACAAGGCTGATTCAGAATTGCTACAGGCTAAAGGAGTCAGGAAGTCTCCAGTCTCCAAGTAGAGTTCTTAACTCTTAGTTCTCAGCTTTAGTGGGAAGACCCTACAACAATTTCAAATGAACATTTGGGATATCCTTGCTTCCTAGGAGACTAACCTTCAGATCAGTTGACTGGAGCATATCAGTAGGCACAGAAAATCCTTAGGACATGGAAATTACAACTGCTATTTTAGTTCAACATTTCTTAATCCAGATAACTTCCTATTTAAAGATGGACCATTCAACTGAAAAACTGTTAACTGAAAATGAGGTTTCATGACAGATAAGCAGCTAGATTCAAAGGGGATAAGGAAAAGCAAATCATGTGTTTTAAAATTTAAAGCAGAATTCTAAAATGCTTGCACTGAGTTCAAAGGAAAATCAAAGTGATGAAGCAAGTATGGATTAATAAATACACTGGGGAAAGTAGAACATTTCTAGATGCAAGACTCTTGGCTGAATTGAAATACAGTACTTCAGCATATAGCACAGTTACATGTGTGGCCTAATGGTTCCTATCTCTGAACTTCTGAGTTTTGATATACAATGATGGTTGCTAAGAAGATACTGTGAATAGAATTTAAAGCAGAACTATCCCAGCGGAAAGAAAAAAGCCTTTCCACAGTGAGTTAGTTCTTCTCGGTCCAATATTCTTAGCTTGACTAGTTCTGATGGTGCGAGCTCTTGTTCATCCCAGACATGTGAGAACTTTGGAGAAAGCAGTTTATGCCTTGAATTTTGTATTCCTTAAATTTTTGGATGGATTCGGTGTCTTTTAATATAAAGAGACTCACTTAATCATGTTCAGTCCACATATGACAAGAGAGAATATAGGCATTCAAAGCCCCCGCCATGAAGGTCTGCCATGAGGGTGACCTTCATTTACCTTCTCTTGGGTTCATTTTAGTCATCAGTAAAGTAATAAACTCATACACATTAAAATAAATATTTTATAAAACTTCTGGTTCCTAACCCTATTTTGATTTATCTTGAAGATACATCCATAGATGCAATGTATATGATCATCATCTGACTTGATATCAAACTATAATCAAGAGTAAAAAAAGAAACCCTAGATTTGGGTACTGGGGTGTGCACCTGAAATCCCAAAACTCTGAAAGGATTAGGCAGGCGGATCACAAGTTGGAGCCCAACCTGGACAATTTAGCAACTTACGAAGACTCTGTCTCAAAATTAAAAAAAAAAAAAAGTGGTGTGTGTGTGTGTGTGGGTGTGTGCTGGGGTTGTAGTTTGTTGTAAAGGCTCTGGGTTCAATCCCCAGCACTGCAAAAAAAAAAAAAAAAAAAAGAATATATCAAGCAGTTTCTATGTTATGTCTTGAAATTAAATAAATGGTAACTCTGCTTTTATTTTACCTATACATAGTATTTTAATGCATAATTAGTCATTTAATAAAGCTGACAACAATCTAGGAGCTTTGTTTAGGATACTAAAACCAGTGGAAGTGGCAAAGCCTTTCTTAGCCTGAAAGTCCTAAGACCCTGAATAATGAAATGTTGTACTTACATGTTTGGGAGAAGGGGCTCTTCAGTTTACTTCCTTATTCCAGGAAAGGGGAACTCTGGCTTTCAGAAAAGGTCATCAACATTCACCTCAAGTGTGTCTTTCTGGACAACCATGTAGAGGCATCACATTTGCCCATCCAGCCCCCAAGAATACATGGGCTTTTTCCAAACCTCCAATGAATGCTTCTGAGCATAGCGTGGTGATGCGAGACACACTATGGGTGTTCTCACAGCCTATAAAACATGAGATGCTCTCTCCTTTGCTATGCAGAGGTCCAGAACTGAGAACACCTCACAGTACCCAGGCATAAACTGGTACAAGTGGAGTTTATGACCTATGAACCTGGGCTATAGAGACCACAGCTTTAGCTGTCTGTACTTCTCTCCAATGCCCTGAAGATTCAGCCAATTAGCAGAAAGCCACCAGATGGAAAGATGAGTCAGTGAAGCAAGACACTGACCAGAGTCTAGAGATAAAGTTGGAAGATATCACTCTCTGTGACAGATGTTTCTAGGATTCTGCACACTGTGACTAAGAGCAATCTCTCGGACCCAGTGCAGGGAAGAAATGAAGGAGACTTCTCCTCTGTATTCATGTGTTGCCACACTCCCATATTTAGAAGTTGTGCCATGTTGCATAGGCATATCAAAACGAAGACACCAGAGGATGACAACAGTAAGTGCAAGTCCAGTGGAAACTAGGTACTGGAGAAAAGAGAGTAAGAATTTATCAGTGTGACTTTATCACTACTTACAGGTTGAAGCCATATCTGAGAACAAACTTTGCACCTGAGAACAACGGCACTCAGAACATCAGGGTCATTCTCTAAGTGGTGATGGTTTCTTAGGACATTGTGTAAGCACAGAACAAAGCCCTCAAGACTGGCCTTGGCCAGACTGATATCCTCAGTATTCACCTCTAATAATGTGTAGCTTCATTGCTGGTAACAGGTCTGGCCTGGTTGGGGATATTCCTATCACAGCTTCTAAGTCCTCTTTCATATGCACCTCATTCAGTAGAGAAGGAGAGAGCTCCCAAGTTCAAAGATATATGTACGTATGCTTCCACATGACATGCACACACACACACACACACACATACCTGTACTTTATGAAAAGAATCTAACAATCATACTCACAGACATCTGTCATTCTGGGGCCACATCCTTGATTGGACAGACCCAACTTCTACATGGACCTCATCATCCACAACTTACCAGCAAGGATTTGGAAAATTCCAGTGATGTAAAACCGGCCGCCCTTGGTGAGGGTGAAGAGCTGGCAGAAGAACAGGAACAGAGAGAGGACGCTGAAAATGACGGACAGGATCATGGTGGCCTGGACAGACTGCAGCCACTCTGGAGGAAAAGACATTTGGTTAGAAAGTGACCTACCATGATGTGTGTGGAGCCAAAGGAGCTTGGACTGCTTAGATACTGTCCTCATGGGAAGAAGCAGTGCTCTCCTTAGAAGAACTCAGAAATCTGCTCCATGCCTTAAAATGATACTCTTCATTTCACAGTTTCTTTCCTGCTTAACTGAGGACATTTTGACAAAGAGCTATAAAGAAATATAGTCCTGCCACTAGAGTTAACCTCACTTAAGAATACATTGGTTTCCTTCCAAAGTTTTTGCCAAATATATTACTTAAGTATACAGTTGATCTCTGACTTTTGATGCCTTGACATAAAAGTTTTCAACTTTATAATGGTATAAAAGTGATACACAGTCGATCAAAACCACACTTCAAATTCTGAATTTGGGTCTTTTCCTGGGCTAATGATATTCAGGATGGCTCTCTCCCACAAGGCTAGGCAGTGGCAAGAACCACAGGTCTCAGTCACAGTCATGGGCAGAAACAACCAACACTCCAGTGCACTGTGTGGCTATGTGGGATGTGCAGTAGGTTAGGTGTATTAAAAGCATTTTTGATTTATAATTGTTTCAGCTTATGATGGGCTTATTGAGACATAACCATGTTGTAAGCCAAGGAGCATTGGTATGTATATGTGTCAAGAGGACCTGAATCCTACCCATGCTTCCCTATTCTTATTCACCCTGAAAGATCTTCAAAGGGCTTGTGGAACCCCTATGCTATAGTCCGAAAACAATAGTTTAATACCACCATTCAAAATATTAGCACCCTCCAAAGAGATCATGGGGATGGGTGTTGGGGCCAAAATTAGTCTTGTACAAAGTTGGAAAACAATCCTGAAGATGAAGCGTAGGCTTTATATAAAGAGGAACTTCATTAGCCCAGCTGAGCTACATCTTTTTCTTAGTTAATCTTGGTGATGACCTTTAGCCTCAGCACAGAGCAGTTTGTGCTCAGTCAAATCACCAGACAGGAGTAGGCTTACATGTCTTCATCTCTGCTGAACCTCCAGCCTTTGATCAAACCTGAAAGCTTCCAAATGAAATTCAGGCAAGGAAGAGGGCAACCCCTGTGCTTTCTCCAGTTCAAGGTTTCGTGCAAACTGAAGTCCTTTCAGGAGGGAAGGGAGATGAGGAAATGCTGGAGAACAGCACAACAGGTGGGAGCCCACGGTGTCCACCTAGGCAGGCCTTGCCCTCCGTGGGCCCTGGGGCAGCCCCTGCCTTTAACAAGGACAGCAACTGGAGCAGAGGGGTTTGTATTCTCAGCTCATTACCTGGCTAATGGGCAATGGCTTAACAATGTACACATCAATGCTTTAACACAGTAGTCAAAACTATGGAATCCGAATAGTTTATGTAGTTGAGCATCCCTAAATCAAAATCTGAAATGCAAAATGATTCTAAATCCAAGGCTTGATTCAACATGGCACACACAACATGTTTTACTCACAAAAATATTAAGCATATTCTATAAAAATTGTCTCCTGGCTATGTGTATAAGGTGTATATGAAACAAATGAATTTTGTGCCTACACTTAGGCCACATCTAGAAGAAATATGTCTGCATAAACAGATTTCCAAACTCTCAAAAGAACTCCTAAATCTGAAATGCTTTGATGTCAAGTATTTTGGATACAGGATACCTAAACTGGAATTAATAACTGAAAAAGATAAACCTGTTATGAATTGTGAGTAGCTCAGGGATGAATTTGCATGGTGCAGATTAGGTTAACTGTTACTAGAATTTCACATACGATTTTTCTGACTCAGGCTGGAATTATTTTAGAGTCAGAAGAAATCTGAGAGATCTATTAATCCAGGCTTTTGTACTAAAAGAAATTTCCAGAGTTGTTAGTACCGTGGCCAAGTTGCTAAGGCCCTTGACCCAGTTCCAGTACTCTCTCCATTATAACAAACATACATTTCTTCTCTTTTTTCAATGCTTTTTGTCAATTGAGGCAAGAAAATTATGTCTGATGTGTTGTAAGCCATCTTGAATTCATTTTAATATAACTTTCATTAACTACTTATCTTTTCTCATTAGCATGGCTTTGCTGGAAGAGCACTTTACAATAAAGCTAATGTTAAAAAATAATAAAAACAATAATGCTAATGTTGCCATAATATTATTTTTAAAATTATCCAACACTCTGGTAGATACAGCTGAAAACAAAGAAATCTGGGACCCAAATTTGTACAAAAACAGTGTGATTCACTTTGGCTAAGAGATTCCTTTTCTGTATTCTCTAATGAAGGGCTAGGCTGATAGAGATGAGATCCAGAATTTCTTTCTCCAGTTCTAAGATCTTTGTCTTCATCTCTACCTGCACTATCATGATCAGCATGAACTAATACTGGATCTCATAGAGAAAGAAAAGGTAAAATCTTTATATATTAAATTTACACAAATAGGCAGAGTATCTTAGGTATAATAATGCACTCAAATCCTTCTTGAAACCTATTTTACCAATACTTTGAACCCTAGTTCCAACCCTAATTACAACAGAGTGATCTTGCCCTAAGTTTTTCCTAGATTACACCAGAAGTAGGGGATCAAGGAAGCTTTTATTCAATGAGCATTTTATCAACACCTAGAACCTTGAACCTAGGCCTCTGGTTGGCTCTAGGGATACAAGATGAAGGAGAATTTTTTCAACCATTAACACAATAAATAAAACATACAAATTAAGATTGAAAGTCCCATTGTGTCACCAGCATAATATATGTGAAATGGTTTCAAGAGATTCATTATAAGATGTGTAATATCACCTGTAAATAACTTATTTTAGGTATATTCTGATGTAAGAGACACACCTAAACAAACAGTTGAAAATAAAACAATTGCAAGAAGCCCCAGGCAAATACTAATAAAAAGAAATTAAGTAAAGTACCAATAGCATCTGAAAAAAACAGAATATAAACTGAAAAAATAAAAGTAACCAAAGACAAATACTTTACAGAAAAAAGATTCAGTTTACTTGTTCTAAGACTGAAGAAATAGCGATCACAAACCTCTATGCATATAACAAGTCCTAGAAAAAGTGTAACGCAAAAATAATCAAATGTATGAAGACATTTATAATATCACAACCACAGTGGAAGACTTTAGCTTCCTCCTTTGGAACAGCTAAATCAGAAGACCAAAAGTAAAGAAGGATCTAAAATATTCATAGAACAGGATTAGTAAATTTGGTATAACAAATGTACAGAAAATAACAAAGATTGGAAATTATTTTCAAACGTTAGGCAACAAAAAGCCTCAGATCTCAAAGAAAGCAGAAATGATATAGGCACAACATACAACTAAAGGCAACCAGAAATTAGAAAATTTTTTAAAACTAGCCAAAATATATTTGTATATTCAAAGCCAATGCTATAGATAATTCACTGGAGGAAAAGAACCAATATGACTGAAGTGTAGTGGTGCACACCTGTATTCCAAGCACTCTGGTATGCTGAGGCAGGAGGATCAAAAGTTCAAGCCCAACCTGGGCAACTTACTGTCTCAGTAGTGAGATTCTGCCTCAAAATAAATAAATAAATAAAAAGGGCTGGGGGTGTAGCTCAGTTTGAAGGCCTGGTTTCATGCTCCAGTACCACAAAAGAACAAAGAAGATAAAAAGAGGAAGGAGGGGAAAAAGAGGAGAGAGGAAGAGAGGAGAAAAAAAGAGAAAGGGAGGGAAGAGGAGAGGAGAGGCAGAAGAGAAAAGAAGAAAAAAGAATGGAAGAGAAATCAAGATGAAAAGCAAAATTTCTTCAGCAAGGAATGATACCCAGAGTACATGTCAAACCTATGGGTTATGGCCAAAATAGTTATCAGGAGAAAATTTATATACTAAAAAAGCATAGAAAAAGAATAAACTAAACTTTCATTGCTAGAAGCTAGAAAAATAAGAATGAAATAAATAAAAAATGAGTTGACAATACAGATGAAAGCAGAGATTAATAAAATGGAAAAAATATGACAATATACACAATAAAAATATCTGAGAGGGGAAAGCATCAATAAGGTAGACAAATATTAAAGAGCATAAAAGAAGTTCAGAAGCAGAAACCCATATGTTCCTGGATAGAAGCACTCAAAGTTGTAAAAATGACAATTTTATCCAAAATAATCCACAAATTGAATGCTACGCTAATCAGTACCCCAACTGGGAACTTGACAAGGTGATTCAAAAATTCCTATAAAAGATAGTGAGGGATAATAGCCAAGAAAAATATTGCACTGCACAGAGCTACATCCCCAGCCCTGCACTGAACACAATAATAGTAACTAAATCAAATAACAACAAAACTAAAACTAAAAGCCAAATAACAATAACAAATAAATAAATAAAAGAAAACCAGAAAATCAATCAAAACCAACAAGACAGCACATCATCTACCAGATATCTTTTGCTTCTATTATACTATATACTATATATTAAATTTATAAGTAGTTAATAAAATTATATCTTTATAATGTACAATGACTAAATTAACTGAAATATTTTCATACATATACAAAATTCACATTACACTTATATAATGTTTTAGTGATGCGAACAATGAGATATTCATCATAAAAGGAAAAATTGGGACAGAGTTAAGATTTTGGAAGTTGTCTTAGTCACTGGGACTAAATACTCAACACCCACAACTTAAAGGGGGAGAGGTGCATTTTGGCTCAGGTTTACAGTTTGTGGTCCAATGACTGACACACAGAAAACAGCATGGCAGCATGACCTGGGCAGAGGAAAGCTATTCACATCATGGTGGCCAGGAAGCAGCTGGGAGGGAGCTATGTGCTTTCAGGTCACACCCCTAGTACCACCTCTTCCTACCAGACCTTATTTCCTAATAGCAAGTCAGCTATAGTCAGGATTCATTCACCTTCCCAAAGCCCCACCTATGACCACAGAGGCCTCTGGGAGACTTTCTCCATCTAAACCGTAACAGAAGTACACATAAAAATTTAGTTATACAAATATATGAAAGAAAAGATCAAATCAACAAGGCAAGAACACAGAGATAAGAGATATTGGCTATTTGGTAAAAAATAAAATTAGATCTGTAGCTCACATCATTCACAATTAAATTCCAGATGGATCAAAGAGCTAAATGTACAATTGAAAGCCATATAAATAAGTGATGCACAAAAAAAGATATGAATAGCTAGGAAATATATTAAAAGGAGCTTTATATCACTAGTAATTGGGGAAATGCAAGTGAAACCCATGAAGAATATGTTATCAAATTTTACTCAACAAGTTGACAAAAATTTTAAAAAATGATGTCAGCAGAGTGTAATAAAATACCTGTATATGCTGTTCAAAGGAATAACAATAACATAATCCTTCTGTAATTACTGTTTGGCAGAATATATTTAAACTTTTCAATGATTATAGCATATAACAATTTAATCACTATATCCTAGATTAAATATTTGAACATAGCCTCAAAAAGAAATCAATAAGGATGGTCACTGTAGTGTCAGTCCTATCAGGGAAAATAAATGAGGGCATATCTCTACAATGAAGTATATTTCAGGACTTTAAAAAGCACAGGTTAGAAAATGAATAGCTTTTGAAAAATCCAGGCGTACACACAGCATAATGTTATTATGTAAAGACCCTACATGAATACACAGACATCCACATGCATGTCTATGTCCACAGAGAAAAGAAGCAAAGGTGTTTCAAACTAATATCCATGGGCACCTCATGAACTGGAGCTGGTATGAAGGAGAATTTGGTCAAGACAGTCTTTTGTTTGATTTACAGTCTGTGCTTTCTTTTTAACAAGGAGATTGTCATCATGTAATAGTGGGTCCTCTATATATTTGTGGGTTTCATGTCCACAAATTCAACCAAACACAGAATGAAAATATTTAGAAAATAAAAACTCCATCTGTACTGAATGTCATTATTCTCTAAACAATAGAGTATATGAACTATTTAATAGTATTTACCTTGTATTAGATGCTATAAGAAATAGAGAGATGGTTTAAAGCATAGGAGAGGACTGCATAGGTTGTATGTAATATCACACCACTGTATATAAGGGACTTGTGCACCTGAGGATTTGAGTATCCATGCATAGAGAAGAGAGGCAGTGTCAGGAACCAAACCTTTCCTCACACCAAGGGACAACTGTACGTGAACTACTGAAACATTTAAAACCAATCCAAAAGATTACAAGATAAAGAAGATATGATGTTAATCCTAAATTAGCTTTCTAAAACTCAAAGAATTGCAGAAATCCTAAGCAAGGCTGGGTTTCCATATGCAGACAGAAAAGGGACTTCTTTCATCAAATGTCATCTATCAGCTACTAATTATGGGCAGCAAGTTTGAAAGAGAGCCAAGCCCAGGGAAAGTTGCCTCCATTCCAGCCCTAAATGGCTGGCTGAAGATTCAAAACCCCTTGCTATCACTGTTCAAAGGGAAGCCTGCAATCCCCTGAAGAGATTCCCAAGCTCATATGACATTGCTCCCCAGGCAGTACCATTCTGGAATAGACAGATGACCAGGGTGGAGATGATGAGGAGCAGATATCATACACTCCAGAAAAGACAGGTGTTTGATCCTGAGTGAGAATGGTATCTCTGTCAAGGATATGCACATCCAGACTCTGCCCAGTCATGTGTGCATGCACTGGTTAGACTGCCCAGGGCACAGCTCTGCTGCCTGGTCCTACTGACCAACTGCTTATCTTGTCACTTACCTGCTTTGGGGCTCCTCTCTAACTTGAGGTACTAACATATAGTATACAGAGTTGTAATGAGCAAACAGAAGAGTTGATTTTTAAAAAGTTCTTTTAGAGGACAGCAGTAGGGCAGTGGTATAGCTCAGTGGTATAGCATATGCCTAGCATATGTGAAGCCCTAGGTTCAATTCCCAGCACTGCAGTGTGGGAGGGAAGAATAGTGCAATAACCCCACTTAACTTACAAGGCTAATGTTGAGGGGCAGGGTAAATAAGCATTTACAGACTGCTGAGAAGTTCAGTTTCTGGCATCTCCATCCACATAAAACCAAGCAACATTACAGTGGAAATCACAGCATTCACATAGACCAGATTCTTAGTGTATCCACCAGAACTCCAAAAAAGTATTTTGGCCTAAATTTGAGATCAATTTATATTTACTCTCTAGCATAGGGATGCTATAAAGAACCAGAGAGCAAATAGCTGTACCAACAGCAAACTCTCTATAAAGAGTCAGGTGGCAAATATCTTAGGATTTGGAGGTCATGGGATCTCTGTAGCAACTATTCAACTCTGCCCTTGTACAACAATATCAGCCACAGCCAATGTATAAATAAATGGGCATGGCCCACTCTTCCAATGGCCACTCATCCAATAAAACCTTACTTACAGTTCCTCTGCCTGCCTCGCAAGCCAAGAGTCCCGAGTTCAATCCCTGGTACCAAAAAACACAAAACCTGACTTACAAAATCAAGTACATAGTTGGTTAGGTTTGGCTTGCAGACTATAGTTTGCCCACCTTTGCTACAGCAAAACAAGTCAGATATACAATAAGTAATTTCTATAATTGAGAGATGCTGCAAAGGAGAGGGCTGTCAGTTGCAAATCTGTTTTATGTAGATTGAAGCCAACAGAAGGCCAACAGTTCAAGTGGCAAACCTGTGGGTTTCTACACAAGCTTTGGTGCAACCATACTCTTTTCCCCTCAAGTTGCAAGTCTACTATCATTTGGCAGAGCCCATGCCAGGCCCCTTCCTGATATCTTCCAGGCCTCTCTCCCTGCCTGGCTCAGAGTGGATGCCTGGTAAATACTTGCAGAATTCCCACTGGCAGTGTTCTAAGCTAATCTCCAACCTTGGTGCTGGGCATGAAAATCAAAATCCCTAAATCGTTCTGCAGATCTGCTCTTCCAATGAGTGTCAGGCACAGAGGCTGCTGACAGCTTCCTGATGCAGGTGGTTTGCTGCAAGCAGGCCCAGCTCACCCAGCAGTTTGGGGGAAGTTTGAGTTGCAGTATTATCAAAGCTCCCACCAGGGTCAGATTCCTGCCACAGGGACAGCTGAGCAGTGAAGGAAATACACCAGCCCCCTCAGCTGTATTATTAGTCTGGGCCCCACAGTCTAGTTAGTTAAGGACTCAGAAAGCATGAACAGTTCATTTGCTCCTCTCTTACCAGCGTGGAGCCAGCTTCCCCTCCCTATCCCTGACCCACCTCTGGTACCAAGCTGGGAAATTCGTAAGCGTTTCTGACTCAAGAGAACAAGTTGTATTGAAAGCGAAAGGAAAGATGGTTGCAAGAGAGTGAAAACAAATTGGGGAAGCCTTGAAAAAGGAGCATCACAACAGTGGATCACAAAGGCAAGAGTTAATACCTTCAATTTAATAGAGCTACATTGTTTCAAAAAACACACGCTCCCCAAGACCATGACCACCCCCCCACACCTCCCAACCCACGCCCATCACACAGAGCCTCATTTTCCTTCTTTCTTAGTATGAATGCCATTCTAGATAGCTGACTTTCCAAGAGGGCCCCCATCCTAAACAATGTGGCTTTTGCCCTTACACTTCGCCTACCAGCTGGGCGTGTCCAGAGCCCAGAGCCCAGCACGGGGCCTGCTCCAGCACTTCAATTTTTTCCCCAGAAAACCAGCTGGGAGCTCTGAAATGGGTTTAGACCTCAAGCTAACATTGCCTGTGACTGGCAGAAATCCAGGTGTAGGGCAAAGCTACCTGAGAGCCCAGTGCTCACAAAGACAATGAAGGCTCTTTCAACAGGTCATTATGGGGGTATTTCAGCTAGGGGAAACCTAAATGGAAAGAATCTTCATGTCAAATATTCTGGCTAAACATGATTCAAGCTGAACGTCACTAATCCAAAAATCCAAACTCTGAAATGCTCCAAAATTTGAGCATGAGTGTGTTGTCATCAGTGGAAAATACAACACCTGACCTTCTGTGACCAGTCGTGGTCAAAATGCAAATACACTAAATTACTGTGTAAAATTACTCTCAGCCTATACATATAAGGTATATATGAAACATAAACGAATTCTGTGTTTAGGTTTGGTTCGAACCCCCATGATATCTCACTGTATATATGCAAATATTCTAAAATTTGAAAAAAATCCAAATTCATACACTTTTGGTCCCAAGCATTTTGGCTAAGAGACACTCAATCTTGTACAATTGTACGCAATGAGCTGCACCCCTAATTAAGAGGCTTGGTGGCAGCCACTTGAGCTAGTTTCTTAGTTTTGGTTTTTGACATCCCTTTTTTGTTCTACTAACCAGTTCCTGGACTTGAAAAGGGAATATCACACAGCCACTAGGTATCTGAGGTTACCTGAAATTAGGAAGTTGCTTGAGGCTTACTTTATATCTTGTTCGAAAGCTATATAATCAGGAAGATCTTGGAATGTTTTGCTTCTTAAAGAATTGTTCTTTGGGAGACTTATTTCGCAGGTGACATAGTCAAGGGGGTGTGGGTTCCATAACCAGTTATATTAACCCCTCTCCTTGCACATTCACAACTTACAATGAATTATTAAAGGCTACTTGAAGCCTTGCCATTTAAAAAAAGCTTGTCTAACTTTTAAAATTTAGTGTTTTTCAAACTGATTTGCCAGAACACTATTTTTCTTAAAAATAGTCCATTCAAAAACCACTGAATTGACCATACCAACTGACTACTGAGGGAAGGCAGTTTCTGTGGCATAGTCACGAGCAGCACAAAGGGAAAATGGACTGAGTTACATTTAAGATCTATGAGTTTACAAGGAATTCTGTTTATTTTTTTAAAAATTGAGCACGGTGGCACATGCCTGCAATCCCAGCACTGTGGGAGGCTGAGGTAGGAGGACCACAAATTTGATCCCAGCCTGTGCAATTTAGGGACTTAGTGAGACCTTGTCTCAAAATTAAAAGACAAAAAAGTGATGAGGATGGAGCTCAGTGTGAAGCCCCTAGGTTCAATGCCCAGTGCCAACAAAACAAAACCTTCTTTTTTCCCCAAAAGGCTGCAAAAAGACCACGCATCATGGATATCAAGAGCTAGAAACAGCAAAATCCCCACCCCCACCACTCACAGAACACCATCCACCCTTTCCCAAGCACAAAGCCATTCTCTGCTCTCCATGCCCACTGAAATTCCACCCAATTTCCAAGGCCCAGCTCAAAGGCCACCTCCATGTTAAGTCCCCCTATATCATAAGTACTATATATAGTGAATGTGCATAGAGGTCCTGGGACCCCCGCAATAAGAGGGTTTTGACTCTAGGTCCTATCTCAATGCCTACTCTGCTATTAGCCGCAGTGTACCCAACTTGTTAGAAGCAAACCCAGTGAAGGAAAACAAGAACTCCTAATGTCTGATCTACAAGTTTTCTCACTACGACATCCTAGGATTACAGGAAAGGTCAATAAAATGTTTGAAGTTTAATGAACTTAATGATCCTACTGCTGAGGAAGGAGGGAGAAGGTTATGGTGAAGGGAGAGGGGTTCTTCTTATTTTTCACTGATGAGTCTGCTAAGACAAATGACAGCCCAAACCCAGAGGAGCTGAGGAGGTCCATGCTTACAGTCAGCCGACCATACTTTACAGAGCTGGGACTCAGGAGGAATCTCACCTTAATCAGAGAAGCCACAGAAAGAAGCAAGAAAGCATCACCAAGAGACGAGAAGATGAAACTGGGAGTCTTCAAATATAGTATTTGAAGAGATGTCACATGGAAGAGAGACTGCAGTCACCCCATGCTGGTCCAGGGAGCACTATGGAGGTTTAACTTCCTTGAGCAACGTGCCTTGGTAAACCCAAACCACATCAGGCACTATTGAAGGCAATCAGAAATGATTGTCAAAGAAGAGACAGACTTGGATTTGACAAAGGAATTTTTTAAATGACACCACTTAATGGTATTCTTTCATAGTTCTGGTTTTTCCTCTCCTGCCTCCTCTTCTTCCTGAACTCCCACTGGCCACTACCCAATACTCAGCTTAGATTCTGTGCCCTTCCTTCTGCTCTCTCTTCTCAGCTGAACCCAAAATAATGTTACTCAGCACCAAAACATTGAATATTGCTATGGTTTACAACTAGAATGTCCCCCAAAACTTCCACGTGCTCTGAGGCAGAGCTCTTGGAAGGTGGTTGGATCATGGGGTGATATACTCATCAGTAAATTCATCCACCGAATTCAGTAGCTATTAGGTGGTGGGACCTTGTTACATGTAGGTCACTAGGGTATAGCCTGAAAGGTCCCCAGCTCCTCTTTTCTCTATTGGCTTCCTGGCCACCATGACATAAGCAGCTTTTCATAAGTAGCTATGCCCCTCTGCCATGCTGAGCCTGCCAACTATGGACCAAATCCTCTAAAAACATTAAGCCAGAATAAACCTCTCCACCATTAAATTGTGGGTGTCCCACAGTCTGACCCAGCAACAAGGAAACTGACTAAGACAAATACCCTTCAATACAGACCAGTGAATGTGAATTTCCAAATGTAAAGGTCCAGCCTAGACCTCTCTCTTGAGCTATAGACTTCTAAATCCAAGAGATGCTTTGCTGACTTCTTTGTTGACCAAAATCTAAGTCCTGATTTCTATTCCCCAAAACACTCTGTTCCACCTCTAACCTCTTCTAGGTCAGTGTAAGACTCTATTTCATACTCAGTTACTAAGGCCCAAGCCTAGAAGTCACCTCTAACCATTCCTTCTCTAACCCTTTTCAGCTAACCTAGCACCAAAAGCTGTCACCAGCCCTGTCTCCTTGTCTACTCTGCCTCCCTAGTCAAATCAACACCTACTTTCTGCCAGTCCTAGGAGGATTAAGTGAATTGCCCTTAGAAGAATGCCTGGCACCTGTGAGCAGTTTGTATCGTATCATCACTGTCATCGGTATTATCTCATTGTCAACTTCACTCCCATCATGGACCATGATCATAGACTCCTCACCGGTCCCAGTTTTACCTTCCCATGATTTTTCAGAGGAATGATCTCACCTTTAAGCCTCTTTATGGAGGGAAGAGGCCTTCCACAACTGGCTCCTTCCACCTCAGGGAGGAACTTCCATTTCATTCTGTGGAGCACATTCTACTTTGCATGGTTATATAATTGCTTGTGTGTTGTCTCTGTCCCACACCTATCTGTGAGCTCTGCCGAGCAGCAACCTGGGCTTTTTTTTCATTTCTGTGTGCCCCATTTCTGGAACAGAGTCTAGTACCTAGAATAAGCTCAGAGCATTGAATGAATAAATGAATGGATCTCACTGGTATCTCTGCAAACATGAAAGAGGCTCTCTTGAAAGAGAAAAGGAACGATCCCATCTCTTCTCGGTCTTTTGGCTAAGATCAAGTGTGGAAGGGTCCTCATCCCAGGAGGATGAGCACATGATGGGCACACTGCAGATCAGATCAGTCTACTGCTAGATGAGGTGGGGAGTAGCACACTCAGAAGGCTTTGTCCCAGACATTCTTCTCCAAGGCACTAAAAATCAACATCTAACACTTCAGGTCACATCATGGCCAATCCTTCTCTGCTCCTGAAATACAAGGGATGTTTTCTTAGCTCTAATGAAATCCTAGAGATGCAGTTAAAATGGTTTCTATTTTTGTTTTTGAGACAGGGTGTCCCTGTGTTACTCAGTCTGGTCTCCAACTCTTGGGCTCAAATGATCCTCCTTGAGCTTTTTTTAAAAGTAAGGACTATGAGCTTCCAGAGACATGCAGTGTGGACACAGGTTGGAATAAAAATCCTGTATTAACTCCTGGCATCTGATGAGAAATCTTAAGGGTTAAAAATATCAGCATTTTGTCACCACATCTCATCCTCCATTCTTCTTTCACTCTACCAGGGCCTTGGTGTCCCACAAGGGCCTATAAAATCAAGGCCCATGACTTGAGTAGAAATTATGGGTTGGCCCAGGGAGCCACAAGATCTTAAATTGCAAAACATGAGCCTATAAATAGAGAGAGCCTTCTGTGTTTTTTAAAATTTGACCCAAAGCTGAGCCACAGACAAGGAAATGGTCTGGTGTCCTTGCCAGAACAATAATGCCACCAAATGAAAGTGCAAGATAAAGCCTGAAGTCATCTTGAAGACACAGATGAAGGAAACCACTGAGAGCTCATGCTGGAGGCTACTGAGACTGGCAAGACTTACTTTCTCTATATTTCAATCCAAAGCGTTGATCTAATGCTACCTATCAAATGTCACAAATTTGTTGTTGTTGTCATTGTTTAAAATAGAAAAGGTAAGCAAGGAGCACCTGTCTTCTCATGTCTGGTCTGGGCTCCAGTACATACTCTGTGGCTGAGCAGACCTGCCCATCACCATCAGGAAATAAGGGGCTGCCAGTGGGAGGCAGAGGTTGTGCATAGGGGTGGTTCCTTTATGCACTGGTGGGGCAAAGGATGCTTTGAAGACAGACTAGCGAACACCCCAATTATTCCCTTCATGCTTTGGGTTTGAGTATGGCCTTTTTTCTAGAAATGAAAATGATAAAAGAATGTACACATTTTATGTGCCTAACTCTTTAGTATGAAACAGATTATCATCTCTCTTTTCTTTTGGGACAAGAGAGGATTTTGTAAATGGAACAGGTCCTAGGAGTCAGATTTTACCAAAGGCAAACTCTATCTGTGCCCTGCCTCAGTTTGCTTCTCTGAAGCTAATAAAGATCAGGACAAGGGCCAGGACAAGCCCAGGGCTGTGCCTTTCTGGCTTCCAGGAACCCAAGTACCCTGTGGCCTGATAGTCATGATCTGACCCATTCTGCTAAATACCAGGTTCATACAGATGAAATAAGGAATGGAAGAATGCTTATATTTACTAGGAATTAATATTGGGATAAATAGAAGAATTCAAAACAAAAAGCACTAGCTCTGCTCACTCAACAGCAAGGCATATGTTTTGTCTAGACCATCTGGGTCAGTAGATTTCATACTCAACCACAGGGGCTTGGAGAGGGGGCTCAGTATACTCCCACCGAAAGCCAGAGTTTCCCAGATCTGACCAGTTTGAAAAGCAAGATTCCAGGGACTGGCCTTGTTTGTCTCTGCCCCATTTTTCTTGTGTGGATGCTACCCCATTTCCCTGTCTGCCATACCCTGAGACTACTTTTCTTAACCAAGACAGAAAGAAACTTCTTTCCTAACATAAAATCTTGTTGTAGTTATCTTCTGATTTGAAAATAAAAGATCTCAATGAGGAAAATATATAAAGCAGAAGGTAAAGAAAACAACAAAAGTGATGAGAATCCCACCGTCCAGGATCATCACTGAAAATGTTTTGGTACATTTGTACTTCGTAAAATTTCGAATATATTCTACTTTATGACTGCTTCTGGGCTGTAACTTCGACTTGGAATAAAAGAGACCACTGAGAACTTCAAGTAGGTCTAAATGAAATCACTCAAATTAAAAATGTATCTATATGTATCTGACTCCTCCCTAGTGTCTAAAACTAATCCTATTACCACTGCTGTAGCCCATTCTCTGCTCCTCAACAATGCCAAGCACCTCCCTCCTGGGCTATTTTGTACTTGATATCATTCTGCATAGAATCTCCCTCAGGTGCTCATCAGATGACTCCTTGTCATCTTGTTCTCTTTCTAGTTCCCAGCTCTGTGCTCATGTCATCCATGGTCATGGACAGCTTCACCAAGTGCCCTCCCTGTAAGCTCTTGTTCACAGTAGCATCTGGCACATGGCACATATTCAACAAACAGTTCTGAATGAAAGAGCAGAAGGAAGGAGGGAGGGAAGAAAGGAAAGAAGGTGCGAAGGAGAGAGAAAAGAAAGAATCCTAAAAGTGGCAAGTTCACATGTAGGGAACTAACGAAGTGCTAAGGATCAAAGATGAAGGAGAAGAGAGATGGGAGATGAGATCCAAGGGAAGCAGAAAGAGGTTCTTCAGGCAGGTTCCTGTGGCCCTTGTAAAAGATTTTCATCTGTAAATGGAGACCAATGAGGGGTCCCTGAAAGACTGTAAAATCAGGAGTGATCCACTTTGGTTTGCATTTTATAAACATGACCTTGGATTCAATCTAAAAAGTGAATTACAAAGGAGCAGGAAAGGCACAAGCCAGCTGGTCAGAAGCCTGCATCCCAGACTCTGATGTGTATGGAGATGGTGTGACAACAGATACAAAATGATGGGATAGCTTGTGGGGCCTGTGATGATTCTGAGAAGGGAGACAGAAGGAAACACATCAAAGAAGATTCTAGATGTCTGGCTTGCTGGCAGCTGAAGCAGTGTTCATGAAAATATTAGAAAGTGGCAAAGGGTTGGGTTTGGAAGAGGCAGATAAGGACTGACTTTGAAAATCCTGGCTGGGGAAGAACTCTCTTCCACTTCCCAGTGGAACTGTCTTAATAGGCGGATGGAAACCAGGCTTAGATTAGAAGAGAGGTCTGGACTGCAAGTAAAGATCGAAGAGACATATTAAACAATAGCAAGACTTCATGGCTGGGGAGGTGGGAGAGAAAGAAGCTTGAAGATATTCTACAGTTTCTGGTATAGGTCAGCATGGGATTACTGGTATTGTCAGAACCTAGGGTACAACAGAGATGGCATATTTGGAAAATGCTAAGAATCGGGCCCTAACTTAGAAATAGGGGACAACCCAGTTGAGCTATTGTAAAAGAGTATGAATGGGTATGACAGGTGGTAAAGCCTCGGAGAAGCATTTTAAGACAGCTTTACAGAAATTGCTTTAAAATTTCTACAACTGAGAAACTGCTTCCCATGAGACTGAATACTGCATTTCTCAGCCTCCTTATACATAAATGTACGTTTGACCATGTGACTAAGTTCTAATAAAAGAAACAAATGTGGTATATCTGGGGACATTCCATTTAAAAGGAAAAGGACATATCCTTTCCTTCCTGCTTTCTTCACCATACTGCTTAGAGTATAGATGAGATGGTTAGAGCCCTAGCAGTCTTTGATCCATGAGGATGACAGCTAAACTCAAGAGATGGCATAGAAATTACCTGGATCTCTGACAGTTTTATGAAAGTACTGTACCTCTTTTCAGGCTTCTTTTCAAAGTGAGAGAAATAAGCCCATTTAGGCCACCACTGTTTGAAGGTGGTCTGTCCTGTGCACCTCTAATTCTATCCAGAATAATAATCAACTGGTCTACCACATCCCATGCACTGCTGTCTCCTTGCTTTAGGTCACACACTGCCCAGACAGGGAATATCCTCCCCCTGCCTGTATTTACTTAAATCCTGCCTGTCCTTTGAAGGATGGATCAAATTCTACCTCCTACTGGAGATTTCCCTTTCATTTCCTCCCCTGAACTCTTGTGCTTTCTGCCTGCCCCCATTCCTTAGGCTCTGACCTTGCCTCATAGTGAGTGAATCATTCCCCCATTCTTAAGGCCTGACTCCTCAGTGAGGCTCATTACCCCTAAGGACAAGGCCCTTGATTTGCAGGTCCTTCTATTTCCATGGCTTGCAAGGCATTCAAATGAATAAGACCCAAGCAGCTTTTTTTACTTCTGCCAGGATCAGGTACAGACCAGAAAGTAGATAAATAAATTTAGAAACAAAAATAAAAAAGGAAGGCAGAAAGAGTTGAGGGCAATTAATAAGGAATCTAAAACTACTTCTAGTATCAAAAGATACTAGACTTTGGGGGAGGAAATTGATACATTTGCTTCAAATTCCATAGTATCAATGTTAAACTTCCTCAAATCACAATGCCAGGAGGCACTATTTACACAGAAAATAATGCAAAGGCGACCCCCGCCCCCAAAGGCACAAAAGCTAGTCCTTTCAGGGGGAAAAAAAAGTCACAGCTGGGGACAGAGGTTCACCTCTAGTCTCAACTACTCAACGACAGGGCTGAGGATTCCCTGAGGACAGGCATTAGAGTCAGCCTGGCCAAGAAAGCAAGATCTTGGGCCAGGGATTTAGCTCAGTGGTTTTGTCACCCTCTGCACAAGCGCAAGGACCCAAGTTCAATCCCCAGTACCAAAAAAATAAATAAAATAAAATAAAATAAAGCAAGATCTTTCACAAAACAAAAGACAAAGCCAAGTTGTGCCAACCAAGGTATTTTCACATAACACACTTGCAATAGATTCTTTGCAAATGAATGTCAATTTAAAAATCACTTTGGATTACTTTTTAAAGTATGTTTCAAGAATTCTAGGAGCAAGGTAAATGATTTGCAACAAATGTAGTTCATTTATAAAGGCAGTTTGATGCTTTAAAAATTCTATATTTTTTCACCTTATGGTTTGAAATCATTAACCCCAATGCAAAAAGCCAAGGAGACACTACCACCACCACCAAGGATTCTCTAAGCAGAGCTTGTGACACAGGCTGAGAAAACAGGGAGATGTGAACAAAGATAATTACTGTGGGGGGCGGGGGGTGGAAAGTTCTAATGTACAATAAGCCTCCGTGGAAACATGCCCGGGTTGTTTAGGGGCATGTCCAGATTGCCTCAGAATACCCTTACTGTGAGAGCGGAGAAGCCAGATATGGAGGAGATCGGACCTTCCCGAGCTCCCACTGAAAGCAATCAGGCAGATTTGGAACACACAAAACGACATCAAAGTCACTGTAAATGGACCCAAGAAAAGGAGCTTGGCATAGAAGGATCAAGTTGAGAAATGAAAAGTTTCCTGCTTAAAATAACACTGTGCCTCTTTGAGATCTGCTCCTATCCGCCAAGTGATAGTTGTCTGCACTTTTGCAAAACGGTCAGCAACTGCTTCTGGGCAGTTTCGCTCTCCTGCCTGAGCGTGATTTGCGCACTATTTAGCATTTCCTCTGCCGCCGCGTTTCTGCTGAAATTCAGCCTGGCTTTAACACGCCTGCCAAAACTGCCCCCTTCTGGGTCCAAGAGTCCAGGATTCCGTGCCAACCCCGCATGGCCGGATGCCACTTGGGGAGGGCGCCTGTGGACACGAAGACCAGAAATCCTACCCTTTTCAGGCCGAGTCACCACTGGTGACCGCCAGGTGGCAGTAGCGAGTAAGGAGACTCCAGCGTCTGGGGAACTTCTGACCCGGAAGGGAGGGAAACCCGCTGCTGTGGCTTTGGGGACAAGCAGCCCTATCGTCACATTCGCAGGTAGTCATGAGTATTTCATTTACTTGGTTGCCCACTTACATTGTAAACTCAGCATGCATCCTCTAGGTTGATTTTAATTCAAGTCTCTCCCACACTCCAGAGAAGATTAAGCACCGCTCGCTTCAATAGGACTAGGGTTTTCCCACCTATCTCCTTTGCCAAGGTGGAAACATAAACCTGGGTTTTCTATCCATGTCTATCACCCCCATATAAGTTACTACATGAGTATATTAGCAGCTTCTATTTATATCTGGCGTTCTAGGTATTTGGCTCCCAATGCTCCATGATTCTGGTATGGAGCCTACAGAACAGAGTCCAGCAGAGGCGCTGCATTGCACAAAGCCAGAATCAAGGGCCACTTCACTGCTGGCTTTACTGAGCTGGATCTAAACTGGTCTCTTCTCATCGGATGTGCCATCTCCAACATACATATCAGATCTATGAGTAGTTTAAGGAAGTTCTGCAGTGTCACAGCTCCAGTACTTCCTGCTACAGGCTGAAGGCATAGCCTCTGGAACACAAAACCAAGGCGAACCAAGCCTCTGGGGTCTCAACACCTATTGTTAGGGTTTACTCAGCTACTGAACAGCAGATTCTATTCACTTCTGCCTCTGTGCACCCAAAGACACAAGACTTCCCACTGAGCTTCTCCCTCTTTGTGGACGGGGAATCTATTGGGTGCTCCTCTGACCACTATCTCCTTAATGTGATCCTAAGTAAGCCTGCTTTCCAATATCTCATAGGGAAAGATGCTGATGACAGAGGAGAAATATAATACTCTGGATAAAAGATCACGAGGCTCAGTTTAGAAATTTGCAAATAGCTTCATATCCCCTCATCTTGCAGCAGGGAACTACTCAGAAGGTTTCGATGCCGAGTGGCATTAACTGAGGCATAAGACCTGGGAAGGCAGTCTTGTAACTAGGGGAACCAAAGCTGGCCCAGTCAGCCTTGCAACAACCCACTGTGACTGCAGCAGGAAGACAGGACATTCTAAATGGAGACACCGCCAGATAGACAGAAGACTTCCCCTTGGATCACACGTCCCTGTGGGATTTGCTTATGGTTTAGCTCTTATGCCACCTTTGTTGCTTACCTGTGTCTACATTCCTTGCCTCACTAAAAGCATTTCACAAAGTGACCAGGAGGAAACTCAGGGAATTTTTCTAGACAAGGGGAAATGTAATAACCCCAGGATCTTGGCTTCCTCAATGAGGCAATGGCCCCCTTCCTCTCCCTTTGGATTCATTGCTCTGTGTCACATCCCACTTCACCACAGCAACAGCCTTCTTTCTAGCTGATGTCTTCCGAGAACAAGTGTTTCCAAGCCTAGACTGAGAAAGAGACACCTAAGGACAAGCTTGTGAAGCAGAAAGCCAGTCTCACCATTTACCGATGATAAGGAACAGTGCTGTATGTTTCCGGAGGAAGAAGTGCTACAGTTCTGCCACAGATCAGTTGAGTGTCCATTGCCCACGATCCATTGCTAGAAAGAATCAGATATCCAGAATCAGGGGAGGCAGTGAGGGGTGAAGGGAGCAGCCAAGCCATGGAAAATAGCACCAGCTTCATCTGCCTGGCTGCCTGGCCCACCCCTGCCCTGCCCGGGACACTGTTAAAAGTTCAGTCATGATCCAGAAACAAGAGAGGAGGCAACCTGGTACATACGGGGGTGAAAGCCAACATTTCTGTGAGTGAAAAGCACTTTACAAATGGAGAAATACCACACACACACTATTATGTGCAGGGGTGCATAGTGAGGTAGAAGAGCTATGGGCTCACACCAGAACAACTCCATATAATTAGATCTCCTCTCCTCCCCTCCTGGGGATCATTCCCCAAACCACCACCTCTCTAAACCCATTTCCTTACTTATAATTCCTATTCATCTGACAAGATTAGCATCAGGCATAATTAAGGTCTTGTGAAGATGCTTATAAATGATAAAGCAATTCACAAATTTCCAAAAGAATAATTTTTGAGACCAGAAAATCATGCTTACAACTTGCCTTATACTAAGATGTTAAAGCCATAGGCACTTAACTGCCTGAGTTGGGTTTCATCTTCCTAGCATAGAAAAATCATTCAAAACTTGTATCTGATAGTTGTGTAGCCAGTTATTCTGCTGACCTGTTCATATCAGTGGAGATTTGACTAACAAGGTACTGTGGTCACATCATAAAGCAAACCTGGGACATGCAAATTTTTCTAATTTCAAGTTCTAAAGTGTTTTACAAATTAGGCTAGCCATATGAACCATGGTTTGGGGAAAAACAAATTTTCATGCGTTCTCTTCTTTAACCAGGCCGCATCAAAAAAAAAAAAAAAAAAAAAACAACTAAACAATCTTATCAAAATGAAGGCTGGGGCGGTTCCTTAGATGGGCCCTGAAATTATACGGTTTAAATAGAAGCCTGGACAGCTAACTTATTCCAGCGCTGGCTTGCTTTCTACCCCTGAGTCTGCTCTGGTTTTCTCAAAACAACTGAAAAGAGGCAGATTGTCAGACACTGCAAAAACCACCCTGGGGCATCTGAGACTTTACGCTGTCTGCAAACAACCCAGTGCTGAGCCAGGGGTGCACGGGCTGGAAGTCTAGAGGAGGGATTGCCCGCTGCCCGCCCGAGCCTCTCCTGCCGGCCGCCGGGCACTCACGCTGACAATCGTGGAGACAAACAGCAACACTAGCACAGCGACGTGGAGGACGATGATTCCCAGCAGCAGGAGGAGCATTCTGGCGGCGAGGTGTGCTCAGCGGAGTTCCTGCCTGCTCGGAGAAAGAGCCCAAGCAGGGTGTGAGGAGGGCGCAATGGCCGGAGAGCTTGCGCGGCCCGGCCAGGCGAGCAAGGGAAGCGCGCGCGGAGGGAGGGTCCCTGCTCCAGCGGAATGCCCTGCCTGGCACCGCGCGCTGCCCGCTGGCCCTCCCGCCCACGCCGGGGAGCGCGGCCTGGAGCCAGCCTCCTGGCTGCCCAGAGAGGGCGACAGCCGACAGTCAGATCCAAGCCCAGCAACTAGCTGGGCCCGCCTGAGACGGAACGTCTTTTGCTTTTTGAACAAAACAGGCGGTGTGTACATCTAAATCATCCGGGAGGAGAGGAGTTTCGAGAATGAGGAGAGAAGGCCACCTCACGCCCCCACCCGACCCGGGCGCCCGCCGGAGACAGCCTGACTTGGGAAAGAAGAGAGGCCACCTCCTCCTAGACCAGGGATCAAAAGACGAATTCCCCCGGGATGGAGGGAAGTTGGCGCCCCGAGAAGCTTGGGGTCACTAGCCGCCTGCTGCGAAAGAAGAATGCTGCCAGGAGGCTGCTTTCCCAAATCCCAGTGAGCAAGGCATTCCGTTAGTTACTCTCCAAATTCCACCCAGCTTAGGGGGGCAGCTCCCACCTTGCCAGCCTGGGGAACAGTCCTGGCCCCGGCTTGGCCTGAAGGCTCGGGAGAGAAGGCGCAGAGCCGGGGGAGTGTGGAAAGGAAAGAACAGCCAGGGAGCTTTGCCCGGACTCCACGCTCTCCCCGCTCCCCCACCAAGCGCTTTCCTGGGCAGCCCAGCGGGACTTGGGGCACCGGGCACATCCCAATCCTGGGTGAACCCCACGTGCGTCCTCTTGCGGGGTTAGTCTGAGCCCCGGGCACATAGACCCCAGACGAGGACCCTATCCAGACCCAGACTGGGAGCGGCAGCGCAGGAGCCCAGGAGCCTTGTCCCAAGATATTTGGCGAGAGACCGAGAATAAAGGGTTGATTTGGGAACGAGAAGAATTCCAGCCCATCAGAGCCGGCAGTCCGTCTTCCATTCGATGTCATGAGGTCCCCACCTAGAACCTCATTTTACAGACGGGGGGGAGGGGGGGACAGGTTGGGATGACCTGGGGACAAATACAGTTTTGGAAGACTAACTGCGTCTGTGAGGACCACTAGTTAAGGACAGAGGCTTAGGCCCAGAAAAAGGTTCAATTCGTTTTTTAAAGTACCCAATCTCAGAAGCCTCCATTTCTGTCCACAAGCAACACATTCCAAGAAACCCTGGAATACACAGAAGAGATAAGCAAGGTTTTCTGTTTTCTTCCAGAGGATTAAAATTAAATCTGACGGTTCCTAACAGCCGGGAGAGTTCGAGTCTGTGGCTAGGATCACAGGGGTCCGGGCCCCGCCCGGGATGTCTACCTGAGGGACAGTGTCACCAGTGCGTCCCAGAGCCAATGCCTCCCCAGCAAGGCTTACAACGCCGCCCTTAGGTATCTTCCTCCAGGCTTCACCCCTGCCCTGTCCGGTCTACAGACAAAACCACACTTCTCACTACGTGTATCCCTCGGGGTAGCATGGAAACGGAAGCGAGACTGGCTGGGTCTCCGAGCTCCAGACAGAAGACCGAGGGACCTGGCCAGAGCCCGCGCCTGTCCTCAGCTTTCGGGCACACCACCGACGGCTGATGCCCACGTTTCTCCTCCAACTCTCCCCACAGAATTACTTACGGCCCGAAGGAATAGCTGTCCGGGCTCGAGTTGACTCAGGCAGGCACAAACTCGGGTGCGTTCCCTGGGTTGCTGGAGTTCCCAAAGACAGCTGTGCTGCGGGGCTGCGCGCGCGCGAAGCAAGGGGGCAGTGGGAGGCTCCCGGCGTCCCCTTTAACGGGAACAACGCCCTGTTTGCTTTGCTGCAGCAGGGTGTGTCCCTGAGTCGGCGTGTGGGAGGGCCGGACTTGGGGAGGAGAGGGGGCAGGAGGGAGGGGCTGTGGGCCAGAGACAGTTACTTAGCTTTCCCTGCGCCTCGGGAAAAAGCCGATCTCTGCAAAATGACAGAGACTGGAAACTAGAGGCCGCTGACTTTCTCACCTCCCACCTCCCCCCGGTTCGGTTCCGCCGTGCTCACAGAAACTAAGCGTTGACCGATTAATCGGCCCTTCGGCCCCCTCAACCCATTTGGGAAAGCCTGCTAGGTGTTGGTACCTCGGTACCCAGAGCTGCTGCGCTTCGGGGCGGATGGACGCCGAATAGGCGTACGCCGGGGCTGAGCCTGGAGCTCTCTACTACACGCAAAGGAGGGGTTGGGGGCCCGCGAAGGAAGACAGCCCTCTCTTCTCGGGTCCTGGCACGCCTGGCTTGCCTGCCTCTTAGCTGGACACGCCTGTACAACGCCTGTTCATCGTAACAGTGTCTGCGCCTAAGAAGCGTGCCAGCCTCCTGGAATTCCAGGAGACCCACTTACTACGGGCTTTGCTCGGACGAGAATTGGGGAAGAGGGACAGTGTGCCCTGAACTCTGGGCTCCTCCTAGCTTAGGCAAAACCAGACTACAAGCTTGCCTGAGGCAGTCTGGTTTGGCCGCCAGCCTTGGCCAGGAGTAGGAGTAGGGGAGAGAGGGAAGTGACCATTCGAGGTGGAAGAAAAGCAGCCAGGGAAATCAGCTGATTTACACCCGCAGGAGGGGGTTCCCCCCACCATTTCAGAAAATCTAGCTCTTCCTTGCGCAGCGCAGTGCGCCCAAGGAGCTCTGCGCCGCGGAACACTCAGGCCAGCTCACTGGAAGCACCAAAGGCACATCCGAATGTGGATATTAAACGCCCGATGCTGCACTTCACAAACACAGGCGCGCGCGCACACACACTCACGCACTCCCTCCTTGCTAGTTAGTGTACTGCATCCTAAAACTTTACTACATAAGTGACCCAAATAATTCCCTATTATTTTACTATTCAAAAATGGCTATTTTAACTAATTGTATACTCTTATTCATTAAGTTAAAAAAAAAACCCTGAAGCTTTCTTCAAAGAATGGTCTTTTAAAAAGAATATTTGTCAATTTTTTACTCAGTGCCCATTATTTACCTGGCTGATGAGAAAGGCAGTGTGGTGCAATGAGTCTGAGCTCAGGCAAACCTGAATGCCTTGCTTATTCCTGTTGGAATTTGGACAATTTCTGAGGTTTGCTGAGGTTTCATCTTCTGATCTGTAGAGAGGGCTAATGTTGTTTCAGAGGGTGATGGTGATAATTAAAGGAGACGTATGTGCAAACAGGTTAGCATAGTGTCTGGATCAAAATAAGAGGCCAGTCTCCAAATTCGGAAGGCTGTTATTATAATGTCACATTTACCTTTCACATCCGCCCCTTCAAGGAAGACTTTACGATTTCTTCACTAAAATGACTTATGCCCAGAGTTGTACAGTTATCTGAGAAACATATACAAGTGAAAGACTAAAGAAATGAAAGCATTTTTCTCTACTTTGAGGGTCATTTATAGATCAGATTTGCCCTAAAATTAGTACCTTGCTTCATGCTATTCTTTTATTTATGCAGTCAATATTTATGTAGTCACTACCTAGCCAATACTGTTCTCAGCTCTTAACAAATATCAGCATATTTCATTCAGAATTTTCTTTCCTTTGTTTTTCAAGTAAACTCTTTCATGAAGTATTGTTATACACCTAGAAAGGTGCATGCATTAAGTCCACACACAACTCAATTCTTCCTTTCTCTTGCATCCAATAGTTTAATCAATGACCACTTAAGTCATGGCCACACTGTAAGCCACTAGACAGGTGGACCCATCAGTCCCTTGCTGCCTCTTGCTTTCTGCCTGGCCCCCAGCAAGAAAGAGGAAATGCTGCTCATGCAGTACCCACCATTCTGGGCCACACCCAGAGCCCACTACAGGGCCACCAGTGGAAGGGCCTTCCTAGCCTGCAGACCCTGATCACTTGCCAGCGGTGTGCACACAGCTCTTTTCCATCACAAACCTATCACTCCTTTCTCCCTTCTAGTCTGGATGCCTTAGGGCGTTTAGATGCTCTCAAATGGCTCTCTTCCCTCCCAAGCCAAAGTCTATATCCAGCTCTTAAAACAAGGATATAAAAACCCTTCTAACTCCACAGTCAGTTCCTATACAAATGTACTGTCTCCATTGCAATCCTTTCCTTTTTTGGTTTTGCAGGGGGTGGGGAATTGGGTTGTTCTCTGTAAGCACACACCACCCAGAGGCACAATTTGCCAATAAAACTCACCAGGCCAAACAGCGTAATTTCTTCTTCCACACAGATATCTTTGTAGTCAAATGCAAAGGGTAGCAAGGCAAGCCCTTCCCACAACACAGCCAGAGACTTACAGCTGATAGACTCTAAGCCTCGCTGCCTCCAACTAGGCTGCCGGAGATGTTCGCTGGTGGTGCTCCCTGTAACTGAAGCCAGATCAGGCTTCTTTCCAGTTTTTCCAGGGGCTGGTCCAATGCTGGGATATGTCATGGTAGCCTGAGAGATTCTCAGCCTCTACTATTTAAAGAGACAGGGTCCAGCTTTGTGTAGCTTCTGAATAGAGTGATCCCAAGAGACCTCATAGGAAATGGAGGGTCTGGAATCAACTCGAAGAGCTTTGAGTGAGTCTGAAACCTAGAAGGCCAAGGCTGTTCTCCCTGGAAGTCCAGCTGGTTTATTAGCAGAAAGGTCCTGCTGATTCTCAGCACCTTTTCCTCAACTCTCAGTGAATTCCACAGTGATGAAATCTATTACATGAAGGCTCTGCATGTAATGTAATATGTGTGCAGATGTGTTTTGTTTTAGATCTTCTTATAAAGCTCCCACACTGCACATATAATCTCTCAGAGCATCGCCCCAGAGAACCAAATGTCTCAAAGTCATCAAATCAAGTCACGTTTCTTCTGACCCTAAGTAGCTAGTATCTCTGCTACTGGCCCTGTCTTCCTCAACTCTATCCCAATGTACCACACGCATGTGGGTTTTCTGGCTCTTTGCATCCTGTACTTATTCCTTCAAGTTCTCAAAAAGAGTCCCCCATCCTAGCAATTGCTTCTAGGTGGATGATTGAAGACTAGGGGTTGTGGTTTCACTGAATGAGTTTCCTGGAATTCTGGTGATTTCCTCATCTCTTATATCAGGGATTTCCAACCTAGAGTGACCCATAGAGTTTAGGGAGGTCTGTATCTCCCATAGAAACCTTATGTGTTGCTGCTCTCCCCAGTCAAGAGCAGATCTCAATGGTCCTCTCCAATTATTCTGCTTGCAGCCAACATCTTTCCAATCCAGATGAAATAGTTTCACCATTCTCCATTTGCATAAGCCATTTAAATTTTTCATAGCTGTGGTTCTCAGCCCTGACTGCTCATTAGAACAGTCAGTTTGCCAATAACTTGACCTTGGCCTATGCCCTGAGATGCTGATGCTAGTGTTCAGGGAAGGGGCTCGGGTCTGGCTCATTTGTAATGTTCTTCTTGTCCAGGATGTTTTCTTGTGCAGCCAGATTGTCTAGAGTTAGTACGTCAGTATTTTCCTTCCTCTCTCTTCTGTAGTGGAGCACAAATTGAGTGTGAGCTACTTGCACACCAGTGTGCAAGTTGTAGTTTAGTGTTGCCAGGTGAAGCAAGGCATTGTGTGGGAGAGGGAGAGAGGAACCTCTCCCCCAGTCTTCCTCTGACATGGTCTGTACACGTGGCTGGAAAGCACAAGCATGGATTCTCTGACTTCTCCAAATGGCCCCTTCATGGCATCTCCAAGATTAAATTGCAGAGGATGCTGGACAGAGGATGCTGGACAGAGGATGCTGCCCTGAGGCCAGAATTAAACATGGACAAACTGAGGAGATCATTTTTGACCCAAGAGCTAAGAACTCAGA
The DNA here is from genome assembly GCF_053883595.1 of Heterocephalus glaber. NCBI lineage: Eukaryota > Metazoa > Chordata > Mammalia > Rodentia > Bathyergidae > Heterocephalus > Heterocephalus glaber. The sequence goes on along the minus strand of NW_028258146.1, from coordinate 740,234 downwards.
GGAAAATGATGGAGCAGGATGAGGGATGAGGTGAGAATTTTGCTTCTGACTGGAAAGGATCAATCTGATTATCCAGCCCACTCTTCCTCCATGAGCTTCTCTTATTAGGGCCTGCTGTTCTGACCTTCCAACTCCTTTTGTTCCTTCCATTCCCAGTAGTGAAGCCCTGGAGGACCTGCTGCTGGCTACTGGCAAGAGAACTACTTCACGCTGTCTGCTGCAGAATGAGTTCCACCGGCCCTACCCACCGGGTACCAACACATTTAGCTTCATCCACCTGGACTGGGCTCTGTGCCTCCCAACCAAGGGAACAAAGGAAAGCACCTTTCTGGTCCTCTCCCACTTTAAGTAGCACCTTCCACAGCCAGATGGAACCTCTAACCAAGAATGTATGTTGAGCAAGAAGGCTTTAGGGCCATACACAATATTCCCACGGAGACATTTGCTATAATAATCACAGAATGGTCACCCAATTAGATTTATCATCATTATTATTTTATTATCATTTCCCTTTTATACACAGGGAAAATAAGAATTATGAGACTTCCCTGAGGAAACATAGTTAAATAGCAGAAGACTGGTTAATTCTAGCACCCGAGCTTTTCTGCTGTACCATTCACCATCACCTTGACAGTACCAAGTCATCTAGGAGTTATTGATTAAACTGATAATAGCCCATATGTACTTGGTGCCTACATGCTCCTGAACACTTTATATAAATCAAATCATTTAATTCTAAAACAACTCTATCAAACAGGCCCCCCTATCAAATTTTTTTATGAAATGAGGAAACTGAGGCACAGAAAAACATCAAATGGCTTTCTCAAGATACATTGCTACAGAGCCCACACTTAATGTCTTGTGCTGTATGCATCCTACATTCCCCCTGATAGTGTCTGGCATATTCCTACTACATTTATAGCTTTTTATTGTGCTTCCACAGATACTATAATTTAATTTCCTTATTTCATGGATATTGCATGCACATTTCTTTTTCTATTAAAAAGGGAGAAAATTTCCTAAAACATCCACCCATTGCACCTGTCGTATCAGCACCACTGTCATGCATCCTGCCTCATCTTACCAACAAAGGCATGCGCTCCCATGAGAACAACCATGTCACACACATCTGCACAGCACCAGCACTGGGGCAAAATCTTGCCCATAGGTGACAGTTGGTTTCATAAGACTATCATTGTTGTCTATAAGGAATGGAATCCAAGCTGACTCTGGAGAAGGAGGAAATCCTTTCTCTACTTTGTGGCTAGTGAAATGCTATTGCATCTAGTATCTCACATGAGTGGGAATCATTATAACTGTTTCCTATATGAAGAAACCAAGCTTGAAGAATCTACAGTGTTTTCTCTCGGGACCAGCTAGCAAAAAGGTCAAGGATGAGACTTGAAACTAGTTCTTCTGATTCCCTAACCTCTGATTTTCCCATTCTTCAGACTCCTCAAAGAGCAACTATTGGCAAGTCTAAACTCGGCATTTGTCCAGGTGATGAAGTGGTCACTGAAGCATCTATCTCACCAGGAGCTCACTCAGTATCTGGACAGTGTTTATGCTACAAATGAAGCCTTTCCTGTCTCACTGTAGCCAGCAAGCTGTGTGGGAGTTCTTGGCCAAGCCTGGATGCAGCTGTCTGAAAGAGTCCTCAGAAGTCAGGTTACTGCTTCATCTGGACTCAGCTAGACTGTTCTGAGCTTGGGTGGGAGCAAGAAAAGGGGGGAGAAAGGCAGAAAGCAAAAGGTGAAAGAGAGAAGGAAAGAAGGAAGAGAAGAAGGAAGGAAAGGAAGGAAGGAAGGAAGGAAGGAAGGGAAATAAGGAAGAGGAACAAGAGGGAGAAAGGAAGGAAGAGAAGCAGCCAGTTTGACTCCCTTGACAGACAAGGGAAATATACAAGAAAAGTTTCAACTTATGCTCATTGCCCAAATCCCTGGAAGATGGTCTCTGTGAGCAAAGACACAGGTAAAAGCAGTATAAAGACAAGCTCAAATTGACACAGGGCCATTCCTTAAATGGCATCCTTAAATTTACAACTTCATCTTGGGATAAATTACATCTTTCACTCCTTCACCTGTGAGAGAGAGAAAGAACACAGTAATTATGTTGAACTGTGAAAAAATACAAAATACAAGTGATTCTTTGTTCCCAGACTCAGTGTTGTTTAGGGAAGCGAGATTCCAGAGATGCAAGTGGAGGGGAGAAAATAGTCTTTTCTCTGACATCTCATGAGCTAGAAGAGAAAGGATTCAGGAGTAATTTGAGTAAGGAAGGGTCAGAATTGGACTTCTAGTTGAGACTGCAAACTCTGAAACTTTTCTAAGTCTCTTACTCATAAGAATCAGGCTTCTGCTTCAGCAGAGGTAGGAAAACTGACCAATCTTGCCACATAGAAATGAATAAAATAGGAGAAAAATGAATAGGTGTTAGGCTTTGGCAGACCAGGCATAGACCTGCTGAGAAAGGCAGCCTGCTGTTGATGTGAAAAGTTGTCCTTATTGAGGGAGGTGGGCAGGAAAGGTTACCGTATCCCAAGGGAATGCTTAGTTCAGGCATGCCAAGAAATGGGACATTCATCTCTAGCAAGAATAATAAAGTGACCACAAACAGTCCTGGATGGGAATCTGGAAGGACAACCCCATCATTGTCCCCACAATGTGTCATTCTGGGTGAACCTCTGAGCTTGAAGAACAGCAGTTGCACTTAGAATGAACTTGAGGCAGATGTTTTCTTCATCACTAAGTCCCTGAACCACTTCTCAAGTGTGAAACCTCAGCTACATCAGGGAAGGGCACTGGCAAAGGTCAAATGCTTTCAAGAGGTTCAAAGGGAAACTGGGCAATGCTTCAACCATGTTTCCTTTCCATTGTTAAAGCCTAGGAAATATGTATTCGGAGGGTTTCAGTGGTGTGCTCAGGCCTCATGTGGCAAAATTATTTTAAAAATTTGGGCTCAGAAATTGAAGTTTTAGAGTTTTATCTTAAAAGAGTCATGGATATGCAAAACTTTATCAGCAAAGTTTTTTTTGTGAACACTTTCTATAATGTATAAAAATGTGTGCATCCTAAATCTCAAACCATAGGAGAATGACTAGGTGAATTTTGCTACCCATTCCATAAAAAAAAAAATTGTGGAATCCTTTAAAATAATGTCAAGGAAGAATATTTAATAAAATGAGGAGACAGTCCTGATTACGCACAATATGATACCTATAATCTATCAAGCTATGCTAAACCTCTCGTGTGATGCCTACAACAATCCCAAGAGGAGAGAACTTCCATGATCCCTGAGGCACCCACACAGCTGGCAAGTGGTGGAGCCAAAATGTAACCTTGACCATCCATCTAAAGTCAAGACCCCTTTTTCTTGACCATTCACCTCTATCCAATGTATAATCTTAGGTTCCACCGTGATAAAGATGAAAGAAAAACCTGAAAGACTGAAAATCTGGGAGAATCCAGTACAATAAAATTCTCTTAACACTGTGCATTATGGTTTGGATTTTTAAAGTGCCCAAAGGTCCAAGTGCTAGACACCCATGCTTGGTTGCCAGCCTATGGCACTATTGGGAGGCCTGGTGGAACCTTTAGGAGGTAAGGTTAAGTGGCAGCTAGGTCACTAGGATTGTGCTCTTGAAAGGGACATTAGGATCTCAGCCCCTTCCACTCTTTTTTTTGCTTCCTGACTGCCATGAATTGAGCAGCTTTTCTCCACCGCATGCTGCCTGCCATGATGCTCTTCCTCACCACAGGCACAAAAGCAATAGAAGCATCCAACCATGGACTGAAATTGCTGAAAGCATGCGCCAAGATAAACCTTTCCTCTTTATGTTATTGATAACACACATTTTGTCAGAATACCAGAAGGATTACTAACACATTGTATTTTTGAGTTCTAATATAAAATGAGGAGGACAACGTTGCACAGAGTTGAATATATAACAGGGCTAATTGTGAAAAATAATCATCCACCTCATCCGTAGGCCTCCATCATTAATGAGACTGTGTCTTTCTGTCTTAAGTAGGGGAAACGGTCACTGGACCTCTTCCAGGTAGTGGCCAGGAAGGCCATGGCCCAGGCTTTTCTTCATCTTTTGCACCATCTCCAAATGAAGTGTCACATCTAGGCACGGGGAGGCATGATAATACTGAACTGAATTGTGTATCTCTCAATGTTGATGATAAATTACAAGCATTTATTTGGACATGGTTTTTGATAACTTCGCGGTATATTTTTTAAAATACATCAGGGCACTCCAAATAAAGAAAGTGGCCTGCATTATTCTTTTGAGAGACACTGAAGTGCCCGAAGCTCATTGGTTTAGATATGTGATTTTGAATGTAAGAATCTACATAACTTGCAGCAAAAGCATGATGGGACCTGTGGTTCAGATGAATAAAAATGCACTGAAAATTGTAGTCAATTTAAGTATGGTAGGAAAGCTCTGTGTAATTTCCTATTGTCTATCAGGCACTACCATACTGCTTTTTGTCTCAGAATCTCTCTCTCTCTCTCTCTCTTTCTCTCTCTTTCTGTCTCCCTTCATCCCTCTCTCTTCTCCTTTCCCTCACTCTTTTTCCCCAACTTCACAGTGTGCATCCATAATTAACTAAAAATACCAATAACATCATTAATATGTGAGTTATATCTGTGAGGTCTTCAATTACCAGAAGACCTCAGGACCTTTTTGAATTTCCTGTCTCAAAAAGGTATTGTTTTGTGAGTCATGCCCAGAACACAGTCTACATGACATCCCCTCGTGCTTCACTCCTACATAATCTTGGATCACTTGGCATGTAAATGTGTCTTGTGACTGTATAGGAGAAGACTGGATTACAAAGCATTTCCTCAGCATATGTAGCCATGGAATTTTTGTTCCCAAGTTATCTCCAAGACTAGAGTTTCAATAAATACACTGCCGGAAACATGGCCTATGCAACTCTCTCTGACATTAATATGCTACTATCCATCAGTGGAGGAGAAGAACTATCATCTTCTCAGAAAATGAAAAGGCTAATAAAGGCAAGAAGCACTAGCTAAAGACTCTGGCCAGCTAACATTACCCAGGCAAGGAACAGAAAACATCAGGAATGGCCAACAACAAAGAGAAATCCCAAAGAGATTTGTTGTCATAATCCCAAGTGAGAAATCCCAAATGATATCTGAGGTCAGCCAGTGCTTCAAGATGGAGCCACATTGTTCCCCACAGTTATTCAGGTTCTCCTTTGTCTATGTTTGCTTTTCTTTTGGGCAGGAAGAAAAACCCACAGTATTTCAGCTCAAAGAGGGACCTTGTCATGGACTTTAGAAAAGTTCCTTGGAACCCAGTTAAGGTGGTACTATGAGCCAAAGATGGCCTTTGCATGTTGGGTTATTTATTTCTTTATTGCAGGCTGAGACCCATTAGCTCAAAAGCCCACTAGTATCAAATTCAAGTTTTACACACGTTAGAAGTATCTCCAACAAACAGATTTTTAGCCACACAGAACTTACCTGTTCTGGATATCTCATGATTCCTCAACCCACAGTTTCTACCCATGAATGTGATAGAGCTTTGTAGCCATAAGATTTCAAGCTGCTTTTGTCCTCTAAAGACCTCTTGCCTGAGAGCTGCAGAGCCACATTAATGTTACCTAGATGTGTAAGGCCCTACTAGGATGCTCCCCTCATAGTGGCCCTTTTGCTGCAGGCCCTGGAGACTCTCACGGTATGGAAGGAATCCACCTTCATATGACCCTGTCGAGCACCACCAACAAAGCTTGTTCTTTTCTACTACCTCTTGTCATATTCTTTTCTTCTCTTGATTGAACCCTTACATATGGACAGGAAGAAGTGGGACCCAGAGGAATACCAGGGCTGGGGCATAGATGAACAGGAAATTCTCTAGAGGAACAAAACCATCCTGTGGTAGTATCCCACAGGCCATTCCACCTTCCTCAAATAACCTAGCTTAAGGATTTCTTCCCAAGAACCTGGGTGACAGTGGTTGACATGTAGTGCCAGTGTTAGGTTCCCAATGGGAAGGTCTTCTGAACAAGAAACTTCATCAAGCTGAGGGAGAAGATGTGCAATAAAGCTGAATACATGGGCTACTCAGATGTGGAGATGTGGTAAACAGACCTGCGTGAGCCTGGTGGCAGTCCACCAGAGTGCTACACACAGACGGTATATCACCAGCGTCCTCCCAGCCCCAGGGACTAAGGGAGTCGCTTCTCATTCTACAATTTCAGCATCTGATTCCCAACTCATACCCCTTCCACATATATTAGATGTGAATACCTGAATAGAGACAGAACTGGTCTACCTTGTCTTAGCAACCTCAGGCTGCAGTCAGTTCCCTCTCTCCACCATACAGCACAAGCCATAGAGTTCCTCTTACTAAGGTCACTGGACTTTGCTGACTTCTATGATGAAAGAGTAAACACAAGAAGACTAAGTGTATTTGGCATCCCAAACCATCCACAGTCAGAAATACATTCTAGGAGAAGCATATTTTGAGCATCTTAACCTCAACTATGTGAGAAGAGAAAAAGTGAAGTTTTGTTTATTTGTTTTTTAACAATAGAATTACTTCAATGGATATTTATTGAGAAGCAATGATGGCCAGGAACAAACAGTATCACTTGGCACTTTTAATCCTCATTAAAATGTAAAAATAGCCACAAATGTTCCCCAGTACAATATGCATGGCCTCTTGAAATTTAGCTTCTATCCCCCACCCCATCAAAGTTGAAGTTTTTTCATCCATTCTTTGAATCAGGATATGGCCATGGTATGTCTAATGGGACTTTAGCAGGGTGGCAAAAGCAGAGGCTGTAAAAGTACTTGCTCATTGGCTTGTTCTCTTCTGATGGCAACCCTTCCACCATCATCTAAACAAGCTCACCCAAACCGCTAGATACTGAGAAGTAATAATAAGAAAGAACCAGCGACCCAGTCATCCTACCTAAGGCCCCTAGCCTGGAGGAGTATATATGCCAAAGAAACCCTGCAACCTCTTAGAATTGTGAAATCCAATCATTTGTTATTTTAAGCCAATCCATTTTTGGGTAGTTTGTTACATAGTACAGGGTAGCTGATACACTTGCAATCATAGAGCCTGGGTCAGATACCAGCCATGTTATATTTAAAAACAGGGGTCTCTGCCCACAAGGGTAGAAACAATGACCCATGCGGGAGTAAATTGACTTCCACTTGCTCCTTGGTCTCTGGGGCACTGGAAATTGATTTTACCAGCTGGTTCAACGTTTATCTCCGAAGGAGGAGAGTGATTAGGTCAATAAAGTTGCCAAGATTCCTGAGGTTTTGTGGGAATCCCTTGACTCAGCGGAGACTCAGGCATTTTCTGAGAATCTTGTGGTTCTGTGAAGAATCTTATAAATCTGGAAAGGGTCTTGTGGATTTGTGGAATCCTCTGAGGTGCAGTATACAGCAAGACTTCTCCAACTCACCGTGGTGAGTGAGGCACTATGTTTTCCTGTTCTTTATTTACCATTCATCACAGTTACATGATTCACAGGACATGGAGACAGACACGCCCACTGATTGTGCACTTGTTTGCCTTGAGAATATCAGACTGCTATGAAATTATCTAAATTCTTACTCTCTATGTCTGTACTTATTTTACAGCAGGCCTGTAACAGTTTGTGAACTAATTTTGGTGTACTGTGCGGCCCACACTTTGAGCAGCTTTGCTGTAAGGTAACCTGAGACTGGTCCTGCAAGAGCTCAGCCCCAGGCCTGGAATCGTGAGCCTCATCTAGGGCACAAGCTGTACTAATAAGATTTTCCTAGGGCCAGGGATTTAGCTCAGTGCTTTCGCAGCCTGCTGCACAAGCGCAGGGATCCGAGTTCGATCCCCGATACCAAAAAATAAATTAAAAAAAGAGATTTTTCCTTTGAACACTTAACCAAGTGACATCTCTTCAATCCCCAGTGCAAGACCTGTGGGAAATCAAATAACAGGAAAACTTTTTATGAAGAACAGAACACTTACTTAGGAGGGCACTGGACAATAGAAATAAGAACTCTTGGCATTTAGTAGTTCTTTGGCTACAAAAGCAGCCAGAGTAGGAAACATTGTTCTATAACCATCTGTTAGCCACAGTGTTAGTGGTGGTGTTGACTGGGGCTGAAAGCTGCTTTAAGGACTTTGGGCAAGGTCTACTCAAGGAACTGCAGGCAGGAGAGCTTCCCCCATCCCTTTTGCTCCCTGTGTGGCAGCCCAGTACTTTTACCAAGACATTTTTGCACATGGTGGGCCCCATGGAACAGACTAAATATTTGTTGGGGTGAGGGAGTCCTGGGTGGTTTCTTGATAGACATGAAAGAATTCTAAAAGAACTGAGAAGATCTGCAATTAAAAAACAACAAAGCAGAACAAAATAAAAACCTGTCTACAGTCTTTTTTTTTTAAATAAGAGAGGACAATTTATTTGAAGATGGAAAAGGAGAAGAGAGATACCAGAAAGCTACTCTGGATGAATAGGGAGAATTTGAAAGTGAATCTCTCCTACAGCCTGTTATTAGTCAGTTAAAATATTTTTCTCCTGTGATCCAAAATGTGGCATGATAGTGCTTTGAAATGTTACCCAAAGCACTTTCCTTTCTGGATTGATGAATGGGTTACTCCTCGGTATTTCTCTGACATATGCGTTCTATCCATTAGACAGACCCCTGCACTGGCTCTTCACACTGTCTGGAGCTCTCCTGTGGCCTCCATCTGGACTTTCCCTCCGTGGTTTGCATTTGTCTTCCAGTTTTGTCATGGTATGAATGTGTCCCCCAAAAGTTTATGTGTTGGAAACTTAATTCCTCAATACAGCAGCAGTGTTGGGTTGTGGGGCTGAATGGGAGGAGTTTGAGTCATGATGGTGGAATCTTCAGGAATAGATTAATATTTTCCTTGAAGAAGTGAGTGAGTTCTCGCTTTTGTGGAACTCAATTAGTAACCACAAGAACACACTGTTATTAAGCATTCTGCCTGTCCTATTTTACCTCTTTTGCATGTGCCCAATTGCCCCTTTACTCTCCACCATGAGTTGAAGCACCTTGAGGCCCTCACCAGATCTGGAGACTCCCCAGCTCTAGAACCATCAGCAAAGCAAACCTCTTTTCTTTATAAGTTACCTAGTTTCCGTTATCTGTTATCTCAACAGATAACAGACTAAGGCCAAGTCTCAGTGTATTACTTTTTGAAAAGTTCCCAAAAGTTCCCTGAAATGACTGGCTAGTAGTCCATCTTCTGTGTTCCCACAATGCTCTATGGATTCCCACAAATAGCAAAATCTATTGGATTAGAGTTGTCTTTATTTTCCTGTCTTTTGATCTGGTGTCCACATCAAAAGAAGCACCATTTCTGATAATCCTTAGCACTCCTTTCCAACTTGGGACCCAACAAAATGGCTCCCACAAAGAAAAGTCATTCTGTCACCAATGAGGTTAGTGACCCTAGAATACACCATCAATGCTCACAAGTGTACCCATGGAATGAAATTCAAAAAGTGTGATCCATGGGTATAGAGACCCAGAAATTTGCTGTGCAGGAGACAGGGACTCCAGGTGTGCACATTGGTATCAGGCTTTACATAGCTATCTGGACCAACAGAATGAAAAATGTCCCATATGGTGTCCCTGTGTGGTTGTTCAATAAGCATAATAAGGATTCACCAAACAAGCTCTATATTGGGGTAACTTATGTCCCTGTTGCCACTTTAAAAAATCTATTGATAATCAATGTACATGAAAACTATCCACTGATTGCCAATTCAAGTTATAAAACTGCCCCCCAAAAGGACCATTTCTGACTCTCAGCAGGTGCTCTATAGATGGCTGTATAATAAAAATAAATATTTACTCTATAGTTCTGAGCAGATGGTAAGTGGCCCAGTGTGTCACAGTTATGGGTCTTTAACCAAAGTATTTTTGCATGTGTTGTGCAACTCGAAACTGGAAGACTTGTAATCCTATCATCTAGCATGACACATTGTATGCTGGGAAACTGTACGTGGCTTATCTCACACAAAGGCAGTCAGTCACTGGCTAAGATTGGGTAGGAAATCTCAGGCTGGCCACTCACATCTGTCATAGCTGGACCCTGAGAACTGGAAGTAAGAGAAATAAAGAGAACTCAGGTCCTTAGGTCCCTTTATGATTCCACTTCAGGTTCACACATCCTTACAGTGAACCTCCTTTTTTCTTCTTGTTTCTATGAGTAGCAACCAAAATGCCTAGCCAGCCTACCTAGATTTACAACATTCTCTAAGTCATAGCTGGAGAGTTGGTCATTGTTTTAGGTTAGGAAAGTTAAAACAGCATACTTCATTTTTATCAGAGGATTCCTAAAGGTTGCAGGTAAGCTCTTGCAGGACCAGGCAGGGAGGACTGGAAATCCTGGGGAGCTCACCTGCCTGTCTGTCACCCCAACCTGGGCCATTAAACAGATCATCAAATTGAGGATAATCTCAAGGGGATTTCATATCCCTTGCTTTTGGCTGGGGCAATTCTGAGATATAACTTACCCTCCAGCATTCCTTATGGGATCAGGATAAAGCTACCTTCTGCAGCATTTTTCCCTTTCATGGCTCTCCCTGGCTGCTCTGCCTTCCCATGCCTACTTCCAGTCTTCTCTGGAGCACTTGCTTAATAAATCACTCACTCCTGGGGGAACCTGATCCAAGGCAATTTCTCACACCTTTTCTGAAAGGTAGTAGAAAAGGGGAAAGGAGAGAAATGAGAAGAGTAGGGAGAGAAGATGGGAAGAAGAGAAAATATTTTCACTTTGGATTACCCTTCCTTGACTATGGCCTAATAACATACTAGCTTCAAGTTTCTGATACATTTCTTCTCACTCTACTGTGTCATGTAATTATTGCCATTCTGTCTGAAATTACAAAGATAATATGACCTTCGCAGTTTGCAAAACACTTAATAGACTGAAAGGGTCTCAGATTGACTGCCAGCTGATAGGCTGAACTCAACCCATCAAAGGGCTTCATCTACATAGCAGCAGGCCAGTGTGTTTTAAAATTTAATTTATTGTCAATGTTTAAACCTGGAGTTATATGGAAATACCTGTTTTGGGCTTCTCTTGTAAAACTGGGAGATTTGATTTAGCACTGCCAAGCCTATATTACAGTATGGCAGTTGTCATTTGGAGCTGAATAATGGCTCATAATTAAATATTGGTCAAGATAGAATAGGTTCCACTGAGACAGCAAATAAAATCCCAAGCCTTAATCCAGTGAAATATTACTTCTCATTCAGTCAAAGTCCAGGGAGTACTGGTGAGGGTTATATTACAAGCAATGACTAAGAAATCCAAGATTCCTTCTTCTTGTGACTCACTATATCAACAAATAGCACTCAAGGTCACTGTAGGAAGAAAAAAGAATTTGATAAAGGTAATGCTGGCTTTTAGTCATCTGGTCCAGCATTTTCCTTCAGAGTTCATTGATCAAAACTTATTTAATGGACCCCAAAAAGGAAAAGGGAAATATAGGTGATCGCACATTATCTATTAAACATTGTCTCCCCCATAGCTAATTGTGTTCTCTATTTTGACAATTTTCCTATTGCCTCCCTGACACTGATGTTTGTCATTTATCATCTTACCCAACCCTCTTCACTCATGATATTACCCTGAGTTAAAAGAATCAGTAGGACACTGATAAGACTCTGGACCCACTTCCTTCTTCAGGACTGGCACTGTCTGAAGTAGCCAGGAGCCCTGGACATGCCTCTCCAGGGAGGAAAAGTCCTCCCAGCCTTTAGACAAGCTTCCATCCACTGACCCCAAAATGCTTTCTTGATGAGCAGAGTTAACACCCAGTTGTTCCCAAGGCCAAGTCTGTGACAAGCGTTTCTCTATTTCCATTTCAAAAGACACACGGCCACTAGGAAAAGAAGTTTTTGAAAAAACATTTTTTTTTTTGCATATCACTCAAATTCTCCTCCAGGAAAACAATGTGTAAAATGATGACTGAGTCCCCAAACCAGGCCACAAACCACAGTAAACACAAAGTAGTGAAAATTTCTCCATGTGGCTGAAATAAGCATTTGTGGGTTAGCTAGGAATGAATGTATCACTTTAAAAATTCTGTGGAAAATGATATTATAAGGACAAACAGCAGGCTTTTGAATACTTTTCACAATTACTGCTTTGTTTGATAGAAATTATTATATTGACCAATCTAAAACTAGCTCATTACAGGTCCATTTCTACTTTGATGCTTTGTATTAAAATTAGACTTCAAACTCCTTTTATCTTCAAGATAGAGGAAGCCTATTATAACTAAGTAATATCAGCCAAAGGATAGGAAAGTCATTTTTTATCTTCTACAACTGCAAAGTCCTCTATACAAGAACTAATGGAAATATAATGTGAAACATGTATGTAAGCTATAAACTTCTGAAAGTCACATTATAAAACATAAAACAAGTATGCTAAAGTTTGACTCATGAATGTTTCCCATAAGCCCATGTGTTAAAGGCTTGGCCCAGGGATGTGCTAATGGGTGATGGTGCAACTTTTAAGATTTATGGCCTAGTACAGAGACTTTGGGCCATCACAGGTGTGTTTCCAAAGGGATCACAAGACCTGGATCTCTCCTCATTCTTTGCTTCCTGACCCTGAGCTTGGTTGCGGGGGAGGAGTTCTGGGCCAAACTTTCATCAGAAGGCACTGCCTTGCCACAGGCCCGGTGGCAAGGAGACTAACAAGTCATGGACTGGAACCTCTGAAAGTGATTTAATTAAATTACTTGGGGATCATTTGATTCTTTCTGATTTTTCTTTTAAGATTTGCTAGACAAGTCAAAACTATTTTAGAGCTGATTGCTCCTGAAGCAAAACCCTTCTGGCTACTCTACCCAATTCTGAATTTTTCCAGGTTGAATGGTGGAAACAGACATTCCAGGTGTGTGAACACTAAATATTGTCCCCTCTAATCTTTTTGGACGTTTATTTCCCTGAGTTTCAGATTGTTTTTGTTTTCTCACATGTGTGTTGATCAGTACTCTACTGAGTCTCTGAGCTCACTTGCTCTATCTATCTATCTATCTATCTATCTATCTATCTATCTATCTATCTATCTGCCTTAGTTTCCCAGACTCCCAGACTCTGTGCTCTTTCTCCTCAACTCAGGGTGTCAAGGGCTCCGCCTGGATTCCTCCTCCTTGCATCATGACCAGAAAGGCAATGTAACCTGAAGCTGTTCTTGGGTCCATCTCTTTGTTTTTCATCTCTCAGAGATCACTTTTCTTCAGATGTCCATTGTCTTGAAAACTCTTGTTCTCTACCTCTTATCTGGAATTTGTTTATCTGGCTGCTGTTGTTTCTGGTCAGAAGTTAAATCCTTTCCTTATTACTCCATCGTGGCCAAAAACAGAAGTTCCTTTGGTTTTCTAACCTATGTTTTCCAAACAGGCTAGGGTCTTTATCAGCACTTGACCTCAGCCACAGGTTTAGCACATGACTCATTTCCCAAGCATCTAATCCAAGACTACCTCCTACACGAATCTCCTTCTGACATATTCCACCTGCCAAGGGACACTGGGCATGGAATAGACCCTTCCTATTCATGAGGGATACTTTCTGAGCACGTTGTGATTTTTTCATATTGCTGTCTACTTATATTGTGTATTCTTTCTCTCAAAATGTTTCTGTTTTCTAGAAGAAGCAATAGCTCCCTCAGGAGATCTTCATTTCTCCTCATATCCATCTTGATCAATTTCTGCTGGCCTTTGTCTCAAGGTGGTGTTTTCACAACTAAGATAGCATTTTATCACATGAAGGCCCTTGTGCTGATGGCTACCAGAGAGATCCCCGCATCTCTGAGACATGGGTGATGGAAGTCAGCTGATCTCAATTGTTTGAACTTGTGCCTACTTGTAGCCCTGGAGCCCACACATTTCACACTGTACCTCACCCAACCAGCTCATACTGTGCCTCAGCAAAATTAAAATCATGGCATGTCACAGATCTGGGAGACTGCTCACAGACTGCTGACACCATGAATACAAACTCCAGTTGTTATAAACCTACTTTATTGCTTTCATTTCTTCACTTATTTCTTTATTGAATTCCTCCTCCTAGGCCATAAGTCCATGGAAGGCTGGGCTTGTCTTGCTATTTCTACATTTCTATGATTAATTATGTCCCCTGGCATAAAATAAGTATTTGTTGAATGAATGAAAGTGTCGTTGGATAAAACATACAAGTCTCTAACCTTCATATATTAGAATGCCAGCATTGTGGTGACCTTGTATTTATATGCCCCACGTTTTGGCTATTAAACATTGCTTCGAGCTGCTTGATAACTCATTTATTTATAGCATTTCAAACATTTTAAATTTCCAACCTAATGGCTCATCTAGTGTCTGTTCTATCACTTAGACTTCCAGAATGGAGAGCTAATAAAAGAGAATGGAGTACTAGTACAGTTAGAAACAATGGAGCTGAGGAAGTCACTCCTTTCCACCCATTTAATTTTAAAAAGCACCCTAGGGCCATTCCTTCTTTCATTGTCCTAAAAGAGGTGGAGAATCACATAACAACTCAAGAGATGTGTAATGTTCTAGGTGAGAGCACAGGTGAATTGTATTCCTAGCCCAGTGACGGGGAACCTTTCAGAGCTTTCAAAGATATAAACACCCCACTGCAGCACACGTGCCATAAGTTCACCACACTGTCCTAGCCTGACCTCCAGTCACCTTCACCCTACCCAAATCTCATTAGGGGTTCATAAATATGTACTATATATCATTCATGTAATTAAATATGAATGAATTCTGGGACAAGCATGCATGCTGAGAGCTCCTGAGATGACTCAATACCCTGTCAATCATTCCCATCAATCACACCTAAAGATTCAGGGGAAGTACCTGGACTGAGGTGCATATCCTTTAAATTCTGAAAGCCTAATTTATCTGGAGGCTGCTGCTCCTGCTGTGTGCTGTGTTCTGTGATCTATGGGCAGTGCTTTTGCTTTCCTGTCACCCTGGCAACATTTTTTTGTTAGTGGCATATCTTTTGTCAACATGGACTTGCCCTAGGCACAACTTCTTGTGACCTTCAATAAATGTATCTACTTGCCACTTGCCAGTGGGTGTACATGTTGCAATTCTTTGCAAGCAGTACAAAAAAGCCTGTATGATACTTGCCCATCAGGCACTGAAAATATCATAGTTTCACAGATTATCTCAAGAATGCCTTGTGCATTGCTAAACACCTCTTGAAAGGACTTATTATCATTTTACCATCTTCACTTCAAATATTTCTTGAATGCTTCTTGTATGTAGGGCCTTCTAGAGTTTTATATGGTAAAGAAAATGCTCCCTTTTAAAATTTTTAATGTAATTAAACACTTAGAAGCCATGCATATAAAGACATATATTTACTATTATTCCCATTGAGACATCAGGAAAATGAGGTTCAGAAAACAGAAAAACTTCCCGAGTCCTTCAGCAAAGAAGACTGGAATTAGACCCATTTACATGACATAATGTGGTTCCACTAGCTCCACCTGAAACGTGAACATTCTCACTGGTGTGCTTTTATCTCAGAAGGATAAACACATCCTGATGTTTGGATACTAGAACAGTGGATCTAACACTTGACCTGCTGCAGCTGTTGGGAACAGGATCCAGATTTTGGGTGAACTATTTGAAAGCCTCTGATGAAGCGCTGTGCACTATGAATATTTAGCCATGTCCTAAACATCTGAGGGACTGAACTATGTTTATCCAGACCTGGCAACTCCTGTGTTCAAAACTATTTTCCTGGAGCACCCTGGAGGGGTTAGTCTTTGCCAGAGAATGTTCCTGTAATGTTTCTTTGGACACAGAGGGAAGCACAGCTGAACTCTGCACATGCAAACGATGAGAGGGAAACTGCCTGTTCTCCTTGCTCCCTGGAAGGTCACAGGGATGTGGGAATACACAGCTTCCATCCAAATGCCTAAGACACCTCATTCCTTGTACAGCCCTCTCATCATGTGCATGTGGCCACTATTACCACATGGATTCCCTGGACGTTCAGACCAATTTCCGGGCAAGCTTGTGGTTGTGATGCCTAGAATCTACTCTTTCTTTCTGGCTACAACTCACAGCTACCAGCCACTTGTGGTTCGTGTCTCAACCCTGGTCTCAGCACATGGATCCAAGACAAAACAATAGCAGCTGCCAGGCAGGGGGCCCCTCTGGAGGTAAGAGGCAGTGGGAAAATTTGAAGGCATTGATCCACGAATGGTTAAGATCTTAAAAGGCAAGCCATAATTTACAAGCCCAGTGACCTAGCTTTATCTTAATTTGTATTCCTTTTTGCTGTATCCCAACCCCACAAAAGCATTGTTTTAATGTCTTCTCAAAGTCATTCTCTAAGACATCAAAGGAAGGGTCATTCTTCATGTACCCTGTGTTAGGTTGCTAGGGCTACCATACCAAAGCACCTCAGACTGGGTGGCTCAAACAATAGACATTTGGATTCTCATACTTCTCAAGTCTGGACCCCAAAATCAAAATGTTAGTGGGCTGGTTTCTTCTTACTTTAACTGTAGATAGCTATCTTCTCCTTGTGTTTTTATGTTCTTTCCTCTGTGTTTCTGCATACTGATCTCCTCTTCTTATAAGGACTCCATTCAAATTGGATTAAGGCTCACCTATATGACCTCATTATAGGTTAATCTCAAACTCAGTAATATCCTGAGGGATTGAGAGTTAGAACATCAACATATGAAGTTCAGCCCATAACATACTTCTACAGAGAACAGGTTATTAGAGTCTTAGTAGTTAATGGGGGATCTCTAAGGGAAGGAAAATTTGGGAGAAGAAAATGGCTGCTTCAAGTTTGGCCTCACCTCTCCCCAAAGAGATTCTTCTTCCAGAGGAGGCTTGTAGTTTCTGATTTCCTCTTTGCTCATACCAATTTTTTTTTCAGTCTCTCTCAGCCATGCACACTTTCTGCCAAACAGAGCCCACCCACCACTTACTGTATTGCCCTCTATCTTCCCTCCTTTCATAGAGCCCACTCACCACATCTTCCCAAAACACAACTTCATCCCTTAATGTTTCGTCTTGAACTAGTTGGTAAAGTTCACATGACTCCACCCTATGGCCCTAGTATTATTCTCATTCATGTTCTCCACACTTCCTTCCCTGAGCCCTTCATTCCAGGCAACTAGAAAACTCATTAAAAACTCCAAGGCTAACCTGGAAGGAAAGACTCTTTTAGTAGACCAGGAGAGGCCAGATTTTAAGCAGCCATTTTTCTCACGAATTTTCCTTCCCTAAGGAGAATACATTAATTCCCAGGGCACTGCCACTTTGTTCTGTGTAAGAGTGTGTTACAGGTGGAATTGTGTCACTTCAAAATTCATTTGTTGAAGTCCTAACCAGCAGTTCCTCACTTTTTTATATTTTTACTCAAATAATTTTTTATCCTTTCTATCATAATTTGTGCTGTTCATCTGTGCCTCCTTCAAATTCCACATTCTAAATTAGGCTTAACTGATTAAAAAAATAAGGATTTACACTCATGTACTTAGGCTTGCACTTGTACTTGCTCACACTCTCTCCCTCCTGTCCTGATACCAATTATGTCACCTTTCTTAAATGTCACTTATCCTACATGGTCTTCCATGAAATCCCTTCCATGACCCCATAACCACAAGAGCAGCCCAGTAGCCTCTTCACACCACTATAAAATACCTAGTACACTACTTGGCTTAATTTAATGGAGTTGCTGTCCCTTCTTTCAATTAATTAATTCATTCATATTAATTGTGCTAAATGTGTATGATATAAAATTAACCATCTTTACCATGTTTAAGTGTACATTTCCATGCTATTAAGTACATTCACACTGCTACGTAACCATCACTATGATCCATCCCCAGAATATTTTTTATAGTACAAAAGTGAAACTCAACCCATGCAAGGCAAATTTTCCATATTCCCTTTCCCCTACCCCTGGACAACCACCATTCCACTTTCTATCTCTATGGGTTTGGCTATGCTAAGTCCCACAGATAAGCAGAATCATAGAATATGTGTCTTTTTGTAACTGGTTTATTTTCCTAAGCATAATGGCCTCAAGGGCTCATTCTTGTTGCAGTAGCATGTGTCAGAATTTCCTTCCTTTTTAAGGATGAGTAATATTCTATTGTATGGACACATTATATTTCATTTATACATTCTTACATCAATGAACTCATGGGTTGCTTACACATTTTAACTATCATGAAAATGCTTCTAGGAACATAAATGTGCAAATATATTTTCAAGTCTCTTCTCTCAATTATTTTATCTATAGCTCAATTATTATATCTATTTTATCTATATATCCATCTAAGAAGTGGAATAGTTAGATCATTTGATTATTTTTAATTTTTAAGGAGCTGTGATGATGTTTTCCATAGAAACTTTACCATCTTACTTTCCTGCCAGCAGTGAACAATCACTCCAATTTCTGCATATACTCACCAACACTTGTTATTTTGTTTGTTTTTGATAGTCGTGATTATAATGGATATAAGGTTGTATCTCATGATTTTGATTTACATTTCCCCAATCATTAGGAATGTCAAGCATCTTTTCATGTGTTTATTAGCCATCTGTGCATGTTCAGAGATATGTCTATTTAAGTCATTTGACCATTTCTTAATTGAGTTGTTTGTGTGATACCATTTGGTGTTGTTGAGTTGTAGGAGTTCTTTATAGGTTCTAGATAGTAGACCCTCATCAGAAATATAATCTGCAAATATTTTCTCCCATCCTACGGTTTGACTTTTCACTCTGTTGATTGTCTTTTGATATAAAAAAAGTTTCTAGTTACCTAGTTTTTTGTTGTTGTTGGTATCTGTGGAGTTGCTGCTTCTCCTACATGAGCCTTATCACCACATTTATCTTCTCATTGCTACCACTATCTCCTGAATCAATTGACACCAATGTCTACTGAAAGGAACACTTTACTTTTTCATAGCTGGGCCCACAAAAGAATGCATTTTGCTCCTCCCTTACACTGAGTGTTGAGAAGAACAGATTCAGCCTCTCTTGCTCTGTACCTTTCCAGCGTCCTTATTTGCAGAGGAACAAGTATTATCTGATTCTTTGAAACTTGAAATATATGTGTCTGCTAATAGACAGCCAGTGGGCATGTGCCACATACTGTTTCTGATGTTAATCAGTGGCTTCCTAAAACAGACCAATTACCCACCATCCTGTGGGAGAACAGCAAACTGAGTCAGGAGTCCTTCTGAGGGCCGTTCTTTCTCCTTCTCTTTATTGGAACCTAAGAATATGATCCTAAAGATTTCAAATCTGGGGTAGGGATCAGAAAGGAAGACATGCTGTCCTGTCCTTATCCTGAGAATTCTTCTAGGATCCAGATATTTCCTGAGATTTGTATTGATATACTGGGGCTCTTAACTGGCCTACCCAGCAATTCACAGAAAAGGAGGTGTGAAAGTAAAAGTGTTTCTCTGTCGCTTGTTGTAACTTGTGTATGTACTCTGGTAGGAGAAGGAGAGAGAATGGCCCTCGAGCCTCCATTTATGTTGTAGAAATTGATTAGAAATTAGAAGGGAGAAAAGAAGTCAATTAAATAATTGAGACAGCTCTTGTAAAAAGGAGGAAGAGAGCCTGGTTGAATGCATTGAGAGGGACATTGTCTGATAGCATAGAGGAAAAAAATCAAATTCTCTGGAAATTTCAAAGTTTCACCTTTCCAGATTGTTTCTCACTTTCTGAGAATCAAAGAGAAAAGGTTTTAGGCTTTGTCTGTCTCTGGGAATACAGAATTCTACTTATATTGTTTTCATGAGTCACCTAAATACAGGATTTTCTGAGTACATGAGCTACCTACATTTTAAATACTTTACTCAGGGATATTCTAAACTTAATTTCCTGGTAAATAATCTTCCTGACTCACTCACTCAATGGGAAAACATTTTATGTTGAAGACTATAGAAAATGGATAATGTTTTAAAGTCCATTCTAATTAAATATATCCATCCTGTACAAGAAAGTCTGCCTTAATTCATTTTACACTCAGTTTTATTTTCTTTGCAAATTATTCTTTTTGTTTAAATTTTCTATTTTATTCTTACTATTCTGTTGTGTTAAATTCCTAGTTCACAAAAAAGAATCAGTAACTCAAACTTGGTTTGTTAAAGAATACCAGTGTAATGAAAATAGTAATATAAATATTAGAGCTCAAAATAGCATCATAAATATAAATAGAAAAGTCTAGTCCAGTTCAAATATAGGCCATGAAACTGCATGTGCTAAAGAAAGTGATAGCCAAGTATATTTCCTACAAACAACTCCAACTGAAGAGTTGAATGAGAACTTTGACAATGAATTTTTAAATTAAATTTCATTGGGTCAAGACATCTTCTTCTACTCTGCAATGATTTGTCTGTTTAGAAAATGTATTAAATAAAGATGTGAAGATTTTTTACATCACTTTCCAACAATTACCTTTTAAATAAACCCACTGAGGTTTATTTTCCTCCTGGAAAAGGCACAAGATATTTGTTATATCCAGTTATTTGTATCTAAGGAGACTGAAATACATAGTTAACATTCAAGGTCTTCTCCAAAGCATGAACCAGTTTTGGTCAAAATATTCACCCAAAGTTTGTAAAATGAATTTTATAGTTTTTTGACATTTGTGTTCATAAGGGAAACAAGCTTATTTTGACAGTCACTTGCCACTGTTCTCTTCCTGTTTCCAGCTTCTTACCCTCCACGTGCATGATAGGATTGCATGACTCTGCTACCTGTGAGGTTGAGCTTGGCCATGTGACTGCTTCCACCAGGCAATAAAAGTGGAAGAACCAGTGTGTGGTTCTTTATGCTCTCCCTTCCCCTGCTGCCATGACAATTTGGCATTGTTCCAATAAAGGCTGTTGCACCCTCTCGGATGGATCCCACAGTGCAGAAGACATTCAGCAAGCTTTCAACTGAACTGCTCAGGACATGAAATTTGTACAATAAGATTTGGGGGGGTTTTTGTTACTGCAGCACAATCCTGCATGATACTCTGACTGATAGAGTTCTTTAATCACAGGACATCTGTTGAGGGATGACAGTATTATTAGCATATAAAATGCATACCTGGATAAAAATATATGTGGTTCATAATATTGGAAGTTAGAAAGTTGAAGAACATGATGCTGGTGAGGGTCGTCTTGCTCCATCATTTGATGGCAGGTGGCAAAAGGCAAGGAACAGTGTAACAGAGGGTGGAATTTGCCCTTATAACAAACCCACTCCTCCACAGTGACATTAATCCATTTATGGGGGCAAAGCTCTCATGACCTACTCACTTCTCAGAGATGTCACCTCTCAACATTGCTGCATTGAGGATTAAGTTTCCAGCACATGAACTTTGGGCAACACATTTAAACCATATCAGCCACTGACATAGCAACTTTTAGATTTATTCTTGGAATAAGAGTGATGCATATTCAAGGAAAAAGTGGCTGGTGACATTTTTCTGTTGGAAACATATTACAGG
This sequence comes from Heterocephalus glaber, assembly GCF_053883595.1. Lineage (NCBI taxonomy): Eukaryota > Metazoa > Chordata > Mammalia > Rodentia > Bathyergidae > Heterocephalus > Heterocephalus glaber. Next base: position 718,709 of record NW_028258146.1, on the reverse strand, counting down.
AGAAGAAGTGTTCATTTTAGTTAATTATCGTATGAGTCATGGGAAGGACTGGAAAATGTGTGTTGGAGTCAGGGTCCATGGAAACTAGGAAAGTAGGCATTAGAGAAGGGCAGTGCCTCAAAAATAAAAGTAGCTCCTGAAGATCACTCTTCTCACTATTTGGTGTTCAGCATTATACCAGTTTTGATGTAATAAAGAAAATACTGGAAATTAAAATTAAGTGATATCCATTTGGTACATGTCTTCTCAGCAGGAAATGTAAGGGTAATCACAGGGAGTAAAAGAGTTTATTTTCCACACAAGACTGTATAGGATAAAAGTGACCCAAGTGAGTATTTAAAATGTGTTTTACTTTTCAAGCTTTATTACATGACACTCATAAAGTTGATTATGACCATGTTAGCACTGTCAAGGTATTTGCCCATGCATTGTTTGGACCATTTCAGTTAAATATTTGGCAGTTTCTGAAACCCTTATAGAAATGGACACTGAGTATAAATTAATCACTAAGAATTCAACATCTTCCCAATATTTGATGATTTTCTTTAATTTCTAGAGGAAGAGGCGATATTTTATTGGGCAGACGATACTTCACAATGGTAACCAAATGATGTCACATAATTGGGAAGGTTCCACAGCTTTTGATCAAGAGTAATTAGGGACAATTCACTTTCACTTCTGAGCCTTTGAGTTTAGTACACTCTTATTGTACTTCGGAATATTTAGGTGGATGCAGAGGCTATGGAAGATTTCTAACCACTTCTCCATCGATGATTTCTGACAGAGTTGCCTAGGATTTGCTTCTAGTCTCAATGGTCTGTACCTGTGAGTTAAGATTTTATGCTTTTTATATGGTCAAATTATTTTTTGTGGTCAAATTATTATTAAATTTGTCTATATTTTCTTTGAGTATTTTCACTGCTTTTTAAAATCTATAGTTGTATGGAGTTTGTATTAACGATCACATGAAATTACAATCTAAATTTCTCCCCCTGCTCCAAATAAGCAATTATAGTACAACCCATCTTTGCTCCCACTGTTCTGCATTATTAATTTTATTGGCTCTACTGACATATCTGTGAATATTTTTGGGCTTTCCATTTCATTCATTTCATTCCATTTCATCCCAGTTTTAATTACCATAGTTAAAATACTGCTTCTGGAATAATCAAATAAGAAAGGTGGGAAAAAAATTTAAAGGATAATGAGAGAAACATCTTGTTTTGAGAAGTCTTATCTTTTTTTGAGAAGTCTTATCTTAAGAATGACTAACATCATTATCAAATATTTCATCTATAAGTAGAATGTTATACATTCAAGTATGATCCTTCTAATGTATTAAGTTCCTAACTATGCTTATAGATGTGAATAAGTTTTCTCTTAAAGAAACACACACTGACTTCTCTCATGTGATTGATGTGCTTTGTATTTTTCTGCTCATTGCTTTTCTCTCTTTCCTCACTGCCAGCCAATTTGTTGCACATGGTTATATTCCCTTTCCCTTAATTCTCTTTCCCTTAAATTCCTGTGTTATCTGGCTAGGCTGCATTTCCCAAAGAGAACTATTAAAAGTTATCAGTGATCACCTTTGTGTCCTTCAGTTCTATTTCTGATCTTCAACCTCCTGCAACCACTCATATAATGAGACACTCTGCCACCATTCCCTCCCTCTACTACCCTGCCTGGACTTTCTCTGACTATTCTGGTGGCAAATTCTCTGCCTCTCCCTGCCACCTACTTAATCTTCCTGAGTGTATGGTTTATGTACACATATCTCTTCCAAATGTGACACAGTATCTAGCCCCCAAATCTGAGGAGCATGCAGTGTATTAATTTACATGACCCGTATTCATCAAGCACCTGATGACCATTTTCACAGCTTGGTCTGTTGTCAGTTCACATCTTTCCAGTCTAAAATGAATTGTTCTGTGGACTCCCAGAACAACTCCTCTCCTTGACATTGCAATATCATCCTTGTCCCCAGCATCTCTGAGACATTTTCTGCCTGTTTAGAGATAGGAGTCCCCATGTTACAAAACTTCTGTTTGGTTTCTTTCAAGCCCTCCCCCGTCCACTCTAAAAATCACTGCTAGCTTGTTCTTCTTTCTTCTTATTTCCTAAGTAGCTTTCACTGAGAAATTTATTAAAAGTTTATCTATTGTAATCCCAGTACTGGGGAGTCTGAGGCAAGAGGATCACCACAAGTTCAAGTCCAGCTTGGAGAGCACAATGAGTTCAAGACCAGCCAAAAACTACATAGCCAGGCCCTGTCTCAAAAAACAAACAAACAAACAAACAATAAATAAAAGCTTATGTAGCTTCCTTTTGCCAACTGAATGAAGTCCAAATGTCTTAACTTGGTAAAAGACCACCAGAGTCACTGCTCATTGTGTCTATATCATCAGTACCCTCTGCAAACCTAATTAATACTCAGGACAAAAGGAACAGGATTTTAGTCTAGACTTTGTTTCTTAGTAGTTGTGTGGGCTTAGGCAAGTTACTTAGACTCGTTCTCACTAAACCCAAAGACCATGAAGTGCCACAGATGGGATTTACCACACGTAGTCAGTGTGTGTCAGATGCTAGAGACCCTCCAGTGATCAAGAGCCCTGCTTGCTCATCAAGTACAGAGTGGAGCATGATTCATGCTGTATACCAGGAGTGTTAGTTCCTCTGGACTTCACAATGTGAGCAGAAAGACCCTCCTTTCCTTCTTTGGTGCTCTTGAAGGTCAAAAAATGCACCCTCCTTTCTTTCTTCTTGGCTCTTGGAGGTCAACAAAATGATTCTTCTTTCTTTATAGCTCATCCATTTTTAGCTCAATGAAGCCTTTTCTTTCTTGGTATCATCCTAACACTGCATTTAGTAGGTGTTCTATAAAACTTTACAAATTCATGTTTGTATAAGACTATCCATTCATAGTATAGGGAAAAGATCACTAGGAACCAGCAGTCTCTGGCCCTATGACACTGAACAATTCTATATCTTTGCTGACCTTTAGTGCCTCCAGTCTGCACTCAGAACTCTGGTCAGTGCTCAGTAGCTACTAGTGGCTTGTAGGTACCATTTTGGACAGAGAAGATATAGAACATTTCCATAATTAAATAAAATTATATTGCATAGCACTGAGATAGGAAGGGTGAGATGGCTGCCAATGATGTCATAAATAGTATTTATAGGAAATGAGTAGAACAGTAGTTACAGAGACAAGAAAAATAAAGCTACACTAAGTGGAGGAGACAGCAAAGCATCTCTGGGATGCACTCCAGTGTGCCTATAAAATTAGATTAGTGGGGATTTAGACAAATAACTGAAGCATCTCACCCTAATTATGTGGGCTCAGGGAATAATAGACAGGGAGAGGAAAAAGGTGCCAGGAAGAAGTAGCCCTTCCTTATACAGGGACCTCTAATATAAAATCAAAGATATGAGGCAATACCAAAAACTATGAGGCTACTAATGGGAAGGGGTGGCTTTCAGATTTTTAAATTTAATCAATTTAAGAAATTGAGCCCTGCATTGACAAAGCGAAAGGAAATGAGTGATAATTAGATCAGAGAAAAGAAGGAGGAAACGTGTAAGAAATTATAGTTTATCTCAAACAGGAGACTGTTAGATGACCATACACACCCCCACCTAATTTCCCAGAGTCCTCTTCAATTTATTTCTATGATGTGTTACTTTTAGTAACTCTGGCTTGGTGTGGCATTGCCAGTCATACTCTGAGTTCCTTGAGGCTGATAACCAGAGCCATTTTTCTAATCTTCACATTACAACCACAGTGGTCCTTTAGGAATTGAGGTTTATATCACTCCTTGCCTTAAAACTCTCCCATGACTAATGTTATAAGTGGGATTAAGAACAAACTTCCACCTCCAGGACTGGCTATGTAATTTGAGGGGTCTGATATATACTAAGAGTGCAACTCTTTGCTCAAAGACTATTAAGAATTTCAAGATGGCAACAATAGAGGATAAACGAAGCTTATCCTCTCTGAGTGCAGGGCCCTGAATACTTCATCACTATAAAACAGAACCCATTTATCTCTAACTCATGTACATAGCTACTGAAAATTTCCATCTTTTAAGATGTGTTTCTTTCTATTTATAACACCTTTGGGGGTGAGTCCCCTATTGCCAACATATTACATATTGATTTCTTATGTCTCAGACACTTGTTTAAATATCACATCTTCAAGAAATCCTTCCAAAGCCCAATCCACTATGTCTTATAAATTTTCATGATTAACCTATTTGACTAATGTCCATCTAATCCACTGATGGTGAGCTCCCCAGAGCATGGGCTATTTCTATGTTGTTGGTCATATTGTCACCAGGGTCTAATACAGTATTAGAAAATAATAGATACTCAATGGAAATACATTCATTCACTGAGTGAATTAATAAATCCATCCACTTATTGAATTGCAATTTTCCATGTGACATCTCTTCAGAGAATTGGCAGTGAGCACAAGACAAAGGCAACTCTAGAGGAGACCACAGCACAATTCCCAGTCTTAGTCTTGCTCCCAGCCTAGTTCCACCAGACCCAGGACACCTGATTCAGCCAGGTAGGGAGCAGAAGGGGAGAGAGAGCTCAAGGTTTGTGGTACTTATTATTAGACCATCCTGCCACCCCCATTGGGTCTCAGTGTGTTCATCTCACTTGCCACTGGGTTTGCCTTGCTTATATATTGCTTAAGGATCTTTCTTGATTACAAGAAAATCTTAATCAGCAAATTTCTCCAAGTACTATGAGTAACCATTGCTGTGAAGGACATAGAAACAGCTTCCAAAAAAAAAAAACAAGAAAAGTATGAGAATGTCTCACTAAACTTCTAACAACAATTAACTCTGAGAAGAGAGAGGCTGAGACAGAGATAATGGTCAAATGGTCAAAGGGGAATTTAGATTCATCTGTAATGGTTGATCATCTTTTTCTTTTTTACTTTATTCTTATTTAGCTTGAGATATCTATAATTTTAACTTTCATTACATTTGTGAAGATTTTTTTTTATTCTAGAAAATTAGAAATATACAAGAGCTTAAAGAAAAAAAGTCTCAACATGCCACCAGTCATGTAACACTTGGTAATAATTTCTCTTAGCCTATTTACTTTGACTATATACTCCTAAAAATATAGTCATAGGAATATAAAATTTATATCCTGTTCACTTAAAACTATTTTAGAAAACTTGCCTTACTAAAATTGTTCATAAAGGTAATTTGTAATATATATTATTCCATTATGTAACTTACTGTTTCATAATTTGTAAGAATAATATATTTTGTTATCATAGAATTTTAACTATCAAAATATAAAAATATAAGTCATTTGCCTTATTGTCCTTGCCATAAGAAGTTTAAAACTCAAATCCTTAAAAAGTAGGATGTCCTAGACAAAATATGTATATTCTTAAACATTAAAAATGAACAGATGGTTGTATTATGTCCATCACCTAACTCACTTTCTTGAGCTTCTCATCATTGAATTGATTTTGTTGGCTAATTTAATTGCCTAGTTGCTTGAATCTCTTTACTGAGCCAGAGTGTTTCAATAATACTTGTCTGATGTTCAAACTTTTATTTGATGATTTTTCATCTCCAGATTACACTCCAAGCCTGTGGCCTCCTGTAAAATGATGCAGAAGCAATAATCACGAGATCACATGCCACCAAGTCCTTCAGTATTGCACCTGGGGTTTGCAAAAGTCCATCAGTGACTGTGCATTGCCCATGCCTTCAGCTCACTGGATCTCTCCCTCTGGCTGCCCTGTCTCCAGTTCAAATTTGGCATTACAGAATTTCAAGCTTCCTTTTCTAAATAAACAGAATCACAATACACTGTAACACTGCTGTGTAGACAAGGATGTATAGGTATTATACAATGGCTTAGGTCATATTTCTTGATATCTAACAACAGTATACTTTCAAAAAGTTATTTTTAGAGGTCTTAGTTCCCTCTGAATAATCTAATTCCCATTTTCTACTGACCTGTTATAGTAGCGCCTTAAATTAAGCCTACATCCTGTTATCTGTCTCAACTGTTACGTTCTTGCATTTCAGGCCTCAGTTCATCTCAGGGCCAATGTGTCTGAATATAACAAACTTAAACTCTACAACTAAATCCTTAACCCAGCCATTATGAAGTAGAATCAGAAGATTAATTATAATAGTCCTGTATTTCATTCTTGTCCTCCCTCACCTCCTCACGCCAGAGACTCCTGATGGTTGCTAAGCTTTAAATAACTTCATCAGCAGGGTACAGAAGCTCCAGCCGTACAAGACCACATTCCAGTGCGGCAGTCACTAGCCAGAATAGTGGCTCCCTCTTTTACTCTGGTCACACATTCTAGTTTATTCTAGCCTGTTTTCTATGTCCTCAGAACTTTTTGATATTTCCCCAACTCAGAAGCTGAGTTTATTATAGTAAAGTTACACCAGGAAAATTAAGCAACCTTTACTTACATGTCCTGGCTGGTCCTATAGGTACTTGAGTTTGCCATCACAGGTCTACAGCCTTTGATAGTCTTGACACTCAAATGCCTTGGGTTATTTGGTGCTCAGACTTGGAAATACCTGCACCTGTGAGCTGGCTATTGTGTGCTTAGAAGACCTTAACATGTTCTATTTCCAAAGTGAAAAAGCTTTAGTCTTAGCTTACTATTTCGAGGGATAGAGTGAAGACATGCTCAGTTATTTAGCACTATAGCCTGTTTTCTGGGAAAGTAAAAAGTCTGAATTTCATAGTGGAAGATGACCATTCACCATTGAATTTCTCTACTCATCTGCTTATTGTGGCCAGTATATTAGTCAGTGCAGGCTAGGTTAGGCTTCAGTAACAAACAACCCAAAAATATCAGTGGCTTAAAACTACATAGATATAATTTTTACTTATATGGCCACAGTGGATCAGCAGGTAGATTCTGCTTATTGTGGTCATTCAAGGAATACCTCAAAGGACCCAGAAGGAAGCTCCCCCGCTGCCATCCCAGGCTCCTAGGGCCAAGAAGGTGAGCCAGTCCCAGCACCCGGAGGGAAGCTCCCCAGCCTCCATCCCAGGCTTCTAGGGCAGTGAAGCTCAGCCAGTCCCAGCACCCGGAAGGAAGCTCCCTGCCTCCATCCCAGGCTCCTAGGGTAGTGAAGCTCAGCCGGTCCCAGCACCTGGAAGAAAGCTCCCCTGCTGCCATCCCAGGCTCCTAGGGCCAAGAAGGTGAGCCAGTCCCAGCACCTGGAGGGAAGCTCCCCAGCCTCCATCCCAGGCTCCTAGGGTAGTGAAGCTCAGCCAGTCCCAGCACCCAGAAGGAAGCTCCCCTGCCGCCATCCCAAGCTCCTAGGGCAGAGAAGTTGAGCTGCATTGGAGCCAGAAGCAGCCCCCTCCCCCGTGGAAATGAGAAGACACATAAACAAGCCTCAAAAACAGACTTCCAGATCACCTACAGCAACCCCAAAGGGAAACGAGATGAAACAATCTGATACTCAACCACCTGGACCCTCTGAATTGGCAACAGAGGATCTGGGAAAAATGAAATCAGAAATAATTACTCAGATAACAGCGAAGATTTTGCTCATGGTGCAAGACATGATTAATAAATCTAGAGGATAAAAAAAAATAAAAAAAAATAGAGGATCTGAGGAACATGATGGAATCCCAACATAAGAAACAAATGGAATTGATAAAACAGATACAAACAGATTTCCAAGAGATTAAAAACTCCATGGAAAGCCTGTGCAGCAGAATGAACCAATGTGAGGATAGAATTTCAGATATAGAAGATAAGATTGCAATTAGTGACCAGGAAAAGAAAAATTGCTTTAAAATTGTAAAGGAACACAAGAAATCAATCCAGCAGCTGCTAGATGATGCAAAGAAGAATAACATAAGACTGATTGGAGTCAATGAAGAAAGAGGAGAGAGTGCAGATGACATAAAAAAACTCTTCACAGAAGTGATGGCAGAAAACTTCCCAAGGAGGGGAAAAGAACTTGACATACAGATAAGTGAGGCATATAGGACTCCAGCTAGCCTCAAAAAAATCTACACATAGGCATATAATAGTTAGGATTCCAGAAATCCAACAGAAGAATAAAATTCTACAAGCAGTGAGAGAAAAGAAACAAATCACATACAAAGGAAAGCCCATCAGAATCACAGCAGACTTCTCAATGCAAACCTTCAAGGCAAGAAGAGCTTGGAGTGATGCATTTCAAGCCCTAAAGGAAAACAGCCTCCAATCCAGATTGATGTACCCTGCAAAACTATCTTTCAAAATTGATGGAGAAATAAGATACTTTCACGATAAAGAACACCTCAGGAACTTCATGAATACCAAACCGGCACTCCAAAAAATTTTAGATAATACCCTAGGAAAAGACAATGAGGATCACAACCCCAGGAAACCCAGCAGAATGAATCCATTGGCTGTGACAAATTAAATGCAAAGGGGGAGAATCCACCAAAAAGAAAAAGTCATGACAAGGCTTTTAAAACTTTTAACTTCATCTCCCTAATGAGTGTATAATTCAATCTTATTATTGTACTGATTAGTATTTTTCTGATTCTACAACTGTACACCATTCCTTGTGCTATTTATCATCTTTTTATATCTACATTTTAATTGAGTTGTCTATTCATGAGCTCTAAGAATTCTTTATATATTCTGCTCATAGGTTATATGCATTGTAAATATGGTCTGTTTAAGGACTACTTTTCATTTTAATGATGTCATTTAAAGTTCTAAATTTTGATGGAATCTCATTTATCAATTTTTTCTTTTATACATCATGTTTCTTGTATCCTAGGTAGTTCTTGCCTACCCTGAATTCATAAATATTTTCCCTTATAATTTCCTCTTAAAGTTCTATACTTTTAGGCTTTCTTATTTAGGTTCATAGATCCTTTCAAGTTATTTTCATGTATGGAAAAAAAGGGTTGAGGTTAATTTTTTATATACAGATACCAGGTGTTCTAGTGCTGTTTGCTGAAGACGTTATCTCTTCCTCGGCTCTTGAATCGAGTTTATATTCTATAAAATGCTAATGCTAAATAATCTTTCAAAACTCAGTGGACTATATATGTGTGGTTCTATTTCTAGATTCTGTTTTGTTCCAATGATCTATATGTCTTTCCTTACACCAACACTGCCTTGATTACTGTAGCTTTAGAAGAAGTCTTAAAATTGGGTGCTAAATGTCTTCCAACACTGTTTTTGTTTTTGTTTTTGTTTTTGGCTTTTCTGGGTCCTTTGTACTCCTACATAACTTTTAAATTTCAATATCCAATTCTTCATTTATAGCAAGTATACACAGACCTGAATTTTTATATATACCTTGTGTTTTCTAATCCTGCTAAATTCAAGTACAAGTTCTAGGGGCTCCTAGAGATTTCTTAGTATTTTCTCTGTAGATGATCATTTCATCTACATATAAAGATTTTGCTTCTGCCATGCCAATCCTATCCTAGTTGTGTCATTTTATTGCCCGACTATTTTGGTTTAGACCTATGTTTCAAAGTCTAATGAACAGATGAAGAGTAGGCATATATGCCCTTGTTCCCCCCTTTAGGGAGAAAGCATTGTATCATCTCCATTCATAGAAGGAGTTTTTGTTGGAAGTATGGAGTACATGTCTTTGATCTGTTGGGAAGTTTCTGTCCTACCTCTAGTCTCTTGATAGCTTTTACCATGAACAGCTGTAGAATTTAGTCCAATACTCTTTCTCCAACTAGTGACAGGATCATATGGCTTTCTCCTTTCCTCTGTTAAAATGATGACTTTTGGGGGTGGATCTTCCAATGCTGAATCAGCACTGCCATCCCTATAATAAAACCACTTTCTACATACTGCCAGATCTGACTTCTAAGAGTTTGTTTTGTTAAACAAATTTCTATCTATGTTCATACTTTTTTCTTCTATTATCTTTATCCAGTTTTAGGGTTAGCACAATGTTGATTTCCTAAAATGAGGGGAGAAGTGTTCCTTCTTTTTTCTGCTTTAATTGTTTGATATAATTTATCAGTTAAAATATTTATGAGCCTGTCATTGTCATATAGGTAGGTTTTCAAGCTAGGAATATACTTTCTTTAATAGGTGCTATTCAAATTTTATATTTCCTCCAGAGTTAGTTTCATTAATTTGTCTTCTAAGTTACTTCTTAGAAGTTGTCAAATTTATTTCAAAAAAGATTTTTGTAATATGCTTTCTATATCCTTTTAAATTCTGTAAAATCTGTGGTAAGGGAAAAAAGGGAAAGGAAAAACTATGAGAAGAGGAAAACAATGGAAACAAGGTCTTTGCAAATAGGGAAGGGTGGAGGGGGTGAAGGGAGGGCAAGGGAAGGAGAAAAAAATAAGAACCAAGAGACTCATGTAATGGTACAAGATCCCAATGATGAATGTAACTGTATTTTATACCTAAAATGTACCAATAAAGTTAATGGGGGGGTGGGGAGAAATACCTCAAAGTTCCCTGGTTGTCCAGTCAAAAACAATAGAACTTTGGAAAATTTCACATTGGCAAGTAAATACAAAAGGCTGAATAACCCATATCCCTTCCACTCAGTCACGTGGATTTATTCACTCATAGAAACAAAGGAGGTAGAATACTGGAAATAACCTTATGTATATTACTAATGACTACCACAGTTGGTTCCAAATGACAAAGTTTAATACGTCTTCAATCCTTTTCCTGGGTATAGCTACTGCTCCTCTTGCTTCATTTCTGCATTATGCTCAATAGATTTCTCCACCTCAAAATTGTTTTAAAACTTAACAAAAACAGTATTTGTGAGTTCTCCATCTGTGAATTCAATCACCTGTGAATTAATATTTTTTAAAAACTGTATTTGTACAAAACATTTACAGAATTTTTTCCTCCAGAATATTGTCTAAACAATACAGTTTTACAACTATTTACATAGCATTTGGGTATTATAAATAGTCTAGAGATAATTTAAAGTATACAAGATGTGTACCAGTTATATGTAAATATTACTCCTTAATATAAAGAGACTTTAAGCATCTGCCTAAAACTAATCTCCTAAAATACTAAGGGCTCTATCATAGCCTGGTTCTTAATAAAATTCTTTCTTATGGAAACTAACAATTTGTTTTTCTTCAAAACATTTCTAACTTACATAGACTACAAAACAAACTAAATAACTATTTGACATGTAGCTTAGTGTGGTATGTCCATAGCAGGTTCCTCAGTTTCTCGTCTAGAATATAGCAACAGTACATCTATCAATAATTCCTTTACAATATGGAAACTCTGATTAGTGGAACAGGAAAGTTTTAAGTGAAAACAAATGCACTATACTATTTCTTATATGTCTAACCATGCCTTCAGCAAGTAGCTTCCTAAGAAATAAGACCAATAATCTTTTTTATTTAACAATTGCATTTATTAAAAAACATAATACATTTCTATAACTCTCTTAAAAACCAATCCAAACCCCTAATCACATCTGGTTTACCCTTAATCATGGTCAGTTGGTTTAGACCAATTTCTAAGGGCCACCTTTGCACAAATTCCCTGTAGAATAGTGTGGCATGGTTATCTCAATATCTACTCAAAATTTCTGCAAGTGTACCCTACTATACTATAGATGCTTTAAGGCTTTTAAAAACCATATTTCCCAGACTGTCTTGTAGCTAAAATTCTGGATATGATTTCGATTTTACTATTATGTTGTACTTGTGTGAAGCTTCAATTTAGAACTGAGGTATTTTGGAAGAGAGAAAAAGTATGAGGCTCGAAGTTGCCTCTGTGGATAACAAGGTCACAATCAGTTCTTTTCTCTCATATGGTGTCCACAGAGGTACAGGAAAATCCCACTTGGTCCCACTCACATCCTATCAATTGGTCCTGACCTAGCCTGAGATCTCATCTAGGGTTGTTGACTGTTTTCTCCAGGTGAGCCTCTCCACATGTCTTCTTAGACTTCCTCACAGCATGGTGCCCTCAGACATCCTACTAGGCAGCCTGTTTCCAAAAGCACAAAGGCAGAAACTACCAGCCCTCAAAAGGCTTCGATTTAGACCTAGTGTTACTTCCATTGTATTATTTTAAGTGACCACAAGTCAAGGAAAGGAACATTTATGAGGGGATGATTATATGGTAGCATGACGACTTTTCCTCTTGAGCTTAACCAGCAACTATAATATTTATGTTAGAGAACTGGAAGTCTTGGTCACTCCATCAAGCACTATAGCAAATTGTGAATGCTTCCATCTTCCACGCTGTGCTATATGTGTTGCTCTAGTGTTGTGTGTATAGTGCTGGCTCATTATCTTCCTTTCAGGTCTCTAGGTTTCCTTTAATTTAAGGATCCTCTGCCTTTGCGTCCTACAGAATGGGATGGGATCAGGCGATGAAGACAACCAACTTGCTGTAAGTAAATAGATATCCCTCAGTACAATTAGAGATTTTTGTTAGAGGAAAATGCAAAGTTTTCCTTAAAGAGCAGATTCTCAGGCAAGCAGAGCTTCATTTTTGTAGATGTAGAGAAGGTGTCTTTATATCTAAGTGATTGGGATGAAGAACTTCAAAATGAGAACTTTCTTCAAAATGAGAACTTTGAAGCATAGTCCAAAGATATCACTTACCATAAAGTTAACCTTTAGCTCACAGAGAGGAAAGAAAGTGACTGAGAAATGAAAGTTACTTTTATGGCTCCTCTACTCTATTGATACACAGGGAGATCATTGAGAATAGCAGTCTCCCCTTCTCTACTCCACCACAATGTGATCTGAGTTGCTTTCTGGGTCATGATTATGTCCTTGGAGGATTTTCCTTCCTGAAAGGAAAAATATGAAGCTGAAATGGTCTCCCGTTAGCTTCTAAAAAGTTAGAAAGAGTAAGTTTCCAGGGGAATTAGCCAGAGATCACAAAATAGAACTCTCTTCATGTTTAAAGGTAAATACCTGAGCTGAGGAAGGATTCCAAACTGTTGAGAGAGCGGGGATGACTATATGTGTGCTGACATTTCTCCACCCTGGACCCCTGCACATGGCATTATCTATGGGACTTCTAGATTCTTAGGAGCTGAGCCCACAGGTGGCCACAGGAGCCTTTTCAACTCAACATTCCAAATTAGTATTCCCAAAGGACTAGGGTTGGCCTCCAGGGTAAAATCAATTTGCTATCCGTAGAGAAGAGATTAGATACTGTCTCTCCTTCTTATGAGTGCATGAATAGTTGCCAGACTAGGTGTCTTAATACATATAATTTTCAGAAACACTACCACCAGAGCCCTCTGTACAGAAGGCAATGGAGCCAATGGTGCACACAGCCCTTCTGGGAGCTTTTAAGAGCCAAGGTTGGAGAGGAGAAGTTGAAAGAGAAGTTTCAGGGCACATATACAAAGAGAAGGAATCATTCCTGTTCTCAGTGCAAAACAAAAATTATAACCTAAAACCAGACCCCATAGTTCAGCTATTTAGAGCATGAACTAAGGAGCAAAAGTACCAGGTGAGAGGTGTTTATGACAACACTCTCCACAGACATAAATGGAAATTACTAAAATTATAGGTGGCTTGGCTATTTAGGGGCAATTACCACATTTCTAAATCTGAATGATGCTTGGGCAAGTGGAAGCCTTTGACATTCCAGAACCCTTTCTATATTAGCCACATAATATTAAAGATAGTTTGGGCCTAAATACATAAAGCCAGATCATGTGCTGATATTTGTAGCCCTGAGATTCTTCAGCATGATCACACTCTCTGAGTCTTGGCTACTTGTGAACTTCAACATTAGAAGATTTGTCCTTATGAAGTAGCTGCAGTGTTTTAGACTAGAAACCAAATGTTTATTTGAAGAATTTAGCCTTGCCCACAGTTTACCAAAATAACAAGAAAACTAGACTTTTTTATATCTGGACTACATTTTCTTGCCATCATAGTCTTGTCATGTCAGGAACTTAGGTAAATGCCTTAGAACTTAGGTAATGCCATAGACTTAGGTAAAAAGGCTATATAAGCATGTATTCCTCAAAAAGATTTTAAAAAGGGCAATTCATGGAAAAGTTTGGAAAGATTTTCCCCAAACCCATAACAAACAAGAGGTATATAGAATTCATGTTTTTTAAAACAACCCTAAAATTATGACTACCAACATCTAATTACTCAAATTGCTAAATATTTTAATCACATTCATATATCTTCGTTTCCATTAGAAGCAATGGGAGAATGACAAAACCTACAATTTGATTTCTAAAATTATATGCTGAGCTTACAAAAATAACACTAGCTCAAGTTTATCACCTGTATGTCAACCCCGCTAGCATTTTAAGGTGTTTTGTGAAATTAACCAACCAAGATCGTAAAACATCTAAGAAATGTAGGTGGGAGTGTGAGGAAAGAGGGGGAAGAGGAGAGGGGAGGGGGAGAGGAAGAGGGAGAAGGAGAAGGAAAGGCAGAGGGAGAGAGAAGGGGAGAGAGAGGAAGGAGAAATGAGGAAAATGTGTGGGGGATTAATTGACAATAGCTAAGGCAGAGCAAGAAAAACTCCGGGGTTCAGAGACCAATGTTATAAGGAGAAAGGCAGAAGAGTAATGAGAAATGTAAGAGAAAATAGAGAAAAACTTTCTTTCCTATAATTCCATCTTCCCATTTCATAGCTTCTAGAACAAAAGAATTCAAAGCTAGCATAATACAGTCTCAACATGAACTCCAGATGGTCAAATTAATTTAACAAATCATTAAAAAATCAGTCTTAGGATGAAGAAGTGCTTTCGGAAAATAATCCCAAAGGTAAAATCATACAGAAAACACATATTTTTACTTTTGTATTTTAAAAAATTAGCAAAATATAAAGGCAAGCAACATTTAAATATATACATTCTGCATGCGACAAAAACATCCTACAGTTGATACACAGGGAACACTTGGAAAAAAATAAGTGAAAAAAAGGTTAATACTCAGGATAGAGAAGATAGGCAAATAATAGGAATAGGCAGTTCCCAAAAGAAGAAATATACATTCCAAATGTAAATGGAAAGGGTTCTACACCAGTAGTCCCCAAGAAATAGATATTAATACAGTAAGACCTATATTTTATATTATGAATGACAAGATTATAAAAGATGGGCCGGGATTTAGCTCAGTGGTTCCGCCACCTGCCTCGCAAGTGCAAGGACCCAAGTTCCATCCCCAGTACCAAAAAAAAAATTATCAAAGATGCAGAAAGACAAGCCCACTCAGACATGCTTGTGGGACTGAAGAGTAGGGAGAGCACAATTTGACAACACAGTGTAAGTCTTTTAAAAATATACATAATTTTTGATCTAATGATTCCATACCTATGAACTTATCCCAAGGATGATATGAAAAATATTTATATTTTGCTAGTAAGATTAGATCACAATTACATTTTTTAATGTCAAGGAAGAGTCACTTAGGCACAATCCAAATACTCAATTATAAGGAATTAGTTATAGAAAATTCTGAACTCCAATATAATGAAATATTAAAAAGCTGTTAAAATGAATTTGCTATACTTAATGACATAGAAGGAGTATTAGGCAGAAAAAATATAAATGAGTTGAGGTTAATAAGGTATTAAGAAGTATGTCTGACCCATAATGTAAATATTTATGTATTTAAGTAAACATTTACATAAAAGTGTCAGCTACTTTATTCAGTATGATTCTATTTTTGACAGAAGAATGTGTATATAAGTACAGAAATAAAATAAAATCTATGCATATCAAAATAACTAGTTACTTTGGAAATACAAGATTTTTTTTTCTTTTGTCTGTATTTTCAGAAATTGCCACAAACAGCATTTATCAATATGACCCCAAATATATTACTATACATTTAAATATAAGTATCATATGCTATTTATCTTTGGAGATAAATAGAAACATTACATATTACCTAATAAGTAATTAGATAGGTAGATACAGATATAGATGTAGATAGAGATATGTTGAGAGACAGAGCTCCATAGCAAAAGAACTGAAAGAATAAACAAAATATTGACAAACTTAAGTAGCTATATCTGGGTGCTGTGATAATGAGTGAATTTTTTCAAGAGATTGTGTTTGTGTCTATTTGTGTATTTTCTCTATTTTCCAAAATACATCTCACACAAATGTTTTTCACTCATAATAAAACTGGTCTCAGTCAGTTTTCTGTTGCTATAATTGAATACCACAATGTTGCTAATTTAGAGGTGTATTTGGCTCATGGTTCTGGAGGCTGGAAGTCCAAGAACATGATGCTAGCCTCTGCTCAGCATCTGGCAGGACCCTCCCTGCTGCACTGTACCATGGTAGAGGGCATCACATGGGGAGACAGAGCAAGCAATCCAGAGAGAGTTTGCTTTTTTAGCAGAGCTACTCCCTAGAATATTTATTAATCCATTAATTTGTGAGAAGATTAATTCATTCACAAAGGCAGGGCCCTCAGGACCAAATCACCTTCCAAAGACCCCACTTTCAAATATCATTAATATATGACTTTGGGGGTTAAGTTTCCAACAAATGGCTTCTAGGGATACATTCAAACCATGGAAACAATTATTTAAAAAAACTTTGAGACAACATAGGGCACCCTAGAATTAAGCACTGTTCCTTTTTCCATCTATCTAGCATCAGTCCCTATTTTCACCTGAGAGGCAGAGTCGCCAAGTCCTATTGACTCGTTATAGTGCGTTGTGCATGTCTCCTTTGTTTCTGCTGCTGCCTCTCTGAACTTAAACTTGCATTGCTCAGCCACTGCTTTCAGAAAGACATTTCCCTGATCAGAAACACCCACCAGCTCCTAAAGCCCCTGAACCTGGATTTGAAAGTCACCCACTCCCTTTCTCCATCAGGCATTTATTTCTTCATCTATTCCTTACCCTATAAATCACAACCAAAGTGACCTACTTGCCATTGTTCCAAATGTGCTCTGTATTTTCCTACCTTTTTCCCCATAACTACCCCTAGTACCACATACTCAGAAGTCTGTCCCCCTTTCTCTGTGTATCCTTTAAGGAAGAGCTCAAAATCCACCATTATGTGTATTAGTCAGCCTCCCATCACTGTAACAAAATACCTGAGATTATTAACTTATAAAGATAAAAGGTTCATTTTGGCTCACAGTTTTGGAGGTTCCAGCCCAAGATTGTCAGACTCATTGCTTTGGACCTGAGATAGGGATGTCAGGGGGTAATAGTGAAGAGAATATGGCAAAGTAAACTGCTTATGTCATGGCCAGGAAGCAGAAAAGAGAAGAAAGAAGAGGCTAGGGTCCCAAAATAATCATCATGGGCATGGGCCCAATCACCTAACTCAGTAGGCTCTATCTCCTAAAGGTCTCACTACCTCCCCAGTAACCGTGGGGACCAGGCCTTTAACACACAGGCCTTTGTGATTCCAGACCCAATTGTATTAGGGATAATAGCCTTCTTTTCCAGACCATTCATGTGACACATAGAATATAAGAATCATACAAGTTATCTTGTTTGCCTTCTGTTTTAGATTGGTTCTATGTCTTTAAATCCTTCCTGTTACACTGAAGCCTAGAAGATAGCAGAGAATTAAGGTTTAGACAAACAAAATTCTGTCAAAGACAAGAGATTGGTATATGTCTATTGATAAAATCCTTTAATATGTAAATGTATTAGCACTGAGTTAAATGCTGAAACAGTGCCTGGTTTCCCCTTACTTAGGAGCACCAAAACCCCTTCCAATGGGGTCTCTTAACAGAAGCCAACCAATCGCAGGGTGTTGGGGAAGCTCTTCCGTATCCCCATGCATTTTTCCTGGTCGATGTACAGGGAATTGGCTTTGACAGCCAGGTCATGCTCCAGGGTGGCTTTGGTGTGCACCAGAGACTGCAGGGTGTCCTCTGCATCCCTCAGGCGCTGCTGCAAGGTCTGTATGATGTCATCAACCTCGTAGACCTCATTAACAAGGCTGCAGGAGAGAATAAGCAAGGTTAGGTCGGCAGATATCACACTCCTGTAGTTTGTTTTTAGCTGAATTAAGGGCATGTGCAGTTACTGAATTCCTATTGGAGAAGCAGCTGCTGTGCAGGGTGACATGGAACCCCCAGCTACACATGGGTTCCACCACTATTAGAACTACTTTATACCAGGAAGGAAGCAGTATTTGTGCATGATCCTAGTATGCCAGGGCCACTTGTATTTACTACACCCCACTATACATAATAAAAATGCAAACTAAGCTTATTCTTGGGGCACTTAAGGGAAAGAATAGGAATAAGCTATGAAAAGACTAATAATAATAATAATAATAATAATAACAGAAACTCATTTATTACTTTTCCATGTATATACTATTCTAAGTATTTTTACATGATCAATTTAACCTTCATAACAACAATAGAAGTAAATACTATGATTATCTCCATTTTACAAAGGAGGAAGCTGAGGTGCCAGGAATTTAGGTAACTCTCTTTAAGGTTTTTCATGGAACTACCTATCAGCTACTTTTAATTACTGCTCCTCTGAGTCTGGTCAGTTGAAAACAAAATGCCAAGTACAGTCAACCCTTCATTTTTACACTTCTGCATCCCTTGGATTCAACCAATCCTAGGTAAAAAAATATTTGGGGAGAAAAACTGGATCTGTACTGAACATATTATAGTCTTTCCCCCTGTCATTATTCCCCAAACAATACATTATAAAAACTGTTTGCATTGTGTTAGATATTATAAGTCATCTAGAGATGATTTAAAGCATATGAGAGGATATATGTACTAAAAGTACTAAGCCATCTTATAAGAGACTTGAGCATCTGTGGGTTCTGGTATACAAGAGAATATCAGGATATGATCACCCATGTATACTGAGGAACAGGTATACCTCAGATTTTAACCAGTAACGTGAAGCTAAAATTGTCTTTATTTAGAGAGTTTACTCATCAGCAGATTATGGGGATGTGAAATTCATTAAAATATACAGAAATATAAAGACAATAATGGCCACAAATAGATGGGGCTGTAGACATCTCCAGAGACAGAAAAAGATTTCATAATGATAAGAATCATCCATATTAAAATCATTATGCAAAAGCAACTGTATAGCTTCACAGAACTTGGCATCTGGAACAGGAATGTCAGAGGTCATCAAGCCCAGCTTCCTTATTTTACAGATAAGGAAATTGAGTCCAGAGGGTTTGATGAACTGCCTTCTCCACAGGCAGACAACCCAGTTGTGCTTATAAGCTATCCCAAGTTCTCCAGGAAGCAGATAAGGAAACAGGGAGCCTCATGGTTACACTAAGGAATGGATTCTATTTCCTACCCCATCCTCTTGGTTCCTCCTCATAAAAGGGCAGAAGCAGAGACCCAGGAAATTGGTCTTGGGACCCTGGATTCTTCTGGGGGTGATCCAGGAACAATACCCAAAATGCCCTGCTGAATTTGAATTGCAGATAAATGAGTAATTTTTTAGTACAAATATTTTTTAGATTGTTGTAAAATATACATAACATAAAATTTACCATGTTAACCTTTTAAATATACAACTCAGAGCCACTGAAGTACATTCATGTTGTTCTGCAGCCCTCACTACCATCCATGCAGAGAACTCCTTTCATCTTGCAAAACTAAAACTCAGTTCTTATTCTTCCATTCCCAAGACCCTGGCTGGCAATCACCATTCTACTTTCAGTCTTTCTAAACTTAACTACTCAGGTTACTTCAGATAAATGGAATAATACAGTAGTTATAGTTTAGCAATTGGCTTATTTCACTGAGCTTAATGTTCTCAGGGTTCATCTATGTTGTAGCACACAGCTCTCTTTTTATTGCTGAATAATATTCAGCATAAATATTTTTACTTAGCATTAAGTGTTTTTATTATAAGTATATGCAGCATATATTTATGCAAAACAATATTCATTGTTTATTTAAAATTCAAATTTTAAATTAATTTGCAAAATCTGGCAACTCTAGCACAAGGGCCAGTTTAGTGTAAGGCACAAAGTGGGCCCTCACAGAATATCAAGATAGTATGAAGAACAAGAATTCTTCTACTCAAAGCTCCTTACACCCCACTTTTCCTAACAGACTCCTTGTGAACATTTCCAAGGACATGCATCAAACAAGGGCTGTTGTCTAGGTTGGGAGGGAACAGGAGGGGGCAGAAAAGGGATTCATTTTGTACTCCATATGGATGTGTTACTTGAATTTGTTTTATAACTGGGTGTATCCCTATCTTATTTGTGAAATTAAACAAAAACTACTTTAGAAACAATAAGATACAAAGTTTGACATAAAATTATAGAGGAATAATTTCTTCCTGTTTTATTGGCAATAGTATGAGAGAAGAGGAATTAGCATTAATGTCTAATGATAACGGACACCATAGCCAGATGATAAAATAATGCACAAGCAATATTTCCAAAGAAGTATGTATACTGGCTCTGGGAAAAGAAATTTATAATATAATTCCTGTCAAAAAGTCAGGCTTTAAGACTCTCTATGCAGCACAATCACTTTTTGTTAACATTCCTGGCAGCAAATACATCAAAATGCTGTCATTTGAGTTACCCCTGGATGGCATAGGGAGTACAAGTTCTTTTTTTATTTCGTTTTCTGTAGTCTGGATTTTCCACCATGATCATGAACACACACTACTGTTAAGACAAGAAAGAAAATGAATAAATTTTTTAAAAGTACACACATAGGCTACTTTCCCAATCTGTGCATTTTGCACTTATAGATTCAACCAAACGTGGGTGGAAAATATTTTTTAATGGCTTCGATCCTTAACATGTAGACTTTTCTTTCTTGTCACTATTCCCTAAACAATATAACAACTACTTATATGAAATTTACATTATATTTGGCAGTATAAGTAAATCTAGAGATAATTTAATATATACAGGAGGATGCGTACTGGTTTTAGACAAATTCTAAGCCATTTTATATAAGGGGCTTGAGCATCTGCCAATTTTGATATCTGTAGGTGGCTGAGGACCTGGAACTAATATCCCAAGATATGGAGGGAGCATAATTTGGAAGCATTTAACTTTTTCTGACCTGTTAGTGGGGTTATATGAAGAGGTTTACACTGCAGTAAACATCTCCATATTTCACTGAGAGAACATAGCATTCAAGTGGAGACAGTTTGGAAATTTACCAAGGCCACCCAACTTTCCAGACTCACCCTCTTACACACACACAAACACACACACTGGTCAGCTGGCCAAGGGCTCTAGGCTTGCAGAAGTGGTATATGAAGCAGATGCCACCTCAGTGCTCCAAGTCCCTCATATGTGCCCCATCTTGGGCAATGCTGACATCATCCTTGTGGATGCTGAAACCAGAAACCTCTGATCATCATTGACCTCACCCCCTTCTTCATGTCCCCACATCCCATCCCTCAGTTATTCCCATCTTCCAAAGGGCTTCCCATGCCTGCTACATCCCTGCCCCCACCTACCTCCACAAAGCTGTCCTTGAGGATATGTGTTTGCACCCTCTCTGGCCTCAAAGCCTTCTTTGGTGTCCACTCAGTCAGGATCACTCTAGCCTGCTCTTCATGCCCCCAATGAATGCCACCCTCCAGTCCCAGGTGAAAGGACACCTGGAACTAGGCTGATGCTGACACTGGGCATTCCAAGAAGACAACCCTTTTGTGGCCCTCAGGCACTTGTGATATTCTTCTTAGTTCATCTGCCCTGCAGACCATCAACAAGACTGAGTAGAAATCCTCCTGAGGTTCCCTGCTCACCACTGTGTCCCATAGTCCCTCTGGCAGTTCTAAAGTTTTCAAAAAATATTTGTTATAGGAAGTCCAATTTCTGTGTTTTAGGTGAAGGAGGTCATCTTGGGTAGTAGGAGCTTCCCAAAACTTACGTCTACTGGGTCTACCAAGAGAAAGACTCAGACCCAAGGGAATGAAGAACTTACTTCTGATCCTCCCACATCAAGCCTGAGCAAGGAACGGAACCTACATAGGGCTCCATACTGCTCCTAGAAAAAATAACATGCTGTGGAAACATCCACACTGTACATCTTTTTCCATCTGATGAATTGTACTGTTTTCTCCCTTCTGATGGGAGAGGGAAGGAATTAAAACTTAAGTGCATAAGTTTCAATGGGTCTTGGGATGATAAACACAAAATCTGAGAACTCATCTGAAAGTATACTTTTTGTTGTTGTTTAGAGAAATGTGGATTAAAGAAAGCAATTTTTAAAAGACTCCAGGATATAAAATATCAGTAGAAAAGAACTGGATCTTCAGGGAGGCTGCTACAAATGGCTGGGAATGGAATTTATGAGTGTGGGTTGTTTATTGTCTTACAGGGCCTGACTCTAGTCTCCTATCTCTCCTTAGCTTCAAAAGGAACCCTGAGCCCAAACATAGGAAGTGAAGCAGGGTGATATATTACCCTCACTTCTCACAGCCAAATACTAGTCCAGTGGAAAATTTACCAGTGAGAGATCATTTCAAGATGTATACATTAAAATATTCATGTTTAGAATAGAGAATTTAAGGTACATAGAAGGCAGGCAAAGTCCTTATTTCCCTATTGCTGTATGAGCACAGTTAGAGGTCTACCACCAGCCCCCTCGATCTTAGTTAGCTTTTAGAAACACATTTGTCATCATCTTCAAGGCCGTATTTTATGTCCAGTTTTCTTGTTCTTGGCTCACTGCAGGGAACTATTCTGCTGAAGCTACTCAATTTTTTAAAAAAAATCTTAGAGTCCTGAAACTAATATTGCATTCAAACACAAGTTAAGTTGCAATAGCCTTTTTTTGTGTGTATCAAGATTATTTAAGTAAAGCAGAGCCTGGTCTGGCATACCACCAACGATGCCAAGAAGGTTTAGAATCACTTTTTTTTTTTTTTGGCACTGGGGATCAAACTCAGGTCCTTGTGCTTGCGCAGCAGGTGGTGAAACCACTGAGCTAAATCCCCGGCCCTAGAATCACTTTTGAAAGAACCCATTTAGAATATTTTAAATGAAAATAAAAGTTTTGAAATGAAAGCAGAAATTTTTCTCTGATCCCACTCTCTTGAGTTTATGATCTTTGCTTTTTAAAATCTAGACAGCCAAGGGGTTGCTTTCAAAATGATTGACTTAAGAAGGAAAATAATATCCCCTGATAATAATCCTAAATATTTTTGGCAAGGGTTTCCTAATAAGAAATCTTAACAGAAACAAAAGTAGGTTTTGTCCTAAAGTCAATGAAGGAGCAGAGGAAATAGACATACTAGGAAGTTGACAGGAAGTTAAAGAAAAAGCAAATTCTGTTTAGCTAGGAAAGGTTGGGGGGTAAAATCATTCACCCTCAAAGATGTGAATGTCTCATTGTTTTATAACTCCAAGGTCATATTGTACCACTACTCAAAACCCTTTTTGAGCTGGGTTAAAGCTCAGTAGTAAAGTACTTGCTCAGAATGCACAGGCTCTGGGTTCAATCCTCAGCAATGAAGAAAGGGAGGGAGGGAGGGAGAGAGAGAGAGAGAGAGAGAGAGAGAGAGAGAGAGAGAGAGAGAGAGAGAGAAGCAACCCTGTGCTTGTCTAATGGCAGTCTGAAGAATTTTGTTGTTTCTATCTCTACTTTTAATGACTCTAGAGAAATGTTTTAGGAAATGAAACTTCAACTCAGCTTCTAATTGTATTTGCATAAAGTATAATTCATGTTCTAATTCTAACTGACCAATGGATATGCTCTCATTAGCAGGTTCTTCTGAGGCACAGAAACACCTCAAGCTGGCTATGTAGAGCCTGTCTTGTCTCTGGAGTGGAGGGCAGCTTATTTCAAGAAATGGGCTATGTAGGAAGAGAGGTCCTATGGAATCTACTGTGAGAAACTCAATAAAGACTCAATCCAAAAATGGGCATCTGAAATGAACAGACATTTCTCAGACAAAGAAGTAGAAATAGCAAATAAATACATGAAAAAATGTTCAACATCACTGGTTATTCGAGAGATGCAAATGAAAACAACACTGAGATTCCACTTCACTCCAGAAAGAATGGCTGCTGTCATGAAATCAACCAATAACCAATGCTGGTGGGGCTATGGGGAAAGAGGAACCCTGCTCCACTGCTGGTGGGAGTGTAGACTGGTGCAACCACTGTGGAGATCAGTATGGGGATACCTCAAAGAACTAGGAGTGGAAGTCCCATTTGACCCTGCTATTCCACTGCTGGGGATCTTCCCCAAAGAATTAAAAGAATCATACCACAGTGATATATGTGTGCCCATGTTCATAGCAGCACAGTTTGTAATAGCTAAAACTTGGAAACAGCCCAAATGCCCCTCAACTGGAGACTGGATAAAGAAAATGTGGGTTTTTTTATAAAATGGAGTACTACTCAGCCATCAAAAATGAGAAATTAGAGACATTTATAGCTAAGTGGGTGCACATTGAGGCCATACTCTTAAGTGAAATAAATAGGACACACATGTATAAATACTGAATAGTTTCTCTAGTGTGAGAAACTGAAAGTGTAAATAAGGACTAAATGTATAATAGGTCATGTGAAATAGGAAGAAAAGGGGCAAAGGGGAAGGAAGTGGGGGGGCTAGGGGAAAGGATAGAAGGGAATGGGATTAATATGAGAAAATGGAAAACTAGGAACAAAATCTTTGTAAATAGGGAGGAATGGAGGGGTTGAAGGGAGGGCTGGGCAAGGGTGAAAAATAAGAACCAAGAGAGACTATGTAAAGGTGCAAATTTCCAGTGATGAATGTCATTATATTGTATACCTAAAATGTACCAATGATTAGAATGAATAATCGATAATGTAAAATAGGAAGAAAAGGTGCAAACGGGTAGGGGTAGTGGGAGCGACAGGGAAAGGAAAGAAGGGAAAGGAAAAATGATGAGAAATGGAAAAAAATGGAAATAAAGTCTTTGTAAATAGGGAAGGGTGGAGGGCGTGAAGGGAGGGCTAGGAATGGGGAAAAAATAAGAACCAAGATGCATTATGTAAAGGTACAATTCCCAATGAGAAATGTAATTGTGTTGTATACCTACAATGTACCAATAAAAGAATTTAATTTAAAAAAAAAAAAAACAACTCCTGTTATTAACTTCCCCTCCACACTGGGATGAGAAGGCTCCTGCATGACCTGTAGTCAGAAAGCACCTTCATACTAAATCAGAAATGTAGTCAGGCTGCAGGGGGTGGGGGATGTCACACTAGCATGAGCTCAACCTCCCCTCCTCCCAGCCTTACCGTAATTGCGCTGTGTCTCTGCATAGCTCTATGTTAGGTCTCCTTGTGCGCTCATCCAGCCTAGTCTGAGCCACCTTCAGGAAGGCAGACTTGTCCTTGATGGCCTTCTTGATGGATTCTATGGTCATTTCTGTCTGGAATATTTCCTGTAGAGTCTGTAACAAAGAGAAGCGATTGCCTGAAGCTTGATAGTGTTCCTTACACAACCTGCTCCCTGCCTGCGGCCTGTCCACTTGCCTCACACTCTGGGAGGAGGAGGTAGCTTCACTGGGAACCTAGCTCCTTCCTAGTCCTGACCCCAGGGAATCTGAAGGGCTACACTGGCTTTTGCTAGAATCTGCTCTGTAGAACCCACTGTGGCTCTCTTCTCGACTCCTGAGTCCAGTGACATGCTGGTGACTTGAAAGCAGCCAGGGTTGGAGTAGACACACCACAGAAATTGACAACTGCTAAAATGCAGGGTTTCTGGCCCCCCACCAACCCCAACAGCAGTAGTTAATTACTGAAGAGTACACATCTGTGTGTAATGGAGGAAAGTGAGGCCATGAGGTTTGGGTGGCCCTGATCTCTTTCCTCACATCAAGATGGCCTTGCCTCTCTTCTAGACAACGAAAGAGAGATGTTGTCCTCCTGGGGAAAGATTTACCTTGAAGCTCATCAAGTTTAGGCTTCAGTATTCCTCATTTACAAGGGAGGGTTACTGGCAGATTTATATTCCTGATATATTCTTTGTTTCATAAAGAGGCTCCTCCAAATTACATAAACCTAGATCTCTTCCCAATTGCTCCTCCTCCTCCTCCTCCTCCTCCTCCTCCAATTCTCTGAACACTTGCCCTTCTCCTAGGACCTTGGCCTCTGCTCTCCCATAGTTCCACATCCTCCCATCACTGTCCCTCCCACTTGACTCCTTACCACCAGCCTAGAGACTCACCCAAGTATCACCATTTTTTTAAACCTCAAGTGTTTACCATCAATCCTCCTGTCCAATCCCAGCTGGATCCTCTCTAAACTCTCTACCTATGCCCACTGACAAATGTAGCATGGCCTGTGCCCATTCCCTCTAATTCTTGCCTATCTAATCTCCTGGAGACCCCTGCACTCAGCCTCTGGTGCTCATTGCTCTTATGAAACTGCCTACCAGTCTATACTGAGGACCCTTGGATACCACGCTCTCCGCAAAACCCTGCCTTATGTGTTTTCTATGGCAAAATGATGTCCCAACTCCTGGCCTTTCTAACTGCTTCTCCACCTCCAGGGCAAAGTTCTGTCCTGGGAAACTTCTCTACTGCATTCTCTCTCGCCTACATAATCACACACATTTAGCACTTGTATAATCCAGGAACTTCTAAATTTGTCACTTAAATTTTGGCCTCCCTCACAAGCTTTTATCAACCTGCTAGAAGCTATTAAACTCATCCCATCACTAAGACCTTCTTCAGATGCTACCTACTCTGTGAAGTCATGTCTCCATCACCAGCAGAGACATGGCTCTTTCTGCTAAGCAGTCTTAACATTTTGTCTGTAATTCCAAGTGGTTCTCATTCACAGTCTTGATGGGCTTACCGTTTTCTGCATGCATTTTTTGCTTCACTTTAACACATGACTCAGCAAGATCAGTGTGACATTCATGTGTGCATACCCAAAATGTCTAGCACAGTAACTTAAATGCACTTATAGGCTGAATTGTGTATCCCTTCCATCAAAATTCCTATGTTGAGTCCCCAGTACCTCAGTACACATTTGGACAGAGTTTCTGTAGGTATTAAGTTAAAGTGAGATCATTAGCATGCATCCCAATCCAATACCAAGTATGTCCTTATAAGCAGAAGGAATTTAGATGCAGATACACACAAAAATAAGATGTAAAGATACAGAGAGAAGACACCACCAAAGGAGAAAGACCTCAGAAGAAACCAATCTTGTAACATATTCAATTCAGACTTCCAAGCTCCAAGACTGTGAGACAAACAATATCTTCTCTTTAAGCCAATTGCTCTGTGATACTTTGTTATAGCAGCCTGAGCAAACCGACACAGTAATAAATAACAATTAGTTGAACAAATTGTGTCATATCTGCCTTCTAAAAGACCTTTAGAATGGCATCTTACAACTCAGTCCATAGCACCTGACCCCATTCACCTTTCCATTGATGTTTTCTACAATTTGATTCCAACCTATCTTCCAAAGCTTCTCTTCTAGGATAAACACCATCTATGCCAGCCACACTAGACTCTTCATAGACTTGAACTCAACTCTGATTCCCTATCTCCAAGGCTTTGTTCAAAGTGCTGTCCCATTTGGAATGTACTTGTCTCCCTCTGATCTCTATAAAGATTTTCTACATTTGCTATTGGACAATTCCAACCTGTAATTTCTTGTTATTAATTGCTTGTGAACTTTCCATATGTTTGCATCTCTTCACAAATATAAGCTTCTTGGAAACAAAAGTTGTATTTTATGCTTCTCTTTGCCCTTGGCAAAGTAGTACATCATCTGGCTCGAATAATATTTATTGCATAATGAGACAGAAAGTAAATTGCTATAGCCTGAGAGAACATGGCACCCTCAATGGGCAATGCCACCCTAGAGTAAAAAGAATGTCTGAGCAAGTTTCTAAATGGCAAACTACATGCAGCACAATCCACAGAAATTGTTAAAAGCCACAGGACTGATGCTAAGGAAGAGCTCCTTGTTTATCTTGAAATATATGACATCTGCATGAATCCTTCATTTTATTGTCATTGTAAAACCCTTACACTAACAGCAATCATAAATTTACAATGGCAAAAAATACTTTGAAATACTAACAGTTTCCCATATTTGGTTCTTCCAGAAAAAAGGTCTGAAATCATTGAACAGAAAACATTCCTACCATATGTTCTAATAATAAATTTTCTTCCTAGTTATATACAGTGATTCATTAAACTTTAATAGTAATATTTTTGTTTCCATTAAATACTAAGAACCTTTCACTACATAATGCACTCTTTATGTTCCAAATACCAGTGAATCCCAATTTCATTTTGACACCTAGCTACCTGGCTGAAATAAATGGTGTACTTTGTGCTGTTTTTAAGTTTTCTTACTCTGTGTAGCTAGGAGGTCATGTGCCTTACAGCATCTTTCTGGGAGTGGTGAGAGATTTGTGGTCTCAGAGCACCCTGCCTTGCCCATGCTACCGCCTTAGCTTGTGGTTGATTTACCTTTGATAAGTGAATCTGAATCTTATTCTTAGCATCTGCAGTTTCAGCAATGCGATTGGTGAAAGCCAAGTTCACTTTGTTAAATTGATTCCACATCTCATTGGCAGTCACAACCAGAAGGTTTTCAATCTCATCCCTTAGCTTGGCAGAGGCTGCTCTTACACTTTGGGAGCGGAGAACGTTGTCATCTGTAAATTTGGCCCAGGACTCAGGCACTGAGACCCTGAAAAGGGGAGAGATATCAGACAGTGGTGACAATGATGCAGCAGTTTTAGATGGTGTCTGCAGACAGCCATTTATCCTGTGAAAGAGAAACTTCCAAACCACTGATCCCAGTCTCCTTGCATAAAATATAAACATCAGAGCAAAGCTCATGTTAAGTTTTTCTTAAATGTTCCTTATTTTACGTCCAACCATGTTTCTACAAATCCAAAGCATAAATACCTCTTCTGCTATTTCAGAGACAAAAAATGATAGATAAGGGTATAGGTTTGTAGGTTCATTACAAATGTATCAGACCAACCCAAGAAGCATATGAAAAAATGTTCAGCCTCAGGACCAATCAAAGATTTACTAATGAAAACAGCAGAATACTAAGACTCCTTTATCAGAATAGCAAGAAGTAAAGAGAACAGTTATTGGCAGCACTGGTGAGCAAGTCAAGAAGGCGCTCATATCCTGCATGTGGGAAGCTGAGTTGGCACAACCTTTCCAGAGGGTAAAAAAGCAACATAAACCAAGAGCCTTTCATTCAAATGTGTACAATCCAGAAATTCCACAAAATGGATGCAGGAAGATATTTATTTCAACAGTACATAAACCAACCCCTGAAAAATTAGAAACAACCTAAAAGTTTAAAAGTGAAGAAAAGGTTAATTATAATACATAGAAAAGTAATTTGTATAGCATACAGGCTCATCTGTATTTATTGATTAACTCAGGGAAGCTTATTTCACAAGTGATGTAACTGATATATTATGAAGTGAAAAGTCTATTTAGCTATAAAGCAGTATGTATGTATGTAATACCATTCTCAATTAAAAAATACAAATCACTATCTATATGTGTGAAGGAGTGCTAGGAGGACTAAAGGCCAATTGTTAATTTGAGGTGTCTATAAATAGTAGGCTTATGGATGGTATTCGTTTTCTTGTTGGTGTAATAAGATGTTAAATAAAACTCTTAATGTTGACTAGAGGTTTTAGCTTAGGCTCCAACGACTCAAAATATCACCATAGGTGAATGCTCTATACCCTGATATTCCGTGAGATGGCTAAGAAATAATGCTGACTTAGAGGAGTCCTTTTAAAGAGTTAAGTGGCAGTAATGTGAGATTTGATCCTAGGCTATGTCCTTATCCTCCAAAAGTGGAAGGAAGATACTTGCCAATCTCAAGCCAAGTAAGAGGCATTTTGTGGGGACCACTGAGAATACAGGCTGTGATTCTCACCTGAAGAATTTAAAAGTCCAAGTTGGTAACTAGCAGTGTGGTCCCACAGGCTAGCAGAAAGAGAGGGCTGCTTTGGGGGCCAGGAGACCCACTGGACATAATCCACTTGGAGGTCACTCTGTAAGTGGCAAGAGTATGGAGAAACATTTTGGGGTAGTGAAAATACTGTTTATCTTGAGTAGCTTGTGGTTACATAGGCATTCAAATTTGTCAAAACCCATCAAAACTTAATCTGGATGTATTTTATTAAATGTAAACTTTACCTTAATTATTTTTCTAAATGAAGCGATTGGAAAAAAACCATGAACTCTGCCCAAGATTGCATCCTGGGCCTGGGAAAGAAACCACTAGCAAGACAACAAACAAGTAGTAGTGTGACAGCCACTTAGCTTTTCCAGCCTGCATTTCAGAGTCCAAGAGTTGGCAACATGTGACTTTTTATGCTTGTCTCTGTACTTCTAGGTTTTCTTCATCATTTAGGTGTTATTTTCATTGGTAAAAAAAGAAACAACAAATATTCTACAGAAGAATACAAGGTGATACAGTTATCAAGGCCTGACTGCAGAACATGTTGATTGAAAATTTGTTCAAAGCCAGGCATAACTCTCACATTCAGACACCTGACTATGCTTTAGACTTCCTGTTTTAACGTGTGCTTTGTTTTGAATACGGTTTGTCCCTTCCAAAAATCATGTTGAAATTCAATTGCCAGTGCAGTGCTGTTAGGAGTTAGGGTCTTTAAGAAATGATTAGGTCATTGAAAATCATTAATAGCTTTCTTGAGAGGGAGGGTTAATTCTCCTGGGAGTGCATTACCCCCAGAGTGGATTGTTATAAAAATGAGTCTGCCCCTCTGTTTTGCACATACTCACTTGCGCTTCCTGTTCTAGTTCAAAAGCCCTTGCCAGAAGCTGCCATCATGCCCTGGACTTCACAGCCTCCAGAACTGTGAGCCAAATAAACCTTTATGCTTCATACATCACCTATTTGGGGGTATTTAATTAGAGCAACAGAAAATGAACTAAGATACTCATAAGCTACATAATTTTGAAAGGACAGAGAATGAATGAATGACGTGAAAATCACAGAAGTGGCCTGTGTGTGGCTTACGTCGCATCAACCCTCTCCACTCCACGGAAGTAGCTGACACCATCAGACGTGTTTCGCAGGTGGTGGCATTTGTCATCGATCCGGTAAGCCGCCTGTTTATCAGTTAGGTCCTTTTCCAGCTCATGCTGGGCAGCTCTGTCGGAGCTATAACATAGAACAGAGAAATTAGGCTTTGTGTTCAGGCAACAATTTCCTACAGGAAAACAGGATTTGCCCTACTATGCCCTCATTCCTGCTTTCCTCATCTCTCCTCCTTCCCACAACATTCAACTTCCCAATCAAATAGAGTATTCTTGGGAGATGGCTGTGTGGGGGTCAAAAGAACCCTACTCCTACCCTGCACACACTTCCCCTTGCAGGAATGGAGTAGGAGTGGGGAGAGGCAACGTAGATAAACAGTGTATATCCTCCTTACACACACCAGCAGTTCCAGACATGACACTGCTTTACAGTAATCTGTCCATCGCTGTGCCACCGTTTCCTCCTTCTTTTTCCATTTCTATATCCTCACCCCTTCTCCTCTATTTTTTTAGTGTAATTCCCCAAGAAATGATGAGACATTTAGAATGAAGCCTCTCTCTATCCATCCTTGACCACAGTTTGTGGACATGCTACAGCTAAGAAGTTCTCCAGGAAATTTAAAACCCAGAGTAGAAACTAACTCTCAGGGTAGGAGCAAGAGATTTTTTTAAAAAAACAAATGATGAGTTGTGGCTCACCCCAGCTCTATGCTCCAGAAGCCTCAAGTCTGGGAAGGAAGAATCCCTGGTGAGATCTGAGTTGCCTGGTCTTCTCTCTGCCTTACTAGGCAAAAGAGACCCACAAATCACTCTCAAATATTCAGGCTCAGGGAAAGGGATGGGTATGGGTGATGGGTGAGCCACATCTCTCATCTGTTCATGGGATGAACCACCTGCTCATTGTACCATCTGTTCATGGGATGGTTTGTTCAGCAAATAATTATTGAGTGCCTACTACTCGCCAGGCATTGTTCTGTGAGCCTGAGATGCATCCATGAATGAAACAGGTATCTGTAAGGGACTTGCCTTCTACTGAAAGAAGGCAGATACCATGAATTGGAGTTTATGTGGATAGAAGAACAATGCAAAAAAAAAAAAAACAGGAAGGAGGAGGCCAAAAGAACAGATTATGATTTTAAATAGGATGGTCAGGCTGGGTCTTCCCAGGTGACACTAGGCAAAGACTTGAAAAGGAAGACTCCGATCATGCAGACTAGACACTGGCAAGAGTAGGATTTTCTACTAGTGAAATTGAAGAACACTGATTTAAAAGGATCATTCTGGTGCCAGGCTGCAAACAGACTTCAGGGGCTCCCTGAGAGACTCACTGGGAGATCATGGCAGTGCCTGGGGTGAGAGATGGTGATGACTTGGACCAAGTGGTATAGATTCCAAATGTGTTTAAAAGATAAATTCAAAAGAACCTCCTATGAGATTGGACTTCAGTTAGAAAAAAGAGCTTAAGTTGAGTCATTGGAATAATGGAATCTGTCAGCCGAGGTGGGGACAGCTGTAGCTGGGAGAGGCAAGAGAAGACACATAAAGTTGATAACACTAAGCTTGAGTGCTCTCTAGACATTCAGGTGGAGATGCCAAGTAGGTTGTTGGAATTTAAGAGAGGGATCTAGGCTAGAAACAAAATGTTAGAAGTTATTAGCATAAGGACAGTCTCTGAAAAAGCAAGACAACTAAACTATCTTAATCATTTCTGTGTTCCCAGCACTTTAAAAAGGCCAAAATATACAGGAGCCATTCAGTAAAGATTATACTGATTTGAAACAACTGATTCTACTTCACGTTCCCTCCAACTTGGCCTGTGCCTTCAGACCAATTACTTGACATTTCAGAGCTAAAATTTCTTATTTGTAAAGTGGAAATGAGGGTAGCAGTAAGTCATCTTCGTTCTGTGAACTCTAAAAACATGCTTGTAAGAAGGGTGAAAAATGAAGGAGCTGCCTACTCTGTCTCCTTCTGTATTGTCTCTCACCTTAGGTTTTTATAAGGAAACTAGGTTGATAAGGCCTTTGTCTTTTGCAGTCTGGCATCAAGATGCCCCATGAGCTTCCTCTCTTGGAAGGAGTAGTTGCCTTCCTCTCTTTGATGAGGAGTAGTTGCCTGGATCTCTTCTGACTTAGCTTCAAAATCTTTTTAAGAAGGCATCTGAAGCAGCTCTCTCCATCAGCCAGTTTTATAGACCAAGATTGGAAGAATCTTAGCAACTGTTGGCCTAGTGAGATTCCATTTTTCAGCTAAGGCTTCACGGTTCCTTCCAAAACAAGTGGAATGGAAAACCCCTCTATCCATCACCATCACTGGACAGAGCACAGCAGAGAGGCCATCCCAGGAAATGAGGTAAACATCTTGCCCACAGTATATTAAAGGAAAGCTAAGCTCTTTAGAGGGTCACCAACAAAGATTCCACATAGGCAGACTTTTGCATAAACTATGATAAAGCTAGCAGGGAGGCAATTTGTAATGAGGATTTCTGGTGTGCAAGAAACTAAGCCACAAAGAGCCAAGGATGCAAAAGATATCAACAGATTTTAGATTACGGAAAAAATGAGAACCAGAAGAAAACAACAGAAATAATTCCTTAAGCCATACTAAACTGTGTTCCTGAAATTCCTAGGGATGAAAAATCAGAAATTAATATAAGAAATGCACTGCCTTAACTGTATAGATAACTAAACCATGTTGGTCATTTTCAGTAATCTTTGGCCCATTCTCACCAATTTCTGAATTAACTCTTCTGATCACATCTCAAGAGAATCTCTACATATAAACTTCACCAGTCTTTCCAGTCAGTCCACTGGGTTGATCCCAATGCACAGGTGGATAAAATGAGTGAGCAGTAACTAATGCTGTTATAACATTCATTTCTTCAAGTATCACATGTTATCCTAGATAACATTAGGATCAGTACAACCTTCATTTCTTTTAGATGGCATATCCAACATTACTTCTTTCTATGGCCATAACCAACTCTGATCTTTCTAGCCATGTAAGGCAATAGGTTCAGCCTATTCTTTTCTATACTGACAGCTGTTATTATTACTTTATTTTCTCCCCCTCCCATTCTCCTCCCACCCTTCCTCTAAATATTAAGTAACTACTATTGCCAAAACAGAATCAGTGACCTTGGGGAACGTGTATTCTGGTGGGAGGTTGGATCAAAAAACCACTACAACGTAATGGGATGTAGTGAACTTGGGGATGATGCAGATAGGAAGATAGAGCTTTAAGGAGGTGTGGAAAATAAACAAGAGTGACTCATACATAACTAATTTTTTTCCAACTGCTAGGGATGAACATACACAAGTCAATCTTTCATCAAAGAATTGAAGTTTTTTGAATTAAGAGAAGTCTTAGCCATATTCCAAGTGAGGGCAGATGTCCTTTCTATAACACCTCAGAATTACCTCCTAAATAAAAATTTAAAGCAAATATCACCTTAATATCTGAATAAAAATATGTATGAGTGCCTCTGTGTGTGCG
This sequence comes from Heterocephalus glaber, assembly GCF_053883595.1. NCBI lineage: Eukaryota > Metazoa > Chordata > Mammalia > Rodentia > Bathyergidae > Heterocephalus > Heterocephalus glaber. Next base: position 684,268 of record NW_028258146.1, on the reverse strand, counting down.
TGCATGTATCCTTATAAGAGGCTAAGAGAAAACTGAATGTGAGGCATGAAAGCAAAGTTCAGTTATAGCATTAAAATTATATAACATCGTATAGAGATGTAAAACTTACGCAAGTTGGGCAATAGCCTTATCCAAACATAGCTTCATTCTTTCTTGACAACACAGAATAACATCACCTTCCTATTTAATTGAAAAGCAAAATACACATTAATATTTTCATTATGGAGAATAACATCCAAAGTCAGCAATGAAGCAAACTTTATTTCTTGAAAACTAGTAAACTTAGGCAAGAAAACACTATTAAATTCACTTATTACCCATGTGTCCCATTCATCTGTTACAGGACTACAGGGAAATCACATTATAGAACAGGTTGGGACATGGTTAAAATTTTAGGATTTTGCTTTCTTTTTATTTTTATCCTTAATTAAAGTACCAAAAAAAGATTAAAATTATGTTGATGTATAAGTTTGGACTCAAATACATGCCTTCTTCTGTAACATCTATTCTTCCAAAGCACAGTAAATCAAAGAGGGAAAGGGGGCAGCCAAAAGGAGCATCTCTCTGGCAGCTCATATAGTCCCAGTAGGACCAGCTCTTTGGTCCAAACATGGTTCTACCTGTGCCCTATAGCCCAGCCCCTACGCTAGTAGGACCTGCATCAGGTTCCTTCCAGGATGATCACACCTGTGGCATCTAGATGTGTGAGGATGTAAGCACTATTCCATAGCATGTGCTACTTCAGGAACTTTAGACATTCATGTCCCTCTGAAATTAATATTCACATTAGAAAATTATGAACTCAAAAATAGCACCAAGAAGATGTTCTTTAAAAGTGTACATAGTCATTCTTAGTGCTTTCTCGTGCAAAAAGTGATCATCCCATATATACAGCTTTGTGGCATTTTAAACCTGAACATTTTTCCATGACGTTAAACAATAATATGAACAGCCTAATGAATACATGAACACCACCAACAGGTACATCTTTTCCCAAGGTTTTGACAAATACACCAAATTGCCCTTCAGAAAAGTTCTATGACATGAGTACAGTATGTCTTTTCTTCTTTTGTAGCCAAGAAGCCACTATCACTCCTCTAAATTGTTGCCGACATAATGGGAATCCTCCTTATCAGAAAACTAGCCAACTTGCCTGAATTTGCAGTGTATAGAATACCATACAATAATATACAAATGTAATTTGTTCATCACTGGAACTTCTTTTGTGAACTGCCTGTTCACCAGTTGTCCATTTTTCCCGTTGTTTTATTATTAATTACAAAAGTTCTTAATATTTAAAATTAAATCTTTTCCCATAATATATGTTATTATCTTTTTATGAGTTTGGCCCTTGCCCATATATTGTGCATGGTGTTTTTGATGCAGACATTCATCATTTCTATGAAATCAAGTATCCCTTTTTTGTTTCTGCCTTTGCTTCGCTCTAGAATTATTAATCACCTACATAGTAGTGTTCTTCTTTTCTTGTTTAACAGAAAATATGACAACCTCACTGATTCTTAGATACTCTGAATTAATGGAGTAAGGGAAGAATTAAGACCCCTCTTGCATGTTCTACCAAAACGCCCCCTGATCTTACAAAGACTTTCTGCTTAGTCTCGCTGTGGGTTGTGCATCAGTCTTAGGGTTTGTTTGTTTGTTTGTGGGGGTTTTTTGTATTGTTCAATTCTCAACTGCCTCAATGACAGAATTCACGTGTGTGTGTGTGTGTGTGTGAGTTCATGCACACATGTGTGTTGGTGAGAATGCACAGTCTTGCTTAGAAAACACTACTCAAAACCCCAAATCCTCCTGTTTTGTTTTATGTCCAGAGTGTTTTAATATACAATGCACGTAGTGGAAATTTCTGGGACTTTTAATGGGAAAAAGGCATTTAATGAGTTTTTTATAAAAAAAATCTTTCAACAATAATTTTATGCATGAATTTAAATAATACCATATGGGGAATGTCAGATGGTGGAAGGTAGAGGGAATGGGAAGCCTAAAACCATGTGCTTTAGTTTGGAGCTCTTCCCTATGTTGACTTGTTACTCTGTGGAAATAGCTTTGAAATACCAAGTGGAAGTAGAAGCAGTGCAAAGCATCCCCTCACCTGTTCCTAAGAAAGTTTATAGAAGATGGTGGATATACACAGAAACCAGAAGTGTAGGAGGAGCCTGCATCCAATTAGACCTGTGGTTGTAGCTCACGCTTATGGAAGCTAAGATTCTGGCAGAGTGCCACTTTTAGGAACCACTGGAAAGTGGGTGCAATACTTCTGGATCCTGACCTTATGAGGAATAACAGACTCCATGAATTGCATGGTCATGGTAACTTCTCTGGGGTTCTTCGACTCCCAGTATTCTAAGTAATAAAAATGTGATCTCATTTGCAGGCCTTCCAATGAAAATGTAACAAGGAATCACATCAAGGTGTTTGAAGAACTTGGATTAATCCTCCTGTTTGAGCAGGTAAAACCTTCATAAAGTATCTCTTGTTACAATGTATCTCTTGGAAACTGTATTCTTAAGACACTGGGGTAGGGGAGCAAAATAGAGACTGAACAGGCTTTTGCTTTCCTTCACACCTCAAGCAAAAACCCCTTGGGACCTCACACTCCCTGGTCTTTTGTGGAATAGTGATTAAATACATATGCTTCAGCATCTTACACCACTGCTCAAATGCTGGCTTTGCCATCTGTTAAACTGTGACCAAAGACAGGTTATAAACTAAAGGCAAAACCCAACTTTCCGTGGCAGTTGGGTAGATAAGTATGTGCCTAGGTGATGGTAAGTGTTCAGTAAGTGTTACGTTGTATGTTGCAACAGTGGGACAGGCAAGTACAATTAAACTTTTAAAATCAAACTGCATGTCAAACTTAGTCTAGTTCATGGAAATCTCACCTATAGAAGCAGGTACTCTGTTTCTGTATATAAGGTTATTTAATGATGAAATGATCATCAAAGATTCACATCACTGTCAGGTTAGTAAGAACCGGCATTTCCTTTCATTACTGAATTACATTCTCATTTGCTCCTGAGTTTGTCGAAGATGACCAACTAGCCTTTCTTTGCAACATAACTTATTGTGAAAAGTCTTTGGTCCACAACCCATTTAGAGAGAGAAACCTATGCAAGGAGGAAAGTTCTTATTACTGGTGGTCAGAGCCCACCCAAACATTCTTCCCATGCTGGGGTCAGGGATCTATCTATTCAATCCTGTCTCAGAGCAGAGCCCTCCTGGGCTGGATTACGCTGAAATGTCTCTCCATCTCTGGAACTGATTGCTTGCACATTCTCTATAAACTTCTGTGGCTGTGGTATTTTTGTTTTCTCCTGCAACACAAAGGAGGGAAAAGCCACTTGCGGTAAGGAAACTGGCCATCTGGGGCCAGGCCCAGAGCCTCAGCCTGAGCTCAGAGCTCTGAGCAGCAGGCCTCGCCTCCAAAGCCAGGGAGGGCTTTGGGTGAGATGACTCTACAGTTCCATTTGGCTTCAGAAGTCAGAGTGCTATGAAATTGGGAAGATGGGGCCATCACTAACTCCTCAGGAGAAGCTTTTCCATAGGTTGAATACAGATTGGGCATTCCTTTTCTGAAATGCTTTGGACTTGATTTTAGACATTTTTTAGAATTTGGAATATTTGCAAATATATAATTAAGTATCTTAGGGATGGGACTTCAGTCTAAACACAAAATTCATTTATGTTTCAGATACACCTTATATACACAGGCTGTTGGTAATTTTATACATCTTTGTGTCATATGACTGTATTTTGATTGCAACCAGTCCCATAAGGTCAAGATATGGAATTTTCCACATTGGTCCTCAAAACGTTGAAGTGTTACAGATTTTGGATTTTTGGGCTGGGGTACTGAGCTTGTATCACTGGTTGAATGTAAGAGTCAACAGAATTTATTAGAAAATGTTTCATCATGCTATTTTTCAAAAATAAGCCTTTTAAGGCTACCCTCCCCCCAATACTGGTTTAGTTATTTTAAAAATTGAAATTCATTTTGGTAAGGTAATAAGTTATATGCTAATACTATTATATTAAATAAGTGAACATTTATTACTTGAATTGGCCTTGACCAAGGCATCCCCATCAATTCATTAGCATTCATTTCAGACTCAATTTTTTATGATAAAGCAAACTACTCTACTAACTTGGAAAATATAAACCTCCAAATCAACGTTTTTTTTGTTTTTAAGTAATAGCTTTATTGAGATATAATTCACATATCATATAATTCACCTATTGAAAGTATACAGTTCAATGTTTTAGCATATTCAAAATTATTACAATTATTGCTAGAACCAAATTTAGAGCATTTTCAATATTTTCTCCTAAAAAACCACTCTTTAGGTATCACCCCAAATTTCCAATTCCCCAAGCTTCCTTCTCTGAGGTAACCACTAATCTACTTTCAGTCTGTATAATTCCCTATTGTGGGAATTTTCTGTAAATGAAATCACACAATATGTAGTTCTTCGTGATGAATCTCTCTCAATTAACAGAGTGTTTTCAAGGTTCATCCATGTGTCACTACTTCATTCCTTCTTATGGGTGAATAAATTCTATTGTATATGTATATATTATATTTTATGTCCACTTGATCCAATTGATGAGTTGATAAACATTTAGGTTTTTAAAATTATTTGAATATCACAAAACTGTTGCTATAAATACTCATGAACAAGTCTTTGGGCATATGTTTTCATTTTTCCTTGTGTAGATACTTAGAAGTAGAATTACTGAATCATATAGTGACCCTATATTTAACAATACTCCAAAGCAGCTGCACCTTTTTACATTCCCACCAACAGTGTGTGAAGGTTCTAATTCTTACACATTCTCATTTGTTATTTTATGTATTTATGTTACAGGTATCTTACTGGGTATGACATCAGATTTCATTATGATGTTGATTTACATTTCCCTGATGATTAATGATGTTGAGCATTTTTTCAAATGCTTATTGGCCTTTTGTATAACCTCCCTGAACTGTCTATTCCAACCTTTTGCCCATTTTTAAATTGGGTTATTTTCCTAAAAACAATAACAGTTATTTATAAATTCTCTATATAAGTCCCTTATTAGATATATGATCTGTAAAGATCTTATTTTCACTTTACAGTGGATCCTTGACTTACAAACTCAATTCATTCGCAAGGGCTGGTTGTAACTCAGGTTGGTCAATTGAAGGCTCAAGCTCCTCTACACAGCCTTCAAAGTCTCTCTCCTGTGTACAGGCAGATCTCAGTGTCCTGAGAAAGACCTTGGCTCTGTATTTCTCAATTACCCCACACAGGAAAGAATGTTGTAATATTCCTTTCAGAACACTTTGAGGGTTAAATCTATATCTGAGACCATCTGGAAGCACAAGCAGCCAGCATTCGGGTTATAACTCAAGACTTTGTTCATAAGTTAAAACTAAAATTCCAGGCATAACCCAAGTTATTCATATGTCAGACCAGTGGTAAATCAAGGGTCCACTGTATTGATAATGTTCTTTGAAGTACCAAACTTTCAATTTTGATGATGTGCAGTTTAATCTATATTTTATTTTGTTGCTTGTGCCTTTACAGTCATATCTATCACCTACTCCAATGTCACAAATATTCATTCATATGTTTTTCTTTTTTAAAAATTTTCCATTTTAGCCCTTTTACTTAAGTATTTTGACCATTTTAACTTAATTTTATATGTAGTGAGGGGGGAATCCAACTTCATTCTTTTACACATGGATATCCAGTTGTCCAAGCACCATTTGTTAAAGAGTCCATTCTTTTCTCGTTGAATTATCTCAACACACTTGTCAAAGATCAATTGATGGTAACTATGAGGGTTTGTTTCTTGACACTAAATTCTATTACATTGACCTGTCTATATATATGCAAGTATGATACTGTCCTATATATTGTAGCTTTTCAGTAAGCTTTGATACTGAGTAGTGTGAGTCTTCCAGCTCTTTTTTTTCCCCCAATATTATTTTGGCTATTTTGTATCCCTTGGATTGCCACATGAATTTTAGGATCCATTTATCAATTTCCATTAGGAAGTCAGCTGGAATTTTGACAGAAATTCTGTTAAATGGCACTGATCTATGGATCACTTTGGGAAGTATGTCTTCTAATCCATAAAAATGATATATCTATTTCTTTAGCTTCATTTTTAATTTCCTTCCACAATATTTTGTATTTTTGGAGAAAATATTTCTGAATTTGTTTGTTTATTAAGATTACCAAAGAAATATTTTTAAAATGTCAATACCCAGTCCCCATTCCTGATTTGAATCAGAATCCCAGTCACTGATATTTTCAAATCTTCACCAGGTGATTGTAATGTGCAGGCACATTTGAGGGCCACTCTAGAATAACAGAAACACTAAAGGTATCCAAGTTTCAAAGCAGGTGTTAGAAATATTATAGTGTATTTATGGGCAAACTTAAGCTACTAGAACTGGCCTATAATTTACTTCCTATGGAACATCTCAGGATCAGTGACAACAAAAAAGCTAACGAACTAATGTGGTAAATTCCTTGCCATTTAGATGACAAAGTAGACAAAAGATTATTTTAAGAATTACAAAATTCATCAGAAACTGAGAAAAGAGAAACAGCAGAGCAGGGACCCATCACTGATTGCAAGGCTATTTTATTCAGGATTTCCTATTGTAATCACGTCTACAATAATAGGGACCATAATTTTTACAGAGTACATTGCATAGTCTCTGTGTAGTGGCCAAAGATTTCCTGAGTGTATTAGTTTAATTCAGATTTCTCCAGAGAACCATGTAGTAGAGGAAAGGAAATGACAAAGAAAAAACTTCCATTTATCATTCTTAAGGCAATGGAGCACTGAAAAAGGACAATGTAAAAGGAAAGCACTGATGACATGTGAGGATAAAATTTCTGTGATGAGCAGGTTGCTAGCGCATCATACTTACTTTCTTGCCAAGAAATTATTTCATACCAAGAAACAATTAAACAAAGGCAAAGGCAAAGAGGTGAGACCATGCAAAGCTGGTTCAGGGAGAGAGAAGAGAGATTCATTACCACAGAAATTTTGTGATTGAGAGACAGGAGGAAGGCTAAGAAGTCAGATAGGAGCCAAACAATGGAAAGCCTGGTAATTTTTTCCTGTAGGAAGTAAGGAGTCAAGGAATAATTTTTAGCACAAGGAAGAAGCTAGTGATAATGTGTATTATTAATCCAAGTGAAACTTAAGAAAAGGAAAATGTTGGGGTATTTCTAGCTGAATAGAAGAGCTGGAAACTGATTAAAGTTTCAAGGACACAATGGTTGCAACCCAAGCCATGGTGATGAGAGGATACAGGTACCTTAGGTAGAAAGGAGCGGACAACAGGGTGAGACAGATTGGGAAGGGTACAGGAAGCTAAGGGGCAGGGGGATAAAAGGAAGCTAGGTTTGATCAATGTATGCTGCATGCATGTGTGGAAAAATCATATTGAACCCTATTAATATGTACAATTAACATACTTTATTAAGAATCTTTAAAATGTTCGGCAAGGTAATTAGGGATGAAGCACTAATGCTTAATAAAAAGCCTTGGTCACAGAAAGAGACTGGGAAGGGCCTCAAGCACATGACAGCTGAAACCTTAAGGAATAGCAGAGCTCTTAGGGTGGTCAGTTCAGAAAGTGAAGATCAGAGCACTTAGAACTAATCAGCTTTAATAGGTGAAAGAATCAGCAGAGTAGTGCAGATTACAACTGTTAGCTTCTGGGTGGGAATTTGAGGATGTATCAAAAACTTTCCAAATGCATACACCCTTTGACACCTCAGCTGTGTTTCCTGATACGGATTTTCAGGAAGTTATCAAAAGTACATACAATTATTCATAGTAATATTTTTATGCTACAGTGTTGCTAAAATAGAGAAAAAAGTGTTACGGAAACAACCTAACTATGCAATGAGAAGATTGATTTTTAAAAAATAGCACCTTTACCTTGTGGAACACTATGTAACCACTAAAAATCATGTCAAAAGAGTATCTAATGATAGGAAAAATTATCCTTACATAATTTTAAATGAATAAAATATGTCCAAATTCACAAATACAGTATGAGTCTAAACTTGAAGATATGACTATGTGTTGTTGTGTAAGCTGCTTCTTGTCTCTGAGCTTATTTATTTGTTTGTGTGTTTGTTTGTTTGTTTTGGGTACCAGGGATCAAACTCAGGACCTCTCACTTTCTTTTTTCTTTTCTTTTTTTTTAGTAGACCTATATCATCAAACAAAGGCAGTTGGTGGCAACGCTATTATGTGGATATACTTAGAAACCCTTTAAGGACTCTGAAGCATCAAGTTCACATTTAATGTTACTTACAGGAACAGCCCATTATTTGAACACTTTTCCACACAGGACCTCACGCTTTCCAAGCAGGTGCTGTGACACTGACCTAAATCCCCAACCCAAGCATATTTAATAAAATGACTGAAATATTCCAAAATTGACACTGATTTCTGCCCAATGGAACTGCAAGTGATTTTTATATTTCTTCATTCTTTTTTATATACTTCAAATTTCCAGTGAACGTTTATTTCTTTTGAAGCCAAAATAATGTATCATTGCAAAGTGCTATAAACATGATATGCTAATTCTACTTATAAGAGGCTTTGTATACATTTTACACTTTAAAAACATGTTTACAATGAAGATTTTTGTTTTTAAAGCATTTCTTCCATATTTACCATGAGCAGTTCTGTTTCAACTTCATCATGAACTAAGTCAATTCCCATTCTCTTCTCTCGATGAAATAAACATTCTCGGGCAACCTACAGACCCATAAATAATAAAGTGCATTAATACAAACTGACTGATAACTTTTTCAGAAATAAGTCACTAAATACTCCCAATACCAACTTTTCAAATCATTTTGTGGAAATTTAGTATGAAAAAGACCATGACAACTAAATGTATCTTTGCTGCTAGCTAAAAAGTAAAGTTGATGCTTCAGAATAGCTTGGAAAAATAAAACAAATAGCATCTCTGTAAATTAACATCTGAGAAAATTACTTGGCATAGTTTATTCAAGACCAATGGTTCGATAACAAATTATTACTTCCAAGTATTTTCTACTGAGAATAAGGAAGAAATGAATGGTTATCTTTTAGGACATCAGAATATTTGTGTAGCCAAAATTCCAAGTGATTCTTTTTAAAGTGACATTTATTATTTTTCCAATTATAAAAAGGATATTCTTTTATCTATTAAGGAGAAAAATAGAGAAAATATGATTTAGCCATACTCTTACCGTAGTTTTGTTTTCTTACTTTAACAAAATGGAAGGTATAATGTCCTTACACCTTTATATTATGCTTTTCAAGATGACATTAAATAGTAGATCTGAGTCATGAAATATTCTGAGATAGAGAATGTTAATGACTCCAATGGAAAACAGCTTAGATTGCTAACAATAAATTATGTATAGAAGAACATTATGTGGCTGTTAAATGTTTTTTCAAAAACTGTTTTATGACATAGGACTACTATATAATGTTACATTTTTTAAAAAGCATAAATGTAAGAGTATATAAATTATAATCCAGATATAGTATCATTGAATAATATTTTTGAATAGCTCTCTAAATTTTGATACTATAATTTACATTTATTAGAGGAGAAATTAATGGGTTAAAGGAAACTGATTACTTCATTACATATTACTAAATCACTTTGCAGAAAATTTCTGCTAATCCACCATCCCATCAGTAATATATGAAAGTGCCCATTTTCCAGTCTTTTGCCAATCCTAGATGTTATGGGTTTTTCATTATTGCAAATTTGAGAGGTCAAAGTCTACCTGATCCATTTTATTGGTATTGTTTTATTAAGTTTTAACATTTTTTTCTTGTATTAGTGATCATCTATATTTTCTCTTTTGAAACACATATGTTTATGTAACTTACTCTAAATTTAAAAAGGAGTTTCTGATCCATTGGGAGTAAATGTTCCAGCACAGAAGAACATGTGGACAAAAATTGCAGAAAAGAATTCAGATTGGAGCTATCTCACTGAAAGTAGTCATCAGTGAGAAGAATACTAAGAGAAGAAATTGAATCTCCTCCCTGAGGGGAAAGGGCTATTGTTCCAAGGACACTAAATCCTCAAAGGTAGTGTGGGATGCACTGGGCTGTAAAATAAACCAATAATCCTCAAAATGAGTGGGGGTTAAAGGCAAGTATAGGAGGCCTTCTAATTCTGAACAATTCCTGAAGAATTACTTTAAAAAATATAGCATCAGTGTACTGTTAACCTTTCTTGGGATCCTGGGGATTGTATATATTTGTGTGTATGGTTAGTGCGGAGAAGGTATGACAAGAAGTGACACTGTGCAGGGATGCCTAGTCAGTTCAAGCCTCTAGCCTTCCAGTTCCTTGGTTCTCTAAACTCTTCTGGTAGATAGCACAGTACTACTGCCAACACTTGTCATACAGGAAACAACTCAGGCAAACATGAAGACAAAAGGTGTTAGCTATGTTCATCAAAATATATACACCTTCTAAAATAATTTATATGATTTGCACATCTTCAAATATGGAATGTCTCTTTTCAATGGTGGATGGCAGAATAGGGTTAGAGGGCCCATCAGGTGGTTCCAGAGTCAGAGGTGATTTGACACTACTCAGAAGCCTGGTCAGAGGTTGGCAACTAACAAATGCTGCTTCCACTGCCATAGCAACTGGCACTACCTCAGTGCAATTTGTCTATTTAAAAAAACTCATTCTTAAATGCTCTTATTTGATACTTTGTGCCCTGAAACAGAATCATAACATATACTCATTTTATGACACAAAATAAAGGAATAACGTGTCTTTCTTAAAGTTTTTTATATTAATCTATAGCCAGCAAAAACCAAGCAGACTTTCTGAGAGATAAGAAGCAGATACAGGCCTGTAATCCTACCAATCCTAGAGGCTAAGGTGGAAGGATAGAAAGTTCAAGCCCAGCCCAGTAATTTAATGGCTTAGCAAAATCATGTCTAAAAAATAAAATAAAAAATTTTTAAAGGTTGGAGATATAGCTCAGCTTGAACCCATTGTGTTCATTTCCCAGTACTTCTAACATTTTTTAAAATAAATAAATAAAAATACATTGAAAAAATATAAAACGTTGGGATGTATGTGAAAGGCCCTTAGTTCAATCTCTCAGAGAAAGAGAGAGAGAGAGAGAAAGAGAGAGAGAGGAGAGACAAAGATAGACAGAGATTTTCACCTTAAAATTATGTGTCTTAATGGTGTCTCTTTAGTCTTCTTCACAATCAGAATTCTTAAAGTGGTTGTTTTGTGTAAATGTAAAAATGGCAATGGTTTTTCCATTACTCAAACCAGTACAGATGGGGGGGTGCTTCTACAGGTTAAATAAAACACAATTTTATATATAAATAACTTCAGAAATTCAACCGCTGGGCTATAGTAATCCAAATGTAGTTCCTTTTATCATCAGCTCCCAAATTTACCTGCAGAGGGGCTTCAGTTTCCATTAAAGCCCTGTCTAATCTTTTCTTAATATCAGTAAGTGCATTTGTCTCTCCAATCATTTCATCCAACTCATGAGTGATTTCAGATTTCCAAAACCCTATGTCATTGACACGTTCTCCCAAATTTTGGGTAGAGTCTGCCTGGGTTTTTCTTGTTTGCTGATGTTTGTCCTGAATGAGGCGAGATGTATTCACTCTGAGTCTCTCTGAATTATGTCGGGAAGTATTGGACTCTTGGTAGTTGGTTAAATTGGACCTGTACCAATCGTCAGGAGTGTATCTTGTGAAGAGGGTGGTTCTGTTGGAAACAAAGGGAAGCATGGTGCTCTCTCGCACCCTCTGAGATCTAGTGCAGTATGGGCCCAAGGTTGGCGAGTTGGAGGCTGCTTTGTAGTATGTGCTTGGTCTCCAAGGAAGACTCAAGCTATGGGTCAAATTGTAGTGGGGAAAGTGATCCCTGTAGCTTGATGCCATGGTACCAATGGCCGGTAGAAAGTTGGTTGGTGTTGGTGCCGGCTGGGCGTAAGTTGATGTTAAAGTAGAGCCTAAAGTCTCCATGGTGCTCAAACATGATTTGTACATCTCTCCTGCTAAAAAAAAAAAAAAAAAAAAAAGGAAAAATAGACAGTCACATACATTAATATCACAAATGATACAAATAAAGAACACATATGTATTAGTATTAGTTGTCTGCTCTTTAACTAGTTAGATATTTGTTCTAACTTGTTATCCATACTTCCTGGTGATAATCTATTCCAAAAATTTTTTTCATCTCTGTGTCTCTAGAATGTTTTAAGGTCATATATTTTTTAAATCAGCCATCTTAATTTTTGGATTTTTAAAATTGAGATTAATAATGTCTTATGGTAACAAATTCAGATCAAGAGCCTGAACTATGTAGTTTAACAAAGAAAGATTCAAATCTAAGTCCTTCTGTTTACTACCTATGTGACATAGGGCAAATTACTTAACTGTGCACCAGTTGCTTCATCTAGAAATAATAGGAAATAACAGTATTTCCTTCTTGAATTGCTATAAGCAGCACTAATAACAAAGGGTCACTTAGCAGCACTCCACTAACCATAAAGTGTTATCTCAAATAAACACATAATCTGGGTAACAATGGCATGGCTTGTGTGCAAACATGGATTAGGGTAAGTACTTGGTCTCCTCTCCTGGCAACCTGCCACCTCTAATATAGAAATTATGGAGCATCCACAGGAATACAAGGATTAGGACAATGTGAAGTATTTAAAATGTGTAGCACAGCATTTGGTATATAGCAAATACTTAACAAATGTTAATTTTTAAATTGCTAATTCAGAGGAGTATATACAATAAAAGATAAATATCTCTTCTCCCTTAAAGGTGAATTCCTTAAAAGTTGCCACTGT